>NC_042986.1:14094925-14702425 GCF_901001165.1 Salmo trutta | reverse complement strand
GACGGGTGTTAACCAACTTTCCATTGTTGAATAGCTTTATTTGTTTACTGTGGATGTTTATTTATCCAGGGGATATGCATATCCATATGGATGCTATCAAACGGTAACTAGCTACAGTATTTGTGAGGGGACAAAAATGCAGGTAACGTTAGCTACACAGATCTATGACTTTCTCTCAATACTCTATTTCACGCAGGCTCACTGACTGATGGAACCAAGTTTGACTCATCCCGGGACAGAGGCACGCCTTTCAAGTTCAAGATTGGCAAGCAGGAGGTGATCCGTGGCTGGGAGGAGGGGGTTGGCCAGGTAAGGTTCTCCTGGGTGTGTGGCCCAGTTGGTAGAGCATGGCGTTTGTAATGCAGGGTTCAATTACCACGGGGACCAGTATGAAAAATGTATGTGCTCACTACTGTAAGTCGTGAGCCACTCTGGATAAGAGGGTCTGCTAAATTACTAAAATGTTAATGATTAAACCATTTGTTTCATTCATTTGGAAAATCAAAAAATGGGTTTAGGAGTGATTTTGTAAGGACACAATGGGGATGGTTATGTTATTCAATGACATCTTCAAAATAGAACACATTTTGTTTCAGATGAGCGTGGGCCAGAGGGCGACCCTGACCTGCACGCCGGACTTCGCCTATGGCAGCAAAGGGCACCCTGGCATCATCCCACCCAACTCTACACTAATCTTTGATGTGGAGCTGATGGGCCTGGAGTGAAACCTGTGTGCACTCGTTACGTGTTTAATTCCACTCAGATTTTCAGGGTGAGAGAATTCTACAATAATTGCACTCCACTGTTGGTGTTTAACTACAGAGTAGATTAGTGGTAAGCGCTTAAGAGCTCATAAGAATGTGTGTAACAAGCTTTGGTGCTCATCTCCCATAATCCCCTCTGTCGCATCTCTCCTGTTAACCACAGAACTATCCCTGTCCCCCTCTGCAGGTTGACTCCTATCTCGGGAACATGGAGGAAAAGGCTAAAGGAAGATTAATGCACTTGACTCCTGTAAAAGACTGTCTAATAGCTTCAGCACTTCACTCTCCTTTCCATTTAGATTCAAATGTGTTTTTGTCGCTTGCTTAATACCTTATCCTTGATCTAGCTTGTCTTAGAACACCCTAACAAGTCATAGGCCATACCTTTCAGATATCATGTCATTTTATTCTGTTATGTATGTTTATGGCATTGTTTTTTTCTTTTTACTTCAAATTTGTAAGTCATGCCTGCCATCAGGGGTAGGTACAGACACAATTTGGGATAAAGTATCATTACACAAATATTACATTTGATCTCATTCTTGTGGCTCCGCGAGTGGCCTTGCTTTAGCAACTTTTTTGAAAATGTGGACATAATTGATAAAAACTGTTTACCTAAATGGATCGGGTAATGTAATTTGGATTACAGAAGTTGACTTAAATTAATATTAGTGATGTTTTGATATAGATTTTTTTCAGTTGCATCAACTTTCTGTATAAAACACTGAATAGCATGGCACACACTCTGTTGGCAAGACCATATATATATATATATATATATATATATATAAAATGTGTAATTAAAGGTCATTATTATAGTACATAACTTGTATGCTGTACAGTATGCTGACAAGTATAGGCTCCTCTCAACAAAATTGGTCAATTTCCTATGGTGTGTTTGAATAAAATATCATAATTTAACACCCAGTAGGCATGATATTGTGTTTTTTAAAATAGGATAGAAAAATGTCTACATTAAATGTTACTTGCATCATTGTTTTTATTCTGTTGCACAGTATCTGAGTAATGGTTCTCCACTGTAGACCAATTCTAGTGATGCACTGAGAAGTGCTAAGGATATGTATGAAATCCGTTAGTAATCACAAGGGAATGCAAAATTGAGAACCTTTGTGGGCTGAAGACATTTGCATTCACAGTACTGTTTCATTATACCATTGCATAAGATTTTGTTTGTTTAGTAAAGTTCTAAAAGCAAAACTTGATCTGTGATGAAAATGTTCTTCATACCCAGTACAGATTGTAAGGAACATCAGCAAACTATGGATATGTAAAATTGCCCCCCCCCCCCCCCAACACAATGAGTCAACTCTCACCCCATTGGTTAATAAAAATAAATTATATTCCTCATTAAGAGCTTTGGATATGTTCTAATAATGTCAAAAAGAGACTTCAAATGTTATTTCATATTGATTCCCACGTGTTTCTAATTCTCCCGAAGCAGACTTCAATAGATGACAAACCGACAAAGGCAACTTTCAGTTTATTTTCAAAGTGAAGAAGAAATACATCCAGATCTATTTACACTTTGTATTCTACAGCTTTTTGTGCAATTTTATCAACACTTTTAAAGACTTCATCATAGCTTTTTCTTATTGCTTTTGACCTCATTTGAATAATTTAGAAGAATCTATCACTGTAGCATTAGCGGCATAATGTGGCTAAAAACTAGACTTGCATGGTTAATGTTTGATGAAATGTAAAGCCACTACAAACTTCAAGTAGTATAGTCCTAAAAGTGGAAAAAAAGTGCAATGTTTGAAAGAAATATCTAGCCTTTTGAAAATAATTGATAATTTCCTAATATTGTAAATGTTGAAATTCAACAAATATATTTCCAACAAATACATACATAGCTGGCATTGTACTTGCTTTCAGCATTTGGACATGGATAGTGACAGTGCTAGTCTTATTCAGAATTTTACTCTTATCCTTGGACTATAAATACAATTAATGAAACCAGAAGATAAATGTTTGATCCCTGAAAAGTAATAGATTCTCAATCTCCCGTTCGTTGTGCAAACATATCTACTTTTCTCATCCTCTGTTTTCTTGAGAAAATAATTTTTTCGAAGACATTCAACTAGAACTCCCACTCAGGTCCCTCATTCACTTAGCTCTAAAAGAAAATGTTGCTGATGTTCGCGCCAATTTCAAAGACAACGAGAAGATTCACGGAGAACACAGTACATCAAAGTGTTCAAGGTTCAAATGTAGCAGGTGTGTATTTGAAGGTTCTGTTTAAGGTGAGTTAATTGCAAAGGGTTGAACATTTCTCAGGGTTACATGCAATGAGTTGTGCAGTCATGGGAGCCACTGCAGACCAGTGGCAAAAAGTTTACGCAGGCTCACGCATTCCCCATCAAATCACTATTGTATTTGATTTCCTAGATAGTTAGGCATGATTACAAATCTAACAGAAACAGATCATGTAAATCTCAAGGTCATCCTCAAATCAGACACGTGGTGGGTGGAGAATAAAAAGCAATATAAGTTCAAGTCAAAATCAAAGTCTGATTGCTGTTCTGGCTGTGACTCAGAGGTTGGGGTTGCATGGTTGCTGTGAGGGAAGTCAGGGGGCTAAGGAGTAAAGTTGTCAGATATTGGTCGCCCCATTCATGCTTGTGGGGCCACGGCCACGTCCCCCGCGTCGCAGAGAGTGAAGGGCCACAGCGCAGCAACCCCGTAGCAGAGAACCGATGTGGTACACAGGCATGACCTCCCGCGGGGCCCCATGACACAGCCAGGCCACTGTCGGCACCACCGGCATGGCCACTGCCAACAGGTCCACCAGGAAGTATCGGCTCCAGAAGTTCCGCTGGGGAGCACCGTCCTCCCCCTCTTCCCCTCCCACAACGTTTTCACCGTCAACTTCAACAGCCTCAACAGCTTCACCCTTCTCTTCATCCTCCACCCCTGTCACGCCTCCTTGCCTCTCTGGTGACAACATTGGCCCAGGCTTGGGCTGGCAGGTTTGGGCCACTGTTGGCATCATTGTCATCTCCACGTGGCCATCTGAAGACAGTGGCTCTAGGTTGTAGGAGAGCTGGGGAGAAGGGGAGAAAGACAAGGAGGGAGGGAATGGTTGCGGGGGAGAGGAGGAAGACAAGGAGGGAGGGAACAGCTGTTGCTCTGAGTAGGCTGGGGTGATGTTGGTAGTTGCCAGGGAGATGATGCTGAGCTCCTCTCCCCCTCCTTCCTCTGAGACCCAGGTCATGGTGGGGCTGCAGGCCTGGGATCGGACCTCCGGTTTTGCCTCCCTCACGGGGATAGCAGCAGCCGCCGCCACTGCAGCCGGGGGCTCCTCCTGGGGGAGGTGAAGGAAGAGGTGGTGATGAGGGAGGTAGGTGTGTCCACTGCACCTGCAGCTGTTACTCAGGGAGTGGCAGGAGTGGGAGACGGGCAGCACAGCCCCTCCACTGCACAGCCTCTCGTAGGTGGAGGAGCGTGGCATGGTAGAGGAGGAGGGGCCGTGGACCAGGGCGGGGCCAGACGGGGTTTGCTGCTCTGACAGAAGGGCCGCCTCCAGTAGCAGGTGGGTCCGCCCCCTTTCTACCTGTGCCGCTGCACGCAGGTCAGGCTCTGGGGCGTTTCCATTGCGGTCCACATAGAGGGCCTCACTGCTCAGCCGGGTGTAGGCGGTGCTGCGGCTCAGGGTGCTGGCTGGGGAGCACCCACAGGAGCGGGACTTTGCAGGCCGGGGCCTCTGCGGTGAGAGGTATGGCTTTTTGTCATAGGGTGCTTTTTCTGGGGTGCCGAGGTTTGATCGTACTGTCTCCACGACCTCGTGCAGGTGCTGGATCTCTCTGCGCGCCTGCTTCAGAGCCAGCTGGGCCTCCACACGGTGACACTCTTCCACTATCCAGTCCTCCTGCATCCGACACAGCTGGGTCTTCATCTCAGCTATCTCACTGTCCCTGAGAGAGAGAGAAAGAGAGAGAAAAAGAGAGGTTGAAAGTATGTGGGCTACCTAGGGCAGAGAATAAATGTGTGGTATGCCTTAAAGACAGAATCTGCATTAGGGGAAACAGCACCACTGTCCACCCCAGCACTTTAGTTATTGTTTTGTGGACAAACCTGAAGTAAGGTGCGTCGAGCAGTGTGGCAAAAAAATGGCAGTACATATTCTGCTATTCTATCACATGTACAATAATGTCAGAAGGGGAAAAACAGTGTTTGTTGTTTGCAGTAACTTCTTTGTTGTTGTAATATCCCAAACAGACGTGGCAGTTTCACCCCCCAAAAAATAGTGTTTGACCAGATACAATGCTATTTTACAGTAAACAAATTGACAACAAACTTTCAGCATGCTTATAGGGAAGGACATTCAACAAGCACAGCACTTACACAAATGACTGATGATTGGTTGAGAGAAATTGATGATAAAAAGATTGCGGGGGCTGTTTTGTTAGATCTCAGAGCGGGTTTTGACATTATCGATCATAGTCTGCTGCTGGAAAAAATGTATGTGTTATGGCTTTACACCCCCTGCTATATTGTGGATAAAGAGTTACCTGTCTAACAGAACACAGAGGGTGTTCTTTAATGGAAGCCTCTCCAACATAATCCAGGTAGAATCAGGAATTCCCCAGGGCAGCTGCCTAGGCCCCTTACTTTTTTCAATCTTTTCTAATGACATGCCACTGGCTTTGAGTAAACTGAAATGACTGCAACACTTGACAAAGAGTTGCAGTTAGTTTCAGAGTGGCTAGCAAGGAATAAGTTAGTCCTAAAACTGAAAGCATTGTATTTGGGACAAATCATTCACTAAACCCTAAACCTCAACTTAATCTTGTAATAAATAATGTGGAAATTGAGAAAGTTGAGGTGACTAAACTGCTTGGAGTAACCCTGGATTATAAACTGTCATAGTCAAAACATTTTGATTCAACAGTAGCTAAGATGGGGATAAGTCTGTCCATAATAAAGCGCTGCTCTACCTTAACAGCACTATCAACAAGGCAGGTCCTACAGGCCCTAGTTTTGTCGCACCTGGACTACTGTTCAGTCGTGTGGTTAGGTGCCACAAAAAGGGACTTAAGAAAATTGCAATTGGCTCAGAACAGTGCAGCACGGTTGGCCCTTGGATGTACACAGAGAGATAATATTCATAATATGCATGTCAATCTCTCCTGACTCAAAGTGGAGGAGAGATTGACATCATCACTACTTGTATTTATGAGAGGTATTGAAATGTTCAATCCACCAAGCTGTCTGTTTGAACTACTGGCGCACAGCTCGGACACCCATGCATACCCCACAAGACATGCCACAAGATGTCTCTTCACAGTCCCCAAGTCCAGAACAGACTATGGGAGGCACACAGTACTACATAGAGCCATGACTACATGGAACTCTATTCCACATCATGTAACTGATGCAAGCAGTAAAATTAGATTTAAAAAAACTGATAAAAATACACCTTATGGAACAGCGGGGACTGTGAAGCAACACAAACATAGGCACAGACATACACACACACACACACAATAACATACGCACAATTTTTTATTTTCTTATATAACCTTTATTTAACTAGGCAAGTCAGTTAAGAACACATTGTTATTTACAATGATGGCCTACTTTTGCTGTACCCCAGGAAAAGTAATGGGGATCCATAATAAATACAGTAGTCCATGAAGGATTCTAGATTTAAAAGGTAATGCAATAGAGAAGTCTTAGAAATACTATCCCAGGCCAGTTTCTGTAGTGAAATGCTAGACCGTTATTGATGTTGCTATTTTTGTAATCACAATGTGGTTGAATGCAACCGACGAGCTGGGTTGTGGAAGAGCCACTTCTATATCTACAATATGCTATTTTTAAACACGTCAGCCACTATTCTGCTTCTTTGTCACGACTTGTCACAACGCATCCCTTCAGACTCACCTGTGCTGCAGCCTCTGGATATTCTCCCTCAGCCTGGCTCGCAGGTGTCTGATACACACCTCCTTCTGCTGCAGCGGGGTGAGGTACTGCTCTGGTGTGGGGGGCCGAATCCCATGGTTATCACTGCAGGTTGCATGCTTCACCTGATGCCTGGGTTTGCATAGGGGTGTGAAAGAGAGTTTATAGTGATTATCAGTTATGCATCAGATGATCAGATAATGAACTGTTAAGAACTGTCATCATAAGAGAGGTTGAGGAAGAGGAATTCGTTTTCACTGAGGTGAGCAGCCTGCTTTATATCGTATGAGTAGATGTCAGTGGGGTTTTTATGCAAGCTCGGCACCTTTCGATTTTCATAATAAATTATGAATCTCAAGACTACATTACATTTTTTATTTGTCCTTTTATTGCAGGGCAGATGCTGCACCTTATTCTAAAAACATTTCCTGTTTTCTTCTGAATCATCTTTATTGCATGATATTTTGGCCTCGACCTAAAAAAACTATTCTTAAAACAAAATTATGTTTGCATGTGTCTTGCATATGATGTACAGATGCTCTGTTTTACTTAGGTGTGCCAGGATATGTCCGGGCTGTAGGACTACCCTCACTAGCCCTGCCGGGGTAAGTGTTGGTATTGGAGGCATCGATATAGGAATGGCACCCACTGCTAGTGGCCACTGGCCGCCTGTAACAGAGAGGCAATGTTAATGTTACATATTGATTGGACTTCTCTTCAGTCACTAAAATTAAGAAAACAAACAAAATCAATGCATTGTTTCCAACAACTCACACACTATACATGTGGCACTAAATTACCCTAGTATGCGTGTGCTTCTTGGTGCCGTCATTTTCATACATCATCGCTTTCACACATTAGCAAAAATACCATATCGGGAGAGAAGGGAGCAGCATTACCTGCGCTGACCTGCAGAGGGCTTCCGACTTTGAGGGAGTGACATGGGTGTGGACCACCTGCTGCTGGCTCCAAGAGGAAAACTAGGAAGATGGCTCAAAGATGGACTGCATAATACATAATGTACAAACATAGAGAAAACAGAATGGAAGTAGTCAGGAGGTAATCTGTTAAAAACTATTGTGGAAAAGCAATACATTTTGTGGACATTTTCTCTGCCTACCAGATTCCACTTTTAATCTCAGGTCAAGGACATAATCCTATGTAATCCCACTGGGCACATACTGGTTGAATCACATTTTTGGTTGAGATGAAGATGTGAATGCAACATATACATTATTAATTTGTTGTCAACGCAACCAAATGAGCATTTTAAGGAAATGTATCTTCTGCTTGGATAGTTCCATCTGTGCCACTTAGTCTAGCTTTAATTCCAGTTTGTCTATAAATTGATAATTGATATGTTGTATTCACATCTCCAGCTCAACCAAAAATATAAGTTAAAGAATAGGACTAAATCAAATCAAACTATAAATGCACTTAAAATAAAGTTTTATTTGATTTAGTCCTGTTCATTAAGTTTGATTATTAGTTGAGATGGAAATGTGAATCCAACATTAACGTTTTCATTTGTAGACAAACTGGAATTTGTTGACAGCCAAACACAACTCAATATCACTTTTTCAATACAGTAAATAGCCTATTAACTTGTCGACAAGTAAAATAATGATATGTTGGATTCACGTCTCCAACTAAACCCCAAATAAAAGTTAAAGAATGCGATTAAGCCAGTGGCTCAGATGAAACTATTCTGCGTCAACCAAAAACAATTCAATAATATTTGTGTAATACAGTAAAAAGCCTACAGTTAAGGCCGTTTTACAAACGAATGTAACAGTATTTATTCAACCTTAAAATGAGTAACACATCCTTGGCCACATTTTTAGGTTAGCCTACTGTAACTATAAATGACTTTGTATGTAATCATAGAAAGCGTACATGTTCAAGATAGCATGCAAAGGTCACAGGTCTGTGGAGATCTTCACAATTGCTTTTAATAATCTGCCTTAGAATCTTGAACAAATTGTTGTATAAATTAAAAATATCTGACATTGTATTCCCATTTCCCACTTTGTTGTGCTTTTAAAATGGTTGAAAGCGCAGATAATACATTTAGATGACAAATAAAGCAAAACATCTGAAATTGTTTTTCCCCATTGGAATTTGGTTGTGCTTTTAGATGGTTGAAAGCATAGTGATAACACATTGGGATATCAACAAACTTCAGGCAGTCTTTTTTAGTGGGTGAATAAAGGTTGAAATCTCATTGATCAACGTCTCAACCAAATATTACCCACATTTACACATTGAAATTATGTGGTGTGCCCAGTGGGATGGACTCAAATGGTGCATTAAAGAAACACATTCAACATAAAACAATTAAGTATTTTGATGGTTTGTTGTGGCCCTGCCTGCCCTGCCTGTTAGGAGACCATCGATGAGTAAACCAGTCTGGCTATCAGGAGCTCTTTAACAGATAAATAAGCCTTTCACAAGACAGACCAGGAAAGGCACAGGGCGTTCTGTGAGTTCATCGCCATCTCACTGCTGCACACGCCATCCCTGGAAACCACAGACAGATGGGAATAAACATATATCAAAATCCAATGAAGAGATGCAAACAGCAAAGGAAATAACAAAACTAAGCCAGCCCAACTGGGACAGGGACATATTTTAAAAAGTGCTGTGCAAAACAGGATTGCCTCATCAGCACGTCTGTGGCTGTGACTGAGCTGAGCAGCCTAGCTTTGCTGTACTATCATTGTTTTTAATCGATCTCAAACAATAATGGATAAAAAAAAGTATGATCAAAGCGAAAAACCCTGCTGAGCACAAAGCAGCGAATAAACAAAACAGCATACCTGTGATATGTCTTGTTATATCGGTGTCTGTAGTCACTGTGTCAATGGGACAGTTGAGGACACAGTGCATTTGAGCAACACAGGAAAGTGGCAGAGGCAGGGCCTACCCTACAGTACCCTTGGATAATGATTGAGGGGCCCCTGTGCAACAGGTGGTGGGGACACGCAATGTACTTCTTACGTAATAGTGAGCATCAGGCGGCATAACTGTAGGATGGTGAATTAACAGGTTGCATGTACGCCGTCTACGATCATTTGATTGACATGCAGTAATAGGCCTATGTCCGTAGTAGGCTACCTAGTTTTCGTGAAATTACTGAATAAAGTTGAGCATGGTGCTTTACATCATCTGTAGAATGCGAAAGGGCAAAGAGCGCTGTGGTTTCGTCCTTGAACAAATTGAATATTGCCTTCACAATATTTTTTTTAGATAATAAAGCCGCGCGCAATGTTGACGAATTGACAAGGAGCAGAAAGACATGCGAAATATCAGTTGCAATTCCGTGCAACAGACATGGAAATGATAGAAAACAAATACTAGTCTACTATAGATTATATGCCAGTATAAATCTAAAAACAACATCCTACCAGCCAACATCATTTCCCGGTGAACCTAAACATCCCATCCAATGTTTAGAATCTTCGGGATGAGGCAGGAATAGCTGACAAACTAATTACGTCCAGGCTGTACCCTACATAGGTAACTGATAGGGGATATAATAAAAGCCTCCTCTCATGCAGCGATTACCCGACTGTGATCTCTGACATAACAGTACAGTAAAGATGACACGATTCCCAACATTTATGGTACCATATTTGCCAGGCCGATAAATAGTCCTACATCCTGGTGTAGAATTGGTCCCCGCAGGACTTCTGGTGGAATGCGTGAGAACCGTCACTAGTGGCATGTATCTGTACATGGATGCTGTGCTGCTGATGAGAATCCATGCCGAGCCCGCCATGAAGTGAACAGAGGCAATTGCGTAGGGTTACACTGCAACGGATTCTCTTAAAGAGACAGTGAATCATGCCGCATCATTCGGCAATTATCTAACACCTACCATTGGTGGGGATGGTCTGAGATAAAAGCTTGTTAGGCAGTCTATTTACAAGTGGCAAGGGCATAAGGGACAAGGACATGATCAGGGCAACAGCGATATAGGCATGTAGAATTCAATACACAGACTCATTCAAATCCTTGCCATTGGATCAACATTACACATAAAAGTATTAGTTCTTCATCCTATGGTGAATTTGTACTTCTTTTAATTGAGACTTTACACATTTTACATTAAGCCTCTTATCATTAAAATAAGATTCGCTGGGTATATTTACATACCTTTAAGAATAAAAACACAGTAACAAGTAAAAAAAATAGCTTAGTTAAAAACACTACCAAAACCACCCTTATTACTGAAATTGGTCAATCTAAAAAATCTAAGTCTGTCAGCATAATAAATAACAAACCATATTACTCAAACAAGTAAAGCTAAAGCACCTGAACAAAATAACAGAACATTCATAAACTTTTACTGTGACCCAAATCAGACGATAACTCTGTCCAAATAATGTCTTGTAGCAAGCCTTGTTTTCTCATAAAGGGAGTGAGTGACTAACTTGGGTTTGGGCCCTGGGAGATACATTGAGGTACCATAACTATCTCAGTAGTGCTGGTAAGTGCTTTATGTCAGAACCCAGTTTGGTCACTTTTATCGAAATTATATTTATTGGTGTATTCAGTTCTCAATCAGCGTCTATCCTCTGAGACGCTACCCTCCTAAGGTCCACATTTGATGAGGGTGTCAAGACCACTACAGAGTTTGTGCAGTTGTTGACAGAGCAGTGAGTCTAGGAACAAGGCGTCTTCATATCAAAACCTCCTCCTTCCTCCACTACGAGTCCTCCTCTACGTCTCATAGAACCTGGGTCCAGGAGTGGCTATAATGTCAGCGTAAGGCTCGCTTTGGTGCAGGTCAAGGGCCTGTTGTTTCTTCAGCACCAGAAGGCAGAAGAAGGTGGCTGCAGCCTGGGAGCGACTGTTCCTCTCACACAGCGTCTTTAGGCTGAACATGGCGTTGCTGCTCTGAATCTGTTCAGGGATGTCAGGACAACAGAACATGAACATTTTGTCTCAGGGATAGGTCAGTTTCTGTTTTATATGAAGGATAAATGTCAGATAAGGGAAAATCCCATCCCTGTTTGTTATAACACAACACACAATCGCAGCAACTTCATTTCCACTGATTGTCCCCTAATCCTGCCCAATCCTCTTTAATATCCCTGTCCTCAGTGACTGAGGATTTCTGGGTCAGATCGTAATCAAGCTAACAAGCTGACTAAGTGTAAGAATGGATGCCCTGCTGCATAGGGGTATCAGGTTCTTACTTTGAGAGCATTTAGTAGTTTCTGTGCTCGGCTGGTCATCCTCTTCTCTTCAAAGTCATCCTGGCTGTCCACCATAGACTGTAGTTTGAGATAGCAACACATTACAGAGTGTACCATACGTCACACCACACTCATGATGACCGTGTGTGTTTGTATGTGTGTGTAAGTGCGTGCAAGTGTGTGTGTGTGTGTGTATATACAGTCAGGTCCAAAAGTATTTTGACAGTGACACAATTTGGGCTCTGTACGCTACCACAACGGATTTGAAAGGAAACAATGAAGATGTGCTTCTAGTGTACTTTCATCATTAATTTAAGGGTTTTGTCAAAATTATTGTATGAACCGTGTAGGAATTACAACCATTTTAATACAACATTTTCGGGTCTGAAAAGTAATTGGACAAACTAACATCATCATAAATTGTGAATTTTAATACTTGGTTGCAAATATTTTGCAGTCAATGACTGCCTTAAGTCTGGAACCCATAGACATCACCAGATGCTAGTTTCTTCCCTGGTGAAGCTCTGCCAGGCCTTTACTGCAGCTGTCTTCAGTTCCTGCTTGTTCTTGGGGTCAGGTGATTGACTTGGCCATTGCAGAACATTCCAAAAAAGTATTGGGTTGCTTTCACAGTATGCTTCAGTCTTGAAGGAGTTCCCACATATACTGAGCACTTGTTGGCTGCTTTTCCTTCATTCTGCGGTCCAACTCATCCCAAACCATCTCAATTGGGTTGAGGTCGGGTGATTGTGGAGGCCAGCAAAGCACCCCCACACCTTTTCCTCCACACTTCATGGTGGGAACCACACATGCGGAGATCATCCATTCACCTACTCACAAAGACACTGCGGTTAGAATCAAAAATCTAAAATTTGGATTCATCAGACCAAAGGACAGATTTCCACCGGTCTAATGTCCATTGCTCGTGTTTCTTGGCCCAAGCAGGTCTCTTCTTATTGGTGTCCTTTAGTAGTGGTTTCTTTGCAGCAATTCGACCATGAAGGCCTGATTCACTCAGTCTCCTCTGAACAGTTGATGTTGAGATGTGTCTGTTACTTGAACTCTGAAGCATTTATTTGGGCTGCGATTTCTGAGGCTGGTAACTCTAATGAACTTATCCACTGCAGCAGAGGTAACTCTGGGTCTTCCTTTCCTGTAGCGGTCCTCATGAGAGCCAGTTTCATCATAGCACTTGATGGTTTTTGCAACTGCACTTGAAGAAACTTTCAAAGTTCTTGACATTTTCCGTATTGACTGACCTTCATGTCAAATTAACTTTTAAGAAGGCACACTTGCTAATTGAAATGCATTCCAGGTGACTTCCTCCTGAAGCTGGTTGAGAGAATGCCAAGAGTGTGCAAAGCTGTCATCAAGACAAAGGGTGGCTATTTGAAAAATCTCAAATATAAAATATTTTGATTTGTTTCACACTTTTTTGGTTACTACAGGATTCATGATTCCATACAATGTAGAAAATAGTAAAAATAAAGAAACCTTTGAATGAGTAGGTGTTCTAAAACTTTTGACTGGTAGTGTATATGCGTGTCTATGGGTGTATTCAAAGCATGTGAAAGCACCTGTGTGTTCCGTGTCACAGTCGATGGAGTTTCCCTTTCCATTCCAGAAGGATGAACATGCATGGAATCCTCAGACGGGAGCTCAGTGTGAGAGACCGCCAACCTACTCCCATCCTGAGAGACAAGAGGGGGAAATGAGAAAGAGGGAACAAGGAAAGTTGTCAGACAAAGTTAGACAATAGGATAACCTTGTTGAATAAAGGTTATATGAAGTATTTTGTATGGTGAAAAGGCATATTTTGTGTTCATGTTGAGCTCTTTACATGTACTGCGTCCCAGAGGTATTCAGGTGGGTTGTCATTCCCATAGTGGTGCAGAGGAGTGAGCTCCACATTGTGTCCAATTCTCTCAGGATCCATGGTCTCATGCAGGACACTGAGCAAGGTGCTCGCATCTGTTTCCACTGTACAGAAACACATAAAATGTATAAACCCAAATAGGAAACATAACAGTTCAAAGGTAATGGAGTCCGGGGGCACTTTAATTCTCCCAATTTCATATCATGTAATGGCTAGCGTAATGTTCTCAGACGATAATTTCTATAACATGGTGTTGCTCTCTGTAAATATGACCTCCTACCCTCATGTATCTCCTCTCTCATCTCTTCGTGGTCGTCTTCATTGACCACTCCATCTGTTTTCCCACGAAACACATCCCTGGAATAGAGCTGCAGAGACAGAATGGGGGCAGTTGTTGAAACAAAATGCACTGCTGCTATACATCACTGGTTACAGATGTGAATTAAATTTCCTCACTTAAGTGTGGAATACAATATGTATCTATTGTAGGTATGAATGAGGTGGAACAACATTCTTAAGCTAAACCTGTATTTTTTTATGGAACAGATGAGAAACATTACAGGTAAATATGTCAACCTACATTTGACTGATGGGACAGATGTTAATTTCACACCCTGCTTACCTGTTGCAGGTGTGGATGAATGACAGGGGCACAGAGGTGACTAAAAAGCCTGTCCACCCCGCCACTCTCTTTCCATTGCATGAGTTGGCGGGTAGGAGGGGCAATGTCCAGTGGGGCAGTGAGATCTGAATAGTCAGAGAGTTGCTCCTTGATGGCCTGGTTGGACAGCTCCTTGGCCTGGTCCACCACCAGTCTCCTTCTCCTCTTCCCCTTCTTCCTCTCTAAGGTTGCTAAGGAAGCGGAAGGCAAACAGAAGGTTTAACTCCAAAGGCTTACCTATGCTTTTCACACAAGTTTCCACCGCAGGTAATAAGTAACAGGATGATGTGTTACTTATGGCTTTGATGTGTGTTAGAGGTTGTACCCAGTTAGATAATTGTGTGTTTGAAGGACAGTAAATGTGTTTATGAGAATGGCCTTGTTGGGGTATAAAGATGTTTCGTGTCAGGCAGCTAAATAGTTACGCGTAACAGTGACAGGCTCCAGAGCGAAGCCCTCCTCCTCATTGCCCAACAGAGTTGTCTCATTCAGGACAGGGTGATCCTCCTCCATGGGTACAGATGTAGTAGAGCTGTCTGGACGACCTGCAAGGTTTTGGAATAAAGGGCATGCCGTCTCAGTCTACTAATGTGATACCATAAAGTAGCCAGGGACAGCATACAATGGATTAATATTATACTGTATAATGCAATAATGATGAAGCAAGCACCCCATTTTGGGAAAAAAGTTCCAGCACCGGAAAAATCTAATTTACTTGCTGCAAAGTTAACAAACTGAAAATGGCACCTGAAAAATGAAAGGATAATTTTCCAGTATGCACTGCCACTTGCTGCCAGAGAGGGCACTTCAACACTTGCACAAAGTAGAACCAAAGATTTTTTATAAATAAACCAAGAAAGATCACAGCCTGTCGTTTCAAGTGGGAACAAAGGAGCCATAGCGGGCAGAACAAGCAAAGAGGTGGACAGAGCCAAGCATGAGCTAGCGAGATCCTAATGGCGCATTCTATCCTGCATTTGCATATTTACGTTGGGGAACGCCTAGTCTGTGAAGTGCGTGTGCAATAATTCAATTGAACTTTGCACTCCTAAACAGTTCATAATAGATTGTAGTTTTGGGAACAGAAAACTGTATTGAGATCAAATGTTTCATCGACAAGTAAATTAACAGAATGTCGGCCAAAATCCATCTCGTTCCATCATCTCCCACTGCTGGCCACTGGGCTTCCTCTCACTACCATATTTGGTAGTGAGTGGAAACGCCAAGCGGATGCTTCACATTTATACATCCACTGAAATATCTGTCTTGTTGTTCTATCTGTGGTAGAACTGTGGTCTCATACAGATGGAGACACCTTCATACCAATATCTACAGCTACAGTGAATATTTAGACAGGGTTAGAAGTTTCCTAAAAGACAGAAGCAAAATAAACACAAAATTACCTTCTTGGTTAACATCCATCAGAGCAGTCTCCGGCAACATATTTTGTTGTTCAGCTTCTAAAAAATCTGTCAAAACAGCATGCTCACTGGAACTGGCAAAAAGTCTACACAGGATTTGGAAAGGAATTTGAGACGTTGTCTAGGTTTGCATTTGAACATAGTTGATGTGTTCAGATGTGGAACCGATATGTTATCTTAAAGTGAATCTGCTCCTGAGAGTTCAGGTCAGGATGCAGGTTTGGGGAGTAACGGATAACATTTAGAAAGTAACCTACCTAACCCTGTCAGGACGTCACCCAGGATGTCCAAGCCTGTGTTCTCATCGCCAAAAGCATCTCCTTGCTGGGCCAGGCTTAGGAAACTCACGTCTAACATGCCCCCTTGGTGAGACTGGGTCTCATCACCTAAAATGTTTTGATACAGAGTAAGTCAAAGAAAGTTACTGACAGCAATGTGAGTGAAGGACAGAAAGGTGGGCTATGGCGAGAAGGCAAGATAAAACGAGGGTTTTGAAAGTGAGGGTAAACTAACTTTGAGGGAGACACAGGCAGGTACTGTGGAGTAGCAACCCTAACACATACCAAAGTCCTCAAATGTGAGAAAGCTATTTCCAAAATCCTCTTTGAGGGTGATGTCCTCTGTTCGGCACTGATTCAGTGAAAAATGATCCACAAAACCTATGGCACTAGGGTCAGAGAGAGGAGAGAACATAACAAATTACTTTTTGATACAAATACTGTGATGTGATGCATCCACACCCCCACGATCTACTGAAACTAGCCTAAATGGAGTATTGGGTGAATATCTTTTTGCTTTGAATGTGAGCGGGTGAAACGAGAAGAAAAACAAAAGTACTTTGCGTCTGGTAGCTGGGAATCGAAGTCAGTGAAATCCTCCATTAACGTGATTGCTTTAAGTGTGGCCTCCAGTGCCTCAACAGGCATGTCAGTCTGTCCTGATGGTGACACAACAGAAATAAATGTATCATTTGATACAAAACTTCAGCTGATATATTCTTCTAATGATCAGAATAACATGGAGTTACTGTCCTTAAAATGTTCACTTTGACCACACAAAAAAGATATCTGGCTAACCTGGTCTGAAGGCCACTTTGATTTTGACAACAGCGTCATTGCAGTCAGCAAGGAGATATTTGGCTTTTCTGAAGTATATCCTCACTATTCCCAGGAGTAGGTGGCCAGAAGTTCGTAAGCCGATCTTTATCTAAACATGATTGCACACAAGCAGAGACAAACAGAGGCAGATCTAAGTTATCAGTCATTTAATCGGTGATGTGCTCATTGTGAGGCTACCGGTATCAGATATTATTTTTTAGACATTGAGACAAAAAAAAGCATTGAAGTAGAAAACAAGAGTACATGATAGTGAGCTAACATCGGCCTAACAAACGTTAAAACAGAGGCAAACACATTTCATCCCATTGTTTGTACACTTTTGAGGACAGAACAAAGTTTAGCTTACCTGTGGGGAGATTATGTCTTTGATGGTGCTCTCCAAATTGCATTCAAACACATGAGTTTTGGTGATTTTCCGCTCCCAATGAGCTGCTAACCAAATTTTGGCCAGAGGCCCGCGCTTGGATGTGAAGAGCTGAGTATAGAACATCATGGTGAAAGCCTTGGCTTGGTGGTCTATCACTTAACTTAGTCCTCGACCTGTTGATAACTGCGGGGGTTGTTTGATAAGAACATAAAGTTGGTTAATTTGATATGGCACAATTCACTTGCAAATTATTTTTTTCAACAAGCATTCGCTAGCTAGCTTCAAGCTTGCCAGCTGACTATGAAAACGCGCCACTTTGTCGAAAGCGTCGTTGACAACGAGCTACAGCTAACCTTTGACGTTACTACATGGTCAGCTAGCAAATTAATTAACTAGCTAGTTACTGTAGCTGAAGAAAGAAAAGTTCAATTTCTGAACAACGTTAGCCCCGTTTTCAGATAAAATACAATACCTCGATACTCACACGTTTAAGTCCAAAGTAAGCCTGACGGTGGTAACACGTTGAAAAGCTAGGTAGCGATGGCGCGAGATAACAATATTAGCCCGCTTATTTGGCACCAGCATGTCACGAGAGTGGAGCAACCGGTCTAAGCAAAGTGATAGCTATCAATTTAGCTACAACATGGTTCGGTGAGGTTTCAACGTTTTTATCAAATACAGTACCTTTGTGTTTTAATGCTTGATTGTATGGAGGGTGATCGGTGCCAATTCGAAAATGCAATGCTTAACAGTTAAATAGGAATGTGAAAATGATACATACGTGTATGTTTTCATATCAGTGCGCATGATTCATGCCACAATGAAATTGTGATGTTCAAATAAAAAACAAATATGGCATCTGACATTCGAAATTAAAATGATAAACAGAAAATGGAAAATGGTTAAACAGAAAATAGTAAATAATATGGAAATGTGCTGTTTTCATTTCCCAACTACCCAATTGAGCGTTTTCTCTTTTAATTTACATTTCCAAAGTGTATGCAAATTGTTCCTAGAGGCCAGAACCAGGAGAGCAACACCACCATGCAGTGATACATCCTTGCCATGTCACTCTCTCTGTGCATTGATTTTAGACTAGTGTGACTGACAGGGTTCGAACCTGGTGTACTCTACACTAGAAGAACATCTTAGCCTACTAAGCCACAGCCTAGGCAGTTTAGTTTGGAGAGCCAATGAGAGTTTTTGGGTCTCAGGCAAAGTTACTCAACACTAGGCAAAGTTACTCATCACATGTGCATGGTCATCAAACCACTTCTTCCTGGTTTATTGTTCATATGATGAGCAACCTTGCCTGATATCTGAAGAGTTGCATTGGCTATAGGCTTTGGTTTAGTGGGCTAATGTGCTCTTCTGATGTGCAGACTACCCTTATTTGAACCCTGTCAGTCACATTTGTGCCATGGCTCAGATGGGTATCTGCGAGGAGGAGGAGGTCAAAGGGTGGTGAATTGTAACTGAGGTGGTTCAGTTACCACACATGTATGATGAGTAGGCCTAACCTTGCCTGAGACCTGAAGAGTAGCATTGGCTTTTCTGGTGCGTAGGAGACCTGGGTTAGCACCCTGTGTGTTGGTTATACTAGTCAAATCAATGTACAGAGAGCCCGACATGGCTAAGATGTACCACCACATGGGGGTGGGGTGTTGCTCTCCTGGCTCACACCTCCAATAAGCTATTTGCATGCACTATGAAAATGGAAATTGAAAAGAGAAAATGCTTAATTGGGTAGTTGTAAAATGAAAACAGACACTTTCAAATTCTCTTTCACATTACATTTTTGATTTTCTGTTTACCATTTGGATTTTTACATTTACCATTTTTATTTAGAATTTATTTTTACCATTTCAAATTTTAAATGAACCATATTCGATTGTAATTTAATTTTGCAATTTAATTGTGGCATGAATCATGCACACTGATATGAACAGTGCTTGACTTGGGTTTAAAGAAGTGCAGGTGGTTTCTTTTTCGAAGTCGGTCCATTAGACTATGTTCACCAAAATTCACAAATCTCATTATGCTATTGAGACCTCTAATTCACTGTTAACGGTTTCTACGCATTTCCCATGACTTTTAACCAAATTGTCATGACTATTATTATAGCCTACATGAAAAAGTAAGAATTATTGACACTGAAAATCTGCTGTGTCTGATCCCATGTAGACCTGCCACCTCCTGCCACTGTGCCCTTGATCAAGGCACTTAGCCCCCCACATATAACTGCACTGTTAGTCACATCTTGTCAACATGTGGTAAACCTTCCATCTGGAGAGCTCCTGGTTGTGCAGGCTTGTCTTTAACATTACAACCAAATAATTTTGTCTTTCTAAACTGATCCCATCATTCAATAAATCAGGGATCAAATGGATAAGGTAGGAATCGCATCTTTCCTACGGTGCAGATTTATTTAGTCTCTACAGTGCCGGTGGAATGGCAACAACAAAATGAACACTTAGTTAGCTAGCGAGATAACTGCTACAAGTTATGTTTTGAATTGGTGATCTAGTTACTCTGTCTGTCATTATTTTATACCTGCTGCTGAAATGTTGTACTCTCTCTCCTCAGGCAATGGCCCACTCACACTGGCACGCAGCACCACAGACATGCACTGAAGGGTCATTCCGATAATGGCTGAAATGTCGTTTTTTAATTGATTGATCATATTTAAGTGTGCTTTCATGAATTACATTAACAACAATTATGAAACTAATTTCCATTACTTTTCATGACCTTACAAACCCTAATTTGACAACTTGGAACAGCGCATCATGCCATTCATGTTGACACATTTTCAATCTGTGCAATCTCGAACAGCATACTGTCACTCACAGATTCACAGACTAGCTGCAAATCAAATTTAACAAAGCGGAATCAGGAAATGAGTGCCCACTCACCATTGCTATTCAATGAAAATCCCACCTTCATTCTGCTTTGATCAACCTTTTTTGCCTCTGTGTGTGAATCTGGGCAAGTGATAGGCTACTTTATTTTTTATAGAGGAGCTGGTACATTCCCCCAAATTAGAAGTGCCGTTACGGCGTTCTGGACAGCTCCAACCCAAGTCAAGCACTGGATATTAAAATAAAAATGTATTTATCATTTTCACATTCCTATTTAGCATTTAAGCATTGCATTTTTGAACTGGCACTGATCACCCTCCATATAATTGTAAGTATTAGCTAATCCAAAAATGTATTACCCTGAAGTACAGGAAATCTTATGAACTTGAACAGATCATGTTTTGTAATGTCAAAATTGTGTGTGAGCGTTAGTGTGCCAGTGCCAACTAAAAAGTTGACAGTGGCTCAACTCTAAAACAAATAGAAACTATTTGATCATCAAATCCAAAGTTTGATGCTGTTTATTAAATCATTTATAATAGCTAAATTGATTTAATTGAACTAGTTTTGTTTTGGCATGTGATGTTTATTTAATTTCTTCACTCCCTGTTATAACCAGCTGGGGGAAGTGTTACTCTGTTGCCTGAACTAAAACCAAGACTGTTTTAGTCTGTTTCCATTCTCTTTTATAATAACTCTAGTAGTGTTTTGTGTTCTCCTCAGGGCCATAGAAACTCTGTATTGTTTCTTAGTTTGACAAAATTGAAAGAAGTTTCCCTCTACTATTTCCGCTATGAAATACAGTATCCCAAAAGCAAACGAAATAGCATCACCCACTGAGGAACTCAAATAATCCCCTAAAACATAATACTACCTGAAGGAGTCTAGGCTACCCGTAATGTGAGCAGGACAGCCCTTACTGTCATACTATTACATAACTTACAGTTACATAAATCCCGGGGGAAATGGAATTACTAATTTGCACACACACACACACTCTAACTCCCAAAGCACACACACACACCAGAGGAGAAATGCCCCCCAGTATCTGCTGAGGCGGGGACAGCAGGATTAGAAATAAACACAGCAAAATAATGTGTGTTGTGTGCTAACTGGGTGCCTGGAGCAGTGGCAAAACTCTATAACAGCTGGTGAAGCAAATCTTTGAAGAGGCCCCAAACCAAACTACCCACTATAATGACCAGAGGGTTTCATCAAAGAAAGAGGGAAAGAGATAGATCGGGAGAGAGTAGAGAGGGGGATGATAGAGGGAAAAGAAAGAGCAGGTGTGAGAGGGAGGGAGTGAACCATGATGAGGGCAGGGAGTGAGAGGGATACAAGCCTTTTATGGTGCACTGCTGCAGTTCCAGTAGAAACTAGTGTAAAATAGATTAATCTTCAGCTTTGAAAATAATAAGTAACAAGGCATTTTACAGAAACTAGTGTGACTGTCTGTTTCACCTGGTTTTAATTTCCACCATGTTCATGACTCTTTCCTGTACTAATGTGAGCATTTTAACAATGGTAAAGCTTGTGCAGCATGTAGGCATGAAAAAATACAAAATCATCTAAAAGTACCCAATCAAATGTTGAGCATCACTTTGTGTTCGCTACGTCTGTTTGTTATGTAATTGCATCACTGTGAACCACTCATTATTATTATTAGCCTGTCAGTATCACGGCTCAAGGTAAGACCCAAGTGCAGACTGTGTGAATGTTTACAATGTTTATTGTAACAGGGGCAGGCAAACGACAGGTCAATGCAGGCAGGGGTTGATAATCCAGAGTAGGAGCAAAGGTACAGGACGGCAGGCAGGCACAGGGAAAGGCAGAGTTCAGTCATTCAGGGGTGGAGCAAAGGTACAGGACGCCAGGCTCAGGCAGAGTTATCAGAGTCGGTACAGCCACCTGGTTTCTTCATGCATCGCGCCGACAGAAACAAACATCTCTCTGGTAAGAAGAAGGGCGGGGGTGTATGCCTTATGATTAAAGAGATGTGGTGTGATCATAACAACATACAGGAACTCAAGTCCTTTTGTTCACCTGACCTAGAATTCCTTACAATCAAATGCCAATCGCATTATCTACCAAGAGAATTCTCTTCGATTATAATCACAGTCGTGTATAACCCCCCCCAAGCAGACACATCGACGGCCCTGAAAGAACTTCATTGGATTCTATGTAAACTAGAAACCACATATCCTGAGGATGCATTTATTTTAGCTGGGGATTTTAACAAGGCTAATCTGAAAACAAGGCTCCCTAAATTTTATCAGCATATCGAATGAGCGACCTGGGCTGGCAAAACCCTCGATCATTGTTATTCTAACTTCCCACGACACATACAAAGCCCTCCCCTGCCCTCCTTTCGGAAAATCTGACCACGACTCCATTTTGCTGCTCCCAGCCTATAGACAGAAACTAAAACAGGAAACGCCCATGCTCAGGTCTGTTCAACGCTAGTCCAATTAATCGGATTCCACGCTTCAAGATTGCTTCGATCACGTGGACTGGGATATGTGCCGCATAGCGTCGGACAACAACATTGATGAGTACGCTGATTCGGTGAGCGAGTTTATTGGCAAGTGCATCGGTGATGTACCCACAGCGACTATTAAAACCTTCCCCAAACAGAAACTGTGTATTGATGGCAGCATTCGTGCAAAACTGAAAGCGCGAACCACGGCTTTTAATCAGGGCAAGGCAACCGGAAACATGACCGAATACAAACAGTGTAGCTATTCCCTCCACAAGGCAATCAAACAAGCGTCAGTATAGAGACAAAGTAGAGTCTCAATTCAACGGCTCAGACACGAGGGGTATGTGGCAGGGTCTACAGTCAATCACGGACTACAAAAAGAAAACCAGCCCAGTCTCGGACCACGATGTCTTGCTCCCAGACAAACTAAACAACGTCTTTGCTTGCTTTGAGGACAATACAGTGCCACCGACACGGTCCGCTACCAAAACCTGCGGGCTCTCCTTCACTGCAGCCAACGTGAGTAAAACATTTAAACGTGTTAACCCTCGCAAGGCTGCCGGCCCAGACGGCATCCCTAGCCGCGTCCTCAGAGCATGTGCAGACCAGCTGGCTGGTGTGTTTACGGACATATTCAATCGATCCTTATCCCAGTCTGCTGTTCCCACATGCTTCAAGAGGGCCACCATTGTTCCTCTTCCCAAGAAAGCTAAGGTAACTGAGCTAAATGACTATTGCTCCGTAGCACTCACTTCCGTCATCATGAAGTGCTTTGAGAGACTAGTCAAGGACCATATCACCTCCACCCTACTTGACACCCTAGACTCATTCCAATTTGCTTACCGCACCAATAGGTCCACAGACGACGCAATCGCAATCACACTTCACACTGCCCTAACCCATCTGGACAAGAGGAATACCTATGTAGGAATGGTGTTCATCGACTACAGCTCCAAACTCGTCATTAAGCTCGAGACCCTGGGTCTCGACCCCACCCTGTGCAACTGTGTCCTGGACTTCCTGACGGGCCGCCCCCAGGTGGGACAGTAGTGGAGAAGGTGGAAAGTTTTAAGTTCCTCGGCGTACACATCACGGACAAACTGAAATGGTCCACCCACACAGACAGTGTGGTGAAGAAGGCGGAGCAGCGCCTCTTCAACCAAAGGAGGCTGAAGAAATTTGGCTTGTCACCAAAAACATTCACAAATCTTTACAGATGCACAATCGAGAGCATCCTGTCGGGCTGTATCACCGCCTGGTACGGCAACTGCTCCGCCCACAACCGTAAGGCTCTCCAGAGGGTAGTGAGGTCTGCACAACGCATCACCGGGGGCAAACTATCTGCCCTCCAGGACACCTACACCACCGATGTCACAGGAAGGCCAAAAAGATCATCAAGGACAACAACCACCCGAGTCACTGCCTGTTCACCCCACTATCATCCAGAAGGTAAGGTCAGTACAGGTGCATCAAAGCTGGGACAGAGAGACTGAAAAACAGCTTCTATCTCAAGGCCATCAGACTGTTAAACAGCCATCACTAACATTGCGTGGCTGCTGCCAACATACTGACTCATCTCTAGCCACTTTAATAATTACATATTGGATGTAATAAATGTATCACTAGCCACTTTAAACAATGCCACTTTATATCATGTTTACATACCCTACATTACTCATCTCATTTGTATATACTGTACTCTATACCATCTACTGCATCTTGTCTATGCCATCCGGCCATCGCTCATCCATATATTTTTATGTACATATTCTTATTCATTCCTTTACGCTTGTGTGTATAAGGTAGTTGTTGTGAAATTGTTAGATTACTTGTTAGATATTACTGCATGGTCGGAACTAGAAGCACAAGCATTTCGCTACACTCGCATTAACATCTGATAACCATGTGTATGTGACCAATAAAATGTGATTTGAGTGGTCAGGCAGGCTCGGCATCAGGACAGGCAAGGGTTAAAACCAGGAGGGCGAGAAACTGGAAAAGGCAGGGGTTGAGACACAAAACACTGGTTGGCTTGAACAAACAAGACAAACTGGCACAGACAGACAGGAAACACAGGTATAAATACCCAGAGGATAAGTGGGGAAGATGGGCGACACCTGGAGGGGGTGGAGACAAGCACAAGGACAGGTGCAACAGATCAGGACGTGACAGTCAGCTTTGATAAAGTCAGATGGGTTTTGCTGTAGCCCTTAAGAAACACAACATTCATACAGAATTACTCGTTTTCATGCTATTAGCTAGTTCCTGCTAATTCCTGTTCTCTCTGAATCATCTCAGGTCAAACCGGTGGAAAGATGAGGTGACTGCAGCCTAGATTTAATGTCGAGAGAATGAAGGTTTAATTCTGACAGAGATAATGATATACTTTATTGTCCCCAAGGGACATTTTGACTGAGAATATTGCTGCTTCCACATAAATACACAGAATCAATTGAGAATAACACCCCATCATACACACCTGTCCCCATCCACACAAAAAGTTTGTAAGTTCATGCCAGGCAAGGCTGTGACTAGGTGGCAGTTCCACATGATGAAGGCCTAGTCCGTTATTGCCATCTTCCTCGTCTGCCTCTGTCTCCGCTGCAGTTAAGCATTTTTATTGACGGGGACAAACAAGTGTTTTATATCTGTTCAGCCTCCTCGATGGCATCAGCTGAAACTCTGTGTTCAGTGCATGAGTGGGGTCCGATATGACCTTTCTGGGCTGCCTGATGATGGTCTCCTGGAAAATGTCCTGGAGAGAGGAGGGAAGTGTCATGCCTATAATCTTCCCTGTTGTCTTGGTCAGTCTCAAGATTTGGGCTTTGAGCTGCAATGTAAGGTTATCAAACCATGTTACAATGCCGTTTACTCAATGGTGGATCTATGAAAGAGGAGCATGATCTTCTGGTTGACTCCATAGACCCTGAACCGACACAGGAAGTGCAAGCACTGTTGGATGCGTGAGCATACGCTCGTGCTCCACATGTGTGTGCCAGCACAGCCCACTGTCAATGTGGACCCCAGGTGCTTGTATGAGTTCACTTGCTCAATGTTCTCTCCGTGTACCACTATGGGGCTGTGGTCCCCAATGGCCTTAGGGTCGTCCGAGAACTTAATGACGTAGTTGTTGGGGTGCTTGCTGACGCAGTCGTTTGTATACAGCGTGAAGAGGATATGGGGAACTTACACAGTCCTGGGGCGCCCACGTGCTGATGGTCGGCATCAGAGAGTGTAGAGTTAATTCTGACTTGCATCCTGTTGGTAAGGAAAGAGTGGTACCACCTTAATGTGAATGGGTTCAGCTTCGTCTGTTTCAGCTTCTCCCATAGGAAATGCACTTGGATTGTAATAAAGGTGAAGCTGAAGTCAATGAACGTGAGCCTTGCGTATGCTACTGAGCATTCAAGGTGTTTTAGGATAAGATACATTATTGTGCTAATGGCGCCATCCGTGTTCCTCTTCTCCTTGTATGCAAAATGATAGGGATCTAGGAATTGTTGGACATCAGTGTGTAGGTTTCCAATCATGATTTTCTCTAAGGACTTCATTACAATGGATGTCAGCACACATGCTCTTAAAAACACTGGTGACAACACTTTGTAGAAAAATCTGACATCAAATAGATTATAAAACTCATTAAGTTTGTTTGCTTTGTCAACTTCATTAGGTGCATACACTGATTTCTTAGCAGAGCTCATGTTTGATATCACTCTAATAGAGTCCCATAGTTTCTTAGAGTCCATTGTTAGGAAGTTCTGCTCCTCACACTCCCTATGTTTTTCCCGTGCCTCCTTCAGTTTACTATCCAGCTCATTTTGGGTCGCCCTCAACTTTAAGTTGTCTCTGTTTTGGAATGCTCACTTCTTTCTGTTAATGCAGTATTTAACTTATTTTGTGATATATTCTTTATTATTTGGTTACACAGACAGCCGAGCTCCTGTGGGACCATTTTTGGAAGGTACACATTTTTTCCACTTCAAACGAGTCTGCTCACGCCCTCAGCTGTAGCTTGGATGCCATCCTGATTATTTCATTAATTTTACCACTATTTAACCAGGTAGGCCAGTTGAGAACAAGTTCTCATTTACAACTGTGACCTGGCCAAGATAAAGGAAAGCAGTGCGACAAAAACAACAACACAGAGTTACACATGGGATAAACAAACGTACAGTCAATAACACAATAGAAAATCTGTATACAGTGTTTGCAAATGAAGTAAGGAGGTAAGGCAATAAATAGGCCATAGTGGCGAAGTAATTACAATTTAGCAATTAACACTGGAGTGATAGATGAGGATGTGCAAGTAGAAATACTGGTGTGCAAAAGAGCAGAAAAAAACAATTATGGGGATGAGGTAGTTAGTTGGTTGGATGGGCTATTTACAGATGGGCTGTGTACAGCTGCAGCGATCGGTAAGCTGCTCTGATAGCCGATACTTGAAGTTAGTGAGGGCGATATAAGCCTCCAACTTCAGTGATTTTTGCAATTTGTTCCAGTCATTGGCAGCATAGAACTGGAAGGAAAGGCGGCCAAAGGTGTTGGCTTTGGGGATTAGGTTTGACTTGGTCATAAAAGACTCCCCACAAAACTTTGTCTGGCACCACACACAGTCAAACTTACCTCAGTCACGGCCATGCACAGACGTTTTGGAGGGTATCTGCAAAACAATGTTCAAAATAAGGGGCATCCCCAAAATATGTTTCCCGCAAATTCTTACAAGAAGAGGGCAAAGCAGCACAACCTGATGAGTAAAGTATTGAGCAAAACTATTTTGAACTGGAATAAATGCTGCACTTACTAACAATGACCAACACAATTCTGTTGAAATAGTAGACTAAAGTATTTCTTACAACCTATCACTATATCCAACCCAACTCCATTTGTAGCCACTATCATGTATCCGAGTGTTTTACAAAATGTTTGACCCGCGACCCCCGAAAAGGGGTGGTACAAAACTTGTGACCCCTGCACACGCACATCACACATACATACACTTGTTAGGTTCTAATTCTCAGAGTAAAAAACTCTACGCACACTAAGAAAGCTTAACCAAGTTTATTCTTCCCAGAGGATCAATACAGCTGCATTAGACAAAAACATGTTTCCACCAACACAAGTATATATACTCCAATTTAGACACTCCTCCTTCTCTCCGTCCCTTACATCTTTTATGGTCCGACAAGAAGACGAAGTGATGGGGTTATAAACCGTTCCTTCTCCCTTAAGGTGACCTGACCTGACCTCCACCCCCTTGATGCCTAACACGGAACCCAAACCGGTTGCGCGTGTGCGCCATCGTGCATAAATGTATTTTGTCCCCCCACACCAAACGCAATCACGACACGCAGGTTTAAATCAAAAATCAAAGACTCTGAACCAATTATATTAATTTGGGGACAGGTCGAAAAGCATTAAACATTTAAGACAATTTAGCTAGCTAGCTTGCACTTGCTAGCTAATTTGTCCTTTTTAGCTAGCTTGCTGTTGCTAGCTAATGTGTCCTGGGATATAATGTTATTTTACCTGAAATGCACAAGGTCTTCTACTCCACCAATTAATCCACACACAGTCAACCGAATCGTTTCTAGTCATCTCTCCTCCTTCCAGGCTTTTTCTTCTCTTGACTTTATATTGCGATTGGCAACTTTCATAAATGAAGTGCATTACCGCCACGTCTGTAGCCATGAAATGCTTTCAAAGGCTGGTCATGGCTCACATCAACACCATTATCCCAGATACCCTAGACCCACTCCAATTTGCATACAGCCTCAACAGATCCACAATCTCTATTGCACTCCACACTGCCCTTTCACACCTGGACAGTGGTCCCGTGTGGCTCAGTTGGTAGAGCATGGTGTTTGCAACCTCAGGGTTGTGGGTTCAATTCCCACGGGGGACCAGTACGGGAAAAATTTTTATGAAATGTATGCATTCACTACTGTAAGTCGCTCTGGACAAGAGTGTCTGCTAAATGACTAAAATGTTTTTAAAAAATGGTCAAAGGGAACACCTATGTGAGAATGTTATTCATTGACTACAGCTCAGCGTTCAACACCATAGTGCTCACTAAGCTATGGACCCTGGGACTAAACACCTCCCTCTGCAACTGGATCCTGGACTTCCTGACGGGCTGCCCCCAGGTGGTAAGGGTAGGTAACAGCACATCCGCCATGCTTATCCTCAACACGGGGGCTCCTCAGGGGTGCGTGCTC
This sequence comes from Salmo trutta, assembly GCF_901001165.1. NCBI lineage: Eukaryota > Metazoa > Chordata > Actinopteri > Salmoniformes > Salmonidae > Salmo > Salmo trutta. The sequence continues at coordinate 14,673,534 of NC_042986.1, read as the reverse complement.
AGTCCCCTTCTGTCCTCCCTGTTCACTCATGACTGCACGACTTCAACACCATCATTATGTTTGCCGATGACACAACATTGGTAACCTGATCACCGACAATGACGAGACAGCCTATAGGGAGGAGGTGAGAGACCTGACCGCGTGGTGCAAGGACAACAACCTCTCCCTCAACGTGATCAAGACAAAGGAGATGATTGTGGACTACAGGAAAAGGAGGACCGAGCACGCCCCCATTTTCATCGACGGGGCTGAGGTGGAGCAGGTTGAGAGCGTCAAGTTCCTTGGCGTCCACATCACCAACAAACTAACATGTTCCAAGCACACCAAGACAGTGGTGAAGAGGGCATGACAAAGCCTATTCCCCCTCGGGAGACTAAAAAAGATTTGGCATGGGTCCTCAGATCCTCTACAGCTGCACCATCGAGAGCATCCTGACCGGTTGCATCACTACCTTGTATGGCAACTGCTCGGCCTCCGACCATAAGACACTACAGAGGGTAGTGAGTTATGCCCACTACATCACTGGGGCCAAGCTTCCTGCCATCCATGACCTCTATTCCATGCAGTGTCAGAGGAAGGCCCTAAAAATTGTCAAAGCCTCCAGCCAGACTAGTCATAGACTGTTCTCTCTGCTACCGCATGGCAAGCGGTACCGGAGCGCCAAGTCTTGGTCCAAGAGGCTTCTAAACAGCTTCTACCCCCAAGCCATAAGACTCCTGAACATCTAATCAAATGGCTACCCAGACTGTTTGCATTGTCCCCCCCCCCCTTACGCTGCTGCTACTCTCTGTTATTATCTATGCATAGTCACTTTAATAGCTCTACCTACATGTACATATTACCTCAATTACCTCTACTAACCTGTGCCCCCGCACATTGACTCTGTACCATTACCCCCTGTATATAGCCTCACTATTGTTATTTTACTGCTGCGCTTTAATTATTTGTTACTTTTATTTTTCTAAACTGCATTGTTGGTTAAGGGCTTGTACAGTGAGTAAGCATTTCACTGTAACACCTGTTGTATTCAGCGCATATAAATAAAATTCGATTTTTGATTTGATTTGCATTGTTGGAAAAGGGCTTACAACGTTAAAGTCCACACCTGTTGTATTTGGCACATGACAAATAACATTTTATTTTCTCCCTAACACCTGTCAGAATAATGCATTTTATGTCTCTTATTTTAGGATTCACAGCTTTTGGAGCTAACTAATGCTCTCAAATTGTATCGTGATGTCGACAGTAGATGAGAGTTGTATTCATAATATGGCTAACTTATGTGGCCAAATAAAAAAAAATGTATTAACTAGGGTTAGCAACGTTGGTTGGTCAATAAGACTGAGATCTAGCTAACCAGCTTGGATAGCAAACCATTTTTAAAAAAGTATAATTTTGGTTTCGAAAGATATTCCAACAGGTTTTGCATTTCAAGAATCAGTCTCAAGTACCCCTGGTGCACTGTTCAGTTATTTAGCCAATTTGTTTTTATATTATAACTCGTTTTTATAATGCCCTCAATGGCTTTCATGTGTTTCAAACGTGAACTTAACAGTTGCTATCCCTTGGAGCGCTGCGATTGGTTGCCCAACATTCTGGGGCGGGGCTTAGTGAAGCTTACATTGTCACTATTGGAATGACCTGCTCTTGGATCTGCTTGACAGAGATTGCCATAGGCAATTAAGGAAAAGGTAATTGATCGGGAACACTAACCATCCCAACAGGAATATTATATGTTCAGTCATACTGTACAGTTTGTTGTGTCCAACAGTCCATGTTGATACAGGCAGTGGTGGAAAAAGTACCCAATTGTACCTCAAAAAACTACTTAAGTAGTACTTTCAAGTATTTTTACTTAAGTACATTACACCACTAGAAGTCACACAATAACAGCTGTTAATCTTGCAACATTTATGGTCATGTTACAGCAGTGTGTAGGAAGGAGATGCGAAGATGTGGGAAGTGTGCAGGAGGGTATGGGACAGGATTGTGTAGTTTCGGTGGATAAAGATGTGTTAACTGTAGGGGTGCCCATGTTGCTGGGGATCGGATGTGTCCGGTGCGAGAGACAGGTTGAGGTGGCTAGAGTCAGAGTCGTGAAGAACATGTAGTATGCTGAGGCAGGGAAGAAAGTAGAGGAGGATGGGTCAAGGGTGAGTAGTAAATCTGTGCCAGCACAGAGGGTAGGCCAACGAGTGACATATGCTTCGTTAAGGTTGGCTTCTTAGCGTTCATAGCAATGGTCATCAACTGTACCGCAGGTATGGAACGTAAATCACAAATTGATGTTGTGGTGGCAGCTGCAGAGATGTGTTTGGGTATACAAGATATGACTTCAGAAGAGTTACAGGGTGTGTTGAGTGGTGGTGTCCCATTCTCCCAGGTCGTTGGCATGTTGCAGGAGCAGATAGGGTCAAAGTAGTGGAATTAATCGATTTAAAGTTAATTTAATCAACACTTGCATTAGTCCCCTCATTTTGGTGATTGGCGTTTAGGCGGTGACAATGAAAGGGCAGCAGACAAACCTACAGTATGTTTTAGCAGCGAAGTTTGGTAGGGTGACCTGATTTATAACTATGAAAATAATTTTGTCAAACAGATTGTGAACCCTAAAGTGTACGTTTTATTCTAGAGGGGGGGGGACGACAATTAAATAAACATTTGGCTGGGGTTTAAGGGCAGATTTAGGTTCTCTTGTCTTCAGGAGATTGTATAATTTATTTAGTCGGATCAATGGAACAACTCTGATGCTTAATGTGCTAAAACATAGGGTAATTACTGTGCTTGTCTGCAAGAACACTACTGTTATTCCCCCACATATTTTATTATTCCACTTCTTTCCAATTGTGCTAGTGTGATCACATATGAAATCTGAAATGGACTTTGAAAATGAATTATATGAGGCTATTTTTGCAGCCATTCATGGAATGTTTTGAATAAGTCATACAAATAAGCATTGGATATTAAATTCTCCAGGATTCAAATATAATTTGACATTTTAGTATTGTGCACATGCTAGGCAGATATGGTAGGGGAGCTCAAACACATCATATTGTGTCTATGTAGAGTAAGACGATGGCAAGGATATTCAACTAGTAGGAATAAACCAACTGATTATTAATATTCATTAGATTTTTTTCTTGAAGGTTTGGTGATTTGAGAAATGTGTTGTTATGACAAGAATATTTTCAAACACCTAGCACTTCAGGGTAGGCAAACATTTAATGTTTAAAGAATCCTGAATACACCTGACCTGTGGTTTATATATATATATATATATATATTTTTTTTTTTTTTTTTTTTTTTTTCTTCTTCTCCATCCTGGTCATATGTCTAAGCCATGTCAAAATATGTAGAATTGCAGGGAATTAGCTTTAAAACAGTAACGTTTTCCATCTAGGGCAATGAAATTCACACAGCAAATCTCACGCCAAGCCTTCTTCAAAAGTTTGCAGCCGTGAAAATGTTATTGAAAAACAGAGATGGTTAATCTAATCTCATTAACTTCTTTGGGAAAGGGGGGCAGTATTGAGTAGCTTGGATGAAAAGCGTGCCCAAAGTAAAATGCCTGCTACTCAGGCCCAAAAGCTAGAATATGCATATAATTAGTGGATGTGGATAGAAAACACTCTGACGTTTCTAAAACTGTTTGAATGATGTCTGTGAGTATAACAGAACTCATATGGCAGGCAAAAACCTGAGAAAAAATCCAACCCGGACGTGGGAAATCTGAGGTTTTTAGTTTTTCAAGTGATTGCCTCTCCAATATACAGTGTCTGTGGGGTCATATTGCACTTCCTAAGGCTTCCATTAGGTGTCAACAGTCTTTAGAACGTTGTTTCAGGCTTCTACTGTGAATGGGGAGAGAATAAGAGCTGATTGTATCAGGTGTCTGGAAAATTGGCATGAGCTCAGTCATGCGCGCGGCCGTGAGAGCGAGCTGCCTTTCCTTTCAATTCTAAAGACAAAGGAATTGTCCAGTTGGAATATTATTGAATATTTATGATAAAAACATCCTAAAGATTGATTCTATACATCGTTTGACATGTTTCTACGAAATGTAATGTAACTATTTTGACTTTTCGTCTGGACTGAACTCGCGCGCTTAATGAATTTGGAATGCTGGACTAAACGTGCGAACAAAATGGAGCTATTTGGATATAAAGATGAACTTTATCGAACAAAACGAACATTTATTGTGGAACTGGGATTCCTGGGAGTGCATTCTGATGAAGATCATCAAAGGTAAGTGAATATTTAAAATGCTATTTCTGACTTTTGTTGACTCCACAACATGGCGGGTATCTGTATGGCTTGTTTTGGTGACTGAGCGCTGTACTCAGATTATTGTAAAGTGTGCATTCGCCGTAAAGCTTTTTTGAAATCTGACACAGCGGTTGCATTAAGGACAAGTTTATCTATAATTCTGTGCATAACACTTGTATCTTTTATCAAAGTTTATGATGAGTATTTCTGTAAATTGATGTGCTCATTCAACGGAGGTTTTGGAGGCAAAACATTTCTGAACTTTACACGCCAATGTAAAATGGGGTTTTTGGATATAAATATGAACTTTATCAAGCAAAACATACATGTATTGTGTAACATGAAGTCCTATGAGTGCCATCTGATGAAGATCATCAAAGGTTAGTGATTCATTTTAGCTGTATTTCTGGTTTTTGTGACGCCTCTCCTGCTTGGAAAATGGCTGTGTGGTTTTTCTTGTCTAGGTGCTGTCCTAACATAATCTAATGCTATGCTTTCGCCGTAAAGCCTTTTTTGAAATCGGACACTGTGGTTGGATTAACGATAAGTCTATCTTTAAAATGATGTATAATACTTGTGTGTTTGAGAAATTTGAATTATGAGATTTTTGTTGTTTTGAATTTGGCGCTCTGCTATTTCACTGGCTGTTGGCGGGGTGGTACGCTACCACATTTCCCAGAGAAGTTAAACTACGGCACATGACATCTGTCATGCCACAAATAATGACTTTACCTTACCTGACCCACAGCATGCAGGCCTGAACCTCCCTGCCCATCAGAACAGGTATGTGACAATAACTCGTACGAACCCCCCCTGACGGGATACCGGACCAGCAGGCCTAGCATACGGCAATGGCCCAAATGAAGAATCGCCTCCCTTAGCGGAGCTAGAAACACTGGAACCAACTCGGAATCCCTCCGTCCTCTCATGACGATGTTCCCGAAGCCAGTTGTCAATCCGGATGGCCAGAATGATACGCTCCTCCAGAGTGTCAGGGTTGTCCCGGGAAGCCAGTTCATCCTTGAGAAACTCACTGAGTCCATTCAGAAAGACTGAGTGAAGTGTCTCTGTATTCCAACCGCTCTCAGCAGCGAGCATCCGAATATCAATGGCGTAATCCGCTACACTCCGGCTGCCCTGCCGAAGCACAATGAGTCTTTGAGCAGCATTACTGCCACTGGTGGGGTGATCAAAAACCCTCTTCATCACCTGGGTGAAGCTTTGCCAATTGAAACAAATGTCTGATTGCTGCTCCCATATGGCCATAGCCCAGGCCAGAGCCCATCCTGAGAGCAAGGCGATGACATATGCCACTCTGGAACGCTCGGTGGGAAACATGCCTGCAGCTCGAAGACCAGCGAACATTGGAGCAGGAACCCACAACACCTCCCAGGATGCCCCTCATAGCGCTCCAGTGCCGGGAGATGAGGCTCCCGAGGGGAGGAAGACGATGAACTGGTAGAAATTGAAAGGTTAGGAACCACCACAGGTGCAGCAACCGTTGCTCCCGTCTGTCCGGTCTACAGAGTGAACACAAGAGTTCCTAAATCCTCCGACAATGTCTTCAGCCGCACCTCATGGCGACCAATCACAGTTCCATAGTGAGTGAGAGCTGACCGCAAGTGGTGGAGCTCGGAGTGTCCCTCGGATGACGGAGAAATCTCTGCTGGGTCCATTTTTGGCTCAGGTCTACTGTGACAATAACTCTAGTACGAACTCGGACCCAGGCGCAGAGAAACACAGCAGGCAGAGGTGAGGGTAAATCCAGAATGTTTACTGAAGTATTCACAGAAAAAACAACAAAGCAAGTGCACATGAGTACACCACAAAACAAGACAAGAGGCCTGAGCAACCGGCCCAGTTCAATAGAGGAACCTAAATAGTCCTAAACTAGGTGAACCCAGTAATCCTAATCAGGCTCACCTGGACACTAGAAACATAAGGATGCCCTCCAGTGGCACCCTCAGGGATAATACTCCATGATGACCTCTAACCTGTGACAAGGTAGGCCTATTTTGATTGGCCGTTTTGAAATATAACTTACATTTCAAACAATTATAACCATGCACCAGACTGGTAGTTTCCATATTGTTTCTAAAATTAACTAATTAAAGCAATTTCCTCATATTTGTTTCACAGTTTTAATAAGGACATCATGATGAAAATATAGCCTAGATATGCTCTCTTATTACAAATACACATCAAAGCCTACAGCACAACAACACAATGGTCCGAAGGGAAATCCAGGGCTAGGCCTACTTCACAGCCCAGTACTATCAACAATGTATTGGAAATAATGTCAGGATACATTTTGCCAAGGCCTCTCTACACTGGCACGGTATCACCAGACGAGTTTAGTGATTAGCTATAAGATGTTCATATCGCTCCCACTACACGGATGCGAACATTGCATAATGTGTGGGATCATTGGGCTCCTATTTCCTTTGGTTCTGTTTCCTTGTCATGTGATTGTCCTGGATAAATCCACTGCACTTATAACAATAAGTTTTCTCTTTTATAAATATATTTCAATATTTCAGTTAACACTTTTGTCCTTAGGCACCTTGTACAACTAAATGTTCTTTGTTGTTTGCATTGACCAACTTGTTTGCTATGGTGAGTGAGACTGAGTACAACAGCTGCTGATGTACATAAACATTTCAGGAAATATGTTTTTTTGCAAAATATCCAACCTTGAAGCTGTGGTCCTTTGGCAGTGACCTTGGTCAGAACAGAATGGGGATAGGGATGCTGAGGCTGGCTGCAGCTTGCTGTAATGCCAATAATGGCTGTCTGGAATGGAGGCATTAACAAATATTGCACAAATAAGCGCCAATACCAGCAACTCAGCCAGCTAAAAACATATGTATGTTTGGGGGGATGGATGGCACAGGGGAATGCATGCACTGTTTTGTAGCGGAGGCAAACGCTGATGATGCATGATGGGCCAGTCTCTCACAGATACTGACATCTTGCCCTGTGTGCTTGAACTGAATTCCACCAATCCTTTTTGCCATTTTACTGTCTCCCATCCTGGCAATGTTTTTCCACCTGGCCATCTCCATCCCTGCCTGAATGATTAGGGTAGGATACAGTTCTGATTCACTACTAGAGGAAATCAGCCTGCAGTTTAGCAGAGAGTTGTCCGACAGTCACATTGCTGTAGGTGGCGCCTGAGAGTATTCGGGCAGTCCTCTGGGGTGTGGTCCCTGTGTGGCAGTGTGCTCCATCCTCGGCACAGTGCAGACATGCCCTGTGACTCTCTGGCTGTCCGTTTGAGACACTCATGTCCTTGTTGTTTCTCTGGGATGTGGATCCAAATGGGTCTTTCTGTTCAGGCCGGGGGCTGCCCCTGCAGATCCTATTGCGGAACGTGGATGTGTCTCGACAAAGACACTTGCGGAAGTTTGGTTTGCAAAGCAGGTAGACCATAGGATTGTAGATGGTGGACGATTTGGCAAAGATGGCCGCCAGGGCGAATGCAGTAGGAGGCACCAGGGTGGCGTCACCAAATGCCGCCCACATGGCCACTATGGCATAAGGGCTCCATGCACCCAGGAAGCCGATGCATACTGCTACTGACAACTGTTGAAAAACACACACACAATATATAAACAACCATAAATATTCAATATCACTTTACTTAGTCGCAAGGTATAATGCTTTATAACTTTGGCACAGACCCTGCAAACTATACAAGTCTAACCACACACAAAATGACATAATCCCTGAGCTGTTGTTGTTGTGAACTGGACTGCTGACACAGGGATACTCTGACCTTGACGATGAGGGCGTGTGCGTTGGTGGTCTTGGTCCGGGGTGACACATGCTGCTGGACGGCCTGGTGAGAGCTGCGCACCGTCAGCAGGATGAAGGTGTAGGAGAGGAAGATGACGGTGCAGGGCAGAGCGTAGCAGAAGAGGAACAGGCAGATAATGTAGGACAGGGCAGACAGCTCGTAGTTGGGTACGTTCCAGTCAATGCAGCAGGCAGTGCCATAAGGCTCTGCTCTGTAGTGTCCCCAATGTGCCAGGGGACCGATGGCGAACACAGAGGCATAACACCACACTGCCACCACCAGGAAGCAGGCATGGGATGAGGAGAATTTATTGCCTGGGGATGGAAAATGGGACAAAGGGGAAAAGGAAGGAGGAGAAAATAGCATTTTGACATAAGATAAAATAGTGCTTTATTCATCTCGAAAGGGCACATTAGATTGCATCAGTTTTAACAGACTACTTCACCATCTCAGAGATTTACATACAACAAAACATTAAGGTCAGATTATATCCCATTGACATCTAACTCACCATAGTTAGAGAAGCAGACTTTGAGGCAGCAGATGGAGGAGAGAGCTGTGAGGTTGGTCAGACTGCACAGACCAAACAGAACCCCACACATAGCGTAAAACTGACAGGTGATCTCATCAAACAGCCACCTACACAGTGGGGAGAGATAAGAGAGTTAGACAGAAGAAAGTTTTCACTGAGATATTTAGTCATTATCATTGCAGCACAGAATAACAATGATTTCTCGATAATTCCCTAGGGTTTTTTTGTTCCATGAACAAGAAGAGAGAAAGAATATCAAATACTTGTGAGCGAATGCTGAGGGAATGGCCAGAGGGAATAAAGACAGGGTCATCCCAAGGTCGCTGATGGACAGGTTTATGATGAAGAACTCGGCCGGCTTCAAGGACAATCGCTTACGATACGCAACAAGCAGCAAGATGCCATTCCCCAGGAGAGACAGAACACCTAGAAGAGAAAGAGTGAAATATGAGAAAAAAGAGAAGGATAACTACAGTGCATTCTGAAAGTATTCAGACCCCTTGACTTTTTCCACATTTTTTTTTACGTTACAGCGTTATTCTAAAATATATATATTTTTAAACATCCTCAATCTACACACCCCATAATGACAAAGCAACATTTTTGCAAATGTATAAAAATAACAAAAAATCCTTAAGGTAACACGTTCATCTGTACAAACAATAGTACGCAAGTATAAACACCATGAGACCACGCAGCCGTCATACCGCTCAGGAAGAAGACGCGTTCTGTCTCCTAGAGATGAACGTACTTTGGTGCGAAAAGTGCAAATCAATCCCAGAACAACGGCAAAGGACCTTGTGAAGATGCTGGAGGAAACAGGTACAAAAGTATCTATATCCACAGTAAAACAAGTCCTATATCAACATAACCGGAAAGGCCGCTCAGCAAGGAAGAAGCCACTGCTCCAAAACCGTCATAAAAAAGCCAGACTACGGTTTGCAACTGCACATGGGGACAAAGATCGTACTTTTGAAGAAATGTCCTCTGGTCTAATGAAACAAAAATAGAACTGTTTGGCCATAATGACCATTGTTATGTTTGCAAGCCAAAGAACACCATCCCAACCGTGAAGCACTGGGGTGGCAGCATCATGTTGTGGGGTTGCTTTGCTGCAGGAGGGACTGCAAATGGGTCTTCCAAATGGACAATGACCCCAAGCATACTTCCAATGTTGTGGCAAAATGGCTTAAGGACAACAAAGTCAAGGTATTGGAATGGCCATCACAAAGCCCTGACCTCAATCCTATAGAACATTTGTGGGGTGTCAGGAATTGTGAAAAACTGAGTTTAAATGTATTTGGCTAAGGTGTTTGTAAACTTCCGACTTCAACTGTAAGTAAATCATGTATTTTTGTTTCTTATATTTAAAACATTTGCAAACATTTCTAAAAACCTGTTTTGGCTTTGTCAGTATGAAGTATTGTGTGTAGATTGAGGGGGGGAAAGGATTTTATCAATTTTAGAATCAGGCTGTAATGTAACAAAATGTGGGAAAGGGGAAGGGGTGTGAATACTTTCAGAATGCACTGTACATAAAGGAAGAATTAGGAATATGTCAAATCAGGGGTATATATCCAGGCATAAAATCATACAGTACTCTTAAGAATGGATGAGGGTAAATGCCTTGACTCTTCTATTTGATCTGAATGTGGCTGTGACTGGCTCCCCTTAGCTGGAATCAGATTTACCCAAATGTAAGGACTGGATCAACAGTGAGTAAATATGACCCATTGGCAGGGAATAGGAACTCACAGAATATGCTGTAGAAAGTGCCCATGAGGAAGTCAAGCTCCGTTGAGATTGTGGAGACAAACAGGGTTGTATCTGAAGCATTTCCCATCTGGAGAGGACAGAGGAGTGTAACAGGTAGTCAGAAAACAGTAGTGCAGTTCATTTAGTTAATTATGTAATTACATCATGTTTGCTAACGTTAAATACAGCTACAAGTTCTCTGAATCATTTAATTTAATAATCAGTGAATGAGTGACAATGGAAAAATCAGAGGGGAAACAAACAGATAATGGAAGTGAGAAAGTAGGCTAGTAACAAAGGCTTCCCTACACTATTTGTTGTTGTTGTTAGTTCTACAGTTGTCTGCTTTTGATAAACAAAAAAAGGGAAAAGATATGAATTGTATATACATAGATTGTAAAATAATGAATTAGCCTAACATGTTTTCAAAAGGGCACTACTTTCTGGCTAATCTGATTTAACTGCTCTGGAGAGACAAATAGAAGTCAAATCACACCGTTGAAAACCATGCACCATAAATGTATTTACAATAAATCTATTTGCAGAGACACAAATTGTGCCAAGATTTGGGACTGTGGTTATGTACAGTGGGGGGAAAAAGTATTTGATCCCCTGCTGATTTTGTACATTTGCCCACTTACAAAGAAATGATCAGTCTATAATTTTAATGGTAGGTTTATTTCAACAGTGAGAGACAGAATAACAACAACAAAAATCCAGAAAAACGCATGTCAAAAATGTTATAAAATGATTTGCATTTTAATGAGGGAAATAAGTATTTGACCCCTCTGCAAAACATGACTTAGTACTTGGTGGCAAAACCCGTGTTGGCAATCACAGAGGTCAAACGTTTCTTGTAGTTGGCCACCAGGTTTGCACACATCTCAGGAGGGATTTTGTCCCACTCCTCTTTGCAGATCTTCTCCAAGTCATTAAGGTTTCGAGGCTGACGTTTGGCAACTCGAACCTTCAGCTCCCTCCACAGATTTTCTATGGGATTAAGGTCTGGAGACGGGCTAGGCCACTCCAGGACCTTAATGTGCTTCTTCTTGAGCCACTCCTTTGTTGCCTTGGCCGTGTGTTTTGGGTCATTGTCATGCTGGAATACCCATCCATGACCCATTTTCAATGCCCTGGCTGAGGGAAGGATGTTCTCACCCAAGATTTGATGGTACATGGCCCCGTCCATCGTCCCTTTGATGCTGTGAAGTTGTCCTGTCCCATTAGCAGAAAAACACCCCCAAAGCATAATGTTTCCACCTCTATGTTTGACGGTGGAGATGGTGTTCTTGGGGTCATAGGTAGCATTCCTCCTCCTCCAAACAAGGCGAGTTAAGTTGATGCCAAAGAGCTCCATTTTGGTCTCATCTGATCACAACACTTTCACCAGTTGTCCTCTGAATCATTCAGATGTTCATTGGCAAACTTCAGATGGGCATGTATATGTATTCTTGAGCAGGGGGACCTTGCGGGCGCTGCAGGATTTCAGTCCTTCACGGCGTAGTGTGTTACCAATTGTTTTCTTGGTGACTATGGGCCCAGCTGCCTTGAGATCATTGACAAGATCCTCCCGTGTAGTTCTGGGCTGATTCCTCACCGTTCTCATGATCATTGCAACCCCACGAGGTGAGATCTTGCATGGAGCCTCAGGCCGAGGGATATTGACAGTTCTTTTGTGTTTCTTCCATTTGCGAATAATCGCACCAAATGTTGTCACCTTCTCACCAAGCTGCTTGGCGATGGTCTTGTAGCCCATTCCAGCCTTGTGTAGGTCTACAATCTTGTCCCTGACATCCTTGGAGAGCTCTTTGGTCTTGGCCATGGTGGAGAGTTTGGAATCTGAGTGATTGATTGCTTCTGTGGACAGGTGTCTTTTTTACAGGTAACAAGCTGTAGTTAGGAGCACTCCCTTTAAGAGTGTGCTCCTAATCTCAGCTTGTTACCTGTATAAAAGACACCTGAGAGCCAGAAATCTTTCTGATTGAGAGGGGATCAAATACTTATTTCCCTCATTAAAATGCAAATCAATTTATAACATTTTTGACATGCGTTTTTCTGGATATTTTTGTTGTTATTCTGTCTCTCACTGTTCAAATAAACCTACCATTAAAATTATAGACTGATCCTTTCTTTATCAGTGGGCAAACGTACAAAATCAGCAGGGGATCAAATACTTTTTTCCCCCCACTGTAGAGAGCTGTGTTGAGCACTGAATCAAGACACTGCCTGTACTTTTGCCAAGAGTTCGAATGTGTGCTCTTCACCCAGCAGCTGCTGGTTTGTATGTGGTGTATATTGGAGTAGATGTGTTAAGGAGGCTGTATTATTATGTTATATGCTGCAGTTTCTGCAGAGTGGATGGCATATACTATAGGAGGAGTGTTGTTAGATAAAGACCAAGATTCTGTGATAAAGGCATGCATTTGAAGCGGTAGAAAGGCACAACAGAGGGAAATATAGTTGGAGAGATTGAACGTTTCACAGCAGATACGGTGGCACCTAAAAATGAATGGCCAAAAAGTCTGAGTATCTCACTGAACCCAAATATCCCACAGAGAAGATTAGTCATGAGAGAGACAGAGAGGGAGATTGAGATAAATGGGAGCTTAAAGTTGCTCCAGAGAGTATTGAGCAGATTGTAAATCTTAATTTTTTTCTATCGCACACACACTACACACACACTGATGCTATATGATACGCAGAGGTTATTGGACATGTCTGTTACGGTTGATTATGAGGGATGTTGCAGAAGCCTGCAGTCCCTCTGCTAATAAAGCCTGACTAGCTACAGTATTATATCAGAGACACACGTTCCATGTAATGAGTCATGCAGAGAAGCTGGACAGAGCCAGTTCAGAGACCCTAGCTGTCCACATGGAAATGCTTCCTGCTGAGGAATTGAGTGTGTATTATGCAGACAGAGAAAAGCTAAATAAAAAATCAAATTAAAGCCAGGAAATAAGAATAACACAAAGGGTCTTGAACACCACTCGTGTTCTGAATGGGCCTCCCCGTCCTCCAGAGGCTCTAATCTCCCTAGACATTCATGGCCCTCAAGCATCCCTCCTTATGTAGGTTACGAAGTTTGCTTATTTTTCTAGTCCATATTTAGTAACCAAATGAATAAGAATTGATTGCCTATCTATAAACACATTATTAACAGTTTATAAGCTACTTATAAACCCTTTATTAATTATACCCTAATGTAAAGTGTTACCAATGTGTTTGCATGATGATGAGGGTGTAAGTGTGAGACAAGCCATGTGTGTCTCATCTTATGTGCAGTCAGATTTTCCCTAAACGAGAAGGTAGCAATGCATTGCACATTACAGTATGGTTTTATATGCAACCCAACACAGTCATCAAACTGAATCTGCTACCTCATTTGACGTGCCCAGGGAGCTTAGTTAAAAATAAACATTTAGGTCAACATTCATTCAGTCATACAGAGAGAGTCCTTGAACCTGTAGCCATGCTCCAATAAGTATTTCAATACCTTACACAGCAAGACATACAGTACCAGTCAAAAGTTTGGACACACCTACTCATTCAAGGGTTTTTCTTTATTTTTACTATTTATACATTGTAGAAAGTAGTGAAGACATCAAAACTATGAAATAACACATAAAGGTGTTTTGTTCTTGAAATTTTCCAGATTGACTGATGTCTTAAAGTAATGATGGACTGTCGTTTCTCTTTGCTTATTGGAGTTGTTCTTGCCATAATATGGACTTGGTCTTATACCGAATAGGGCTATCTTCTGTATACCAATCCTACCGTGTAAGAACACAACTGAAATAAATTCCACAAATTAACTTTTAACAAGGCACACCTGTTAATTGAAATGCATTCCAGGTGACTACCTCATGAAGCTGGTTGTGAGAATGCCAAGAGTGTGCAAAGCTGTCATCAAGTCAAAGGGTGGCTACTTTGAAGAATATCAAATATAAAATATATTTTGATTTGTTTAACACCTTTTTGGTTACTACATGATTCCATATGTGTTATTTCATAGTTTTGATGTCTTCACTATTATTGTACAATGTAGAAAATAGTAAAAATAAAGAAAAACCCTTGAATGAGTAGGTGTGTCCAAACTTTTGACTGGCATTGTAGTTCTACCACCACAACTCTAGGAAATATTAATAATTTATTACAACATCGGTGCTGTAGAAGCAAGGCTATATAACATAGTGATGCTCAGTAATTGAGTCTGGTTGAAAGCGCTCAACAGAACTCATTACTCCTTGCATTTCCCTTGACCTGAATATCAATTTCCAATAGAGTGACTTGTCATTATGTTTCACATGATTACATAACAACCCTATCCGATATATTCAGGTACATGTAGACAACACTGTTACGTGGGTGCTTGACAGACATTATCAAATGGGTTGGTTGTCTGAATTTACTGATCATGTCATGACAACACATGGAACTGTGTATGTTTAATGTACCTCAGTCATATTTCAGATGGGTACTTGGTGTAAATGATCCATAACCATTAATATCACAAACAGGTTTTCTTTATTTAAACCGCACAAACAACAGTGAGTTCACATCGTTGACCTACTTAACATAAAATAGCAGGAAGTTAGCTGCCCCCCCCCCACAGAAAAAAGAGACTTGAGGGTGTTCCTTTATTCAGCCCGGCTTTGCTACTCAAACAGACACCAATAAGAACTACGTTCTGATACTACTTCAAACAGACCCTGACATTAATATTTCAGATTTAGTTTTTTGATTTCCTGCAAACCAAACCTCTTGGTACTTTTTTAACATGTTGAATGTAAATTGGAAAGCTTCGTTACCGACCAATGTGTGTCATCACTTTCAAACAAACCATATTTTCCACTGACAGCGCTACAGTGGATGTCTTTGTTCTACTCACTGTGTTTTTCCAAGAAACAGGCATGCTCACTAGTAACAGTACATGAGTACCAGAACATCCAGAACACCCTCAGCTGTGTGTGTGTGTGTGTGTGTGTGTGTGTGTGTGTGGTGTGTGTGTGTGTGTGTGTGCGCGCGCATCCATGCGTGCTTGTCACCATGTTAGAAAGCTGCATTGCCACTAGTTGACCGGCTGAACTGCGACATTGGTCAACTGGTTAATCTGTTTTTCGTGGGACCAGCTGAACTGTGCCAAAGATAATGTGACTTTGACTTCAGTTGAATAGCTGCTCTGGTCAGCTCTAGTGTACTGGGTGACGTGGATAGTGACAAACACAGGCTGTTACCCAATTGTCACCCTACTCCCTATTTAGTGCAATACTGGGCCCTGGTCAACAGTAGTGTACTATATAGGAAATAGGTTGCCATTTGAGACGCTTCCACAGATCCAGTTTAGATGTCCAAACTTAGATCGGCCTGCACAAATATCAGAAGTTAATGATTTACAATTGACACTACTGTGTTATTTTTAATACTGTATCTATACCTTCCTGTATCTCCCTCTGTGCATGTGTCTCTAGTCTCTACCTGTTTGAACACAGTTAGTAATGTTCATGAGTGCAGGCAGTGGCGTCATGCCCATAGGGGGCACCAAGGCACGTGCCCCCTCATATTTGTACTGTTTTAAAAATGTTTAGATGTTCATTTATTTACTAAACTTCATTTTAAGCCCATGTTTTATCATAATTATTTATTGAAAAGATTTGTCAGCTGTATTTTGTGGAGGGGAAGTTTACCGAATTCAAAATTGATTGAATAGTTTTTTTCTCACCCATCTACACACACAATATCCCATTTAAATACAGAAATATATAATGTACATACATATTCACACCCCTGAGTCAATACTTTGTTGCTACACAACCATTTAAGTCTTGACATAGATTTTCAAGTAAATTTAAGTCAAAACTGTAACTAAGCCACTCAGGAACATTCAATGTCTTCTTTGTAAGCAACTCCAGTGTATATTTGTGTCACGCCCTGACCATAGAGAGCCCTTGGTTCTCTATGGTGTTGTAGGTCAGGGCGTGACTAGGGGGTGTTCTAGTCTTTTCATCTCTATGTTGGTGCTCTTGGTATGGTTCCCAATTAGAGGCAGCTGATGATCGTTGTCTCTAATTGGGGATCATACATAAGGAGTCCCTGTTCCCACCTGCTTTGTGGGATATTGTTTTGTGTATGTGCTTGTTGCACCAGTTAGGTCATGGTTCGTTGTTTTGTGGAAGTTTCACTGTATATTAAAGATGTGGAACTCTAATCACGCTGCGCCTTGGTCCGTCTTTCCTCACGAAAGTGACAATTTGGCCTTGTGTTTTAGGCTATTGTCCTGCTGAAAGGTAGATTAATTTCCCAGTGCCTCTAGGATTTTGCCTGTGCTTAGTTTCTTTTTTTATCCTGAAAAACATTTTTTATTTATTTTACCCATCTAGCAATACAGTAGGTGCCCTTCTTTGTGAGGCATTGGAAAACCTCCCTGGTCTTTGTGGTTGAATCTGTGTTTGAAATTCACTGCTCAATGACGGGACCTTGCAGATAATTGTATGTGTGGGGTACAGAGATGGGGTAGTCATTCAAAAACCATGTTAAACACTTATTGCACACAGAGTGAGTCTATGCAACGTATTATGTGACTTGTTAAGCACATCTTTACTCCTGAACTTATTTAGGCTTGCCATAACAAACCGGTTGAATACTTATTGACTCAAGACATTTCAGCTGTTCATTTTTAATTAACATGCAAAGATTTCGAAAAACATTATTTCACTTTGACATGGTATTGTGTGTAGGCCAGTAACATCTCAATTTAAGAAAACATCTCAATTTATTCCATTTTAAATTCAGGCTGTAACGGGAAAAAAATGGATTTTTTATTTTTTATTTCACCTTCATTTAACCAGGTAAGCTAGTTGAGAACAAGTTCTCATTTACAACTGCGACCTGGCCAAGATAAAGCAGAGCAGTTTGATTTCCAGAGAGAAAGTTCCAGACACTAAGCGCTGTGGCCTGACCATGTCTGTCGGATGCTCTCCTCTTATTGTTTCTCCTCTTATTGTTGGCTGGACGTCAGTCAAATGTTCACACGTTCTGTGTTCCCCCTCAGTTACATTTATTTAGTCTGCGACATACTGTAGGACTCCACTTTAACTACAAATGTCACTCGTACTGTGTGATGGTCTTGACTCGGGAGATAACTGGTGGAATCAGTGCCTGTTGGAGCATGGTGGTGGCCATGTACATTCTGAATTACATTTCAGGCGTTTGCCGTATAAATGAGCATGTGAGCGGTGACACGATTATACTTGCAGAACATGCATATGGGGAAAAAAATTCCTTAAATCTGTGTTTCCATCTAGGCTAACTATTAAGTAAAGAGCTTAACTTCAGACGGTAATCATATGATACTGTTCGCCTGGATGTCTTTCATTCTGTACGTTTTCCCTTGCAGAAGCATGGATCATTTAATTTTGGAAGCCAAAGCCACTTATGATCACAATTCAAAAACAGAAGGGGTGCATCACATGCATGTTGTTGCATTTCCACATTAAAGAATCAGCTATCCAAATATGTTGAAAACCACATACTGCCTCACACACATGTCACATGTGGCATGTTGTGTGTCACATCCTCAACGTGGGCCTCTGGAGATGCCTTGAGGTCGTGGGAGTGAGCTGAACCGCGCATGCTCTCCATGTAAAAGCGCCCTCAACCGACCCAGAGCTGACAAGTAAATGTCACCATAATCCTCCGGTTTCTGTTTCCCACAACGTTCTGACGACTTAACAGCATAACTCTGGTTTGATGCTCTGTGCTGAACGATAGCTTTATCAGCATGTACTGCCCACAGCTAATGTACTGTCATTTTTGGGGGGAGGCACTTTACCAGAACCACTCTAATGGCCCATTCCTCAGAGTTGGACTGTAGATATGATTGGTTTGGAAGATGATAGATGAGGTATGAAGACACGGCCCATATTGACTGAGGAAGTATTTGTTGACTTGCATTTGCTGTGTATAGCCTATGCCTTGACTTAGCTGGGAATTGGTTTCTGTCCGCATATGAAACATTTAGATGCAGTACATGTAGTTGCATTAGTCATGAATCTAGAGATCAACCCTTTGGTTGCCCAGGATGCATGTGCCTTGATGTCTCTTTCAAATGAGATAATTATAAACACATGATCTGCATGGGCTTTGAGACCTAATGCCTTATCTTACCAGTCCTCAAAAACTGCATCTTCTCATACCACTGAGTCTCTCTCACATTTAGGCTACATCTCACATCTGAATATTCTGCGTGGCTTCTCCTCCACATTAGCATGTGAACTTATTGATCAATAGTCTTGTCGTCATAAATTGCATATCAAGAAAAGCAGGGGGCTTTGAAGTGCTTTTATCCACGAAAAGCTCCTTAAAATGAAATTGTGAAAAGCTCCTTAAAATGAAATGAGCAGTGAGTTAGAAAATCTTTTGCATGGAGGCAGAAATGCTCGGGCCCGCCCGGCTGTTATCAATAGAATGAGTTAGAGGAATGACTCAAAATAAAAATAGGGACCTGAATGAACCTCGAAAAGACTCTATTACCAGTGCATTACATCAGAATTGGATTTGAGGACCACAAAAACATTACTCAATGCCATACAGAATTGATCCGTGTACTCCCTCCACAAAGTAAATGTGTTTCTACTGTAGGATTCCACGACTTTTCCTTGGTTTCTAACTGGAAGTTGATGACAACTACAATAATTTTATCCACCTGTCCCACACTATCTTTGCAGAATTCAAAAGTGTTTTACTTTCGTTATTTGGTATTTTATGAATGAATATGATGGCTCAGTTTGCTGTTGTCATTTCATGTCTGAGTTTGACCATTTTGCCAATGAAAGTCATTAAAATAATTGCCAATATCGAAAGGTTTTGTGATGAATGAGCCTTCTGATTCAATGAAAGGAGTTGAATTCATTTTTCTTCATTTCATTAAGTACACCAAAGCATTTTTCCATCAAAAATTATATAAAGTATATTTCATAATACAGTTTCTTATAATTGTTGTTCAGTCACATCATTTCTCAATTTACAGTTTGTCAATCAGCTGTGCAGCCAGACTTATTAGCTACTCCTTTTGCTTAATCTCTCTCAACCATGAAATGTTTCAATACATCAATCCATGGAACCTTAACAGATCTAACAATCTGTTTCTTAATGGGTGCGTGCCTATCAATAACTGGAAGAAATCATTTCATAAATGCATCAACTGCAGCGTCTGGATGCTCCTCATTGCACACATCAGACCAACAAATATGTTATACATCTTCAGCAAAGGAATCATTACAGAACGTTCTACAGTATTAGTAGAAATATGATCAATAAATGTGTATTATGTACAGTACCAGTCATAAGTTTGGACACCCCTACTCATTCAAGCATTTTTCTGTATTTGTACTATTTTCTACATTGTAGAATAATGGTGAAGACAGCAAAACCATGAAATAGCACACATGGAATCATGTAGTAACCAAAAAAGTGTTCAACAAATCAAAATATATTTTATATTTGAGATTTTTCAAAGTAGCAACCGTTTGCCTTGATGACAGCTTTGCACACTCTTGGCATTCTCTCAACCAGCTTCACCTGGAATGCTTTTCCAAAAGTCTTGAAGGAGTTCCCACATATGCTGAGCACTTGTTGGCTGATTTTCCTTCACTCTGCAGTCCAACTCATCCCAAACCATCTCAATTGGGTTGAGGTCGAGTGATTGTTGAGGCCAGGTCATCTGAAGCAGAACTCCATCACTCTGCTTCTTGGTAAAATAGCCCTTACACAGCCTGGAGGTGTGTTGGGTCATTGTCCTGTTGAAAAACAAATGATAGTCCTACTAAGTGCAAACCAGATGGGAGGAGATAAGAATGTGCTGTAAGCTTACTCCAGAGCTAGCTTGAAATGTTGCCAATGGAGTTATGATTGTGTGCTTGTTATGTGTAAAGGCTCCTTATCTTAACATAACAAAGCAGGATCATTTAGATAGCTACCGTAATTTCCGGACTATAAGCCGCTACTTTTTTCTCACGCTTTGAACCTCGCGGCTTAAACAAAGCTAATATATGGATTTTTCCCGCTTTAAATTTTTTTTAAAAATACACATTCTGTGACGTGCTCAGTTTTTTGGCGGCATGAAGCTTTCATTAGACCAATGAAATTGCCGAACGGGTTAAGGTCAAACAACTTTTTTGTTTACTGTTTAGATTAAATCGAGCGTGCTCAAACTTCCCATCATTCTGATTACGGTAGTCATTTTGTCACCCTCATCATGGCAAAGACACGGAGAAATGCATATGATGCAGCTTTCAAGTTGAAGGTGATTGATCTGGATGTTGGAAAAGGAAATAGAGCTGCTGCACGGGAGCTTGGTCTGGAGCAATGACTTTCTTGGTAGGCTACTGTTTACTGCAATTTTTTGTTGTTGTTACAAGCCGTGTTTCGTTAAAGCCTATTTATTTTTGTTACAAGCCGTGTTTTGTTAAAGCCTGTGAAAGTTAATTTGTTTCAATGTACCGGTAGGCACCTGCGGCTTATAGACATGTGCGGCTTATTTATGTTCAAAATAATGGTTTTTTTTAAAATTCAGTGGGTGCGGCTTATATTCAGGTGCGCTTAATAGTCCGGAAATTACGGTAAGTAACTTTGATAAACATTCAGATATGGCAGTTGATTGTCCAATTGATTACGAAAGCTATACCGTTGACAATGGGTTATAAGAACATTGAGTCTTTATTTAGGAATATTAGTCCTGCTTTGTGTTGCTTTTTGTGACATACCCCCCTTAACCCCTGGTCAATTTTCACTGGCTGCGCTGATAAAAAAAAAATAGTTTAGGCCTACTAGATTTGCTTCCATATCCTCTGTTACATCTCCGTAAGAATTCCCAAAGAATTTCTGACGTCTTGACAAATAGAGTTAGCTAAGACAGGCTAATGGGCATGTGAGTGTTGGAGAGCCTTCCTAAGACTACTCTGCTCCCATGGGAAGGAGAACAGCCCAGAGGAATGCAAATAAATGTTTTCGCTGCCCCAGCTACTCATGTCATCATCATCACTCTGTTCTGCCTCAAGATTCCCCTCCCACTAAACCATATTACGTAATCACCCTGTTATTAACTAATAATAACACTGCCACATGTACTACATGGAATATCAAATGTCATTGATTTACTAATGGGCAAATCTCACACTGTAAACTGACGTCATGGGTTGTCTCTGACACCATTAGTAGTCAGTGGCTCCGCTAGTAGGCTATGTAGCCCTGATAATCTGCTGTATTTGTATCTTTATATGAGTAACATACATTTAACTTCTACAAAGTTTCAACGCTTTTGCTTAATTAAGAAAACAGATTAGACCTCCTGAACCAGTGCCCACTTTTCTTTGGCAAATCCTCCACATTGGGGTCCCTGAGAGGTAAGAGATGGCTTTTTTTCTCCTGGGAGGTGAGGTGATATTTTTTTTTGTTCCTAGTCAGGGCAGCTGCAGGTGTTATGCAGCATTCAGTTAGTTAGCCTCATTCACAGACAGTTAGTATGTAATGGTTTGATTCGTGTTTGTGAGCAAACATTACATAGGACTGCAACATGCTACTGTTGCTGACATCAATGATGCTCAAATCCATAAAAATCTGAAAGCTAGTACTAACATTAAGTCTTTTACTCTTTTATATATGCAATCCACAAAAGTGCCCTCTTAAGATTTTAGCTTATATATACAGTACCAGTCAAAAGTTTGGACACACCTACTCATTTCAAGGGTTTTTCAATATTTTCACTATTTTCTACATTGTAGAATAACAGTGAAGACCAACTATTACATTTAAAATATGGAATCCTGTAGTAACCAGAAAAGTGTTAAACAAATCAAAATATATTTGAGATTCTTCAAAGTAGCCACCCTTTGCCTTGATGACAGCTTTGCACACTCTTAGCATTCTCTCAACCAGCTTCACCTGGAAGGCTTTTCCAACAGTCTTGAAGTACCCACATATGCTGAGCACTTGTTGGCTGCTTTTCCTTCACTGTGCGGTCCAAACCATCTCAATTGGGTTGAGGTCAGGAATTGTGGAGGCCAGGTTATCTGATGCAGCATCACTCTCCTTCTTGGTCAAATAGCCCTTACACAGCCTGGAGGTGTGTTGGGTCATTGCCCTGTTGAAAATCAAATGATAGTCCCACTAAGCGCAAACCAGATGGGATGGTGTATCGTTGCAGAATGCTATGGTAGCCATGCTGATTAAGTGGGCCTTGAATTCAAATCAAATTTATTGGCCACATACACATGGTTAGCAGATGTAAATGCGAGTGTAGCAAAATGCTTGTGCTTCTAGTTCCGACCATGCAGTAATATCAAACAAGTAATCTAACAATTTCACAACAACTACCTTATACACACAAGTGTAAAGGAATGAATAAGAATATGTACATATAAATATATGGATGAGCGATGGCCAAACGGCA
The DNA here is from genome assembly GCF_901001165.1 of Salmo trutta. Classification (NCBI taxonomy): domain Eukaryota; kingdom Metazoa; phylum Chordata; class Actinopteri; order Salmoniformes; family Salmonidae; genus Salmo; species Salmo trutta. The sequence continues at coordinate 14,650,734 of NC_042986.1, read as the reverse complement.
TAGGCAAGATGCAGTAGATGGTAAATTCTAAATAAAAAATGTAATAAATCACAGACAGTGTCACCAGCAAAGCACCCCCACACCATAATACCTCCTCCTCCATGCTTCACAGTGGGAACTACACATGCAGAGATCATCCGTTCACCTACTCTGCGTCTCACAAAGACATGGCGGTTGGAACAAAAAATCTAATTTGGACTCATCAGACCAAAGGACAGATTTCCACCGGTCTAATGTCCATTGCTCATGTTTCTTGGCCCAAGCAAGTTTCTTATTATTGGTGTCCTTTAGTAGTGGTTTCTTTGCAGCAATTCACGGCCTGATTCACGCAATCTCCTCTGAACAGTTGATGTTGAGATGTGACTGTTACTTGAACTCTGTGAAGCATAGTGGGTGGCAGCGTAGCCTGGTGGTTAGAGCATTGGACTAGTAACCGAAAGGTTGGAAGTTTGAATCCCCGAGCTGACAAGGTACAAATCTGCTGTTCTGCCCATGACTACCCACTGTTCCTAGGCTGTCATTGAAAATAAAAAAAATGTCTTAACTGACTTGCCTAGTTAAATAAAGGTAAAAAATTAAAATATTTGGGCTGCAATTTCTGAGGCTGGTAACTCTAATGAACTTATCCTCTGCAGCAGAGGTAACTCTGGGTCTTCCTTTCCTGTGGCGGTCCTCATGAGAGCCAGTTTCATCATAGCACTTGATGGTTTTTGCGACTGCACTTTGAAAATGTCTTAAAGTTCTTGAAATTTTCCGGATTGACTGACCTTCATATCTTAAAGTAATGATGGACTGTTGTTTCTCTTTGCTTATTTGAGCTGGTCTTGCCATAATATGGACTTGGTCTTTTACCAAATAGGGCTATCTTCTGTATACCACCCCTACCTTGTCACAACACAACTGATTTGGCTCAAACACATTCAAAAGGAAAGAAATTCCACAAATTAACTTTTACAAAGCACACCTGTTAATTGAAATGCATTCCAGGTGACGACATCATGAAGCTGGTTGAGAGAATGTGCAAAGCTGTCATCAAGGCAAAGGGTGGCTACTTTGAAGAGTCTCAAATATAAAATATATTTTGATTTGTTTAACACTTTTTTGTTTACTACATGATTCCATATGTGTTATTTCATAGTTTTGATGTATTTACTATTATTCTACAATGTATAAAATAGTACAAATAAAGAAAAACCCTTGAATGAGTAGGCGTGTCCAAACTTTTGATTGGTCCTGGAAATCATTTAAACATCCACAGCATTCAGATTACAGCAGTATTATATATACTATGTGTTCAAAACATGAAGCACATTGTTCTTTCCATGGCAGGCTGACCAGGTGGAAGCTATAATCCCTTATTGATGTCACTTGTTAAATCCAATTCAATCAGTGAACGGGAGGAGAGATTAAAGAAGAATTTTTAAGCCTTGAGACAATTGAGACATGGATTGTGTTTGTGTGCCATTCAGAGGGCGAATGTCGTGTGTATCAAGATATGGACACCCAAAGGACATCCAGCCAAATTGACACAACTGTGGGAAGCATTTGAGTCAACACAGGCCAGCATCCCTGTGGAATGCTTTTGACACCTTGTAGAGTCCATGGCCCAACGAATTGAGGCTGTTCTGATAAAAGGTGGTCCAACTCAATATTCCTAATGTTTTGCACACAAAAACACACACACCGTGTGCCCTGTTCCTCCTCTCCCTCTCATACATTCTCTATCCAGGCGCATCTAAACATTCCCATTCATACTCCATCTCCATCTGTCAATAAACACAAACTCTGTACTCCCCAGGCCTATAAATACACAAGCAAATGATTGTGTGAAAAACAACCTCAGTCAAACAATTTTATGAAATAAATAACTCGGTCTGACGCACCAGACTCGGTCTGACGCACCAGACTCGGTCTGACGCACCAGACTCGGTCTGACGCACCAGACTCGGTCTAACGCACCAGACGGTCTGACGCACCAGACTCGGTCTAACACACCAGACTCGGTCTAACACACCAGACGGTCTAACACACCAGACGGTCTAACACACCAGACGGTCTAACACACCAGACGGTCTAACACACCAGACTCGGTCTCATTTAGGACCGCTTTCTGGAGTCTCTTTGCATTTCCAATGTCTCCATTTCTCTGTCTGTGTGTTTATACCAAAGGCCCCTGCGTAGGTTAAACTTGGTCTAACAAACCAGACTCCATGGTACTGAATGAGCTTTAGAGACGAGCAGATATCAAGGGTAACTCAATATCAAGATCTACTGTGCAGTTCTCTTCCCTGACCTAATCTCTGCCTTAATTTGATGCAGTTCTTGGAAAATGGTCAATAAAGCCTTGAGTTTATCTTCCATCATAATAGCTTTGGAAACCAGGGATTTGCCAGAGTGCCCATTCACATAAGGGACTTTTATAAGCAGTAGCGGGAAGATGCAATACATTATTTGTGATCTAAACAAAAGTCCAGCTTGACACATGAGGAGAAGGGGTGACATTGTTGCCTTAATCTAATCCGTAGAGACCCACAATGCAGAACATTTCAATCTAAAACAGTCATTTAAATCTACTCCAGATAGTGCTTCAACCTTGTTAGATAGCCTCCATGCACAGTACATATACACATGCATGGACACATACAACACTGCTGTCACACTTTAGAATGCTGCTTTTTCGTCCATTTCCCTGACAACAACATCACATCAGGTGATGTGTCAAATACACTTAAACAGTAACAAACTAACCAATATAACGTCTTTGAGAGAACACAAGTGCGGGAGACAGACATACAGACAGAAATGCAGAGACAGAGACATGCAGACAGTGTGAGGGTAAATATGACAAATGACATTCTCTCTACGACGTGTGTAGTTCCCCTATATCAAATGACATGCCTGTACACTATCCCTACACTAAAATAGCCCAATAAAATAACATCAGCTAAAACTTGTAAGGTCATGTAGCTGCGTCAACAACCGTGATCCCCATGAACCAGCCCTGTAATCCACTAATCCCCAACACTGAACTGAAAGCAAACAGACAGAATCCTCCATGCAGCCATTCCCACAGCCTTCCTAAAAGCCCCACACCATGCAGCACCACACCATGTCTGCCTATGGTACCTACCTTCCAGGGAGGAGATATGTGTCCTCAGATAAACTCATGAAGGCCAGGTGGAGAGCCAGGATTGCATTAACAGACACACTCACTCATTCATTCATACATACACAGACAGACAGTACATTTGCCTGCACACATTTCCTTGGAGATGCAGTGGGTCATTGTAGTGCAGCCAGGAAGAAAAGGCCAGGGTGATGCTAGTGTAACCAGAGAACGAGAGAGAGAAATCAGCATAACACTGACTGGGAGGCTCTGAGTGTCACTGACGAAACGAAGTACCACCGTTCCCCTACCCCTCTCTCTCCCTCCCCCTATACACCTCTCTCTCACTCTGTTCCTCCCATCTCTCGCTCTTTCCCTCTCATTATTTTACTGACTGGCTCTCTCTCTCTCCCCCTCTTTTCTGTCTCTGCCCCTCTTCTTCCCCGCTCTCTCCCTCACCCTCTCTCTTTCTCGCTCTCTCTCTTTGTCCCCTCCCTATCTGTTTACCACTCGGTCTCTCTGTGTGAGGGCATAGTTCCTCTGTTTATCTCTCACACACAGCCTTTCTTGTTTTTAAGCACCACAAAATGACACCATCAGACAAAGTATAAAATTCCGCAATCAGTAAATACCTATTTTAAATGCGTGCTTGACATTAACATCTGCAGAATTGAATTAACAATATTGAAAAAAGTGATATACCATTGTTTGTTACTTGACCATACAAAATTGACAAAACACTAATATCTCATGTCAGTGCCTCAAAACTCAAACATAACTGAACCCAGGACAACGAACTAGTCACTGAACATAACATGATGCATAACAGAAGCTACTTCTGCTTGATATCAATCAATAGCATCACCATGAAGCAAAACATTATGAAAAGCCTTTCTATTCTAACGTTATTCTTTCACTAATAAGACAGTCACAGGACCAGGATGGAGGTGGTCATGGCTGCCCTGTCCCCATCAGCGTCGCCCCTCTCTGCTGCTCGTCTCATGTAATCAAGTCTCGATTTGCTGAGAGACTCGCTAGACTCTTAGAAACACAAAACAAACCTCGAAACCATTTGCTGTGTGCGTATGTGTCTCTTACAATTTATGCCAGAGGACAGACACTTCATAAACTGAGAATATAGATGAGACAGCTGCAAGCTGAGCCTGACGATACTGGCAGTCCAGAAATCCATGTATCAGATATACAGAGCCTTCAGAAAGTATTCAGATGCCTTGACTTTTTCAAAATATTGATACGTTAGTCTTATTCTAAAATGTATTAAATAAAAAAAATCCTTAGCAATCTACATACAATACCCCATAATGACAAAGCGAAAACAGGTTTTGAGAAATGTATTGCAAATGTATGAAAAAAAATAAAAACCTTATTTACATAAGTATTCAGACCCTTTGCTATGAGACTCAATTGAGCTCAGGTGCATCCTGCTTCCATTGATCACCCTTGAAATGTTTCTACGACTTGATTTGAGTCCACCTGTGGTAAATTGAATTGATTGGACATGATTTGGAAAAGGTCCCCAAGAACACAGTGGGCTCCATCATTCCTAAATGGAAGAAGTTTGGAACCACCAAGACTCTACCTAGAGCTGGTCGCCTGGCCAAACTAACAATCGAGGGAGAAGGGCCTTGGTCAGGGAGGTGACCAAGAACCCGATTGTCACTGTGACAGAGCTCCAGAGTTCCTCTGTTGAGATGGGAAAATCTTCCAGAAGGACAACCATCTCTGCAGCACTCTAGCAATCAGGCCTTTATGGTAGGGTGGCCAGATGGAAGCCACTCCTCAGTAAAAGGCACAGGACAGCCCGCTTGGAGTTTGCCAGAAAGCACCTAAATGACTCTCAGACCATGAGAAACAAGATTATCTTGTCTGATGAAACCAAGATTTAACTCTTTGGCCTGAATGCCAAGCGTCATATCTGGAGGAAACCTGGCGCCATCCCTACGGTGAAACATGGTGGTGGCAGCATCATGTTATTCAGCGGCAGGGACAGAGAGACAAGTCAGGATCGAGGGAAAGATGAACGGAGCAAAGTACAGAGAGATCCTTGATGAAAACTTGCTTCAGAGCACTCAGGACCTCAGACTGGGGCGAACGTTCCCCTTCCAACAGGACAACAATCCTAAGCACACAGCCAAGACAACGCAGGAGTGGCTTCAGGACAAGTCTCTGAATGTGCTTGAGTGATCGAACATCTCCAAATCAAATCAAATTTATTTATATAGCCCTTCTTACATCAGCTGATATCACAAAGTGCTGTACAGAAACACAGCCTAAAACCCCAAACAGCAAGCAATGCAGGTGTAGAAGCAGACCTGAAAACCTGAAAATAAACCTGAAAATAGCTGTGCAGCGACGCTCCCCATCCATCCTGACAGAGCTTGAGAGGATCTGCAGAGAAGAATGGGAGAAAATGAAATGGTTGTCCTTCTTGAAGATTCTCCCATCCCCAGAGAGGAATTCTGGAGCTCTGTCACAGTGACAATCACATCCCTGACCAAGGCCCTTCTCCCCCGATTGCTTAATTTGGCCAGGCGACCAGCTCTAGGTAGAGTCTTGGTGGTTCCAAACTTCTTCCATTTAGGAATGATGGAGCCCACAGTGTTCTTGGGGACCTTCAATGCTGCAGACATTTTTTGGTACCCTTCCCCAGATCTGTGCCGACACAATCCTGTCTCGGCGCTCTAAAGACAATTCCTTCAACCTCATGGCGTGGTTTTTGCTCTGACATTCACTGTCAACTGTGGGACCTTATATAAACAGGTGTGTGCCTTTCCAAATCATGTCCAATCAATTGAATTTACCACAGGTGGACTCCAATCAAGTTGTAGAAACATCTCAAGGATGTGATCAATGGAAACAGGATCCACCTGATCTCAATTTACAGTCTCATAGCAAAGGGTCTGAATACTTATGTAAATAAGTTATTTCTGTTTATTATTTTGAATAAATGTGCAAACATTTCTAAAAACCTGTTTTTGCTTTGTCATTATATTGTGTAGATTGATGTTTTATTTAATCAATTTTAGAATAAGGCTGTAACGAAACATAATTGAAAAAAGTCAAGGGGTCTGAATACTTTCCGAATGCACTGTATATACAGTTTATTAGGTACACCACTCTGTTCACGAAAATGGTTCGCTCCTACAGATAGGTGGCCATGGCTTGCTATATAAAACAGGCAGACAGTCATCGAGGCATTCAGTTACTGTTCAATTGAACATTAGAATGGGTAAAACGACTGACCTAAGCGACTATGAGCATGGTATGATCGTCGGTGCCAAGCCCGCCGGTTCCAGTATCTCAGAATACTATACCACACACTGTAGTATCCCCCGATCATGTAGTGCTTACTTTAGAATGTTGTAGTATACTGTGTAGAATACTATACTACACACTATAGTATCCCTCGATCACGTAGTGCTTACTTTATAATTTTTTGATTGATTGGAATGCTAGCTAGCTTTACTTCTAGCTGCTAGCTTTGTCGATACTGTTTGGATTTGAATATAGTTTCCTTGGGGAGCTCATGCCGGGAATTCCCTCTGAGGTTCCCGCTCAATCGTGTAGTGCTTACTATAGAATTTTGTAGTATACTGTAGAATACTATACTCCACACTGTAGTATCCCTTGATTGATTTTATTTGATTATTTAAAAACACTATAGAAACACAACCGTAGGTACAACACATTTACAAATTTGTCGAGAATAACAACATTTCAAATGTATTTCCATTGTGGTCCTGGTTCAAACATGGTACACATTTACAGCTAACCCACATAAAAAAAATACTATAGTATAATAAAGCGATAAAGCCCGAGGGGGTGTGGTATATGGTCAATATACCACAGCTTAGGACTGTTCTTAACACGACGCAAAGCAGAGTGCCTGGATACAGCCCATAGCCGTGGTATATTGGCCATATACCACAAACACCCGATGTGCCTTATTGCTATTATGAACCGGTTACCAACATAATTAGAGCAGTAAAAATACATGTTTTTTCATACCCGTGGTAAACGGTCTGACATACTTTCAGCCAATCAGTCAGCATTCAGGGCTCAAATCACCCAGTTTATAATATGGTCTAAATAATGTTGTGTTACTATATTTATATACTATAGTAGTCACTGTATTGTTTTTTTTTAACTTTACTGTAGAATACACTGTAGTGTTTTTGTGGACATGACTGTAATATACTATAGACGGGTTGGTTGTTTAGCAACAAAACCGACGCATGCGCAAATATGTGGCAAAACTGACTGGGTTGGCTTAGATCAGGTATTCCCAGGGGGTTTGTGTACCCCAGTTTTTTTATTCACATTTTCAAACAGTCCATTTATATTATCCAACAGGCTCAGTTGGTAGAGCATGGTGTTTGCAACGCCAGCATGGTGTGTGCAACGCCAGGGTTGTGGGTTCGATTCCCACGGGGGGCCAGTACAAAAACAAAATAAATGAAATGAAATGTATGTATTCACTACTGTAAGTCGCTCTGGATAAGAGCGTCTGCTAAATGACTAAAATGTAAAAAAATATATACATTTGGGTGAGGTTTTTTTCCCCCTCGCCTGAGTAGCCTCGTTTCACTGCCAAATATAAAATTAAACCATCGAGTGTTCAGCGAAATAACAACACAATGTCAAATACAGGTAGCCTAGTCAAATAATTTTGGACACAACAGTAAAAATGGTTAACTTTGTTAAAGCAAGGCCCCTGAGCTCTTGTCTATTTTCTGCATTATGCAATGATATGGGCAGCGACCATGTAACGCTTTTACAACATACAGAAGTTATCTGGTTATCAAGGGGCAAAGTATTGACATGTTTTTTTTTTAATTGAGAGACGAGCTTAAAGTTCTCTTTACTGACCATTTTCACTTGTCTGACCGCTTGCATGATGACGAGTTTCTCACATGACTGGCCTATCTGGGTGATGGTTTTACTCCCCTGAATGATCTGAATCTTGGATTACAGGGACTCTCCGCAACTATATTCAATGTGCGGGACAAAATTGAGGCTATGATTAAGAAGTTGGAGCTCTTCTCAGTCTGCATTAACAAGGACAACACAGGTCTTTCCATCATTGTATGATTTTTTTGTGTGCCAATAAACTCAAGTTTACGGACAATGTCAAATATGATATAGCGAAGCACCTGAATGAGTTGGGTGCGCAATTACACAGGTACTATCCCGAAACAGATGACACAAACAACTGGATTCATTATCCCTTTCATGCCCTGCCTCCAGTCCACTTACCGATATCTAAACAAGAGGGCCTCATCAAAATTGCAACAAGCAGTTCTGTGAAAATAAAATTTAAATCAGAAGCCACTGCCAGATTTCTGGATTGGGCTGCGCTCAGAGTATCCTGCCTTGGCAAATCATGCTGTTAAGACACTGATGCTCTTTGCAACCACGTACCTATGTGAGAGTGGATTCTCAGCCCTCACTAGCATGAAAACTAAATACAGGCACAGACTGTGTGGAAAATTATTTAAAACAGAGACGCTCTCCAATACAACATTGCAGAGTTATATGCATCCTTTCAAGCAAACCCTTCTCATTAACCTGTGGTGAGTTATTCATAATTTTCAATGAACAATTGTCACTTTCCACGAGCTGGGTTGTAACAAAAACTCACTCATTCTTATGTTTAATAAATGCATTGTATAATGTGTGTGGTAGGCTTACAATGATGGCAAAAAACATTTGAAGTGCGCTGACCCTGGTGCTAGAGGGAGTACAGGACTATAAAAAGTTTGGGAACTACTGGCTTAATTAAACTATAATTAGTCTCCAATATTTATTGAAAACAAAATGTGCACTTGTAACTCAAATACATAGCTAGCGATTTGTGTTGCTGCCATAAAATGTTCTGGAATGCGCTGTACTGAACAACCAGTTGAAAAACGGGGAGGGGTTGTGGGAACGCTGTCAGCATGGCCACTGCACTTTAAATACATCAATCATTGCTTTAAGCCACACCCACCAAACGTACCTCAAAGGCTGTTCAAGAACTTACAAGAATGTTTTGGGGATAACATGTCGTTCAGTACAAACCGTTCCGCGATGTAGTAAACATTCAAGCGAACTGAACGCACCTATAAAGCTAGCTGAAACGAGCCACCTACGATTCCACACATGGCAGCTTCTTGTCACGGACTTACTGTAATATTCTCTGTAGAGTTTTTGCAGGCATGACTATATTTAATAACACCTGCCGACTTGGGTTAGTTAAAATGGCACAACTACTTGAGAAATACAATGGGCCAGACAAAACCTTAAAATTATACAATTTCATTACCCATGTAACATCTAAACATTACAGGCCCATTAAATAGGAAACCATACAGTGGCAGATATAAAGAACAAGTTTAAAGCTTCAAGGATTTGGTTTGCTTGTTTGACACAGAAACACACAATAAGAGTACACCAAAATGATTTCTTACATCTGTTGCTTCCTCTAGATATCTTTCTGAAATACTGTGCTTGCATAGAGATTCAGCTGACAAAGTTCACAAGATGACATTAAACAGTGACAAACAATACTGTACTTCTGATGGTAGAAAAGAAAGTTCTGCATTTACATAAAGATAAAACAAATACAAAATGGCCACTACATATTGGAGGGCTTCCAATAAACTGCCTGGACCTCAAACCAGCAAAGCCTTACGTTTAATCTCTGTAGTACCGTTCATAACCATTGCTATAAACGCTAAGAAGCCAACCATACTGAAACATCAGTCATTGGCCTTGCGCTCTGTTCTGGCACAGATCTACTATTCACAGGGATCCTCTCAGAATTCCTCACCCTTCATCCACTATCTTCTTCACTGCCTCAGCATACATCTTCTGCACTACTCTCCTTGGCCACTCTCACACCCCTATAGTTTCTCACCTGAACATGGCCAAGGGGTGCTTTTATACATATCCTGCATGTCCTCCCCTAATAAGGGTGCCCAGGGGAAACGCTGACCAAAACTTTGGTTCCTAGCCTGCCACACAATATTGTTCAGTTACAAGATTGTAGCTGATTGATGTTTAGGTGAGGGTTATGGTGATGCCCGTCTACTGTGGGACTCCAGTTAAAAAGCAGGCAGAGGCAGAGACACAGTTCAGTTTAAGAATCTTTATAGACTCACGTAATGGAGATGATACATGGCAGGGAATGATTGACAATTGTTGACATGAGACTCTTGAATTGAGACTTGGTTGGCTTTGTATGGAGTATAGTTCATCTAAAAGGAGACACAGAAAGGGGGTGCAGTGGCCTGTGGCATGGTAGACCGAAACTATAGCAGGCTAATTTAATGGTTACATAGCATAGCATGGCAAGAAAACAATATAAAGCTAACAGAAGTAGCATGCATAGCCATAAAGGAGGCAAAGCACAAAAAGTGCAACAATTATTAATGTGGCCATTAACACTACAAGTACCGAAGAGAACAGATCAATAGACTCAAAATGGCTATTTGACTGATCCGCTAGAATTTTGCAGCCATCCGATTTTATAAGATAAAAGGTTTGTACTCACATTTCAATGACACATACTGGTTGTTGTTTATGAGAGTTGTTTGTCGTGCTCAACTACTCAGTTCTGTCTGGGTGAAGAGCCCAGATTGAACCTGCCCATATAAATACCTTGTAGCATCCATGCCCCGACTAATTGAGACTGTTCTGAGGACGAAAGGACGGTGTTCCTAATGTTTTGTACACTCTGTGTATACTATGGTCATGTCCACAAAAACCTTACAGTGAATACTATAGTATACTATAGTCATGTCGGCAAAAACACTACAGTGATTACCACAGTAAAGTCTGCAAAAACACTAGTGACAATAGACGATATAATAATGCAGTATTTTTTTCCATGTGGGGAGCCCTGATGCTATCAAAATTAGGCTTCTGCTAGTTTTTGGTCTTGTCTTTTTTATTTGAATCAGTTACTGAATTATATGATCCTGGAAGCCTAGTGAGTGCGCTGCACTCTCCGACCACTTGTGACAATAATGGTCAATTAAGTGTCGGTTAAATGAAAAACAGCAGGACTGCAAACTGCGCAGCCATGTTCTGTTGGAGTCAAGCGGAGACGTGAGAGCTGTGCATTTCAAGATGGCGCCTTGCTCAGACAACATTTATCTCCAATGTAATGGATTTTCTGTCATGCGGCTCCCTTTCTGACCATCCCGTTCCCGAGACATAAGAACATTTGATGGAAAGGGATATTCCTATCGCTAAGCCTGAGCGCCTTTTTAATGAGAAGATCTGAGGTTGTCTTGTTTGCCCTGAGGAGAAATACAACTGTTAGTTGATTAGGAGAGATATGATTATAGGATGGATTTGTTTTGGTGTGCTGCTGATTTAAAGGGAGGAAGTGGATGGTAAGGAGGCGGTGCTTAAGAGAGTGTTCTGAAGGTGATAATGTGTGACAGGGCCCACTGGATACAACCAACCGCAGTGCTGTGTGTGTGTGTGTGTGTGTGTGTGTGTGTGTGTGTGTGTGTGTGTGTGTGTGTGTGTGTGTGTGTGTGTGTGTGTGTGTGTGTGTGTGTGTGTGTGTGTGTGTGTGTGTGTGTGTGTGCGTATGCAGATGACTATCCTTCAGCACCCAATCTTGCCTCCTACATTTCGTGTGTCTTTTTTTCTCTCTCCTCTCCCTCCCTCCCAGGCATTGCGTTACTATGCACCACCATTCTCCACCTCTGTGACCAAAACACTTTCACATAACCGTAGTTCATCTCACACAAATCAGTAATTTTAATGGTGGGATGTCAGATGGGAAACAGGGACTGACAGGGGAGGGTTATAGGTCACCTATGGGCCGTCTTAAGGACCCATCAGAGATGGGTGCTTTGGGAACAGAGACAGTCGACTGTCAAGGTGTCGAGTGTCTGTCTAGTCCTCACCCTGATGATGCTTTTAGTTTCCTTTGATATGTATGATTTACATTCAGGAGCGTCATGCACCACATTTTGACGAGGGGTACTGAATGGCCAAATTCAATATCTTGATTGAATAATCAATTCAGTCTAAGCAAAACTACATATTTTATTTCATGTTTTACAAATGGATGAAATTGAAGGTGCAAGTGACCCTTCAGTATCAATGGACTTGGCCAATATGTGTAATAAGACAGACTGATTTGTCAAAGCTCAGTATTTTCTTGAATCTGCACGCAGATGTTTCTCAGTGGGTAGTGGCAGAGTAATCTGTTTCTCTGTTGCCCTCTGGTGGCTTTAGATGTGGCCTAATGTCATACTTTTGCCATTGTGTTCACTCACTGATGGATTGAAAGTGCATCTTCTTATTTACTGTTGTCAAATTGATACTTTTATTCTTACAAGTATATACATTTCAGACCATAGAGCAACAGTGACATAACGCCTCTTTATTATACAAACAATACTTTAACAGCAAGATGAATGGAGGTCACAAAGAACTGTAATGTTTTATAAAAATGTAGAATACAAAAGACGATAATCATACAAAATAAAAATGTAGTATCTTGGATACATGTAAACTCAAAGGCCTACTAAAGAACAGAAATGTAAAAAATCAAGTGTAAACATTTTGCTAAACAAAACTCAACACAATTAGAAATTCTCTATGGATCGCCAGTGGGTTGAAACATTACCCTTTTGTTTCTACCACCACCAGCCCTTGTCTCTGGGGCTCAAGATAATGGTCCATTATCATTCCGTACAGAACACTGGCCTCCCTCTTACAGTAAATGGTTTCATGACAGGTTACTGGTCTCCTCTTAACTGTTCTGGCTCTACGAGGAATAGGTTCTGCTGGGTAGGCTCTGCCTTCGACGTGCAGTTCCTGAGTTCCTGTCTTAGCTCAGACAGTTGGTGAGCGTGATTAGTGAGGGTGCCGTTGACCTGGGAGAGGTACACATCTGACTGCCTCTCCAGCTCTGCCCTGATCCTCTCCAGATCCTCGGCCAGGTGACTGAAGCCTTTACACTGGCCCTCCATGCTGGCCAAGCGCCCCCCCACCTCCACCACCTCCTTCTGGACTCCCAGCGCAGTGGAGCGGCAGCCCTGCACCTCCCCGGCCAGCCGCCTCCTCAGCTCCTGGAGCTCTCCTTTTAGCCGGGTCAGCCTCCTCTCTCCCGCCCCCAGCATGGAGGCCTGGCGCCCCACCAGCTGCACCACGCCCTTCACCTGCTGGGCCAGGCGCTCCTCTCGCTCCTGCCATGTGGTGTTGACGTGCCCCACATCCCGGACCACTGACACTACAGAGTCCTTCAGGCCCTTCAAGATGCGGTTCACGGAGCGGACGTTGAATTTAAGCAGCATAATTTCACCCTGGACTGAGCTCCCCTCACCCTCCTGGTGGTCTTCCCTCTGGGACAGTCTGGTCAGGAGGCTCTGCAGGGTGAGATTAACGCTGTTCAGACGGTCAGCCTGCACGTCCAGGAGACCCTTCAACTCTCCTCCTCCTTTCTTCTCCTCCTCCACCACATGAGCGTTCAATGTGGCTGTGTCTCCCTGGTGGATGGGCTGAGAGGAGGACATGCAGAGGAGTTCCAAGCCACGCAGCTGTTTCTGCACTCTGTCCACATCCAGCTCCAGCCTTCTCCTGAGGGACTCCAGCTTTGTCTCCAGCGTGGGCACGATGTGGCCCTCAAGCAGGGCAGGGGCTGTAGCGTTCCCCAGCTCCTCCACAGCCATCAGAAGACGACCCTCCAGAGCCTTCAGCTTCCCCTCCAGATGGGCCTCCAGGCCACCTGGCCCCATCTCTCCCTCTAAGCTGCTGCCCTGGACCCCGCCACTACCACTGCTCCCACTTCTGCCACCCCTGACCTTTCCACTCCCTGTCAGGTTGAGCTTAGCCTCCACATACCCCAGACGGCCCTCCAGCATGCCCTCTACATGGGCCTTGTGCCCACCCAGCTCCAGCCTCAAGTGCTCCTGGGACTGGTTGAGGCCTGCCACTGACTGTTCCAGCATATGCACCCTCTCAGCCAGGCCAATGGCTGTACCACAGCATCCCTCTGTCAGGTCATGTCCCTGAATCTGAGCCTGCACATGTCCCAGCTCCTTCCTCAGTCCCGTGGCACTGCCCTCCAGGGCCTGCTCCATCTGTTCCTGCCTCTCCTGCTGCTCTCTGTGGCACTGCCGCCTCACCTCTCCGGCATTCTCTTCACAGCGGCTCTCAGCACTCTCCACGCGCTTCTCAAACCCATCGATGATCTCCGTCCGGGCCCCACCCAACTTGACGTCCACTAGATCCTCCATGGCCTTCTGGGTGTCTCTTAATGGGGTCCCTGTTAAGCTAGCCATCCCTCCTGACATCTTCTTCAGTGTGCCGTCGTGCTTGATAACCGTGCCTCTCAGCTCTTCCAGCTCAGCGGCCTTTGCCTGCAGCTCAGCCCGGAGCTCCTCCACCCTTCCCGTCAGCTCGCCCAGCCCTGGGAACGCCTGGCCCCCATCCAGGCCCCCATCCAGGCCCTCTGCATCAGGGTTCCCTCCTGGGATGTCTGCAAAGCCTACAATGGAGTGGGGGGAGGAGGACAGAGCGGGGGGAGGGCCTGGTGATGCAGACAGAAGGGCAGAGAGCATCCTGCTGGCGTCCTCACGTAGTGAGGCACGCAGGCTGTCCTCCAGACCGTTCACTGTTCCACTAAGAGTCTCCAGACCCTGGGATAGATGCCGCATGTCCTCCTCCATCTGATCCAGACGCTCTGCAGACTCACTGCCCACTGTGTCTAGAGCCTGGCCTACAGTGGAGAGAAGAGTGTTACATACACAATCATACATCAGAGAGATCGAGAGAGTAAATGTAATGTAACATATGTGTTCATTTTAAGGAGTTTTTGTCTGCATAAAGTCTTTGAAGAATGTTGCCAAAATCAATGGAGTTTCTGGGCATTTATGCACTCTAAATACATATAGATATCCTCTTCCAGTAGAGGAAGCAAGGTAAGAATCTTATGTACATGTAATATTCATGATGTGCAGCAGTACTGAAAATGCATTGGAATAGCAATCTGTCTCACCATCGATTTCTTGGCTGCCAGCAAGGGGAGCTGTTTCTTCAGCAATGGGCTCCAGCTCTGAGTGATCTGTGTGGTCTGGGTGATCAGGTTGGTCTGGTCCAGGTTGCTGGTGATGGTCTGGCTCTAGATCAGATTCAGGCTGGTGGTGGTCTGGCCCCTGGTGGTCTGGTTCCTCATGGTGGTCTGGTTCAGGTTGATGTTGGTCTGGCTTGTGGCGGTCTGGATCTGAGTGATGGTCTGGTCCAGGCTGGTGGTGGTCTGGCTGTCGGTGGTGCTGTGGCACAGAAGGGTAACGCTCAAAGAAGGACACTGGGTAGGAGGGGTGGGTCATTGGAGGCCCAAAGTGACGTATAGGGTAGGACTTGGCGTTGCTGGCAGGAGGACCTTTTGCTTTCATGGGGTAAGACTTCATAGGAGGAGGTCCCTTCATGGGAGGGCCCTTAGCAAGCATTGGGTAAGATTTCATGGGAGGAGGGCCCTTGGTCTGACTCCAGGAATTTCCTTTAATGGGTGGGCCCTTGAATGGAGGCATCGCCTTAATTGGGTGGTTGTAGGCTGGGGGTCCCTCCATGCAGCCATAGCCAGAGTAGCCTGGACAGCAACGCCATTCCAGCTCAGTGAGAGTCTTATGGGCAACTTTATAGACTGGCTTGTACATCAGACGGTACCTGTGGGTTGATGGAAAAATAAATATATAAAAACATGACTCAAGAAACTGCGTAAGGTGACGTCTGTGAACAGCAGAAGGAAAAATGGCAGTAGTGTTTTCATGACCTTTTCATATGGTAATATCAGCAGAAACAATAATAGTGGTTGTTTTTACAGCAGTTATACACGTAGTAGCCATGGTATTGGTAGGCGGTAGTAGAAGCAGCAACAACAGTAGCAATGTCAAAGGCAGTAGGTTTGTTTGTAGAACTATTAGTGCTAGTTGTCTCATGTAGTATGGATCACTCACATGAGGGTTGAACACTTCTGACCCCAGGCACACTTGTTGTACTCAGCCTTGACATAGGGTGTTACACCATTCTGCATGGTGAATGACATAGTCTTCTCAACCACATAGGCACAGTGGTTTCTGTCAGAGGGAGGATGATGGAGAAAAAAAAGACATCAGATAACAGTCTTAAAAATGTATTTTATACCTAAAAACAAACTTACAACATTTCTAACCGGCTTGAGAAAACTAGGTCGGAAGAAAATTGACCAGGACGACCAATAATCAACTACAGTATGCACTGAATACCGAGCCAATCTATAGTCAGCCCCCTCTGCCCAGTATAGCCCAGTGTAGTCTGAGTGAGTACTCACTTGTGCCTGCTGGTGGGCTTCCCATGGACAAGGTGGTGAGGATTGGGTCCAGCTTTGTAGAGGTTGGACTGGTGGGGTCTGTAGGATTTGGCATCAGCCAGTGACAGAGTGACTGACAGGAGGAGAATGGGATGTAATGCCACCACAATGTGCATCGTTACTCCCACTCAAGGAAAGGTAGACGAAAAATAAAATAAACTGCTGACAGAAAGAATGGCAGTGTCGTTTCTAAAGAAAAAATAAGTCTGCCTTACAGGCAAATTTTAAGTTCAGCTTGAGGGAAATCATAAAACTTGAATCCTCAGAGGTGTCAGACGTAAAAAGGATGTATAATTCAGATGTATAGCATCTCACTAAAAACAACTCACAGAACTAGAAAACGGTCAGTTCTAAGCAAAGACTTCATGCTGAGTAACCAAAATCCATAGATGAGAAGCTGACATGGAAAAAAGTTGTCAGAGAAAGAGTTCTTCAGCACTTAGGAAAAGCCAAGTCAAGTGCAAGTCTGTCGGTTGGTGTGGCCCTGGTGCAGTCTGTAGCTACGGGTGTGGTGGACTCTCTGTCGTGGTGACAACAGTCCACTGTGAGCTGACAGGGCGGCTGCCGGGCCCTAATAGGGGGAACCCCCTGCATTTATTTGCATATCCCCCTCCCACACTGCCTTCCTGAAAGTAACACAAGTGTGAGACTAGAGGGAGAGGGCCCAGTCCTCTATTCCTTCATATGTGTCAATGCTCATTAATACTATATAGTAGTACTACCATGAATAGGCCTAGCTAGGACCTCTACCATCACCAACATTACTCTGGCTGCGGCTTCTTATTCAACATCCTCATGTAGGGATGGACAAATGGCTTTCGAAGGAATGCAGGATAGTAACAGTATCCCTTATCCAACATACACAAATTCAGTATATGCTGTCTCCCTATCGAAATGATGACAGGGAAATATCTATTTCTGGAAGCCTTTACATGTGGGTTATTCTCTAGCTTATCTGATCTTAGACATAATGAACCATGGGTCATGTCTAAAAGTTAGGTTTCCCCATGCAGTAAAAGGTCATCTGAGGTGACAGTCAGGGTCACAGAATGAAATCAAACACGTTATTTAATGTCTCGCTATGGTCAGGGTTATGGTCAGGATCATGATCATTAGAAAGCAAATTACGGACTCCTCTTTAAATCTGGGTATTCCTCCAAAGCTCCATTGTCCTGAGTCTACACAACTCTGCCAGGACCTAGGATCAAGGGAGATACTAAAGTGTTTTAGTACTATATCTCTTGACACAATGATGAAAATAATAATGGCCTCCAAACCCTCAAGCTGCATACTGGACCCTATTCCAACTAAACTACTGAAAGAGCTGCTTCCTGTGCTTGGCCCTCCTATGTTGAACATAATAAACGGCTCTCTATCCACCGGATGTGTACCAAGCTCACTAAAAGTGGCAGTAATAAAGCCTCTCTTGAAAAAGCCGAATCTTGACCCAGAAATTATAAAAAACTATCGGCCTATATCGAATCTTCCATTCCTCTCAAAAAATGTAGAAAAAGCTGTTGCACAGCAACTCACTGCCTTCCTGAAGACAAACAATGTATACGAAACGCTTCAGTCTGGTTTTAGACCCCATCATAGCACTGAGACTGCACTTGTGAAGGTGGTAAATGACCTTTTAATGACGTCAGACCGAGGCTCTGCATCTGTCCTCGTGCTCCTAGATCTTAGTGCCGCTTTTGATACCATCGATCACCACATTCTTTTGGAGAGATTGGAAACCCAAATTGGTCTACATGGACAAGTTCTGGCCTGGTTTAGATCTTATCTGTCGGAAAGATATCAGTTTGTCTCTGTGAATGGTTTGTCCTCTGACAAATCAATTGTAAATTTCGGTGTTCCTCAAGGTTTCGTTTTAGGACCACTATTGTTTTCACTATATATTTTACCTCTTGGGGATGTCATTCGAAAACATAATTTTAAATTTCACTGCTATGTGGACGACACACAGCTGTACATTTCAATGAAACATGGTGAAGCCCCAAAATTGCCCTCGCTAGAAGCCTGTGTTTCAGACATAAAGAAGTGGATCACTGCAAACTTTCTACTTTTAAACTCGGACAAAACAGAGATGCTTGTTCTAGGTCCCAAGAAACAAAGAGATCTTCTGTTGAATCTGACAATTAATCTGGATGGTTGTACAGTCGTCTCAAATAAAACTGTGAAGGACCTCGGCGTTACTCTGGACCCTGATCTCTCTTTTGAAGAACATATCAAGACTGTTTCAAGGACAGCTTTTTTCCATCTACGTAACATTGCAAAATCAGAAACTTTCTGTCCAAAAATGACGCAGAAAAATTAATCCATGCTTTTGTTACTTCTAGGCTGGACTACTGCAATGCTCTACTTTCCGGCTACCCGGATAAAGCACTAAATAAACTTAAGTTAGTGCTAAATACGGCTGCTAGAATCCTGACTAGAACCAAAAAATTTGATCATATTACTCCAGTGCTAGCCTCCCTACACTGGCTTCCTGTTAAGGCAAGGGCTGATTTCAAGGTTTTACTGCTAACCTACAAAGCATTACATGGGCTTGCTCCTACCTATCTTTCCGATTTGGTCCTGCCGTACATACCTACACGTACGCTACGGTCACAAGACGCAGGCCTCCTAATTGTCCCTAGAATTTCTAAGCAAACGGCTGGAGGTAGGGCTTTCTCCTATAGAGCTCAATTTTTATGGAATCGTCAGCCAACCCATGTGAGAGACGCAGACTCATTCTCAACATTTACGTCTTTACTGAAGACTTATCTCTTCAGTAGGTCCTATGATTAAGTATAGTCTGGCCCAGGAGTGTGAAGGTGAACGGAAAGGCTGGAGCAACGAACCGCCCTTGCTGTCTCTGCCTTGCCGGTTCCCCTCTCTCCACTGGGATTCTCTGCCTCTAACCCTATTACAGGGGCTGAGTCACTGGCGTACTGGTGTTCTTCCATGCCGTCCATGGGAGGGGTGCGTCACTTGAGTGGGCTGAGTCACTGACGTGGTCTTCCTGTCTGGGTTGGCGCCCCCCCCCCCCCCCCTTGGGTTGTGCCGTGGCGGAGATCTTTGTGGGCTATACTCGGCCTTGTCTTAGGACGGTAAGTTGGTGGTTGGAGACATCCCCCTAGTGGTGTGGGGGCTGTGCTTTGGCAAAGTGGGTGGGGTTATATCCTGCCTGTTTGGCCCTGTCCGGGGGTTTCATCGGATGGGGCCACAGTGTCTCCTGATCCCTCCTGTCTCAGCCTCCAGTATTTATGCTGCAGTAGTTTATGTGTCGGGGGGCTAGGGTCAGTCTGTTACATCTGGAGTATTTCTCTTGTCTTATCCGGTGTCCTGTGTGAATTTAAATATGCTCTCTCTAATTCTCTCTTTCTCTCTTTCTTTCTTTCTCTCGGAGGACCTGAGCCCTAGGACCATGCCTCAGGACTACCTGGCATGATGACTCCTTGCTGTCCCCAGTCCACCTGGCCGTGCTGCTGCTCCAGTTTCAACTGTTCTGCCTGCAGCTATGGAACCCTGACCTGTTCACCGGACGTGCTTGTTGCACCCTCGACAACTTCTATGATTATTATTATTTGACCATGCTGGTCATTTATGAACATTTTAACATCTTGACCATGTTCTGTTATAATATCCACCCGGCACAGCCAGAAGAGGACTGGCCACCCCTCATAGCCTGGTTCCTCTCTAGGTTTCTTCCTAGGTTTTTGGCCTTTCTAGGGAGTTTTTCCTAAGGAGTTTTTCCTAGCCACCGTGCTTCTTTCACATGCATTGCTTGCTGTTTAGGGTTTTAGGCTGGGTTTCTGTACAGCACTTTGAGATATCAGCTGATGTACGAAGGGCTATATAAATAAATGTGATTTGATGTGGGTTATGCCTCTAGATTTGAGCCCACTGCTAAGGGGACATCAGGATAAACTTACATAAGCAATAAGCAATTTCTCTGTTGAGATAAAAACAGCACATTTGCAAAACAAACGGCTCATGATGGAAATGAAGCTTGGCTGTTGTCACTTCCCCTGCTCTGTCCACTTCATACGATTCATACAGTAGATATATTTTATCCACCACTGAACAAACCTATGAGAAATAGCTACTGCTACATTATATCTGTTACACAGCTGGACCCTCACCCCACTCTCACACACACCCCACCCAGACCTAACAGCTAACCACCTGGACCAACCAGGAACAAATACAAACAAATAGCCTGTGTTGAAACACACCCACCTTTCCCAGTACCTCCTCCCCCAGTAAACCAACATGCTGAATCACAACATGTCTTTGTTCAGCAGGGCAGCGCTCAGTGAGGTTGGCTGGTTAGTAATTATATCATAGGGGAAATCTAGGCCTACAAGCCATCAGTTACAGTACATTTACATTTTCAATAACCCAAGTCCTTAAATCTATTTGTAAAGTGTTGCTAGCTTGCTCGTAGAGAAAGTGTGACTCATCAGGTAGGCTACATACATGTGAGGCGTGTGCCTGTCTTAGAGACATGTTATGGGTTAAAAATAGAAAATTGTGTAATTTTGCAGTCATTGGTCTTACCCAGGACTCAAGCCCCTCAGTAGTGGCCACAAACCATATACCACAGAATGTTTAACTAAGCAGCTGGTGCAGATCACTAAACACAAAAGTATGTATACTGAATAAAAATATTAATGCAACATGTAACGTGTTGGTCCCATATACACAAAAAGCTTATTTCTCTCAAATTTTTGGCACAAATTTGTTTACTAGTGAACATTTGCCAAGATAATCCATCCACTTGACAGGTGTGGCATATCAAGAAGCTAATTAAACAGCATGATCATTGCACAGGTGTACCTTGTGCTGGTGACAATAAAATGCCACTCTAAACTGTCCAGTTTTGTCATACAACAAAAGGCCACAGATGTATCAAGTTTGTCTCAAGTTTTGAGGGAGCATGTAATTGGCATTCTGACTGCAGGAATGTCCAACAGAACTGTTGCCAGAGAATGTAATGTTAATTTCTCTACCATATTTGGTAGTACATCCAACTGGCCTTACAGCCACAGACCACAGGTAACCAATTGGCTGATTTCCTTATATGAACTGTAACTCAGTAAAATTGTTGAAATTGTTACGTTTTTATATTTTTGTTCAGTATAACATGTACTAAATGTTACTTTGTGGTAATTTATGTTAAAAGTATCCCATTTGTTTGTGTATTTATAATGACGGTATATGGAAGAACCATGTTAACATACTGCAGTGGTCAGTTTTTCCCCAGAAATGATTTATCAGCTGGACCTTGTTAGCCTGCACTCTGTCAGGAACAGGAGTAACATTGTATCCATTATTTCAGAGCAGGCTTTTGATTAGCCCTCGTTTTTTAAAGGGTAATTTCCTGTATCCTGTTTGTGCCTGGTCCCACCTTCTTTACCTGGGAACTCCCTGTCACGCGCTGATACAAAACAACAGAATTGTGTGTGTGTGTGTGTGAGCGCAAATGTGGTGTATACGTGTTTCCAATCCCTTAGCTCTTAGCTACGCCACCATTTGATCTGTCAGCAACAAGTCCTCATTGTGCCATAGGCAGGACTTGACACACTCAAACACAGGAGCTAGGCTTGGTCCTGGACTGGTAATGCAACACAAGCACACCATTATTCTAGTAGTTAGAGCAGGCCACTTCACCAGGAAGTGCACTGAATGACATCACAATGTAGCAGCTGTTCCAGGCTTTACTCCTCTACTCACCTGCCCATCGTAACACTGACTTCAGATGTAGAATGTTCACATACCTATTATCACAACTGTTTTCTGAATAGAGTGAGGTGTAATTTACCTGCCACATGCTTTTCCGCACACAGAAAAGTGTTTAAGCCATGCAGTGACTAGAAAGAATGTTGCGCGTGTCCACATTTCTTTAATGTCTGTGTGTCTGTCGGTCTCTGTCTGTTTACTATTGACACCAGACGTCTACATTCAGAGCCTGCCTGTGAATTATTTTAAGTCAGGTTTATGTTGTCTATATTTGTTTCCCCAAAGTCGGTGTGTCTAAAGAGGAGTGTGACATTGACAGTGTTTAACTAGGAATCTGCCATTGTTCTGATCGCTGGGATATTGGTTGGTCTTCTGCCAGATTCACAAACCCATGTATTTTTGCCATCAACTTAACCATAGATTTTCCTTGTGCAAAAACAATCTACTGCACACTACTTTGTCTTGTTGAGATTTTATTTTAGGTCTGGCATTTAAGTGTCTGCTGGTCAGACTTTTCAAAGTTGCATTATTTTCAGGTGTGTGTGTGTGTGTGGTTTCCGATTCTATGTGCATAGTGGAAATGTACATGTTAAAGGTTACAAACGTTATCACCATCCGCAGTGTCATATCTCTCATAGGGGTACCAGCCATCGCATCATCTAGCTCCGAGGATCTTCCCTCTGAGATGAGGTCATTCCCCAAACGATTTAATAAAATGTTATGCATTCCGTCTCGGTCTTTTCATTCAGTCTGTACTAGACTGAACTTGCTTTTGAGTAGGCAGCCATGTGGAAGAACAAACAGGGATAATTGCTCACACCCCTCCATCAACCTAATGTGTTTCCTCTGCGGCTTCCTGAAGATTCTACTGCACCATTATACTTCCAAAGTGACAGTGGTTGTGTAAAGTACCTGTTCAAGTATTGTCTATGTAAAATGGAACTTAATGTCTTTCACGTGGTGTGTGTGTGTGTGGGGAGGTAGCCTATTTGACACATTCTTGTGGTATGTTGATAAACTATTGACGTAATACAAATGTTGATAAGACCAAAGCTCATTTGATGGCCACATGGGGAAGCAGTAGCTCGTGGCACACTTAACACCCATGTCAGAGGTTCAGTGTGTTTGTGTTAATCTGGTCTCATACCATGGCTCTGTAGTGTCTACACATCTGTAGACACAGTCCACACAAAACCTGCCTACACATACAGAACACCTCCTGGTCAATTGGAACAAGCCATTGTCATGAAATGTTCCATTTCATAGCAGGACCTGCTGGGTGTGTAGCAGAGGAGGCTGGTGGGGGGGGGGGGGGACAGCTCATTATAATGAGTGGACTGGTATCGAACACATGGAAAACCAGATGTGTTTGAAACCATGACATTTATTTTGTTCCAGCCATTGCTATGAGCCCATCCTCCCCATTTTTTTAAGTGCCACCACTGGTGTACTGTAGCAATGGGTGTTTACCCTTTCCATACACAGTGAGAACCATGTTTGAGGCTGCCCCCTGGTGTAGCCTTGAGTGAAGTCCGTAGAGAGCAGCTTGATAGTGCCAGTGAATTATTTCTTCTTTAGGGAGGAAAAAGTTTGGCCATTCTCATTGTGTTGCTAAGCCTCTATTGGCTGAATGGCTTGCTAGTGGATGAGGTATTTTAATCATGTGCCCTTAATCTACCTATTGTTGGATAATGAATAATTCTCCACTGATACACCATGAGGAAAAATAACTTTTTCTCAGCAGAACCTCGAACTTATTGTTAATTTTCTATGCGCTTTGATGTTCCCTCCAGCAGAAATGTTCTCATTCTAGGGGTTCTCTTTCATCTTTTAGCCCTCTAACGAGGCCAAATATGCCCATGCTAATATATCAGCCCATATGTGCCCCCTAAAGTCTCTGCTGCTCCATAGATAGTTATGTTGTCATAGCAACAATTGTAGGCATACACCCCAGGAAGTGCCCATGCACCAGTAATTAGACCTAAAGGATTTGGCTGTTTGTTGTCACTGGGTCAGCATGTCCCACATGTGGTTTGTGGGACTGATTGATCCAGTATGTATTCTGGGATTTACCATCCAGTGCTGCAGCTGATCCAACCACCAGACATGATTTCTATACCCAACTGTGAGAAAATAGGCCTATGGGTGGTACAGACTAAAAAATTCACATGATTTTCTTTGGTGTAACATGAAGCTTTGGTGTAACAGCTTTGAAGCTTTGGTGTAAAGCTATGAATGATTGTATACAGTTGGATAGAAAATGACTGATTAATTCAACTCTTGACACTCAGCAGCCTATTGGGTCAAACTTCTCATTTACAGTAGGCTCTCACTCCTTAAAGCCTTAGGTTTCCACAGCGCTTGGGCTTCTGCCCCGGTTGTTTTTGGTCCAGCCCCGAACCTTTTGAGTTTCCATAACCACACATCATGCTATGCAGTATTTAAACCAAATGTTTTTCCTGACAAATTTTGATGACAAAAATAAACAATACAATATATTGCACTAGGAAGTAGTAGGGTAATGCGCTAGGCAGTAGTGGGGTTGTCACTAGTCAACACAGCAACAAAGTCATAATTATGGTTAAACTCCGCCCATTTCTAAAATGTATCTTCTTAAAATCTGATTTTAAACCAAACCTTAAACACACTGCTAACCCTTCTTAACCCTAACCTTGAATTATGACCAAAAAACTCATTTTGATTTTAGAGAAGCCCCTGAAGTGACGCGGTCGCTCCTGGGATTGACCAAGATTTTACAACGCAGTGGACCGTTCACGTCCCCGACAACTATAGCACCGTTTAGATGGCATTAGCTTTCCATCTAATTGGTTACAGATTTACATGCCAATATTATAAAATCCGCATAAAGAAAATATGCGCATTTTCCCACGAGTTGTGTTTCCACCAAACGGACTTGTTGCAGATAATCAGTGCGTGACGATGAAGTTGCAAACAAAAGTGTTCATGTACTACATAATAAGTTACATTTGTTTCCATTGCATTTTCAACTGTACAGATTAGTTTTGTCACAAACTGTTGCTTTTAAATGGCAAATGTGTCTACTCTGGTCTTGGCGCATGCACGCTAGCCAACACCTCGCAGATACAGTGGGGGTAGGCTGTGTGGGTAGACTAGTCTACATGATTAGATTATTATGGATAATATTTACATTTGTCAAACCGCAGTCAATCATCATGTCACCTGAATTTAGACCCTCGATATTTATTGAAAAGGTGCATCAATATCACCGTGCACTTCCACCAGCCAGTGAAGTTCATCATTTATGTCATATGTAGCCTAATAAACTGCATGGTTTCCGGAGTCGTAGTGGGAGCACCACACATGTCATCTCGTGCCTCCAAGTTTACTTCAATATGATGGTTGTTATATCAATATTTGCGCATAAAGGCGTTTCCACCGGCTTTTCTCGCATAATTTTTACCCAAACAAAAAGATCCCACCATGTCTAATGAAAAAATTATCTGTCAGCATTTATAAAATTGTACCGAAACTTAAAATTGTACCGAAATTGTACCGAATCCTTCTTTCATCACAGCTTTCTGATTTTTTAAAATGTTTTATATGGTATGACTTTACTCGCATAAAAACTGTGGCTGGAAACGTGGTTATTGTCATCCTTCAGCAAAACGCCTGTCATTCAGTCAGTCTACAGTTTAGCACAGCACAGAGCAAATACGGATATTCTGAGTTTCTCAGGTTGAGCAGGCAGCAGTGAATGAGGTGGAAAGGGCAGACGAGCCAGAAAGTAAAAGTGCAGCAGCAGAGTTAGCCGCAGGGTTAGTGGTAGCTAACTAGCTAGTCTCCCTCAGAATAAGTGTTGGCAAACGCTAATGAGCTAACGTTAGCGTTAGCGCTCAGCATCAGTTATTTAAGCAACAAGGCCTGAGGGGGTGTGGTATATGGCCAATATACCACGGCTAAGGGCGAAGTGCTAGAACACAGCGCTTAGCTGTGGTATATTGGCCATATACCACAAACCCCTGAGATGCCTTATTGCTATTATAAACTGGTTATCAATGTAATTAGTGCAGAAACATACATGTTTTGTCATACCTGTGGTGTATGGTCTATTATAAACTGGGTGGTTCGAGCCCTGAATCCTGATTGGTTGAAAGCCATGGTATATTAAACCGTATACCATGGGCATGACAAAACATTTGTATTTTTACTGCTCTAATTACGTTGGTACCCAGTTTACAGCAATAAGGCACCTCGGGGGTTTGTGATATATGGCCAACATACGACGGTTAAGGGCTGTTCTTGCGTATGACGCAACGCGGAGTGCTAGGACACAGCCCTTAGCCGTGGAATACTGGCCATATATCACAAACCCCCGCCAATATACCACGGCTAAGGGCGTTGCGTCGTACATAAGAACAGCCCTTAACCGTCGTATATTGGCCATATACCACACCCCCTCGAGACATATTGTTTAAATATCCCAAGTCTGTCAGCATTCAGGGCTCGACCCATCCAGTTTATAATTAACAGTATATTTAGTGAATGGGCAAGTTAAGGATGTTATAAGTCATGATATTAGGAAAAGTATTTATTTCCAGCGAGTGTGTTTCATTTCTGTAGCTACGGTACTTATTTATTTAACCTGGCAAGTCAGTCAAGAACAAATTCTTATTTTCAATGACGGCCTAGGAACAGTGGGTTAACTGCCTTGTTCAGGGGCAGAACGACAGATTCGTACCTTGTCAGCTTGGGGATTCGATCTTGCAACCTTTCAGTTACAAATCCAATGCTCTAACCACTAGGCTACCTGCCGTGTAGCTCGGCTGGCTAGCCACGTTGCTAGCTAGCTCAGACCGAAGAGATTAGTTCGTTTTTCTGACTAAATCACATACTGTATCTTGTGACAGTGCCCCGCTGTAGACTGAAGCTGAACGTTACTACAGCTTGAAATAAACGAGGCCAAATCAGGAAGTGCTGTCGCCCTTTAAAACGAACTAGTGACATGTAACTCTACCTTGCAGATGAGCCAAGGAGGAAGACAGATGAGAACAGCAGGCCAGTGGAGCACTTAGAACAGCAGCAGCCAGGGGCAACTTCTAGGGATGAGGATGATTTAGGTGACCCAGACACATGCCCAAAACAAGTTAAGCTACCATAGTATCCCCTTGACCGTTTTGGATTGAAAAACTCAAGAGACACACCAGATACAGAGACAGCAACAGAAGAGTAGATGATGCAGAGACACCAGACAAGACACAGAGACAGCAACAGAAGATAAGGATATGATGGAGGGACACACCAGATAAGACAAGACATAGACCAGAACAGAAGAATACGTGATGGAGAGACACACAAGACAGAGTAACCAACAGAAGAATATGATGGAGAGAGACACCAGAATAACAAAACAGGCCATAACAGAAGAGGATAGACAAAGGAGACATAAACAAACATGAGACAGCAACAGACAAGACGCAGACGGCAACAGACGAGTGATGGAAGGGATGGAGAGAGAACAGATGCGGGTTGAGCACACAGTAGACTGTATCACTTCAAGCTGCTCTATAGATTCTAATTAGTTGAATTTATTTGCACAAATTATAACGGGTGAAATACAGACAGTGAACAAGTAAAACATGGTTTACGAAGAGTTTGCAGGTGAGGTGAAAAGGTCTGTAATAACTATTAAAACCATTTTTACAACCAGGACAGGATGAGAGAGGAGGGTAGACAAAAGAGACCTCAACATAGACAATGGGAGTTAAAAGGTATGGAGGCTTTTGGCAATACACTGGATGTATGCGTTTCAGAGTAGATAGTGTTCTATGGTAGAGAGAACCACCGTAGCTACTGTAATTGAGTATTGTCAGTGTCTGCTGTGCCAGGAGGGAAGGTGCAAGTTACCTGAAATATCTAGTCTCTCAATGTTCTCAAAATGCACCAAATTCATGCATTTAGCTGTTTAAATTATTATTTTTTATTTTTTTGCAGGGGGAGGATTCCCCAGAACCACCCTACTGGCTTTGGGCTAAGCCCCGAATGTTTTTAAATCCTAGAAATGCCCCTGGGCTTTATAGCTCTGAGGCTCCACCACAGAACATGCCATCTTGGGAGCCCGCAAGCTCTGGCTCCATTGGGCAGGGGGAGTCCTTATGCTGAATGTTCTCGATTTTATTTATTGGGCTGGCTTTTCATCAGCCCGTTTTCAGTAGCTCTCCACTGGCTGCGCTAATTACAGGGCTCCTGGCAGCACTTTGAGTCAGCTCATTCTGGCTCTTGAGAAAAAGCAGTGCGCCTGATTCTCACGACTAGATAAACCTCACGCATATAGTTCCGCACTGACAGAACCAGTCAGCCAACTTCATTGGGACATTCCGCATCGAAAGAGACATAACGTCACCCGGGACAGAACACTATGAGCAGCACCATCTGATTAGAGGTTGCTCAAGAGCGCATCCCTATTATGGATGTGTTTTTAACTTTTTTTTTTAAACTTAGGCTACAGTCATGCTTCGTGTCAATTTAGGCAGTTAGTAAGTAGCCTGTTCCATGTGGTTATTCCTCACCTCACCACTGCATATAACCGGGGAACTCACGAGATAGTTGTTCACTGGCAGTGGCACCTGTGCGACGGTAAAGAGGAGCTAACTTGCGCTTCTGCAGTTCAAGTAGGCTATAATTGGTTGTTCGTACTGTCAAGTTTGGCGGAAAGGACTATGCTGTAGCAGAACGGAGAGGTGAGGAGAACGCAAACGGGGGATTAGCGGTCGGTCAGCGGTTACCGGAGAGGATGGTATACTTTTACTAGTGCATTCACGGGAAAGGAAAGGAGACACGCCATGGCTGTGGACGGTAATAGAGATCCAATAGTTTTGCATGCGGACTTCTCAAATATCATCTCCCATCTTCTTTTTGTCGGTAACTAGGCCTATTAACTACAGGCTATTTGGTGTGCAGGCTAAGCTAAACAAGTCTACATAAGTTTTGCTGAATTTGCCTGACCGGTTTTCTATCTTATTTACTTAGGCTTCAGCATTCAGTTGGAATTTTGTAGCCCAATAAGACACCGCTGTTCAGACCTTGTGGTGCTGAAATGGACAGCGACTTTAGGGTGACAGTGACCACTGACCATAGTCAATTTCTTTCCAGTAGTGGCCTTTTTTAATCACTTATGACCGTCTTTAAGTGAAATCGAATTACATTAGGTACATTTTCTAAGTAGCATAATTTCTTAGTTGTGGAAATACATGACATGGCCAAAAGTATGTGGACACCTGCTCGTTGAACATCTCATTCCAAAATCATATCCACTAGATGTTGGAACATTGCTTTGGGGACATTCTTCCATTAGAGCATTAGGGAGGTTGGGCACACAGTCTGTGTTCCAATTCATCCCAAAGGTGTTCGATGGGGTTGAGGTCAGGGCTCTGTGCAGGCCAGTCAAGCTCTTCCACACCGATCTCGACAAACCATTTCTGTATGAACCTCACTTTGTGCGTGGGGGCATTGTCATGCTGAAACAGGAAAGGGCCTTCTCCAAACTGTTGCCACAAAAGTTGGAAGCACAGAATCGTCTAGAATGTAATTGTATGCTGTACTGTTAAGATCTCCCTTAATTCGAACTAAGGAACTAGCCCGAACCATGAAAAACAGCTACAGACCATTATTCCTCCTCCACCAAACGTTACAGTTGGCATTATGCACTGGGGCAGGTAGCGTTCTCCTGGCGTCTGCCAAAACCCAGATTCGTCCGTCGGACTGAAAGATGGTGAAGAATGATTTATCACTCCAGAGAACGCATTTCCACTGCTCCAGAGTCCAATGGCTGCGAGGTTTACACCACTCCAGCTGACGCTTGGCATTGTACATGGTGATCTTAGGCTTTTGTGCGGCAGCTCGGCCATTGAAACCCATTTCATGAAGCTCCCCATGAACAGTTATTGTGCTGATGTTGCTTCCAGAGGCAGTTTGGAACTCTGTAATGAGTGTTGAAACCAAGGACAGATGATTTTGTGAGCTTGTGTTCTGTGAGCTTGTATGGCTTACCACTTCGCGGCGGAGTCGTTGTTGCTCCTAGACGTTTCCACTTCACATTAACAGCCTTTACAGGCCTATAGGCCTATTATTAAAGTGACTAAGTGTCTTATGAAGACATACACACATGCTCCATGCTGAAGAGGTTGGATATAAAAGGGTTGTGTTCATTATGGCAATGTTCTTCACCAGTGACATTGGTATGGCTTGGGTTGATAACAAGAGCTGCCTTTGCAGAGCCCAGCTCTGTTGGGGGTCTTGGAAAAGGGGGATGCTGAATGATGCAGAGGAGGGGTACAAGCAGGGAACCAAAAAACGCACCCTTTCATCTCCTCTGTCTCTTATTCTGTCCTCATTTCAATTAAACCTTCGGTGTCAATTAGAGGAGAGACATTTTAATGAGCATCACGCACATGCACTCACACATGCGCACGCTCTGACACACACTCTGCTCAAAACATTGCCTCCAACACAGCCAGAAAATCAACCCAATCTGGCACAGAATCAGTAATGACCTGTGGCTGGTTGCCAGGTCCGGTTTCAGTAATGATGTGTTTACTCTAGCTAGCACCTTTTCCCTTCATTATGGTACTGAAGAGACACCTGCTGCCTGCAGAGTGGGATAGGGTGTGTGTCTGCCAGTAACTTACCATAATGATGAGCGAATGGCACATCTGTTGTATATACGTCCTATATGATTTATATGCAGTAGTCAGTCATATGACGTTCCCATAATTACCTGGGAGCTATCTGGGTAAAAGTAGAAATCCCTTTGAACAACAGCTTGTAACGACTCAGTTTACTGGCTCAGCTATTATAACACGTGCCTGGGCTGCCTGGAGAAACACCTAGTAATGATGGCTGAGATCATCTCTCAATGAGAAGGCACCCATTTTAGTCCTTTGGTACACGCAGGGTTGGGTAGGTTACTTTCTAAATGTAATCTGTTACTAGTTACCTGTCCAAAATTGTAATCATTAACGTAACGTTTGGATTACCCAAACTCAGTAATGTAATCTGGTTACTTTTGGATTACTTACTCTTAGAAGGCATTCGATTTTTGCTGGTAACGTAACTGACTTGTTTTTTTCTTCTTCATGTAATCAGTTACTCCCCAACCCAAGGATATTTTTCCAGATCTCACATGCCTTTTTAGGGCAAATTACAGACGTTGAGGGTGTTTCAAGTAAGAACCACGAGCTTGTGTATTGGCTACTAGCACTGTTCACTCAAATCATTTCTCTCTTGCTTCTTATCTTCTAGCAGCCTCCAGTTTCAGTTTCTGCCGGCCTGCTGTGGAGTATAGGGCACTGCCTGAGGACTTCAAGCACCTGAGTCGACAGACGGGAGGGAACCTCACCTGGCATGACGGGCGTGGTCAGAAAACAGCAGGGGGCCGGACAGTGAAGCTGCTCCAACAGCCTGGGACAGAGAGCTATCAGGTAGAGTACCTCAACTACTCTGGATCTCTGTGATTTTTCTGCATATCATATCATGATCACAGATCAGATGCAAAATCAAATTGTATTGGTTGCGTACACATATTTAGCAGATGCTATTGGGGGTGTAGGGAAATCCATGTTACCCCATTTCTGTATTGCTTTTCAGCCATGATGATAATGGATGCCTTTTTGTGCTTTATCTGCTTCTCGTCATCCACCCCATCTCTCATCATTGTAGGCCTATTCTAGATGCACATGCAAATAAGAAAAGGAAAGAGCTTCCTAGGTTTTCATTCATCTCAGATCAGTCTAAGAAAGCCTTTGTTTTCCATTATTAATTGATGTGTACAGTGTAAGCTTCTTTCTTGCCTTCTGTCATATATCAACATAAAGTCTTCTCTCTTCACAAAGAAAACATATTTAAATAATAATCTGACAAATGCAATGCGCTATCTGGTGACCATCCATTGTTCCCACATGAGCAGCACTTTGTTTGTGGAGAATGGAAGATGCTGTTAACCCAGAGGGCTATGAGGCACTCAGCCGGTCCAGCATTTTAGAAGGGATTTAAATAGAACTGCTGGCCTTCCTATGTGCAGAAGCACCAGCACTTGTCTGTGGACTAAGAGCTTAAAGGGGCATTATAAACTGGGTGGTTCCAGCCCTGAATGCTGATTGGCTGACAGACGTGGTATATGAGACCGTATACCATGGGTATGACAAAACATTTACTTTTGCTGCTCTAATTACTTTAGTAACCAGTTTATAATAGCGATAAGGCACCTCAGGGGTTTGTGGTATGTGGCCAACATACCATGGCTAATGGCTGTATCTAGGCACTCTGCGATGCGTTGTGCCTAAGAACAGCCCTTAGCTGCGGTATATTGGCCATATACCACACCCTCTTATTGTTTAAATATACTGTATGAAATCTAATGGCTGTCGTGAACCTTACAGTATGTGCTTTTACGGATATGTTTTCTAACAAAGCATGTCTAGCTATTTCAATGAATGGTATCTGATATAATATGGTATCTCCTTCATGTGGTATTACAGCACAGAGTAACCAGTTTATAATAGCGATAAGGCACCTCAGGGGTTTGTGGTATGTGGCCAACATACCATGGCTAATGGCTGTATCTAGGCACTCTGCGATGCGTTGTGCCTAAGAACAGCCCTTAGCTGCGGTATATTGGCCATATACCACACCCTCTTATTGTTTAAATATACTGTATGAAATCTAATGGCTGTCGTGAACCTTACAGTATGTGCTTTTACGGATATGTTTTCTAACAAAGCATGTCTAGCTATTTCAATGAATGGTATCTGATATAATATGGTATCTCCTTCATGTGGTATTACAGCACAGTGCACCTTTTGTGTTCTAAATTTACTTTTAAATCCTGCTATTGCCATTTTGACATGCCTGGTTGTTGACCAATTTATGAAAGATTCTCACCTGTACATTGGGGTTTCCGAGTACCCTGCAAATTTGGGTTGATGACAGAGGTACATCGTTTTTTTGCTACCGTTTTTCGGTCCCCTTGCATGTATGCATGCATAGGCTTCATTGTTTGTGTCTTTCACGATCACTGCAATATGTTACAGAATTTTGTATCATGAATGTCTGTGCTAAAAAATGCAGGGAGGGTGGGGGCTAGCACTAGCATGTTGCGTTCCAACCTTTTGAACTTTACGTGGGGCTGCTCTACTCTGGAGAAGAAGATCAGAGCAGAGGAGGGAACACTGCATTCATAGATTTTTTTATTTTTTTTAAAGTGAATGAATGATCAAAGGCTTCATTTGATTCGTCACCCACATCCTGCTCAGATTCCAAAGGAATGAATTTGGTCTTTGGATAAGACTGACCCACATGCACCCTGGTCTGATGCTGATGCTTATTCCTCACAAAACTATGCTCCCTGGTCTTCAGGTTTCATATGTATGCTTTGATGTGCAGGGAGACCTTTTTTATATGATAGTCCTTGTTAGTAATGGGTTTAGTGTGTGTGCTTTTGTCAGAAGTGCAGTGGTTGCAGAGAAAGTAGTATGTGACCAGAAATAAAGGAAAGTCACTCACATCACTATATTCTTGGCAACTGCATTGACATGCATCACATCTGTGTGGCTGACATCATGAAAGTGGTCCCTGGTGACCTACATAATTAACATTTAAGGAAGGACCTCTGGGTGTCTGAACAGATTCCTTGATGGATGTGCTTATGTCTGACTGGAGTGGTCATCCCTTGGGTTACTCAAGGTTAAAACACTGTGCGTGCAAGCAGTAGTGGGCCATTACGGAAACTTTCTCTGTGTGCGTGCTCATGTTTTCAGCATCGTTCAGGTGACTCCTATGGAATCTACCACACCAGCCCCACCCAGCCCAGCCTGATCCGACCTGTGGTGTTATGGACTCAGCAGGACGTCTGCCGATGGTTGAAGAAACACTGTCCTCACAACTACCTGACCTACGTAGAAGCCTTCTCTCATCACGCCATCACAGGTATCAACCAGGAAAAGTGCACTAGCACAAATCATCATTTACAGTCCTAAAATGAGAGTGGAATACAGTTGACGTGAGTGGCTGGCAGAGTAGTGTCAGTTGAATCAATAGGCTTGCTGGGATTTACCCTTCATGCCATCACAGGTATCATCTACTGCACTAGCACACAAAAAACATCATTCATAATATTAAAATGCGA
Source organism: Salmo trutta (assembly GCF_901001165.1). Lineage (NCBI taxonomy): Eukaryota > Metazoa > Chordata > Actinopteri > Salmoniformes > Salmonidae > Salmo > Salmo trutta. The sequence continues at coordinate 14,616,363 of NC_042986.1, read as the reverse complement.
GTAAAATACACAATACAGCGGGTGTGGATGAGTGAATTACTAAGCTTTTAATGGCAGCCTCCTCTCTCTGCTCCGTGTCAGGCCGTGCTCTGTTGCGTCTGAATGGAGATAAGTTGGAGAGGATGGGCTTGGTGCAGGAGTTGCTGAGGCAGGAGCTCCTACATCAGGTGCTTCAACTGCAGGTGCAAGAGGAGGAACGTCATTTGCAGCTCCTTAGCAGAGGTGAAAACTGTTTTTTTTTTTTTGTACTGTGTGTAAAATGACTGGTTAAGTTTGGATGCAATTCTAACAGTTACTGTTTTTTTCCCCTCATATTTTATTTTCCTAGGTGGCTCTTTTCGGAACCTGTCGTAACATGGATATTATTTTCCTAACTGGGCTGTTTACACTGAACACTGGAAAAATGTATTCAACGGTGTGCATGCAGGGAGACCACTGTATAACGGTCAGAATTCATATGAACCACATGGAAACCATGAACTTTAAAGAGGACAGATGGGATGATCACATGCAGCATCAAACTTGGATGGGACAATCAATAGAGCACAGCCCCAAGTTTACAAATGTGGGTATCTGTTTTCCATCAACCAAATCTGTCTGGACTGAAGTCTATAATCATGATTATAGACTCTGTCAGGATTGGTTGTGTCTTGTAGCCCATTTGTATGTTATTCTATGTTTTCCCTAACAGTTGCAAGGTTGTGAATGATTCCTTTTTGTCTCACTGTTTCTTTAGAAGTATGCTATAGATCCAGTGTCTAATTGTGAATACACTCTAATCTGGATTTTCAAATGGGTTTATTTGAAAAGATTTTTGTGAGATGCATTTTTGGGTAAAGGCTCCTTATTTCTGACAAATAAAATGTATTTTACATTGGTTTACATGGTTTTGGTGTATCATCTGACTGTAGAGGTAAACTACATTACCCACTATCCTCATCTAAGATGACAGTATCCCTACTGAATGCCAGTGGTGGAACCTCAGAGGAGGAAGGGAAGGACCATCCATCCTCAGTGAATTTCATAAATACAAATAGTGAAACATGAAAGTTATCCTTTTTAGATAAAACTATACTAAATCTATTCACGTCACCTAATTATTAAAACACATTGGTTTGCAATATTCTACAGTAGCCTCAACAGCACTCTGTAGGTAGCACCATGGTGTAGCCAGAGGACAGCTAGTTTCCATCCTCCTCCAGGTACATTGACTTCAATAAAAAAAACTAGGAGGCTCATGGTTCTCACCCCCTTTCATAGACTTACACAGTAATTATGACAACTTCCTTAGGGTGTCCTCCAACCTATCAGAGCTCTTGCAGTATGAAGTGACATGTTGTCCACCCAATCAAAGGATCAAATAAATCTAGTACTGAAAGCTACAGCTAGCAAGCACTGCAGTGTATAAAATGTAAACAGTTAACTCAAAGATAAAGACAATAGTTAAACAGTTTAGAACAAATACATTTCTTTAAAAATGAAGGAGAAGCAAGAAAGCTATATTTCAGTGTTTTTTTTTCACTTTCACTTAGTGAATATGGTTTAGCCTACTCAAACACCCGGCTCAAAGAGAAAGGGATGCTATGTTGGATAGCCATAGCCAGCTAGCTAACACTGGAACCCTTCCAAGTCAAGGCTTTTGGTTTTATTAATTTATTGCCACCGGGGTCTGACGGTGAAACTGCTTTCTGACTGTACACTGTACTGCATGATTGTAGTGGGTTTACTAACACGTTAGTTCTAGTAGCTATGTCGTTAGCTAATATGATCACAACGAGGTAGGCTGTGTGTAGCGGTTAGTGGATATGATATAAAGGTTTGGCTTGTATAATTCCTTCTCGCACCTACATGCTCTCCTCCTCTCACCTTTTCCTTTGCTTGTGGACTTCAGTGCACAACACATCAGCTGTCTGTGATCAGGATGAAAAATCCTTTCCAACGAGAAAAATGATCATGCTGTTGGTATGTGGCTGCTATCCAGGCTGTATCACATCCAGCCGTGATTGGGAGTCCCATAGGGCGTTGCTCAATTGGCCCAGCATCATCTGGGTTTGGCCGGGGTAGGCCGTCATTGTAAATAAGAATTTGTTCTTAACTTACTTGCCTAGTTAAATAAAGGTTAAATAAAATAAGGTGAACTGTGTTTGCATGTGATCAGGGGTGTATTCATTCCGTCGATTCTGTTGAAAAAACGTTTCATAAACTGAAGCAAAGTGAACTAAATGAGGATAAACATACCTGAATTGTCCAATAGAAATGTTTGTTTGCAACTGTTGGACTAATGATAACCCATCAGCTAGATGCAAGCAAGAGTGTGCAAGGCGGTATTGAATGTGTGACTGATTACTCAAAATGTTTTCTTGACCTGTGCACCTACATTGTAAACTTTAATTCAAAGGCTAGGTTGAAGCAACCTCATGATGGCTATAGGGAAAATTTGAAAATCATGTAGTAAACTAAACCTATCGATGTTACATCACCCACATCCAGATAGCTGATGTTCTGAAAGAGCTGCAAAATCTGAACCCTGACAAATCAGCTGGGCTGGACAATCTGGACCCTCTCTTTCTAAAATTATCCGCTGCAATTGTTTCAACCCCTATTACTAGCCTGTTCAATCTCTCTTTCGTATCGTCTGAGATCCACAAAGATTGGAAAGCTGCTGCGGTCATTCCCCTCTTCAAAGGGGGAGACACTTTAGACCCAAACTGTTACAGACATATATATCTATCCTAACCTGCCTTTCTAAGGTCTTTGAAAACCAAGTTAACAAACAGATCACCGACCATTTCGAATCCCACTGTACCTTCTCCGCTATGCAAACTGGTTTCCGAGCTGGTCATGGGTGCACCTCGGCCACACTCAAGGTCCTAAACTATATCATAACCACCATCGACAAAAGACAATACTGTGCAGCCGTATTCATCGACCTGGCTAAGGCTTTCGACTCTGTCAATCGCCGCATTCTTATCGGCAGACTCAACAGCCTTGGTTTCTCAAATGACTGCCTCGCCTGGTTCACCAACTACTTCTCAGATAGAGTTCAGTGTGTCAAATCGGAGGGCCCGTTATCCAGACCTCTGGCAGTCTCTATGGGGGTGCCACAGGGTTCAATTCTCGGGCCGACTATTTTCTCTGTATACATCAATGATGTCACTCTTGCTGCTGGTGATTCTCTGATCCACCTCTACGCAGACGACACCATTCTGTATACTTCTGGCCCTTCTTTGGACACTGTGTTAACTAACCTCCAGACGAGCTTCAATGCCATACAACTCTCCTTCTGTGGCCTCCAACTGCTCTTAAATGCAAGTAAAACTAAATGCATGCTCTTCAACCGATCGCTGCCCGCACCTGCCCGCCTGCAGAGCATCACTACTCTGGACAGTTCTGACTTAGAATATGTGGACAACTACAAATACCTAGGTGTCTGGTTAGGCTGTAAACTCTCCTTCCAGACTCGTATTAAGCATCTCCAATCCAAAATTAAATCTAGAATCGGCATCCTATTTCGCAACAAAGCATCCTTCACTCATGCTGCCAAACATACTCTCGTAAAACTGACTATCCTACCGATCCTTGACTTCAGCGATGTCATTTACAAAATAGCCTCCAACACCCTACTCAGCAAATTGGATGCAGTCTATTACAGTGCCATCCGTTTTGTCACCAAAGCCCCATATACTACCCACCACTGCGACCTGTATGCTCTCGTTGGCTGGCCCTCGCTTCATATTCGTCGCCAAACCCACTGGCTCCAGGTCATCTATAAGTCTTTGCTAGGTAAAGCCCCGCTGTCATATTCGTCGTAGTGAACAGACCAAGGTGCAGCGGGTATAGTGCTCATCTTCTTTTATTATCGTAATGAAGTGAACACTTAAACAAAAATAACAAACCGACAATCAACAGTTCCGTAAGGTTCTCAGACTATACAGGAAACAACCACCCACAAAACCCAAAGAAAAACACATGCCTCTGATTGGAAACCATACTAGGCCAAACATGGAAAATGAAACATAGAAATAGAAAACTAGAACCAAAATCCCCTAGAACCAAAACCCCCAATACACACAAAACAAACACCCCCTGCCACGCCCTGACCATACTACAATTACAAATGACCCCTTTACTGGTCAGGATGTGACACCCGCCTTATCTCAGCTCACTGGTCACCATAGCAGCACCCACCCATAGCACGCGCTCTAGCAGGTATATTTCACTGGTCACCCCCAAAGCCATTTCCTGCTTTGGCAGCCTTTCCTTCCAGTTCTCTGCTGCCAATGACTGGAACAAATTGCAAAAATCACTGAAGCTGGAGACACATATCTCCCTCACTAACTTTAAGCATCAGCTATCAGAGCAGCTTACAGATCATTGCACCTGTATATAGCCCATCTGTAAATAGCCCATTCAACTACCTCATCCCCATATTGTTATTTATATTTTTTTGCTCCTTTGCACCCCAGTAACTCTACATGCACATTCATCTTGTGCACATCTATCACTCCAGTGTTTATTTGCTAAATTGTAATTATTTCTCCACTATGGCCTATTTATTGCCTTACCTCCCTAATCTTACCCCATTTCCACACACTGTAAATATACTTTCTATTGTGCTATTGACTGTACATTTGATTATTCCATGTGTAACTCTGTGTTGTTGTTTGTGTCGCACTGCTTTGCTTTATCTTGGCCAGGTCGCAGTTTAAAATGAGAACTTGTTCTCAACTGGCCTACCTGGTTAATAAAGGTGAAATAAAATAAATAATAATAAATAAAAAGAAATAATTGAGCTGGTGTGACGACCCTCCCCCTCTGTCTGCCGTATTCTCTCTCTTTGCTCTTGTTTCCTTATTAGGATGCCGGTGGGCGGAGCTGGGAGGGTCGTCAGCTACATGGGAAACACCTTGGCCCGGGTGTGTCCCAGCATAAATAGACCTCTTCCACAGTCATTGGAAAGACTTTCTCCATGCAGACACTTTTGTTGATTTCTGTTGTGGTAGTTTTTTGGTTATTTGCTTTGGCACTCTTCAACACCCTGCACTATTACATTACATTCATGCATGCAAAACACTCACTTACACTACTGATTACACACACCATTGTTCATTGTTTTTAGTTACTTTAGTTAATAAATATATATTTTGATATTCCTTGTCTCCACGTTGTCTTCCTTTTGTTACGAACTCTGAGCCGGTTCGTAACACTGGGGTGAATGAAATATGAACGATAGTCATTCAATATGCTGTAATAGAAATAAGGCCATGCTCATAAAAACAAGTATCGTCCTCCATCTTAAACGTCACCGACCGCCACTGCTGAATACATGTCGCTGTCTGGCCGGTACCGAGGAGGACGAGATGCTGTGCGAAACGAAGTGCAGCGGAAAGAAAATGTCATCCTGCTCGGACAGGTACAGCTTCTTGCACCATAGAGTATTTCATACTATCCTTTAAATCAACTGAGGTTTAGAATAATACTAAATTATATTACTATTTGCTAACCACAGCAGCATATGCGTCCTTCTCGTTGTAGCCTAATCTACTACGGCATAATTTGACCTCCCCGAGCGCAGTGGGTTTGTTAAATTGATACAAATGCCCACCTGCGCGTAACACACAGTCAAGGTTGGCTATATAAAATAATGTTTGAAGCATTGCACATTTGATTAAATTACCAGGTGGTTACTGAATCAGGTATCAAGTTTGATCATTAACCAATTATCATTTTAATGCGCCTGTGATGTCGTTACCAATAAAGTCTCCGTCACCAAGCAGACGCGTAACAGGATCCGTCTAATGGACATCTGCCTTGTATCTACCACATAACATAATGACATACTATTTATTGCATTGCTCTGCTATCAATATGTATCTGTTGAAATTGTAGCATTTGGGTGTATGTAGTTTTATGCATTACAATAACTAGGTAGAGAATGGTAAGAAATGAAGTAACATCAATTGCCACATGCCACAATGGACACATGCTGAATGAAATGCAGTGCCCTGGCATTGTGCAAGAAAGATGCTGATAAACATGATAATCAGACAAACACTTGCCCTGCAGTATTATGCCTGCCTGCCTCCTGCCTGCCTGCCCTCTGCCTGCCCTCTGCCTGCCTTCTGCCTGCCCTCTGCCTGCCCTCTGCCTGCCTTCTGCCTGCCTTCTGCCTGCCCTCTGCCTGCCCTCTGCCTGCCCTTCTTGGAGGTTGCACACATTAGCCTCGACTTGCTCCAGCAATTCTAACACCATGTTGAGGTCTGGCTCACTCGAGACTATGAACTTGAAGATGAAGAGCAGCAGAGGAAGTCTTGGTGTAAACAGGCCTCTATTAATAACAGCCAAGCAACTCTGTGGTCCTCGTAAACACACTCAGACTACAGAGGGGGGGGGGCAGGTGGCCAAAAAGTAGGGCTAAAAGGAGAGAAATGGTGACATTTTCCTTTCTCCCCTCTGAGCTGAGATGACGGAAGAGATCTAAGAAGAGGAAAGGAGAGTACGTAGCGGAACCAGAGAGAGGCTGGATTCAGTGGGTACAATTGCGACAAACGTCTGAAGAGAGATCCAGAGGTTGTGTCTCAATGTAAAGTGTGTCAGGTGGATTGTACCTGTGTTTTTGTGGGGGTTAACTTTAACTACTCAGCAAGCTTTAGCCTGTGTGAGCGCTACTGTGTGAGAACTGTACCGGTTGGGCCTGAGCTGGCGGACAGCCAGCCGTCCCTGTCCAAGGCAAATATGACTCTGCCTGCGTACACTGGCGCCAGAATCTCAGGCTGCTGGACCATGAGGGCCCGAAGGTAAGTGTGTCTGTTTACTCAGTGTTGTCCATGCTTATTGGATTGTATGCTATCTGTCTCTGTTTGAACACTGAGCAACCACAGACAGGGCTGTGGAATTCATTTTGCCTGTGTGTGTGTTGAGAGTGTTGTCCCATCCCATGTCAGTTGAGACATGCTGATGATGAGAGGTGCAGGGAAATGGAGGATCTATCTATGCTCAGAGCTGTTGCAGTTCTGAGCATTTCTGTTGTCTCTGTCTCTCCCCTCTTTAGAAAACAGTGTATGGTGCCAGTGTGGCCATCTTTGAGGGGATCATGTCCTTTGCAGACAAAGAGCTTTTGGAGGTAAGGCTGAATGATCATCACATGTTTAGGGTTTCTTATCTCTTCACTGAATCAGTTGAGTCCTCTGTGACTGCAAGGTACAGGAACATAGTGCTCTATTGTTGCGCTGTCTGTCTCCAGCTCCTAGACATGAAGATCTTGGTGGACACTGACTCAGACATCCGGCTCGTACGTCGGCTGCGCAGGGACATCACATAGCGCGGGCGGGACATCGAGGGTGGTCATCAAGCAGTACAACAAGTTTGTGAAGCCTGCGCTTGAGCAGTACATCGAACCCTACATTCAGCTGGCAGACATCGTTGTGCCACGAGGTGAGTGATACCCATATGGAGCTAATACCCATATGACGGCGTATTTATCCTGCAGATATACTATTATTTCGTAGCAAATCTTCTGTGCAGATATTTTATAATGTTAATTATGAGCTAGCGAAATGTTTCTGGCCAAATGAAAATATGGTTTTTCCAAGTGAAAATATGTTGTTTCCAAGTGAAAATATGTTGAATGTGTACCTCTGCCAGGTGGTGGTAACATGGTGGCCATTTACCTGATAGTCCAACATGTTCACAAGCAGATGGAGGAGGTGAGTGAGCCACAGAACACTGTGCATGAGAAGATGGCGCCACACAGTGGCAGAATGCTGAAGTGTCTGTAGAGGCATAGTGAAGGGATGAGTGGCTGACATCTCTTTGCCTCTTTCTCTCTTTCTTTCTGTTTCTTTCACCCTTTACTACATTCCTGCTCTCGCTCTCTATCTATTTCTCTCTCTCTTTGTGCAGCGCGAGCTCAGTGTCAGGTAGGCGTACACATCTCCAACAGCTCCTCCCTCGTTTCACGCCTCTCTTCCTGGTGTTATTCACAATACCCCCACCAGGTGTCTCAGTGTGACTACGTGGTTGACTTTTACTGAAGAACTAGTGGGAGAGCAGAACAGTCTATTGTCATTGTCACCTATTCAAATGTATTCTCCTTTGTGTTGTTTCATCCAGGGCAGTCCTGGCCTCGGCCCAGCAGACTCAGCCCCTCCCCCAGACCCTCAGAGTGTTGGAGAGTACGCCCCAGGTCAAAGGCCTGCATACCATCATCAGGTCAGATCACAGTCTATGGGTCTAGAGCCAAACTGATGTCCACAGACACTTCTGTCTTCCAGACGGTATTTGCCGGGTCATAGAGCTTAGCAATGAGAGGCATTCAGGTCTTTTCTCATTCTCCTCTCCAACTCATTTGTGTAATCCAGGAATCAGGAGACCAGTCGAGAAAAGTTAATCTTCTACTCCAAGAGGTTGTTGCGCCTCCTTATTGAACATGCTCTAACATTCCTGCCCTCTCAGGTATGTGGACATTTTTCACCATATTATAGTGTATTTAATTGTAATATGTTATTTGGTTTGATAGTGATTTGACATAATGTAACTGACTTTATCCCTATTGTATCATGCCACAACCCTGAACGATACAGACCCCACAGGGCCATGAGTATGAGGGGAAGAGAAGCCTCAGTGGATAAGGGGTGGGTACTATACAGTCATTGGTAATACTCCTATTTTGCTCCACTGTGTGTGTTTGGTGTTCCTTTCTAATAGTGCAGAGTTTGTGTTTGTAACCATGCTGAAGCTGGATCCTCCTCTCTCCAGATCACAGGTGTGTCCATCCTGCGGGCAGGGGAGACCATGGAGTCTTCCCTGAGGGTGGTGTGTAAGGATGTCCGCATCGGCAAGATCCTCATCCAGACCAACCTGGACTCAGGAGAACCAGATGTACTTTAGAATGTAACAGAATAGAATAGATCTTTATTGGCTGAAGAGAGAAGTGGTCTTGTTTAGAATAGTCACACTTATATCCGCCTCACTGGGTGTCTCCTTAGTAACCAGATCTGCCTCCTCTGCCTCCTCCACCTCCTGATCATATCTCCGTGGTAACCCTGTTTCTCCTTCCTCCTCTCTCTGCCCATCCCTTTCCAGCTGCATTACCTGCGTCTGCCCAAAGACATCAGTGAGGAACATCTCATTCTAATGGACAGCACTGTGTCTACAGGCGCTGCAGCCATGATGGCTGTGAGAACCCTATTGGTAAAGTAGCAATTGACATCCCTATCCCATAATAACTGATAGTCCCCCCACTTCATGATTAATCATTATAGTAACCATAGAATTATAATTAGTATTTCTGTTTCTATGAAAGTAACCCCCATTACCCACCATACTAAATGGCTGGGTTTTAAAAAGATGGCATAGCATTGATTGTGTGTTGTGTTAAATGAGTGTTGTGATGTATCTGTGCAGGACCACAAGGTGCAGGAGTAGAAGATAGCGTTGGTCTCTCTGCTGATGGCAGGGTTGGGGGTGCACTCGGTGGCCTACGCCTTCCCCAAGGTCAAAATCATCACCACCGCTGTGGACAAGGGTGTTGATGACTTCCTCCAAGTCATTTCTGGGATTGGTGGGTTTGGCTCTGCTGTAGCACTCTGGTTATGTGTTATGGACAGTGGTGGAAGTCAGTGATGTACGTATTCTGTACTCTGTGTAATGTAAGTTAACTCTGTGTCATACAACTCAAACTGTGTATCTGTGTGTTCTGTTGATACAGGGGACTTTGGGGACCGCTACTTTGGGACAGATCGTGGAACATCAGGCTCGAATGATGATGGGGAACAGGAGTGACCGAAACAACATACAAAGAACTTGGTTCTGTGAAACACAAGGTTAAAGGCTAGCCTTGTGAAACCAGACTGTGTGCTTGCCAGATCAGGCTGCTTTAACAAGGCTAGTTAAGGGCAGGACTTCCTGGCAACACCAGTCACATTCCATTAAGCTGCTATACAGTAGATGGACCCAACAAAGGTTCTCTATAAACAAGTCAATACTCAAATGTATATACAACAATACATTTTGTATTCTATTATAGGGTTTATATTAGATGTTAATGGGTCATTATTCTATTTATACAGTTGTATTTTTCAGTTCTGGACTGCTCAAGCAAGCTAATGTTTATAATGTATATGGTGCTACATGAAACTGAATCAGTTTCATCCCCTCAATACACTATCTTGAAATCACCTAGCTATTTGTTTTTTATTGTCAGATGATAATTGGCAATAGTATATTAAATATAACATTATTGAAAGTTTATGTATGTTTTATTAGGTAGAGAAGCTTTCTAGCCTGTAGGGGGGAGCATTGTTCAATTATAGTTGCTGTGTTGCCATGTTGCGTGTGCTCCCAGATACTCAAAGTACACTAGAAACCATATGACGGCCTGTAATTGGTGCATTTCATTCAACTCATTTCATTGAGTGAATTGACAAATCATGTACAGGGAAATTGGCCATTATTTTCAAGTATTTGAAAAGGTTTTGAAATTTGAAAGGTAGTGAGTGGAAATGGCATTGAATCCTCTCCACCCATGATAGAGATGTTCGAAAACAGTCACTAGAAATTTGTTGAGGATGATCTTCACCTGAACAAAGAGATCATGACATGTCCTGATGCCCAATGCTAAATACCAAATATTAGATATCTTTGTATCTTTCTTACCCCGTTTTTTAAGGGATGTGACATCCATTTGTACATTACGTTTATTGTATTCATTTTTACCTAACATAGTATACACACATGTATGAGTGTTGAATGTATTTTATCTCTGCCTCTATGATTGACAAGCATAGCCTACATTTAGTCATGAGAGAACACTGTTTTGGGGGAATCTCTTTTTCTCTGTGATAACCCTTCCAGAGTGGGTGACTGTGATCATGGATGTCATGCTGTATTCTCCAAGACAGCACAAGACCCAGCCTGCCCATGTGACTACTGCCTCAAGGTTAACCTGTTACTATGGAGACAAGCCCACCAATGAAAATTCAGCAGACAGTTGCAATGTTGACTGCAAGCTTTTTGTTTTAAGGGTGACCTATTTTGTTCTACAGCTAGTCAGACACACACACACACACACACACACACACATAAACAAGGATACTCACACACATTGAGATTTATAGACTGTAGGAGGTTATAAGGATACACAAAATAAAAACACTCAAAGATAAACAAAAAAGCTTTTTCATTCATTTTAAGATTACAGTTTCTTGCTTGAGCACATTTGTCTAAACAGATTTCACTTTTTCAAAATAATTACCACGCAGCCCAAAACATGTTGGCCAAAATGACACATTTAATTAGCAAAATGCATTAAGGCTCTCAAAACATGAAATACATTACGCCAAATCAACTACCTCCATCAAAACATACAACTTGTTATCTAATGAAAAGTTATTTCAATCAATCGTTGCACAATGGCCCAATAAATACTACCTACAACTCTCAATATTGTCTAACAGGGTTAACCCTGCCATTTGTTGATACTATAATTATAAAAGACAGCAAAACATAATCACAGCATAGGCTGTATTCTTTTTTTCCTAAAATGATTTTACCAAAGATGATGAATGCAGAAAGAATGTCACTCAATCATTTTTAGAAAATTAAAAAATAGATTAAAAAATAAATAAAAAAGGAATGTCACTCAATGTCACGCCCTGACCTGAGAGAGCCGTTTCTCTCTGTTTGGTTAGGTCAGGGTGTGACATGGGGTGGGCATTCTATGTCATATATTTCTTTGTGTTTGGCCGAGTATGGTTCCTAATCAGAGGCAGCTGTCTATCGTTGTCTCTGATTGGGAATCATACTTAGGCAGCCCTTTTTCCCCACCTTCAGTTGTGGGATCTTGTTTTTGTACAGCTCTGTGTAAGCCTGCATAACGTAACATTTGTTTTCCTTTCGTTATTTTGTTTAGTGTTCTGAGTTAAATAAAAGTAAACATGAGCACTTCCCACGCTGCACCTTGATCTCCTCCTTATGACGATCATTACACTCAAACATTTTTACAAAATTAAAAAATAGATTAAAAAAATAAAATAAAAAATACGAATAAATAAAAAAGGAATGCCACTCAAGAGCATGAATATCCAGAAACAAAGACTTTATTTTAAAACATTTCATTTTAACTGAGAGAGATGAACAATCTTCCATTACGGACCCCTCTACCCCTCCTTTGTCTTTGCCCTCGGCCTCTAACTTGGTCCATTCTTGCAAACAACTCAGAGGTGACATTTTTTATGCATGAATAATGACTGATTGCTGATTGAACAACCGTGCAGACAAGTTTTGCACACATGCAGAAGAGGTTCACATTCCTGGGAGTAATTTGTATCAGCTGTGACCAAATGTTAGAAGTTGGTTTTGTCACGATTTACTCAACTGAGTTTTGCATCTTTTATAGAGTTGTGTTAACTGTTTTTCAAAAATGTGCTTAGCATTTGCATCGTGTGTGAAAGCAATGAGAAATGATTTACCGTTTCGCAAAAATAATACTGTTGTGCTCAATAGGTTATGATGGAGATCAAGTGTAATATTTTGACATGGCAAATTTGAACATTTATCTCTGGGAAATGCATGAGAGTGTAATTATAGAATAAAGTGAATGGCTGATTATCATGTGAGGAAACAATCCCCCATACATCTACTTGAAAGAATCTGACTTTCTCAATGCCTTAATAGCCAATGAAATCATGTTTTCCTGTGATAAATCTATAGCACTATTGCAGAACCTTTGTCTTCCATTAGTCATCCCCAGTGTTTTTCAGAGTTGCCTTTGGTTTCAGGATCAGTTTGATATTGCTATATGTTTGGCCTACAATGAGGGTTAAAGGCAACCGTGTGTTGGATTTGCGAGTTTGATCTATGTCAATGCTTTGATCAAATCAAATTGTGTTTGGTAGCTATGTACATATAGGTAGTGGTAAAGTGACTACGCTGCAGGATAGATAAGACAGTACCAGCAGAGTATGTGGTGAGTGTGAAAGTGTGGGTGTGTGAGTGTGTGTGTGGCGTCAGTATGCACGTGTGCGCATGTTATGTGTGTGGGTGTGTGTTGGGGTGTCAGTGTAAGTGTGTGGGTAGAGTCCAGTGTGTGTGCATAGAGTCAGTGCAAGAGAGTTGGTGCAACAAAGGGTCAATGCAGGAAGTCCGGGTGGCCATTTGATTAGCTATTAAGCAGTCTTGTTTAGCAGTCTTATGGTTTGGTGGTAGAATCTTTTCATGGTCCTGTTGGATCCAGACTTGGTGCACTGGTACTGCTTGCCATGAAGTAGCCGAGAGAACAGTCTATGGCTTGGGTGGCTGGAGTCTTTGACATTTTTTTGTGCCTTCCGGTCATGTGCTTTGCAGTTGCCGTACCAATCGGTGATGCAGCCCGTCAAAATGCTCTCAATTGTGCAGCTGTAGAACTTTTTGAGGATCTGAGGGCTCATGCCATCTTTTCAGCCTCCTAAGGGGGAAGAGGTGCTGTCGTGCCCTATTCACAACTGTATGGGTATGTGTGGACCATGTTAATTCCTTAGATCATGATGTTATAAAAGACATAATGATGATAATAATAATAATAGCTTATCAGATCATGAACAGTGCATATGGAAAAGGGTCAAATGGAAAGGCTGCTTTCGACTGTGCTGTGTTTTAGTGAAGTTAGCTGGCATGGTTGGACAAATAATTTTTACCTTCTGGTAAAGGTAATCCTATCTAATAAAAGGCATATGAGTTGTAAGTCGCTCTGGATAAGAGCGTCTGCTAAATGACTTAAATGTAATGTAAATGTAAATGTTTAGATTTTTTTTAAAGTGAAGCTTAGAGAAAACCCATTTTTCAAAGTGCCACTTTATTACAAAAGTATAAACTTGACCGACATTTTCATGAATATTAATCTTGATATAAAACATTACAATCTTTTTTCATTTTTAGCACTTAATTACAAGCTTCGAGTACAAGACCCCGTAGTCTGATTAGCAAACACACAACATCAGCTGCCACATAAAACTTAGCTGGGCTTTTCAATGAACACATCATAGCTTAAGTGGCTTGGAAAAATTTAACAAAAGCACATCAAAATTCACATTGTAACTTCTTTGCAAATTTGCCACCAGAGAAGTCATTCCAAAAACACAACCAAACATAAATAGTAAAAGATAGATTTCTTGACACCAATTATATATTTATTATTATTTCTCTTTTCGTAACATACACACGCGCACATTGCGTCAACATACATAATAATAATAACCACATTGTGTGCTGGTATATTTGGTCAAATGAAGTTTTCTTCTTTAGTATCCAGGTTGAGCTGACGTTTTGGGTTCTACTTTTTATACGCTCCTTTCCCAATATCTGTGTTGGATCGTTGGCATTTATTGCACTGTTGTCTTTTTTCTGTATATTTAAGATGTCACTGGGAATCGAGAGGAGATCAGAATGTTCACCAGTGGTGTGATGAGACACAGCTATAGAGGGTTTGTTGATGGTTTGTTGGTGGATGTCAGTTCCACCATGTGTTCAGAGTTGAGGATGGTGAAATGACTATCATCAGTGATCAGGATTGTGAGGCAGAAGCAGTATCTTGGCTGATCCACAGTTTTGAGAGTGAGGACGGAGCTATTCAGTTTGTGTAGACTCCACCAGCATGCCCCCTTGACTAGATATGGCCCCTGTAGTTCAGATAGTAGTATCCTATCCTCTCTGTGGTGAAGATGAAGGCAGTGACCAACTTGACAGTAACAATTACCAGAGATTCCCAGTGACCAAAGCTATCCTGAATCAGAATGACATTTTGCTCTCTAAGAGAAACAAGGCAACATAATAACTAAACAATCAACAACATTATCAAAAAAGAAACCGTTCTTAGGTACCACATGACAGTGCTTGATTTGAGTTTTTTTTAGCATGCAACATTAAGCAGGCAAAGTGCAAGAAAAAGATCGACAAAATAAAACACTTCATTTACAGATGGCATTGGAGACAGTTGTCATGTGACATGTGATATGTAACAAATGAAAAGGGAAAAATATCTGCTATCATCTGAGAATATGGTCAAAATTATTTGTCTTTTGGGGGGAAGAAAACAACAATGTGTGCAATTTAGTTAATTATTCTCTCATAATTTGACTCTTGGTCCCTGAGCTTTCAAGTCTTTTGATTAATATTTAATTTCTTTACTTTTAATAATTTTAATTCCTTCCTGAATCACACCTTGACCAACTTGGGGGAAAGGTCTGCCGTACACAGACTAAGTGCTACATAGGGAGTAAACTGAAAGTTGTGCTCGTTCCTAAACTAGGGCTCCAGGATTGCCAGTACAATAACACTGTTTTAACCATAGAAATGAATTATATTTCAATGGTTAGACCTGCAAAAATTGGGAAGAATTTTCCAAATGTTCCCTCTAATTGTGCTCTGCACATTGTTCAAATAGTGCTGCCATCCTACAGGTTTTTCTGTAATAGTTTTGTGCTCATTTCTCATCACTACCTTTGGATTCAAGGTAGGGGTTTGACCCAGCCAAGGGCTTTTTCTTCAGCCCAGGTCGTTGACCACTGACCAACACTGTTGCCCTAGGCTCTGAAAGGCAGGAAGTTATGACTGTAATGTAAACATGTGAGTGAGCATGAGAGGGGCTCAAACAGCTCTCCTCGACCGTGATCTTCTTTTTAAATGCTAGGAAGGAGGTGAGAGGTCACAGGTCACAGAGGGAGCAGCCTTAGAGCCCAGTGACATACATCTCCATGCCGTCATTGAAGGTGAAGATGGTGGTGGTGCTGGAAGTGGCAGTTCCGCCCTGCTTCATGTCCCCTATACTCTCGTACAGGTTCTCCCCGGGCAGCAGCAGGGCTTTGGCTGGAAGGTGCTGTAACTTGGGGGTCTGCTGTGTGGGTGGTGGCGGGGGAGGCTGCTGCTGCTGCAAGGGCTGCTGGGACTTCTTCCTCCTGGGCCTGAGGGTGGCGCAGGTGTTGGGAGGCCGTTCGGTTCCTCCAACTCGCTTCCAACCACCACCACCTTCCATAGGCTCATAGGCAGGGTTGCATTCCTCCCCCGTCCCGATGGACTCGTAACAGTGGTCCTCCAGAGTTGCAGAGGCTCCTCCGACAGGCTTCCCTTCCTGCGGGGCCCAGTTCTGGGGCTTGACCACCACACTGAACCCTCCGTCTCTGTCCCGATCCCGGTCACCGCGCCCCAAGGTACGGAAGCCAATGTTTGCTGGTGGAGACCCAGGAACAGTTCTCTTCTTCTTGACTGGTTTGGAGTACATCTCTGAAGCCTGGAAACCACACAGCATTGGACAACCCTCAGTGCTAATCAGTCTGATAAACACAATGAACACATACTTTGTAATGACATACATACTCACCAGAGGAGGCTGTTGGGAGAAGCTATAGGACGACGGGCTCATTGTAATGGCTGGAATGGAACCCACATTTGACTCTGTTCCATTAATTCCATTCCAGCCATTACAATGAACCCGTCCTCCTATACTTTCCACCCACCAACCTCCACTGATACTCACCATAGCAGTAGATGGCTGTATGTTCTCTCCACTGTGAGGACTCAGAGGGCCTAAGGGTTTGTTTTGGAGCATGATGATGTCATCATCCTCTGGAGGCTTCCATATGTACTGCTCTCCATTACCCATGAACACTGCCTCCTGCCAGCCAATCAGAGAACGGGAAGAATGGGTTGTCAACACATCACATATGATTGAGATGAAACACAGCAATAAAACAAACAAAACATAGTGCTTTCGTATAATACTTGGGAGAGTGTAATGAAAAGTTCAGTTACAGGCTTATTGTTTAAAATGCCTTTACTCTCCTCTGCTAAGGACCATACAAGTCATTCCTTAAAATGGGGCATGAGAGAGAAAATGTGTGCAAACATACATATAAATGCATTACATTTGCACTCTAAACATTACAGTGAAATGTTTAGCTCTCAACAGAATTACTTGAGCTGCAGAGGCATCAGAAGAAATTGACTAAGATTCAATGCTCTCTAGGGGCTGCCTAGGGACCCAGCATCCATGACAGATCCTAAAGAAGATGCATGCTCATTCATAACACCTCAAACAGCCTTGCAGGCATAAATGTAGGAAGTATCTAGATTCTAGACCATTACAGTTGATTCATGCAAGCTGTACAGCTCTACATTACTGGAGCACAGGGGATACTAACCAAATCAAGAATACATTATGTATATTAAAACTAGGATTAGAGTCTTGACTTAAAGTACCACATCTTGTGGATTTTAACTGAAAGGTGCAGCTTGCTGTTTGAATGACAGAACAGTCAAGCAGCACCATTGTCTTTCTGCAGGGATAATGATCTGTGTTTCAATGCATTGCGTCATCTATATGGCATTGAGCCCGAGAGAGCAGCGCTGTGAAGAATGCTAAGTACAAAACATAATCTTATACAAAACACACAAACATACACACACACACACAGTCTGTGAGTAATACATGTAGTGAACTGCAAGTACATAAAGAGACATGTATAAACAGGCAGGAAAATGCAGTGAAATTAATCACCATTTCTGCACACATGGCCTTCGTCAAGGTCTGACTTTCAGACTTCCCTAACGAACAGAAATCTGTATCTGTATAATTCTGTATTATCAGACTTTTCTCTACCAACCTTGGGGAAGGTGGGCAGGTTGAAGGCCTCCGCGTTTTTCCGGGGCATCTTCACGCTGTGAGGGTGTGGCGGAAGCGGGGCAGGATGTGAAGGTGGGGCGTGGCGGGGAGGCGGCACCGGTGCCTCCCCCATATCCGTCCCACTATCTCTCTTTTGGGGGACAGCCTTGTCCACCTTCAGGAGCTTCCGGACGCAGGCGTACTCTGCAGTAGTCTCCGGGGGGTGTGGAGGAGCCATAGCCTGGGGGATGGGATCTGGCTCGGGGAGCGGTTCATTCAACCCATCCCCGTCTGGGTCAGGGGGGGCAGGGGTGTTGGCTGGGACGGCCGGAGGGGCTGGGGTGTCTGTCTCTCCGGCCCTGCCCACTATGGCGTAGAGGTTGTTATCAGGGCCACGCTTCGGGGAGGAGCGTTGACCTACCTCAGAGTAGGTGTGCTCCTCTCCCGTACCAGAGGGTACCTGGGGTAGCGTCCGTCCCCCGGAGCGCAGGTCAGAGTTGGACCGGCGGCTGGGCAGCAGCAGGAGATCCATGCTGGCCGGACGGTTCTTTTTGGATGACTCTGCAGGACACATGGAAACCAGAAAGGTTAGCATTCTTTCACACCTAAATAAAATAAGGCTTTGTAAAAGGTGTAAATATCATTGTTTGTTATGTAGTGAAGATTTCTCGAAATGGAGCTCAACATTTGTGATAGTCTTATACCTAAGAGTTCTACTCACTCTTGCCATTGCAGTTTAGCTTGTTCATCTCACCGTCGGACTTGCTGATGGAACGCAGCCTTGACTGCTTGAGTATACTCTGAAAACACACAAACAAATTATAGTTTTTCTCAATCGCTTGAATGCATAATGTATCCATGCTTTACCTAAAAGGATGCTCACAGCTGAGGTAAATGTGGTAATATGAGGGATTCTCTGCTCACCATGTCCATCAGCCTGTGTTTCCCACCTTCACTGGAGACATTATGTGTCTTTCCCTTCCTGTAATAAACACAACATTTCATGTACTATAAAGACGCAAATAGCTGTGTGCGCGTGCACATGGTCATAGTCATTAACTCGTCTCACCTCTGGCAGCCCACACAGAGCACCACGATGAGGATGGTGACGACGAAGGCTGAGGCAGCAGCGATAGCACCCAGCAGCAGGACTTTGCCGTAGGAAGGAGACGTGAAGTTCAGCCCGTCCTGCATGGAGGCCATGTGGGAGCGCTGGCGCTCGCTCTCTCACAACCACACACACACACTCACCACACACATGCACACCGCACACGTAGGCACCACGACCTCCCTGGGATCTGCAGAGATGGAGAAGGAGAGGAAATAATTGTGTGTTTGTCATACAGATCAGCTGCTCTTATTTAAGCCCCCGGAATTGTACGGGGAATGGGGAACTTGGGCAAACATGTAATTCAAATAAAAGGAGAACATATCATGAAAAACAGTTGCTTGAATTGCTCCATTTGTTCCATTGCTCCAACGACCAACAAAAGAAAGACATAGGAATAACCAAAATACCAACCACAGCATTTCTGACCTCCTTTTCTTTGTCCTCTTTTCCTCTCCACTGACTGTCATTTACCCTGTGGCATCTTTATCTTCCTTGGCTCGTTAAGGATTTGGGGCATTTCTGACATATCCACAAACGTCAGGTACCTAACCTGTTGTGTCCAAAGAGCCCATAGTACTACAATCAACATCAGTGGAATTAATATCCAGATTCATATGTGTGCTGGACTTTATCTTTGAAACTACACTTAATCTTTAGTCTTCAGGGACCACCCTCACCAGGACCTTTCCTCTACACACACATACGCTGTACCAATAATCCCTGAGAGAAACCAGTTGAAGATATGCTGATATATGTGTTTAAGTGTAATGTAATTCACCCCTGTAACTATCATGATTTGCCCCATGTTTGAATCAATCCTGTACAACAGTGTAAATATTAACAGGGTCAATGAGTCACATGGAAGCTAAAAATACTGTTACACAGACACCGGAACAGAGAGAGGCACACATCATTATCTTATTCCAAAACCAAAGAGAAGAGAGAGAACAGAGGAAACCATATTTTCTTTGATTATATTGTCCTCCAAGCTTTTTCCTCTCTCAGTGAAAGAGAAGTTTAAGGTGGACGGTTTGATTGAAACAAAGAGGAAAAGTCCTTATCAGGATTATTTCATGATGCCCTCCAAATCTCCAAGCGACAGCAAATATGTTTCTGATATAACTGTCCTGGCTGACTAATCAGTCGCATACTTATTGAACTACATGATTACAGAAGAAAACATATTCCCCACCAAGTATTTTGAACCAGCAACCCCCAAGGTGCTAGCCTATTTTGAAACAGGTTCCCAAATCTCTTCTCCCAGATATATTCGTTGGTGAATATACTGTAACAGTCTTTATACATTACGATTCATATGACTCACTTCACTCTGATCTATAGTCTAAAGTCTCTATACCTTCAACTTTATGACTTCTCCAGAGTTTATCATAGCCTCTTGTTGACTAACAGTTGAAGTTGAGTCGGGATGGTCTCAATTAGTACAGAAGGAAAGAGTTATATAGCTTAACTTTCTCTCTGCATGTGGCTATGGTTGGACATCTGTGCTTCTGAATATATTTATGCTAACTATGGACCTGGCATGAAAAACATTTGACATTTCAAATCCTCAGGTCACACAGCATGCTGAGGTACAGTATAATGTGTTCTTTATGTCCTTGTTAACAGTAGAACATTGTTTTCTGCGCTACTACCCCCACCTCCTCCCAAACACTAGTTCAGACCAGCTGCTAGGTAATTAGGAGGTACTGTGATGTATGTCCAGTTTCACAGGTGCTTTTCCCCTCTTCAATTAACTCCTATTAGGTTCCTCCTATATTTTTATCTCTCGCACACAAAAACAAACCCTTATCTCCCATGACTGTCTGACATCCCTATCGCTCAACCATTTCTTCAGTTAGACATAATAGTCAATTGGCTCCTACACACTGAAACAGAGAGCTCTGCACTGAATCCTGTTCCGGTATAGCAAAAATGGTTTGGGGTGTGTTTAGGGGGTTCTGGGCAGGTGGGGGGAGTTTTGGGCTGTGAGTCTTTGTGCCTGCATCATCCATTCTATAGAAATAGATGAGGTTGTGAATAATGTAGCACTGATTTGCAACATATGGAAATTCCACACAGGGAATTTCAACACCAACAGATATGCATGTTTCTGCCAAGTGTTGATATCTTTAAAGCATTTATCTTATGTCCTCCTTGGGATTGGGAGTAAATAATTGGTGGAATGCACACACATTATTTTTTGGTTTTAGCCAAAAGAGTGTCTATGGTCAGATCAATTCAGTGGCTATGGGACCAATGTGCCAATTTGGTATGCACTTACATGGTTAGTATTGTAGCTCATTAGCATACTAGTGTGGTGATCCAAAATGGCTGAAGCAGCTCAGATAAATTAGCCTTAGCCTTACCATTGCAGTGGGTTGTGGTGGTGGTCTGTACAGTGTTAGTAGGGCACATGTTTACATTGTAAATTATATGGGAGAGAAAGTTCTGATTCTTCCAAAAATATGGTTTCATCCAAACGGCCTTCAGCTGTTCTCGTAAGTATGATGCAGAGTGCTCTCAACAGGGCACAAACACAAACTGTGCTCTTTCTTGGCTCGCAAAATTAGTCCCTGCTTGATAAATATGAATAGAATTGATTAATAAATTACATTTCGCTACAGTAGAAAGCCAACCACTACATACCTGTACAGATCTTTTGGCAATGACTGTACAATACATTGAAGCAGGAAACATGCTTAATAACACCTCTGTATTACCTTACAACTTAACCGACATACCTATATATTATATACTGTGTGTAAAGCATGTCATAAAAGTGTTAAATACAGGGGAAGTATAAACAGGAGAGGTGAACAAACCTTTAACTTTACATAATTTAAAAAATTCAAATGTCTTTAACTGCTTTCCAACTCCCTCCCCAGAGTTGACCCAGAATATATATTTTGTAACACGCTCACAAGAATATCCTGAATATTCTGAAATACCCAAATGGATCCAGAAAGACATATTCTATTCATTCATAAATCTGACAGTGTATCTAAATCACCTTGAGAACAGAACACAGATGTTTTGAGCAAGGGTAAGGCAAGAGGAAGTGGAGCAGAGTAAGGCTGAAAGGAGGGTGAGGAAGGAAGAGAGAGGCAGGCACATCAGTGTGTGCGTGGGAGTTCCGTGACAGGTGTTTGAGGAAGCTGAAAAGCTGATGATGAGAGGAGACTGTCACATTTCCAGAGCCAGGTTCCCAGAGCTGCTGCCTTGTTGTCTCTGTCGGTCCACCTCCTCCTCCTCCTCCCAACATATTCTACTCTACTCTCTCTCTCTCTCTCTCTATCCCCTGCCTTACCCCTTGGCTCATAGTCAGAGTGACGCCTCAGCACTGCAGTGTAATCTCTGGCCCTGGAGCAGCTTTCTCTAAGCCAACCAATTGGATGTTGCGCTCCGAGCAGAGCAAAGCAGTCAAATGGCCCTCCACCAGAGGCTCCTCTGCTAAACAAAGCCCCTCTCCCCAGCCACAGAGAAAACCCCCTCATCCTATGGCACTCTACTATGCGCTTAAACCTCAAACTGTAAATGTTCATTCTTCTTCTAACCCTTGTGTTGCCCTACCTGTCTGTGTGTTACTGGGGTGACAGGAGGCTGGTCATGTCAGGGTATAAGGGAGCTAAGAACAGGACATGTGGTGTGGGTCCTTGAGAGGCCATAGATACAAGTTTTAGAGCATGTTGATGCACCTCTTTATGCCTACATTATGTCTTTAAGCCTGTATCTGTATGCACATCTGTTTTGTGGAGAAGGGATCTGCATGTGTATTTAATTTGTATAGTCTGGAAAGGGTACTGGGTTGGAAATCGTAAAAAAGGGTAAAGGCTGGCTGACAACTCAATGAGCGTACAGAACGCCTTCCAGAACCTGCACGAGAACTGAGCACCCCGGTCGGAAACCATGTCATCTGGGAATCCGTGGATCCGGAAGACGTGCAGCACCATAAGGTGGGCCGTCTCCTTGGCCGAGGGTAGTTTGGGGAGAGGAATGAAGTGGGCGGCATTGGAAAACCGGTCGACCACAGCCAGGATGGCAGTGTTGCCCTCAGACGGGGGGAGACCCATGACGAAATCCAGGGATATATGGGACCAGGGACGGTGAGGGACAGGCAGTGGTTGAAGCAGACCAGCCAGAGCTTGCCGAGGAGTCTTGTTCTGTGCACAGACCGTGCAGGCGGCGACAAACAAGGCAACATCCGGAACCATAGTAAGCCACCAAAAGCGTTGTCCGACGGGAGCCCGGGTGGCAGGCAAGCCTGGAGGAATGGGCCCACTCCAGGACCGCGGATCGGACTGTGTCAGGCACAAACAACCGGTTATCTGAGACCCCCCAATTGTTTCCCTACACCCTAGCTGAGTGCCGTCGCCAGGCACGAGGTGGGAAGGATGGTCTCGGGCTCCGGGGTGGTAACTGTGGAGTTATAGTGGCGAGACATGGCATTCGGCTTGACGTTCTTGGACCCCGGCCGGTAGGAGAGGGAAAAGTTGAACCGGGTAAACAGCAGGGCCCATCTCGCCTACCTGGAGGTGAGGCGCTTGGCGGTGTGGAGATACTCCATGTTTTTGTTGTCGGTCCACACAATGAACGGATGTTCCGCCCTTTCTAGCCAATGCCTCCATTCCTCCAACGCCATTTTCACAGCAAGAAGCTCCCAATTCCCCACATCGTAGTTCCTCTACGTGGCGTTGAG
The DNA here is from genome assembly GCF_901001165.1 of Salmo trutta. Lineage (NCBI taxonomy): Eukaryota > Metazoa > Chordata > Actinopteri > Salmoniformes > Salmonidae > Salmo > Salmo trutta. The sequence continues at coordinate 14,592,924 of NC_042986.1, read as the reverse complement.
GCGGTGGGAGAAGAAGGCACAGGGATGCAGCTTAAGGTCCAGGGCAGAACGTTGGGACAGGACAGCCCCCACTCTGACATCCGAAGCATCGGCCTTCACTACGAACTGACGGGAAGGGTCAGGATGAACCAAGATAGGAACAGTGGTGAAGCGGTGTTTGAGGTCCCAGGACGCCCGGTCAGCAACAGAGGACCCCGTGAACGGAACCTTGGTAGAGGTGAGTGCAGACAGGGGGAGGCCAGGGTGCTGTAACCCCGGATAAAGCGGTGTAAAAATGGGCAAACCTCAGGAAGCATTGTAGCTGCACCCTGGATGTAGGCTGGGCCAATCCACCCCCGCTTACACCTTCCTGGGAGCAGAGATGATGTAGCCCAGAAAGGGAATGGTGGAGCGATAGAACTTGCACTTTCCACCTTAACAAACAGCTGGTTCTCCAGAAGGTGCTGGAGAACCTGTCTGATGTGGAGCACGTGTTCTTGGGGGGAGTGGGAGAAGACGAGGATGTCATCAATGTAGACGAAGACGAACCGGTTCAACATGTCACGGAGAACATCATTCACCAGAGCCTGGAACACAGCAGGGGCGTTGGTGTGGCCAAAGGGCATGACCAGATATTCGTAGTGGCCGCTGGCCATGTTGAAGGCGGTCTTCCACTCGTCCCCCTCTCGTATCCACACCAGGTGGTAGGCATTTCGTAGATCCGGCTTGGAGAAAACAGTGCCCCCCTGGAGTGGCTCGAAGGCAGAGGAAATAAGTGGTAGCGGATAACGGTTCTTCACAGTAATGGCATTGAGTCCCCGGTAGTCAATGCACGGGCACAAGGTCTTGTCCTTTTTCTCCACGAAGAAGAACCCTGTGCCAGTGGGAGAGGAAGAAGGACGGAAAATCTTGCAGCTAGGGAGTCCCCAATGTAGGTCTCCATAGCCTTGGTCTCTGGTCCCGACAGAGAGTACAGACTTCCACGGGCGGCTGGTGCTAGGGAGAAGGTCAAACCTGCAGTCATAGGGACGGTGCGGCGGAAGGGAAGTAGCCCGGGACTTGCTGAATACCTCCCGGAGGTTCTGGTACTCCGCGGGAATGGCGGAGAGGTCTGGAGCAGCTTCTGAGCCCCCAGGAAGACGTCCCAGGCTAGGTTGCGCCGACTTCAGACAATGGGCGTGGCAGAACGGACTCCAGCCCATGATAGCACCCGTAGACCAGTTGATGAGGGGATTGTGTCGCTGGAGCTAGAAGAATCCCAAAACCACGGCAATCTGGGGAGACTTGATGAGCAGTGGTGTTATGGGTGACCCGACCTATAGAGTGCCGTCTAGCGCTCTTCCATCCATGGGAATGGAGAGGGGCTGAGTGGGGATGTTCAGCTCGGAAGCCAGTGTGGCTTCCAAAAAGCTCTCATCGGCCCCAGAGTCAATGAGGACCCGGAGAGATTTGGACTGGTTTCCCCACAGCAGAATGGCATGAAAAGGGGTGCGACTAAGGGAAGCAGAAAAGTTCTCCATATGGTCCACCAGAGTACTCGCTCCTACCGGTGAGCCTGGTCTTTTAATGGACAAGAGGACACAAAATGACCAAAAGTCCGACAATACAGACAGCTCTTTGTGTTGATCCTGTATTGCCGTTCCACTGATAACAGCTCAGCTCTACCTAGTTGCATAGGCTCGGGAAACAGTGCCTCTGCCATCTTCGGCAACTCTTGAGGGAGGAAACCTCGGGTGCTCTCAGCAACGGGACCGTCGGGGACTTCCGGGATGACTTGGAGGCGAGGTGGAATTCCTAGACGTGTGAGCGAAATTGAATTTCCTCTCCATCCGGCATTCCCGTAATCGCCCATCGATGCGGATGGTCAAAGCGATGAGGGAATCAAGATCTGTGGGTAACTCCCGAGCTGCAAGCTTGCGGAAATCCACCGCATAGTCGACCACACTGTGGGCGTCCTGCCCGAAGCTGGATTAGCTTCCGGGCAGTTTCTCTCGGGGCATCAAAAACCTTCCTCACCTCTCCCACGAACCCCTCCAGACTCACACACATGGCTGGCTGTTGTTCCCATACGGCCATGGTAGCCCAGGTGAGAGCCCTACCGGACAGCAGCGTAATGAGGTAGGCTATCTTGGAGTGATCTGAGGGGAAGGAGGAGAGCTGAAGCTCGAAAATGAGGGCACACTGAGCTAGAAACGCCCGACAGGTGCTGGGCTCCCCATTAAAGCGTTCCGGGGGAGGTAAACGGAATTTCCACGTGTTGATCAAAAACGAGGGCACTGTCAGCCGTCAGTGTAGCTAGCTAGCATGCTAACTTTATCTAGCTAGCTAATATTATCTGTTGTTGCTGTGTGTTTTTTTTTAACTACACCGCATTCAAAGGATTTGCCAGCTGACTATGGCTTCTAGCACTGGATTTGTCATAAGCACTAATTTAGGGAAAACTTTGCCACAGATGGAAACCACTGGCCGATCTTTGACTTGTAGTTAAGCAAAACTTTAGTGGTAAAAACCATTCATCTTGGGGGCGACCGTGGGAGCGGGTTTTCAAAATGCTATCATATCACGCAATTATATATTTGACCATTTATAAAATGGTCATATATTCAAATTTTAAAAAATACAGACTAACTCAAAAATAAGTGAAAATGTACAAATTATCCAATGGATATGATAATTTTCTGGTAAAAAAACAACAACTAAAAAGTGGAGGTGCAAAAACATACGTTTGTGCCCCTTATTTTAATTTGCTCCATGGCTCAGGCGGCCAAGTGGACATAAGGCTGTCATCTCAGTCACGAAGAGGAAAAACTTTGCAGCTGTTTGTAATTAATAAACAATGCCATGCTGGTGGGTGGTAACATTAAAAAAAAAACAGCAACTGAAACGAAACGTAGGCTAAAAATCATTTGTATGGCTTGGGAAAAGACAACACATTCACACGGATTTGAACGAAGTGGGCAGTTCGGATTTGTCAATTCAAGCCAAAATATATCATACTTTGACTAAAACGATGACTTATTGACTTAAATCATTGTGCAACATCATGGGTAATATTTGGCCTTGGTTTCTCATCTCGAAAAAGTAGATTTCTACTGGTGTGGGCCTTTAAATTTTGTTCAATATGGCAGAAATAAATACTACATTTCACAGAAAGCATTAGTTAAACCCTCAAGTTGACCCTGAGGTCTTCAAAAAGAAGCCAAATAAATGAAATGGTTGTTGGAAATATAATTGGCTATTGTAAGCGCTATATTTAAAAGAGTATACGAACATTGTTTCTAGAGAAAAGTTATATATTCTTTGGTATCTGGAAATGTGACCTGTCAGATTCAATGAAACTCTCATGTTCTATGGCTGAGTGGAATTTCTTTGAATTGCACTGAATTGAATTCTACATCATGTCACTCAAGCTGAAATTCAAATTCTACATCCTGTGGGGTGTGGCCAATTCAATTTGAATTTCAACTCATGAGTTGATTGGGAGTCAATTGCACCATTCTGAATTGAGCACAACCCTGACACACACACACACACACACACACACACACACACACACACACACACACACACACACACACACACACACACACACACACACACACACACACACACACAAACACACACACTCATATGCAAACAGATACATTGTCTCTATTCTCTCTATGTCCTGAACTCACCCTGGCCACAGCAAGCATAGCACTTAAGTCCTGATCAATCAATTGGGAGATGATGTGGAGAGCAGCCCCACCTTTTATCTGTGAGTCATTCCAGCCACACACAGACAGACAGACAGACACACACAGACAGACACCATGAGCACATTGAGCCACAATTCAATCTGTGTGTGTGTGTTTGCGCGAGTGCGTGCGTGTGTGTGCGAGAGAGAGAGAGAGAGAGAGACAGAGAGGGAGAGAAAGGGAGAGAAAGGGAGAGAGAGACAGAGACAGAGAGGGAGAGAAAGGGAGAGAAATGGAGAGAGAGAGGGAGAAAGAGAGGGAGAGAAAGGGAGAGAGAGAGAGCGAGGGAGAGAGAGAGAGAGAGAGAGAGAGGGAGAGAAAGGGAGAGAAAGGGAGAGAAAGGGAGAGAGAGACAGAGACAGAGAGGGAGAGAAAGGGAGAGAAAGGGAGAGAGAGAGAGAGAGAGAGAGAGAGAGAGAGAGAGAGGGAGAGAAAGGGAGAGAGGGAGAGAGAGGGAGAAAGAGAGGGCGAGGGAGAGAAAGGGAGAGAGAGAGCGAGAGAGAGAGGGAGAGAGAGAGAGAAAGAGGGTAAAAGAGACATGATGATGATGTGAATGAGGTCAGATGCTTGCTTGCAATAACATTAACCATTTTAGCCTTGAGTGAGGGAGAATATTGTCTGTGAGATGATTCTCAGTTGCATGTATTCATCCATGCATTTAAGTGTGCACTGAATGCTAAATAGATCTATAAAGGCTTAGGCTACTACAGGGAGCTGGTTCATACACTGGCCCTGTGCTTCTTCTCTCCCTGGCTCTGAGCTCCAACTGAGATTCATTTGTCTGCACCCTTTGCTGCTGACAAAAGCAAATCCCAAACCACCTTCTCCTTTGATACATTTTATCCTGTAGCAAACTCAAATGTATTTCGTCTTCTCCACAAGTAGGCTACACACAATGCTTCCTATTCAACCTCTTCATTACGCATCAGTAGAGTAGCCTGCTATGTGAGCCTAATGATTTGCGCCCTTGCCTGCGCTGCACACCGCGACTCTCTCATAGGTTGAATGGGTTTTAACATCTCATCGAAAACCCCGACAGCTCAAACTGCAGTGATTCCGGAGACAACAGGTTAAAGACCAAACACGGAGCAGGCATGGCTGGCACAACATGACTCTAGCCATGACAGAGAAGACTGGGTGTGAACACGCGAGGTGAATTTGGCAGTGCCAAGGCATTTGAGAGAATCACCAAAAAGGTTCAGAGACACACGCACACATGAGAATCGATGTAGTGATTGTCATGTGTGCGTGTTCTCATTCACTGACCAAGCTTGGTGATCTCTTATCAAACACAAATATTGGTCTAATATGAATTATCTGTATTATTCAAAGAAGCCTCTCGAATACTAAGCATGCGATGTAAACGTAGTCTAGCCTATACATAACGTTTCCATAATGCCCGCATGCAATTCCATTAAGGTTCTCTGACGAATCGGTTAATCAGACGTCTAATCACAAAAGCCAGGCAATGAAGTGACATTGTGGCTGTTGCACACGTGTCTGCTCTATTAAATGCATGACCCATTGGAAATAAAGGTAACGGAGCCTGTGAACACAAAGGAAAAAAATCGCGAGGAGAAATGCATTTAGCTTACCAATCAATTATCAAATTGAAAAATATTAATAAGCTAATCAAATTTATGTCAGCAGAAAATCTATAATACAATTATGGGGGTATATGAAAACCCCACATGCTCTAGGCAGAGCATTGCGCCAGGAGCTGATCTCATACTCACTCAGCTCAGAGATTCCGGAGGCGCGACGGCGCGCAGCGTCCACTTTGGTCTGTTCCTTCAATTTCTGCGTCCACTCAGACCATCCACTCCCCGCTAGCATAATCAATTACAGCGACAACTGGAGCCTCTTGTGTGAGAAAACATGACCCTAATGCAGCATTGCATACGGCATTTTTGGACACCTCCGCGAAAAGCAAAGCCAGCAGACAGATTAACTATTTTCCTCTGTATCCCCTGTGTTGTATCGAACCCTCAGATGTTCCTCCACAGTTTCTCAAGCACCCTCCATCTCTACACTAGTCCTCAGCTCCGTGGTAGAGCCATGTGACAGGGGGAACTGGAGAACCCCAATTATTAATTTGTGATTTGCTTCTAGCGTCATCTCTCGGAAGGATGGAGAAGTGCCGGGAATGGAGTGCGTGGAGATTGGAATAACATTTCAATCTAAACCATCACACGGATGTGGACGTCTGAGGTGAAGTAGATGACCATGTGTAGGCTTATACATGTGTAATAATAATGTGGTAAGTGGTAGCCTGATGCTTTGTAATCACCAACGATGGGTCATAATTTGGTTGATCAGGCTGTGTTATCACATCACTGGATGAAAACAAATAATTATTATGATGTGTTTTACTGTGTCACAGTCATAGAACTTCCGTTTGACAATAGTGCTGACAAACCATCACCACGATTCCAACCTGGCCTATTGACTGGCGCTGTCCTTCAGCTCCACCCAAACACGTGCACAATGGTGTGTGCGGGTTTTTCTGTTCCCGCGTTTTGCTGCTTGGGTTATAGACTTCAATATGGGTTGAATTTATCTTTTTAGTACTTCCATGGTCCACAGTATAGGAACCAACTACTGACGTGTTACACTAGTTAGTGCACTAGTGCAGCGTAGAGCGTCCTTAGCGCCACACCTAGCAGAGCATCGGAGTAGGGGAATTACTATGCCCCCTACCCTCCCCCTCGTTGTAACAGCCTTATGTGTTTTCCTTTTCAGCTCGTTTTGTTCCACCACTGCAAACCACGACACGTCCCCCAGACCGGAGAGCTTGTTTGGATATGGGAAGGACTATTCAACTTGCCCCTATGAATTTATAAAAAGTTGCTTTGCTGTTTCGATTCGCCTATTTGGAAGCCATTTATGCAGATAGAGAATGGGGTGCTGTTCAGGACGTTGTATGCTGATCTTCCTCTGCGCTCTCCAAGTGGTGAGATCATTCTTCTGCGATGATGCTATCTCTATACAGACTTTCAAAACACACCTGCTCTACCATAGCCTTGATTTACTTCTCTTCGATGATTACTGCCACTTCTGCTGGCTGATGTTGTTGAAATTGTTTTTGGAATGACAAAACGAAGTAGGCAAATTTTGCGCGTTTGAGATAAACGTGTAAATTAGAGTTCCCACGACACACCAAAGTCTTTCCATTTCCATATCTAACTAAATTGAATATATATTTGTGTGCTGAGAAAACCAAATTTAAGTTTATTATAATAAGATAAATATTTCACATCAAATAAAACATCAATCAAACATAAATTACTATTTCTCTCTAACATAATTTTTTGAAATTAAGATTTTTGTATTCATGCTCACCATAACTACAAGCTATGGGTCAACACTGAAAAGAAAATAATTGATTGTGTGCTTTTAGAATACAAAAATATGCATGTTTATCTTGCTTGCATGAGTTGCCTAAGGGGAAAGGGAGCCAACCCCCACTTTGCCTGAACCTTAGTCCCACTTTGTCCCGCTCTTTCTTCCAACCCTACCCCCCTTTTGACTGATTGAGAAGGCGACTCAGAGGACAGAATTCATATCCCTGCTCTGCCCCTCTCCCTGAAACATGCTTTGTCCCAGTGTCTCAGTTACCTTGACAACCCAGAGAGAGCAGTCAGCATGGGAAAAAATGAGTCTAGTGAATGCTTTGTAGGAGAGATGACCGTTTAACACCACCATCCATCACTTCAGAACCAACTGTTTAGATGAGAATTTCTGGAGAGTCTGGAAGCAGTGAGTGGATGACTTGATAAGATGCTTCCTCATGCATAATTCAGGTCATAGAGATTCATAACCCACCATCTCTTTCTGCCCCTCCTACTTTCTCCCTCTGACATCCCAGATGACAGCATTGGAGAGGCAGGCTTTTGACTTCCTTGGGTACCAGTGGGCTCCCATCATGGTCAACTTCCTGCAAATAATCATGGTTACCCTCGGCCTCTTTGGCACCATTCAGTACAGACCACGCTACGTTGTTCTAGTAAGTCACATCTAGACCACACTACTTTTGTGTTAATCTGCCCCAGGCTACCCTACAATGGCCCCAGGCTACCCTACAACGCCCCAGGCTACTCTACAATGGCCCCAGGCTACCCTACAATGGATAATGTTGTGTTTTTGTCTACGATAAATAAAAGCAGTCCTCGCGGGTAATATTACTGTTAATCCATAATCCAATCTATAATAGCTTTAAGGGATCACATGTGGTGTAAGAATGTTCATGTGCTGCAAATATAAATATTGATCCCACGTTATATTAAACATAGAGGAAGTTGTGTAATTAAATGGTTATTACACAGGCAAGTTTAAATTGCATGACATGTGCCTATTCTTCATAGAAGAAAGGTACTGTACTTGTTGAAGGCAAAGTCATTTGTGTAACTATTGTGGAAAAGCATTGGCCACTGTTACAATTCTGTCATGTATAGAGGTTTGCCTCCATACAAATAGATAGACATTATGTGTCTAAAATTATCCTCAAATATATTTTCATCCCTCAGTACCTGCTGTGGACATTACTGTGGGTGGCCTGGAATGTCTTTGTGAGCTGTCTCTACTTGGACCTGGGAGGCCTTTCCAAGGTATTGGTCACTAATATTCAGACCCGCTATCAACTAATGTATTTGCTTCGCCTTGAATTGTGTATTATTTTGGCACTGGATCAATCAGTCTTTCTTTTCCCAAACAATTACAGACCGTAACTACATAAACATGCTATTATGAACATGAACAATCCATATGCTGTGTCACGGCAGGAGAGCGACCTGCTATCCCTGGGTGTATCCTCACACCGTTCATGGTGGAAAGACAACGGGCCAGGCTGTGACGACAGGGACCTTCCTGCCACTAGATGGCAGAGTCTGGAGAGCCCAAAACTCATCTATGCTCTGGGATGCTGGCTGGAATACCAATACATAGAGGTCCTACATTGTATCATACAACTCCTAATCTCTGTGAGTACTCTCTCTCTCTCTCTCTCTCTCCTTCTTTCTCTCTCTCCTTCTTTCTCTCTCTCTCTCTCTCTCTCTCTCTCTCTCTCTCTCTCTCTCTCCTTCTTTCTCTCTCTCCTTCTTTCTCTCTCTCCTTCTTTCTCTCTCTCTCTCTCTCTCTCTCTCTCTCCTTCTTTCTCTCTCTCCTTCTTTCTCTCTCTCTCTCGCTCTCTCTCTCCTTCTTTCTCTCTCTCTCTCCTTCTTTCTCTCTCTCTCTCTCTCTCTCTCTCACACAAACACACAATTAAATAAATTCTGAATGTACCCATGTGGTGGTGGTATTCATTGGAATGTAATGTTACATGTTGCCCACACACTCACACATACATACACTGACACTCTAATACACACACACACACAAACACTACATATGCTCACACACACAAAATAGGGCTCGTAAGTAAGCATTTCACAGTAAAGTTGTTGTATTTGGCGCATGTGACAAATCAAATTTGATTTGAACGTTGAACTGGTGGTCTCTGTGTTTGTGCCTACAGCTCTTGGGATTCGTCTATGCCTGCTATATGGTCAGCACCTTCACTGAGGAGGAGGACAGCTGTATGTGAATTTAAAGTGCATTTTACACATGGTCACAACACACTTTACAAAGAAAACACATACACAATTTAATACACATACTAGAACAGATAGTAAGGCATAAGGTCACAGCCACATGTAATACTGTCAAGTAGGGCCGGGACAATACCAGTATCCTGATACTTGTTAGTATAGTGGCAAGGAAACAAAACACGGATCGGATATAACTTCTTTAGAAAAAAGGCCATGAAGTTGGAAACAAACATAATTATGTTGTCATCCAGAGTCACATTCATTTATTTCCCAAGCTATAGCACACAATATTTTACATGAAGCAGGTTTTTAAAGGACTAAAGAGTTAGGTCTGCTTCATGTTTTCATTTTTGCCATGGAAAAAAATCTGCGATACTGGTATCATCACTGTCCTACTGTCAAGGCCTCTTCTTTCCTTTTTTTATTTTTATGTTTCACTTGTTTTAATCATTTAGACCCTTTTATTTAATAGTTGGTTTTAACTGTCTATAGCTAAAAAACAAAACATGAAATTAGTGTTGCATTATTTTATATTTATTCATATAATTATGTTTTCTTTTTCAGTTAATTTCATTGGTGGGGTCCATTATCCATCTAAACCATCGCCGCTGTATTTATAGTGTACAATTGGGCTGTAAGTACCATTACTTTCTCAGGGGGAACAAAATCTTACATATTCGGCCCACACGTGTGTGTGTGTGCACATATTTAATATTGCAACATGTATTCAGTATGTTTCTGTCTGAGACTGTGCAGTTACTTTACCATCATGTTTTGATTTACAGACTATAAGTAAAGGCTTGCAAGTGGGTTGAAAATGACTGACAAGCAAGGAGGGCAGAAGAGGAACGAGTGAGTGAAATACCTACTTTGGAAGAGTGAAATCACATCTCCAGTCACTGAAACAGAAGACATTCCCACACTGCTCAAAAACATAATTCCTCAGCCTCCCGGCACTCTTAATGCATTCTAGCCTACACCAACAGTTCAGTGCAGTTATGGTCAATACTAGCCTGGTCCCAGGTCAGTTTGTGCTTTTGTCTACTCCATTGTCATTGTCAAGCTGTTTGGCATGACAATTCCATAAGTAGTTGGCAAGAGAGGAGAAACAACAGAGTGGCACCCTGCAGGCTATACAGTAGGTCAGTACAGGTACAATCAGAAAACTACTGATACTTCTGACATAACATGTATCAGTATACTGGGAATGGTATTTGTTGTATTTTGGTATTTTGAACTTTATTAGGATCCCCATTAGCTGTTGCAAAAGCAGCAGCTACTCTTCCTGGGGTCCACACAAAACATGAAATATAATACAGAATGACATAATACAGAACACCATTAGACAAGAACAGCTCAAAGACAACTACATACATTTTTTTAAAAGGCCCACGTAGCCTACATATCAATGCATACACACCAACTATCTAGGTCAAAGAGGGGAGAGGCGTTGTGCCACGAGGTGTTGCTTTATCTGTTTTTTGAAACCAGGTTTGCTGTTTATTTTAGCAATATGAGTGGTAGCCTAATACTTTGTAATCACCACCCAAACACGTGCACAATGGCGTGCGCGGGTTTTTCTGTGCCCGCGTTTTCCTGTTTGGGTTATAGACTTCAATATGAGTTTGGACTTATCTTTTTAGTACTTCCATGGTCCACAATATGGGAACCAGTTGTTTTAGGTCCTGTGGGCCTATGCAATGTTTGTGTATGACCCCAGGTGAGGGTTGCTGAAAGTGAACAATTTGGGTGGAAAGAATGGACAAATATTTGTTTTTGAGAAAATATCACTGAGCCCAAAAATGTTCTTGGTCCTGTGCACATATAGGCTACTAAACATTTATGCATTGTCCCTTCCACAAGCACCACCAACTACTGGCGCCACACCTACCAGAGCATCGGAGTAGGGGAATTACTATGCCCTACTCCGGCAATGGAGTAGGCAAAAGCACAGCTGAAGGAAGTTCCATGCAATTAGGGGTCTGTATAATACTGTACACTTTCTTGAATTTGGGGACTGTGAAAAGACCCCTGGTGGCATGTCTGGTGGGATAAGTGTGTGTGTCAGAGCTGTGTGTAACAATTTGGGTTTTTCAACACATTGTTTCTTATAAAAAAGAAAAAGTTATGCAGTCAGTCTCTCCTCAACTCGTAGCCAAGAGAGACTGGCATACATAGTAAACTCAGCAAAAAAAGAAACGTCCTCTCACTGTCAACTGCGTTTATTTTCTGCAAACTTAACATGTGTAAATATTTGTATGAACATAACAAGATTCAACAACTGAGACATAAACTGAACAAGTTCCACAGACATGTGACTAACATAAATGGAATAATGTGTCCCTGAACAAAGGGGGGGTCAAAATTAAAAGTAACAGTCCGTATCTGGTGTGGCCACCAGCTGCACTAAGTATTGCAGTGCATCTCCTCCTCGTGGACTGCACCCCATTTTCCAGTTCTTTCTGTGAGATGTTACCCCACTCTTCCACCAAGGCACCTGCAAGTTCCCGGACATTTCTGGGGGGAATGGCCCTAGCCCTCACCCTCCGATCCAACAGGTCCCAGACGTGCTCAATGGGATTGAGATCAGGGCTCTTCGCTGGACTTGGCAGAACACTGACATTCCTGTCTTGCAGGAAATCACGCACAGAACGAGCAGTATAACTGGTGGCATTGTCATGCTGGAGGGTCATGTCAGGATGAGCCTGCAGGAAGGGTACCACATGAGGGAGGAGGATGTCTTCCCTGTAACACTCAGCGTTGAAATTGCCTGCAATGACAACAAGCTCAGTCCGATGATGCTGTGACACACCGCCCCAGACCATGACGGACCCTCCACCTCCAAATCGATCCCGCTGCAGAGTACAGGCCTCGGTGTAACGCTCATTCCTTCGACGATAAACGTGAATCCGACCATCACCCCTGGTGAGACAAAACCGCGACTCATCAGTGAAGAGCACTTTTTGCCAGTCCTGTCTGGTCCAGCGACGGTGGGTTTGTGCCCATAGGTGACGTTGTTGCCGGTGATGTCTGGTGAGGACCTGCCTTACAACAGGCCTACAAGCCCTCAGTCCAGCCTATTGCGGACAGTCTGAGCACTGATGGAGGGATTGTGCGTTCCTGGTGTAACTCGGGCAGTTGTTGTTGCCATCCTGTACCTGTCTCGCAGGTGTGATGTTCGGATGTACCGATCCTGTGCAGGTTACACGTGGTCTGCTACTGCGAGCACGATCAGCTGTCCGTCCTGTCTCCCTGTAGCGCTGTCTTAGGCGTCTCACAGTACGGACATTGCAATCTATTGCCCTGGCCACATCTGCAGTCCTCATGCCTCCTTGCAGCATGCTTAAGGCACATTCACACAGATGAGCAGGGACCCTGGGCATCTTTCTTTTGGTGTTTTCCAGAGTCAGTAGAAAGGCCTCTTTAGTGTCCTAAGTTTTCATAACTGGGACCTTGTTTTCCTACCATCTGTAAGCTGTTAGTGTCTTAACGACCGTTCCACAGGTGCATGTTCATCACTTGTTTATGGTTCATTGAACACGCATGGGAAACAGTGTTTAAACCCTTTACAATGAAGATCTGTGAAGTTATTTGGATTTTTACGAATTATCTTTGAAAGACAGGGTCCTGAAAAAGGGACGTTTCTTTTTTTGCTGAGTTTATTTATATTAGCCCTCTGATTACAATTAAGAGCAAAACGTGCTGCTCTGTTTTGAGCCAGCTGCAGGTTAACTATGTCTTTCCTTGCAGCACTGGACCACACGACTGAACAATAATCAATATTAGACTAAACTAGAGCCTGCAGAACTTGCTTTTTGGAGTCTGGTGTCAGAAAAGCAGAGCATCTCTTTATTACGGCCAGACTTCTCCCCATCTTTACAACGATTGAATCTATATGTTTGATGACATACAGTAGTGTCACTCTGTAAAAATATGCATTTATGCATACTGTTGAAAATGGACCAAACCCTATAATTGTGTGTCCTACATTGATGTTAATGGAAGATTTGCATGAACATTTTAGTCATGTGCAAATTATCAAAGTTATGTATACAGATTTATAGTTAGGATTTGGACCTATGTGAAGGTATGAGTGTGCCTGTGTGTGTGCGTGTGTGTGCAGTTCATACATTAAATTCCAGATAGCAGAGGAAAATAAAGACATTTTATTAATAATCTTCAATATTGTGATAGAAATTAGCTAAAGACAGTGGTTGTCATGTAAAAAGCATCTTCAAATTTTTTAGGCCTACCTCTGAATTTTGTTCGAATTTGCGTGCCACTGATTGAAAAAAGACCCTGAAGTGTATCTTTAAGTGAATTTTGTTTGAATAAACTGTGCTTTTCTGTTAGCCAATGTGTGCAGGTATGTTTTGACTCATATTCCTCATTTACTTGCCTTACTATTGATTTTTTTTAAATTACATGTTAACCACTGAGTATCATTGAGTATCACTGGATATTATTCAAGTCCCGACTCAAGAGTCCAGTCCATCGGATCTGAATATTATAAAATGATTGCAGGGTCGTAGGTCTACTTGGAGCCTATAATAAATACATACAGCTTTACATTCTCTATATGAAACACTTCTAACCAAGATATAACGTAATGTTTGTGAGAAACACAACAGAATAATTGTCTTTAAAAAGTGTGAGTGGAAGAAAAAAAAATCACTAAATGGCTTCAGTGCAATGTTTTATACAGAATATATGTAGTAACAGTCGTCAAGATAATGTACATGATATCTAAATTGCTATTGCGAGTATTTTCTCTAGTGTGAAGGTTTTAAATGTTATTATCAAAGCCTTACCTTAATTCTAGTAGATTGTGCCCCAAATAAATGGTCCCTTTTCAGAATGTCCCCATCACTCTTCCGTTGGATTGGTTAGCGCGCTGACTCGTCATCGCGGCAGAGCATTAAAGATCACAAGTGATATTTGTGAAACGCCATTACCGCATTCCTCCTATTGAAGATGCATGACTTCCGACGTTTTGTCGTTGAGGCACCGCGCCTGGTGTGCCGCTGACGTCAATCCCCCATTTAGACCCCGGATGAACCTGCTATTGGGGGAAGTGAACAGGGCCATCAGCACAATAACTGCAATTTGGTGGATAAGGGGGAAAAAGCAAAAATACATTGGATTAATCCTAACAGTGGACCCTTTGAAACCACCAGGACTATCGCCAAATTGGATTTACGTAAACAAAGGGGGACTGGCAGAATTGAGCCTTGGAACAGTAGTTTGAGTTAGCTTGCTGCTGACTGTAACGAAGGAAAACATCTTGCTGATTAGCTTGCTAGCTACTGTACTGGGATACGAATAAAACGCAGGTTTTGAGTGAACCGTCTAATTGAAACGCTCTACACATATCCAGTGGCTTGCTTCATGAATTATGTCTGCCACAAGTATTGACCCTCAGGTAGGCAGACTGTATTTTCCGGAAAAAATCCACTCAGCGTCAACTCAAGGCCTTGCATTGAGGAAAGGTGGTTGGTTGTGCGCCCAATCCACCCATTGCTGAGATGTGATTCCATCTAGCTAGCTAACGTTAACTCCAATTTAGTTAGCAGGTTAGCCGCTAGCTAACACGTAATAAATCAGACTTTTTATACCAATAATAATATGAAGCCATCGCCACGTTTCGTTCCTAGCACTTAGCTAGTTAACGTTAGCTAGCTATGTGGTTTGCTAAAAACCTAACTTAATGTATTTCACATGTATTCTCCTTATTAATATTGTCAGGAACAGTTTCAGCTGTTGCAGTGGTTTACCAGCTCTAGTAAGTTGTGGTTCTGTGCTAACGCAATGTGTTTACTTAGCTAGTTAGCTAGGAAACTGGTTGTTGGCTAGCTAGTAAAGTTGGGTAACAAACGTTAATGTAAGCTTCTGATTTTCAGCGAGTGTGTTGGATGTTAATTAGACAGCTAAAACACAGATTTCTCTCTTTTACATGTTAACCAATTACACGGGAATGAAGAATTCAAAAGGACAAGACGCTAAAGGTAAGATCACTGTAGTTAATGTTAGCGAGATAATTTTTGACTAGTTAGGTAGACTGCGATTGCTCAGCTGGTTGCCGGTAGCAGGCACTGACCATGCACGGACTAGTTATAAACAATGCACCTGCGGTGTAAATACAATGCTGTCTTGTTATGTCAGTGATGCATGTCTTGTTATGCATTTTATGTCTTGCAGCTTTTACACACCCAAGTGTTAATCAGTACTGACTGCAGAACAACATAGCTAACATCAGATTTCTATGGTCTTCTCAGGCAGGCATACACTAAGCATGTATATATTTTTTATTGAATGAAGGAGAAAGACATGTACATGTGTTTGTCTGTTTATTTGACACACATTGATAAATAACCCTACTATCAGTCTTTCCGGTTTCAGTGCAAAATGGCTCACTCCACCAGAAGGAAACTGTACATGATAATGACTTTGAGCCCTATCTCACTGGCCAATCCAATCAGGTGAGTGACTTTTGAAGTGTGTGTATCTGTGTCTGAATTAGAAAATAAAAAAGTGTCTTGACTGCAGGGAGGCCCACAACTCAATATTGTCTCACAGGAGGTGATGATGCCATAAGTACTGCACGCATGGCCTTTTGGTCCTAAAATCTGAGTTTTGGGGGTATAAGCTAACGGTCATTGGAGTTTGGTGCTAGGTCATGTTGAAATTTAGTTTGATGTATCAGGATTTCAAAATTTGTATTTACACTCCCTTTTTTTTCTCTAGAACAACAGCTACCAATCCATGACTGACCCTTACCTGTCCAGCTACTATGCCCCCTCCATTGGATTCCCCTACCCCCTGAGCGAGGCCCCTTGGTCCACCGGTGGCGACCCCCCGATCCCTTACCTGACCCCCTATGCGCCCCTTAGCAATGGAGACCACCACTTCATGCATGACACCGTTTTTGGCCAGCCTGGAGGGCTTGGCAGCAGCATCTACCCACATAGGTTTAACTTTTTCCCTGAGAACCCAGCCTTCTCCACCTGGGGTACCAGTGGGTCTCAAGGCCAGCAGACTCAGAGTTCAGCCTATGGGGGCAGCTACAGCTACCCTCCCAGCTCCCTGGGGGGCACACTAGTCCCTGATGGTCAGACAGGGTTCCACAGTGACACTCTGAGCAAGGCACCAGGCATGAACAGCCTGGAGCAGGGGATGCTGGGGCTGAAGATAGGTGGGGATGTGTCGGGCAATGGCTCAGGCGTGAAGAGTGTGGGCTCTGTGATCGGAGGTGGTGCTGTGGCTCAGGCTGTTTCTACAGGCAATGGTGGAACACCAATTGGCATGCCCCCTCCTAAGCCCACGTCCTGGGCTGCTATCGCCAGCAAACCAGCCAAGCCACAGCAGCTGAAGGCCAAGCCAGGCATGCCCATGGGGGGAGCCCTGCCACCACCACCCATCAAACACAACATGGACATTGGGACATGGGATAACAAAGGGTCTATAAGCAAAGTGGCCCCTCCACTGTCCCACCACCAGCAGCAGCTCCACTCTCATGGCCATGCTCACCTCCCCCATGGGCTCCCCCCTCCCCCTCAGCAGTCTGTTCAATCTGCCCAGTCCCTTGTGCAGCAGATGACCATGGGCCCGCCCCCCCTGCAGTCATACCAGAACCACAACTCAGCCCCACCCCCTCAGACCCGCTGGGTTGCTCCACGCAACCGTAACCCGGGCTATGGTGGAGGCAGCATGGACAGCAGCGGTTCCTCTAGTGTTGGGGGTGGAGGTGTGCCTCCAGGTTCTGGCCCAGGTCTAGAGAACCACCCTGTTCTGGAGAATCTGCGGGCTGCCCACAGCTACAACCCTAAGGAGTTTGACTGGAACCTGAAGAACGGCCGCGTGTTCATCATCAAGAGCTACTCTGAGGACGACATCCACCGCTCCATCAAGTACTCCATCTGGTGCAGCACAGAGCACGGTAACAAGCGTCTGGACTCAGCCTTCCGTGCCATCAATGCCAAAGGCCCTGTCTATTTGCTGTTCAGCGTCAATGGCAGCGGCCACTTCTGTGGCGTGGCAGAGATGCTCTCGCCCGTGGACTACGGCACCAGTGCTGGCGTTTGGGCGCAGGACAAGTGGAAAGGCAAGTTTGACGTGGACTGGCTGTTTGTGAAAGACGTGCCTAATAGCCAGCTGAGGCACATCAGGCTGGAAAACAACGACAACAAGCCGGTGACCAACTCTAGGGACACTCAAGAGGTCCCTCTGGAGAAGGCTAAGCAGGTGCTCAAGATCATCGCCACTTACAAACACACCACCTCCATCTTTGATGACTTCTCCCACTATGAGAAGAGACAGGAAGAAGAGGAGGTTGTCAGAAAGGTAATCATAATTACTGTCTCTTGTTGATCACAAAGATCCTAAACCAACTAAACCATGGATAGGTTTCATCCTTTTTTGTAAAGACCCCCCCCCCCCCCAAAGAAAAATATATATATTCAGAACCATTAACTTTTCCCACATTTTGTTACAGTACAGCCTTATTCTAAAATTGATAAAATGGTTGTTTTTTTACTCATCAATCTACACACTACCTCATAATGACAAAGCAAAACCAGTTTTGGGGGGGAATTTTAGCAAATGTATAAAAATAACAAAAAATGAAGTATCACATTTACAAAAGTATTCAGACCCTTTACTCAGTACTTTGTTGAAGTATCTTTTGGTAGTGATTACAGTCTCAAGTCTTGGGTATGATGCTACAAGCTTGGCACACCTGTATTTGGGGAGTTTCTCCCATTGTTCGCAACAGATCCTCTCAAGCTCTGTCAGGTTGGATGGGGAGCATCGCTGCACAGCTATTTTCAGGTCTCTCAAGAGATGTTAGCTCGTGTTCAAGTCCGGGCTCTGGCTGGGCCACTCAAGAACATTTATTGACTTGTCCTGAAGCCACTCCTGCATTGTCTAGGCTGTGTGCTTAGGGTTGTTGTAGTGTTGGAAGGTGAACCTTCGCCCCATTCTGAGGTCCTGAGCTCTCTGGAGCAGGTTTTCATCAAGGATCTCTCTGTACTTTCCGGCTGCTGAAAAACATCCCCACAACATGATGCTGCCACCACCATGCTTCACTGTAGGGATGGTGCCAGGTTTCTTTCAGATGTGGCGCTTGGCAATTAGGGTGAAGAGTTCAATCTTGTTTCTCATTGTCTGAGCATCCTTTAGGTGCCTTTGGCAAACTCCAAGCGGCTGTCATGTGCCTTTTACTCAGAGGTGGCTTCCATCTGGCCACTCCACCATCAAGGCCTGATTGGTGGAGTGCTGCAAAGATGGTTGTCCTTCTGGAAGGTTCTCCTATCTCCACAGAGGAACTCTGGAGCTCTGTCAGAGTGACCATCTGGTTCTTGGTCACCTCCCTGACCAAGGCCCTTCTACCCCGATTACTCAGTTCTAGGACGAGTCTTGGTGGTTCCAAAATTCATCCATTTAAGAATGATGGAGGCCACTGTGTTCTTGGGTACCTTCAATGCTGCAGAAATGTGTTGGTACCATCCCCAGATCTGTGCCTCCACACAATCCTGTCTCGGACCTCTACAGACAATTCCTTTGACCTCTTGGCTTGGTTTTTGCTCTGACATGCACTGTCTTCCCAAATCATGTCCAATCATTTTAATTTACCACAGGTGGACTCCAATCAAGTTGTAGAAACATCTCAAAGATGATCAATGGAAACAGGATGCACCTGAGCTCAATTTCAAGTCTCATAGCAAAGGGTCTGAATACTTTTGTAAATAAGGTATGTATAAAAATATATATACACTACCGTTCAAAAGTTTGGGGTCACTTAGAAATATCCTTGTTTTTGAAAGAAAAGCAAAAAAAAATGGCCATTAAAATAACATCAAATTGATCAGAAATACATTGTTAATGTTGTAAATGACTATTGTATCTGAAAACAGCAGATTTTTTTTTTAATGGAGTATCTACATAGGCGTATAGAGGCCCATTATCAGCAACCATCACTCCTGTGTTCCCATGGCATGTTGTGTTAGCTAATTCAAGTTTATCATTTTAAAATAATTGATCATTGGAAAACCCTCTTTGCAATTATGTTAGCAAAGCTGAAAACTGTTGTCCTTATTAAAGAAGCAATAAAACAGGCCTTTAGACTACTTGAGTATCTGGAGCATCAGCATTTGTGGGTTCGATTACAGGCTCAAAATGGCCAGAAACAAAGACCTTCAGAAACTCGTCAGTCTATTCTTGTTCTGAGAAATGAAGGCTATTCCATGCGAGAAATTGCCAAGAAACTGAAGATCTCGTACAACGCTGTGTACTACCTTCACAGAACAGCGCAAACTGGATCTAACCAGAATAGAAAGAGGAGTGGGAGGCCCCGGTGCACAACTGAGCAAGAGGACAAGTACATTAGTGTCTAGTTTGAGAAACGGATGCCTCACAAGTCCTCAACTGGCAGCTTCATCATTAAATAGTACCCGCAAAACACCAGTCTCAACGTCAACAGTGAAGAGGCGACTCTGGGATGTTGGCCTTCTAGGCAGACTTGCCAATAAAAAGAAAAGATTAAGATGGGCAAAAGAACACACGCTAGACAGAGGAACTCTGCCTAGAAGGCCAGCATCCCGGAGTCGCCTCTTCATTGATGATGTTGAGGCTGGTGTGTTGCAGGTACTATTTCATGAAGCTGCCAGTTGAAGACTTGAGGCATCTGTTTCTCAAACTAGACACTCAACTTTTGAATGGTAGTATATATTCGACTTCAAAAAACCTTTGCTTTGTCATTATGGGGTATTCCATGTCGATTGAGGAAAACGTTTTATTTAATTTTAGAATAAGGCTGTAATGTAACAAAATGTGGAAAATGGGAAGGGGTCTGAATACTTTCCAAATGCAGTGTATATCTCCTTTACTGTTTTAAAAATATTGGGACAACCTGAGTTTTGTATTACTTGATTTGTCCCATCACAGACCAAATGTCTACCGTTTTGTATTTGTTTGCTGTTTTTATTGTTTTGTGCAGGAGGTGTAACCATCCCTAAATGCCTCTTACTTCTTTCAACAGACCTATGAGCCAGCTCCAATACAGAGAGGGTCCCGACTTGATCAGGTAAAGAACCTTTTCTGAGTGTTTCACCTTTTATTCGGCTTCTGCCCATCAAGACATTGTTCCCTATGTCTCTAAGGAAATAATAAATCATTGTAGGGGGGTGGAAGATTTTGATTTAGTGTAGTTTTTCTAATGGTAACACTTTCGTTATTTCTTCCCCTCCCCACCCAAGGAACGCCAAAACCGAAGTAAACCACAATAGAAGAATGCTCCTTATAGCTTGATCAACGGTTATACTTGGATGGACATAATGGAATTTAGATCATGAAAAAAGAGGACATAAAGAAATTGTCAACTCCTATTTATTTTGGCCCACATCAAACTTTGAGCCACACTGCTTCTGGTCCGGTTCCCAGTCTCTAAGTCGTGCGCAGGAATGAAGTCGGTTTCCATTAATCAAATTGCTTCATCCTTTTTTTTCTTTCTTTCTGTATTTTTAGCCTGGCAGGTCTTTATTTGCTATACTCCCACACTCACATCCTTAACTATGAGTAACAAATATCTGCACTTCTTTAAAAAAATCTAACATGCTGCTGATATTCAGTGACTGTTCAACTTGTGGTGGTGTGAGTGTTGGAGAAACGTTAAGTGCTTGTATTGGTTGTTCTGATTTAGGAAGAGTGAATGCGACAATTAACTGAATCTTGACAAATGTTTGATAACTGTACTTGGCCAGTTTTATTTTGCATAATCAAAATAAACTGTTCTATTATGCCCTTCTTGTCCATGTGAGAGTGGTCTTGTGGCTTGGTAGAAGATGTGAAAAGCTTCTGCAAATGATGCATATAATGGATAATGTGAAAGGCTGTGACATTAGAAAATGTTCATGTTTAAGAAAAGAAATATTTTTGAAATAATGTATCACTTGGCTTAACACTGTTGTGACAACAAATTGTTGAAGAAGAGATACAAGATGTTTTATTTTCGTTTCTTTTTTTCAGAGTGGAGCCTTAACACTTAATTTCTGACAACCGTGTCAATGAAACTCTATTTGCTGTACTGTAACTCAAGTGTGTCAGCAAAACGATTCAGGGGAAAGATGTCTAGAACATCCGCTCTCAAAGGAGGTCCCTTTCTTTTTTCTTGATGGGGAGGAAATGTAAACTGTCTTGAGTTCAAGTTCTTAGCCGGACAATACTATGATGTTGTCTTTTTCCTTGTTATTTTAAATCACAGCTGTTACTTTTCTCTGTTCCCCATCATTCCAACAACAGGGGTCTCTAAGTCATTTTGGTGAAAAATGTAGCATGTACTGCTTTTAAAATCAAGATAGCCCTGTCACTCTGTTTCTTATCCTTGTCCTTTCTTAACAGAATTAAAGCATTGATATAACCCTTCCACTTCATCCTCAGAAATGTTAAGCTTTAATGTACTGGCAATGCTAACTGAGAACGCCTCAAATGTGTAATCTTAAAATTAATTTGACTGATTTAATGTCAAGTGTATGAAAACCCAGAGAATAGTATATATGGTATCTGTGTGTTATTTCTTTTTCCCGGGACCTGCTTGCTGTACTGTGTATGTCTGTATGTGAAAGACAGAGGGGAGTGTGATTATTGAGGGAATCAGATTTATGTATTGGAAATTATTCATTCATGAGAATATATAAAAATTTAAGAAAACAAATGTTTAAGTCACCCCTGAATTTAATATGCGTTGTATCAAAGGTCACTATCACATTCTTAGATTTGATCATGGTCATTATTAAAGGTATACTATCTATTGTAAGTGTTTTTGGTTTGTTCCGTTGTGAGTGAAAAGTAGCAATGTCTACATCTACAGTAGCCTGTTTCCCTTTGGGGGGGGGGGGGGGGTGATGACAACCCACGTTGTTTGTTAGATGAGAGAGTGGTGCCTGAAGTATGGATGTTGCCATTTCAGACCTGGGTCAAAAACACGTAAGATTTGTACTCTCTCTGATGAAACCAATGGTATAGTCTCAAAAGGCCCAAACCCAAAACACCTTTTATTTAGTGTTAATTCCATGATCCATAAAAACAAACTGAACTGTAGGCCTACATAATTCACAGCACATCAAACCAAGGCTAATGGATTACATAAAATAATGTGTCCATATACTTTTCCTGTGTTTGATCACCAGAGCTCATAGCCTACAACTATGTTTCTTACGCCTGAAGTAACTATGTTGATATGTTTTGTTTGATTGCCTAAAATACAATCACTTCAATTATTTGGATCGACGTTAACGTGATTCCTCTCTTGGCATTCACCGCGTGCCTTAATTGTATTGCTATTAAATCAAGGTCCGCCGTGAACACGAAAAGCGGTAATCCTAACCCCCAAAACACTCGCGCAGTTTACCTATAAATTGTCCTAGATTGCAGGTGGATTGCTTCATTAGATTAATGCCAATAAACACTACTCCAGTGTTCGGGAGTAGTGAACTAAATTCAAATTGAGGTAGTGTTTTCAGTAGTTAATTACTTTTTGCCATTTAGTGGTGTAGCTAACTGCTGCAACCTGGTCTCGAGAATTTTGTATTATTTTGTCCGTAAATCCAAGACTTTCCATTTAGTATGATAGAGTACGTTTTTCATATGTATTAATTTGTGAATGTCCATAATCCATTTTGTATGATGTGCTAGATTTTGCAAAACGTATGATATGTTACAGATTCCAATTTGTTATGGCTAATGTTAGCTAGCTGGCTAACATTATTTAGGCTAGGGGTTAAGGTTAGGATTTAGGTTAATGGGTTAGGCAGGGATGCAAACTAGAACTAATGTTTTCCCTCTACAGTATGTAGTTAATTTTCAGAATGAGAGAATTAGGGGAAAATGAGGCATTGCTTGTTAAATAAGTGCATTCAGCGATCAAGTGTAGCTGGGCCTGGCTTAAGCTGGATGCCACCATAGAGGTGAAAGGAACACCACACACTTTTTCAATACAGTGGATAAAAAGGGGTATGCCAGGTGTACTCTGCCTGAAAGAGATCAATTATGCCAACAAAGGGTATCATGCTCTGCTGGCACATTGTAGAACAGATGTCCACAGGCAGAAAAGTGTACAATTGTAATAATGTGCAGTGTAGCCCAAAGATTTTGCTTATGTTGTGTTGAACTTGACAGTAACACTTGTGAGTGAGGGGGGATAATACACATTTTTACACAGTGAACATTATTTTTGCACACATGTAGTCTTGTGCACTTGATCAATGTCTACTATAGTGGCCACTATAATAGAGCGAAAATAGAAGGCCTGTTGTTTCATTCTATTTCTACTTTGAGATGTTTTTCCCCAAGTGCGATACTTAGATGTGTGTGGTCACAAGTGTTCTATTGTAAAGGCTGTCATGGCTAACTGCAATATTAGTGTATTGTTTTTCTCAAAACTTGACTGTAATTTGCAGTCAAGTCTTGGCAACAAATAACATTGGATTGCTCTCTTAATTTTTTTTTAGGTTAGGTTCACATGAACCACTTTTTATTTTACACACAGACTGATCATGTAGATCATATTCTTTGTTGTTTAATTAGCTAAAACCTGCATTTCCCACCAGCAGGGATTTTTGCATGTTTCAGTGCAACAAAAAAAAAGTGTCACCTTTCTGCATCCCTGGTTAAGGGAAGGGTTAGCTAAAAGGGTTAAGGGAAGGTTTAGCTAAAAGGGTTAAGGGAAGGGTTAGCTAAAAGGGTTAATGGAAGGGATAGCTAAAAAAAAATATATTATGTAGTTGAAAAGTTGCTAAAATGCTAAAGTTGGGGGCAACGCTGTTACATCCAGTACCTGTTTGCCTGAGGCTGATGCCGTGCAGGTGCTTGTAATGAGATTCTAACACTCAACCTTTGGGTTGCTAGACGTCTGCGTTACTGTCTTATGTACCATGCTAAACTGTTTATTTATTTTTACATATTAAAACATACAATCTACCTGCAGTGAAGCCGCTCAAAATGTACGTTGCATTCAGTCATCTAGCAGACTCCCATCCAAAGCGACCCACAGGAGCAACCAGGGTCAAGCGCCCCGCCCAAGGGCACGTCGACAGATCTCCCACCAAGTCAAATCGGGGACCCGATCCGGCAACCTCTTGGCTACCAGCCCAATCTCCCAACCGCTAGGCCACCAACCATCCAAGATCCCCCGCCCACCCCGCAATTCCTTGAGACCTGCCCCTCAACCATCCGAGAACCCCCAAACCCCCACCCCAAGCCACCGTCCCCCAATGTACCAACAAAATGGAAAAAAGAGAAAAACAAAGGAAAACAACAATTAAAAAAACAAAAGACAAGGACTTCAAAAATCAAAACAGCAAGGCGTTTGAGTGCATGTGTGGCACTATTTACGTGTGTGTGTGTGTGTGTGTGCACGTACATGTGTGCGTTTGAATGCGAGTGCATGTTTACGCGCGTACAAGCACCTACATGGCATCAGCCTCAGGCAAACAGGTATTGGATGTAACAGCGTTGCCCCTCAATGTCATTGATTTTTGTTGTTGTTGATTTTGACTTTATTTTTTACTTTTATCTTGGACCGTCATTCTATCCCCCACCCAGAAACTCCACTCCCACTTGTCTTCAGTTCCAAATCCCAACCCTCTGTTTCCCTCAGCCCATCCCACCTATCTCTGCTGACCACCCTCTTCGGATTTCTATGCGCCATATAGCTTTCAACTATGCTGTGATGTTTAACATACAATTTGAATCTATCTAATCGAATAGAATCCACAGTTTGCAAGTTGAAGATAAATACTCTTACTAAGAGTATTAGTATATTAGTAATTGACTGACCAGGTCTCTCCAGATCTCCCAACAATGCTATTTCTAGGGTCAATTTTAGATGAATGGCTTTTTCAGCCATTCCTGAACCTGAGACCAGAACAAATGGTCTATTGATTCTGTATCGTCACAACAAAATCTGCAGAGCTGTGACGTTTGTATGCCCCAAATATTCGACATTTTGTTGGTGGCAAGAATTCAGTACAATCATTTTAGCTGAAAAGCACAAAGTCTTCACTTAATCGTGCTTTGTTTTATATATCAACTCATACACCCTGTACCGTGGAATTGGTACATCAAAAATCTCTTCCCAGCTATTTTGGAATCTGTATGGCATGTCAACATCCTCGTCCTCAAATGAAACTGGTATACTTTCCTATTTATGCTATTTTTGTTCCTCCGCCAGTTTTGATCCTTTATATTGGGCAGACAGACCAGTTCCCTACCTCCTCCCGCTGCCACCCGTCTCCTTGGATTAAGCAGAATTTCCCATACAATTTTGATAGCTCCATGAAAGACATAACTCTAACATTCCAATTTACAATATCATTTAAAAACAAAATACCCTTTTCAAACATTTCCATAAATACAGGTCTTTTATCAACCAGCACATTTGAGTTCAACCATAATATTTTTTCTATCTTTTCGAGGGGATGACATTGTAACCAGCTCTGCAATGCTTGTTCGAAAAAGAGAGACACTTTCAACAATGTTTCATTTTCAATTAATCGAAAATGAGACATGGCAATCTGCACAAAGGCAAAAAGGTCATTTTTAAACAATGGATGAACATTTCTCAGTGATCTAATTGAGAATAACTTTTGTATAAGTGAAGCTTTCAGAGAGAGGTTTAGTGCTTTTATAATCTCAAACCACCCAGATCATATTCATTATATAGATAGGCACACTTCATCTTGTCTGGTTTAGCATCCCAGATAAAGTGAAATATTCTTTGCTCATATGATTTGAAAAACTAAACATCAGGAGAAGGCAGCACCATAAGTGAGTAAACTGAGATATGACTAAGGAGTTAATCAGAGTAATTCTTCCATAAATATTTACCCCTCCATGGTTGCAGGATCTTGTCTATTTTTACTAGTTTTCTATTTCTATTTCATCTTTTGTGATATATAGATCTTCAATGAGAAATTGCAGGGATCTAGCTTGCAGACTGAATATAAAACTTGAGTCATCGTCATACATGGACACCTTTGTTTTTAAACCTTGGATTTCTAATCCTCTAATATTATTTTAATAGCTAGCATTTCGATGGCCATAACAAATAGATATGGTGACAGGGGGACAGCCTTGGGGACAGTCTTGTTTAACTCCTCTTGATAGTTCAAAACTCTCTGAGAAGTAGCCACAATTTACTATTTTACTCCTTGGGTTGCTATACATTACTTTTACCCATTAAATAAGAGACTCACCAAAATGAAAATAATCGATTTATATGTATAATCTAGTCTTACTTTATCAAAGGCATTTTCAAAATCCGCTATGAAGGTAAAACTATGCATTTCGCTAGTATTTTTGCATCACAACATTGAAGTGTAAGAGGCCTCCAGTTTTTTAGATGGACTGAATCTTTATATTTGCCATCTGGGTCGTGTTTTAATAATAGGCATATCCGGCCTTCCTGCTGAGTACCTGACAGACTACCATTTCTAAAGGAGTAAGTAGTTCAAACAAGCTAATAATGGAGCTTTGAGTATATAAAAAATGCTTGCCATCAAGCCATGGGGTTTTTCCAGACTGAAAGGATTTAATAGCCTCAAAAGGTTATTCCTCTGTAATTTGGCATTTGCACTGATCTTTTTGTGTCTTTGTTCATTTTCCATTTTTGTTATTATTTGGAAACAATTCCATACAGTAATCGTCATTCAGAGGGTGAGGATGAGACAGAAAATAAAATATATGCTTAAAATATTTAGCTTCCTCTTTTAAAATATCATTTGAAGAATCATAGATGACTCTGTCTTTAGTAACGGGTTTCTGCTAATTATGTTTGGTAGCATTCCATGCCAAAGGTAACATAGATAATATAATATAATAATTGGAATGTCCCTGATTTACATTTACTATGTTACTTCTACGTTTATGAGACCAGGCTGAACGGCTGGAACTACAGTAGGCCTACTTGGTATTTTTGCATGAATAACATATGGGTGAAGTAGGCAATTTCCTTTCTTTTTCGGCATTAGACCTGCCTAATTCTCACTTGAAACATAGTTTTAATGTTTAACAGGCCAAATTACACTTTCCGTTAACATGTGACCCCGGAGTGATCTATTCTTGCAATTTGTAGTCTATGACATTTCAGATTTACATATCGCTAATTTTTCACGAAGTAGTTTGGATGTACTGAACTATGCTTTATCAATGTAACTTTAGTTAAGGAAGATCCATTTTTTTAAGTGCAGCTTTAGTGTAGCTTAACTTCTCCCTGTGTGACGTAATTGGTAAACTATTTTTTGAGTACCTTCCCATACACTGACCGTTTCCAAATCACCATTACCTCATACCTGTTTTTATTCAGGCAAAGATCACAAGGGGCATAGTACTACACACAAACAACGGATAGTGCCAGCCAGCAATACCGGAGAAGGAGCATTTGGCGCAGGCTATTCAAATTAATTTGACGTAGCCTAGCATCCTATATCTCGTGAATCCGCAGCGTCAGACAAAACACCAGTCAGTGTCCAATGTCCATACCACATTGGTCCAGTTACATCAGGGTGCCACTATAATTCTAGAAACATTATGCACCAGAAGCATAACTGTGTTTACATATCTGATGCACCACGGACTCCAATATGCGCGAGTGATTTTAGCAAACGAGACCTCGCTGTCGATGTTAACTACACTCTTGTTGTACAACCTTGGATCCGGAGAATGATGTAGTGGCGTAGCCTACTAGGCCTATGGAATATGGTCCATATTCGGCTATCGAATACATAGAATAAGCTAAGCCTAAAACAATGGTCCAGGCATCCGCAGCCCCAGCACCACTCCAGCCGTGATAACGCATAACCGGAGAGAGGACATCGCTTCTAATACATTTGCCCTATATATTAACCTTGATTGTCCGAAACGATAGTTGCGTAGTCCACTTGTTTTGTTTTCATCATCTCTGACCCAGTCTAGCAGGATTTGCGTCTCTTCTCATCCCAGACACTTGTCCTCTTCCGCCGAATTGAATGAAATGCTTGACGATTAGAAGCAACTGACATCAAGAACGGGTCAAACTCCCCCACCATAAACCATCAGTGAAATGTTCTTGAGATGAGCGGTTGACATTTTGCAGAACAGTTTACTGTTCATTTCCAGTGTGCATAATAACCATATTATCCGATTATTATGTAATTTTCTGACTTTCTTAAACCTACCTGAATGATAGATAGACACCTTGTGGGGCAAATAGTGCATCGACAATAACACCTCCCCAACCAACCTGGTCTCAGAGCATTTTGTGTTATTCTGTATGTAAATCCGAGTCACTCCATTTAGTATATGT
This sequence comes from Salmo trutta, assembly GCF_901001165.1. Lineage (NCBI taxonomy): Eukaryota > Metazoa > Chordata > Actinopteri > Salmoniformes > Salmonidae > Salmo > Salmo trutta. The sequence goes on along the minus strand of NC_042986.1, from coordinate 14,564,290 downwards.
TATGTTTCGTATGGTATGTATTCATTTGTGGATGTCCATCACCCATTTCGTATATATGTGTTACAAATTAAAATTCACATTATCTGTTACAAATTTGCAAAATGTACAATACCTTATGAATTTGCAAATTTACAATATGTTACAAATGTACAAAACATATATATTCTAGCTAGGTGGCTAACATTAACTAGCTGGCTAACATTAGCTAGGCTAGGGGTTAGGAGTTAAGATTAGGGTTAAGTTTAGTTTAGTTAGGCTAAAGGATTAAGGTTAGGGTTGGGGAAGGATTAGCTAAAAGGGATACGGTTAGGGGAAGCATCAGCTAAGATGCTATGTAGTTGCAAAGTAGCTAAAAAGTAGTAAGTAGTTGAAATGTTGCAAATTAGCTAAAATGCTAAAGTTGTCCGTGATGATATTCAAACTCGCAATATTTGGGTTGCCAGACGTTTGTGTTATTGCCTTAAGTAGCTTGTCTTATGTAACCATACCAAACTTAACATATCATACTCATTTGAGAGTCCCTGATTTACATTTACTGTGTTACTTCTAGTTTATGAGACCAGGCTGAACTACTGGAACTACAGTAGTTAGTCTTTTAGCAAAAATAAAATAAAATATGGATGAAGTAGGCAATCATTTCCTTTCTTTTTCAGCATCAGGCATGCTTAATTTTCACTTGAAACATAGTTATTGTGTTTAATAGGCTAAATTACACATTCTGTTAACATACTGTATGACCAAAAATGATCTAGCATTTTGGCAATATAATGTTTTCAAAGTTCTACCAAGTTAAACTATTTAAGTGTACATGTTTTAAACCCTTAATTTTGCAATTTGTAGTCTATGACATTTCAGATTTACATACTGATCATTTTTCACTAAGTAGTTTGGATGTACTTAACTACCTTATCAATGTAACTTTAGTTTAGTAAAATATATTTTTCTTAAGTGTAGTTTTAGTGTAGCTTAGATCACAAGGGCATATTACTACACACAAACAACGGATAGTGACAGCCCACAACAGTGGAGAAGGAGCATTCTTCGCAGGCTAGTACAATTCATTTGATATAGCCTCCTATAGCCTATTTCCTGATTCCGGAGTGTTAGAAAAAACACCAGTCAGTGTCCAATGTCCATACCAACATAATTATAGAAGCATTATCCAACAGAAGCATCAATTCATTTACATATCTGATGCACCACTGACTCCTACAGTACATGTGCAAGGGATTTTAGCAAACATAAACTCGCTGTCGAAGTCAACTACACCCTTGTTGTACAACTTTGGATCCGGAGAATGATTGATGTAGTAGCCTACTAGGCCTATGGAATGTGGTCTGTATTCTACTATCGAATAGATAGAATAGGCTAAGCCTAAAACAATGGTCCAGGCATCAGGCGTCAGCTGCACATCTATAAGCTATGAGACCAGGCTGCACCAACACCACCGCTGTCCACTGGCTATGGTGCTGAAACTGCACTAATTCTCTGTGGCTTTTCCTCCCCAAGGCTGTGCGTGCCAACCCGCACATAAAGTTGCTTTCTACTCGGTCTTTATTTCTCTATTCAATTTCAGAGAACGAACATGCATTTTTGACAATATAATGTTTTCAAAGTTCTACCAAGTTAAACAACATTTAACTATACATGTTTTAAACCCTTATTTTATGTAACAACAAACATGCTTGGGGAAAGTGGGTTGAATTTCAAAATCTATTTTGTAATGACACTAAGTTCCATTGTATCCCAACATTATCTTATTCTCAGACCTGGTGCTAGAGGGCATAATATAAAACATGCCAGAAACAAGTCACTTTTTCATAGGCCTAATGTATTTACAATCCTTTTTACAAATAATTTTTTTAGACAGACATTTGTCCTACACAAACATATAAAACAAAACAAAATACAATTGTGTACATTTTTACTAAATCATACCCCTGAAAAAATGCTTACCTCCCCTGTTATTTGTAATGGTGAGAGTTTGGCATGTCTTGGGGGTATGATCTTTGTGCCTCTGTAACTAACCATTTATGATGATTTGTACTCATGGCAGCGTCCACATTAATGTAGAAGTGATCGGAAACATTATATTCTTATTTACAATAAAAGTGACTTCAAAATGACACAATACATTAGTTACCATTCAATTTATATAGGGCACAACATAATCTGAAACAAAACCAAAACAAACTGCAAATACATCCAACAAATTTGTAGAGTCACAAGCTTGATGTAGTCATTGGTTGCTTGGAATATCGGACCAAATACTAAACTTTTGGTTACTTTAATACACATATAAGGGAATTTCAAATAGAAGAAGACATTCTGTACTGTCACCTCATATGAAACATTTGATCTCAAATCCAAAATGCTGGAGTACAGAGACAAATGAAAAGGTTTAGCTTCACTGTCCAAATAAATATGTAGGGGAGTGTATACACACAAAGTTATTGGCAGTCTCTCTATGTGAGTCATACAAGTGTGACTTGGGACAAATTCCACAAGTCCACGCAATTGCCATCTCCAAACATGAGGAACGATCCCAGGCCCATGGTATTCACCATTGTGATGAGGGAGAACACGGTAACTCAGGAAGTTGTGACCTTAATCAGGTAAGCAGAGACGTACAATAGAACCAGCCCTGTAGGATACACAAACTGGTCTCATTTACAGTCAAATACAGTATATAGGCCTATAATACACTTAACCATGAACATCATATAATTCTGATGTACAATATACATGGCATCTTGATATCTGATACCTACCTGCGTATCAGCCAATCAAAGGTCTTAGACTTTATATCGGGGGGGGGGGGCAAAATATAGCCCGCCGGGCACTTCAATCCGGTCAGCGAGACATAAATAAAAACATATATCTTTGTTTTTACCCCAATTTCGTGGTGTCCAATAGTCACAGTCTTGTCCCATCGCTGCAATTCCCATATGGACTCAGGAGAGGTGAAGGTCGAGAGCCGTGCGTCATCCAAAACACGACCCACCCAAGCCGCACTGCTTGTTGACACAATGCCGTTTAACCCAGCCATACCAATGTGTTGGAGGAAACACCGTACACCTGGCGGCCGTGTCAGCATGCATGCACCTGCCACAGGAGTATCTAGAGCGCGATGGGACAAGGAAATCTCGGCCTGGCAAACCCTCTCCGAACCTGGACGACGCTGGGCCAATTGTACACTGCCTCATGGGTCTCCCAGTCACAGCCAGCTGTGACACAGCCTGGGATCGAACCCAGGTCTGTAGTGATGCCTCAAGCACTGTGATGCAGTTCCCTAGACCGCAGCGCCCCCCGAGAGGCCCCTGCAAATTGATTTTAACAAACAATTGGTCCCCTAAAAAATGCATCCCTCTGTTGAATTTCAAAATCCCGATATGGCCCTCGAGCCAAAAAGTTTGCCCACCCTTGCTTTTCTATCCACCAACCAATGGCATTTCTTAAAATAGTTAAACTTGGCCACCAGAGAGATATTTTAAACCTCCAAATTCAAGGTTTAATTTTGTTCCGCTCTGGAGCAAGTGTAGTGTGCCAGTATTGCATGACATTTTTGACTAGGCTACAAGCTACTAACGTTAGACAAAATTCAAAAGCCATGTTTTCACATACATAACAAAATCCCACGTTTTTGCTTATCCGTTTCACACACATCCATGTGCTTTTACAGAAAAAGATCAAGGAGGTCTATACATTTAAGTTTATCTTAAATTGCTAAATCCGCAATATGTAACTTTTTGGGCGACCCGACCAAATTCACATAGAAATGTGAGTTATAGATCTGTCACTCTGCTGTAGATCTGTTCCATGTGCACTATTTCTATGCTTCCTGTGCTTAAATTTAGTTTTTTCTTCCTTTATGTTCGGTTTTGTACACCAGTTTCAAACAGCTGAAAATACAATATTTTTGCTATGGAAAATACATTTCACAGCGGTTTAGATGGTACAATGATTCTCTACACTATACTTGCTTGTTTTGTCACATAAACTGAAATTAGGCAAACTATTTTAGAATTTTAGCAACCAGGAAATGGAGGTGCGATTTCTGCATAGTGCATCGTCAAACAAGTCGAAGAGCTTTATGGTCTTGTCAAATAGCTGTCATGTACCTCTATTACCATCGCTGCTAGATTGCGCACACACACCGCTTAATCAGTTAACTCGCATCAAACTTTTTTGTGAAGGAAAAAACAAAACTGCTCATTGCTGGTCCTTGATGCTCAATTCAAATAACGCAAATGTAATGAAGTGGATGATTATAAAAATGCATATAAAATTACTGAGTGCAGACATTTTCATACTGGTCCCCCGTGGGAATCGAACCCACAACCCTGTCACGCCTGCTCCCGCTCCCCCTCTCTGGCACTCAAGGGCACTAGGCGGCCCATCATTACGCACACCTCTCACCACCGTTACGCGCATCAGCACTTCATGGGACTCACCTGGACTCTATTACCTTATTGATTGCTTCCCTTATATCTGTCACTTCCTCAGTTTCTTCCGCGTGTCTGCATTGATGTCGTTATGGTTTCCCCTATCCAGACGCTGGCCTTCTTTGTTATCCATTAAATGTTCGCTCCCTGTACTTGCTTCTCGTCTCCCTGAGTCTGTTCTCACAACCCTAGCATTGCACACTCTTCCAACTGAGCCATCACATCATCACAAACCACTTGATGTCTCAATGTACTCAATTACTGTATTGTGCGTTGTTTTTCTTCATGGCGATGGAAAATCTACAGGTACGTTGAGCCAGCCTATGTGCAAATACAGTAATGTACATTAACTTTAAGTGGTTTGTAAGGATGTTAAACTAATACTGCACAAAATGTGGTTGTTTTCCATGTTATTTGATCAAGAAATATATTTAATTTGACGTGGATGTTTTGTGTCTTTGCCCATGACTTTGCACCTTTCGATATAAATGTTTGAGGACAGGGTTTTGTTCTTTCTGGATTCCATTAGAATGACAATTGTAGAGAAAGGGACAGGGCAACAACTGTTACACTTCCAATGATTGAATCCTACAAGATACTGTTCTTAATTATACAACTACCAGCGATGCATATTTATCATTCAGGAAATTTGAAGCAGAGCAGAAATCTTCATGCCTTCTGCCAAACCTGGTCTGATATCACTGTGTTCTCTTTTGGTGATATCACTATTGTGCATGCCCTTGGTGACAGTCTGTTCAACTACAGCCAAAAGCTGTTTTGTGGAGGTTGTCTCTTCTGGAATGTCTGATCAATCTGAGTACTTCCGTCTTATAGACCGTGTAGACGTGTACAGTAACAGCGCCTCCCTTGTCCACTGGGAGGATGACTAGAGATGTGTAATTCTGGAGATTGTTTCTCCAGACATGTCCTGACAAGTCCTATTGCCTCTAGCTTGGATATGTCTTTATGCTCCAGTCTGTGGTACGTATCCAGAACTGGGTCAATAGGCCCAGGTGGAATGAAGGTAGATGCACTCTAAAAAGAAAAGGTTCCTGGAGTATCCTTTAGGGATTATTCAAATTGAAAATGTGGGGGAACCACTATAAGTTATTCGAAGAACCCCTTTTAATGGATCCTCAAAATACCTTTTAACTACCCTCCCTCCCCTGTTATTATTATTAATATTAATAATACGCTTACTGTAACAATAACAACAATATCACAATATTTTAGTTCTCAGTGTTTATTATGATTTTAGTGGCAAAGCAGAATAAAACAATCCAAGTATGAGGTAAACTCACAGCAGAGCCCCAAGTCCAGTGGGTTTATCCTCTGCCATGTTGATGTTAATGTGTTGATGTTCTCCGTACCCATAGACAGAATGATTTAGCAGTACATGGTGATCGAACAGGTTTCCTGTTATATTCATCAGAGGTGTAGGGAGGGGGAAGTCTGTGAATCCAACATTTTTTTATTATACAGATGATTAACCAAACATTGACACGACAGTATTCATACCTTGGTTTTTGTCGTGAATGTGAATGAAAAAAAACAGTTTTGATAATGGTTTTCATACACATACCTTGTCCATAATGTAGAGACCTATGGGATATTCACTGACGAGGTAAGGAAGGAGGATGGTAAATGTGATCTGCATAACATACCAATACCAATTTACATATGTATGCCTCCTTGTCTGTATACCTGCAGACACAGACACAAAAGTGATCAGTTCAGTCATCTGCACCCAATACAGTTAACCTGCAATATATTCTTATAGCCTACATATTCTTACCTCGTTGTTCATTGATACCCATTGAATTGTGTCTATTTTCTGTTTTAGAAAGATTTGCACAAATATGAAAAGATAGACGTTATCATCATAAAACAATATCAATTTAGATCATACAATGGACAAATCTTACCTTAAATTGAGGAGATCTTTACATTTTTACAGTTCAGTGCGTGCACCTGCTGTCCTTTCAAATTCAAATCCAAATGTTTCAGTTGGGCAGTTAGGTTCCTGCAAGAACCCCCACCAACTAAGGAGGGTCCTCGTTGAACTTGGAAGAATCTTTTGGGAGCCATTTTCAGTGCCAAGAACCCAAAGGTTCTTCGAAGATCTTTGAGGATCTTAGAAGAACCCTTGTTGAACCCCTAATTTGTGCAGAGTGTGGAGCCCTAAAAACACTTTTAGTGGGGACAGAAGGGTTGCAATCTCTAAATAATAGTTTCAGATGCAATGTGCGTATGAATTAGTAGTTCAAACGCACTGCAGTTGTTAGCCCTGATATTCAGGCTGATTTGCTCGTATGTGTTTTATTTTGTATATATTTTCTGTATATATTTCCCACGCTCAATGCACATGTGAAGCTTGTTGGGGCTTACTTCTGTGTGCAAATCGTTCCACGGCTGCAGTTTGAGCTTATATATGACCTTTTACTTATGAAAAGAAGCTGATAATGGCCTTGATTATTTACCATTTACTTAGGATATTTTAGCCTGTTTAAATTGATTTACAGCATAGTATGGTGTTTGCCTCGGGCTTTAGGGCTTCCATATACAGTATAGTCTATATTGTAGCGACGATTATGTATATAGCAGTAGCTTATGTGTAGGTCTCTTATAATATTAAACTAGGAAAAGAGACCCTTAATCTTATACTTGGGACCACACAGCCACTCCACTGAATAGCAGGCTAATGATTGCAGTTAGCCACTGATTCCAACCAAACCACTCATTGTTGAATTTGCGATTTCCAACTTGCTGTGTAATGTTTATGTCCAATGGCCGATGAGCATGGATACGTTTTATCTATCATTTCTCTTAATTATTTCTCTTCATATGACAAGGATTAAAAAGGATTTGCCAGTACATTGTTGACTTGATTGATGATGATGACTGCTAGCTAAGATTTTAAAAGTATGATGTTCACAGTCCAATCAAAGCTACTGTAGATATAATGTGATTTGACATCATTTTATCTGTGGTCAATGACCTTGAGCCTTGTTGGATGGGCACTTCTAATGTAACTCTATGGCAGGACCAAAGGGGCTTACATTTTCTATCTCTACCCTTAGATTTGGTGGTGACGTTGTGTCCCCATGAGTGACAGATTGCCGAGCCAATCACGGCGCAACGCTCCGTATTTTCTGCTCGCTTGCCCCACCACCACAGAAAGCACTGAGCTAGGCTGAAACACCTGCATTTTGAAGCTGCCTTACTCAAGAAAACAAAAAAGAGACCATGTTTCTATGTGGCTTTATTAAATCAATGATATATATTTTTTTACATTGTTTGCAAACTGATATGTGACATGTATTAATGCCAAAATTACATGCAAAAAAAAACATGCTCAAAATGTGGGGCTCAAAATAGGTGGGGCCCCACCTGCCCTGAATGACAGGTCGCCACTGAATTGGATGATGCACAATTTATTACAAGAAAGAATCATGCGCAGCTGGTGTTATAAGCATAGGGCTAAGTGTGCCAGGTTATCCAATGGGAACAGCTAACATGTAGCATTCTATCATGTGAAACTACGTCTACGATTTTAATTGGCTGATACAGATTTTGAGACAGAGAAAAGGTTCAAGTTTAAACTTAAACCCAAGTTTAAGTTTAAGTTTTTTTAATGTTCGCAAGTATGGACCTAGCGAGTAAGAGATGAACAAACTGACCAAACCAGGTTCCAGCTCACGATGGGGCGAGGTCCAGTACATTCACAGACACACGACTAGGGCATAGGGACAATGGCAATGAGTTAGTATACTAATACCTGGATGAGAAGTTACCCTACAGATGTATGTAGTATGTACAGGTGTACCTCTATAATGTGTATTGAATAATGTGACATGAACACACAAACAGATGTTGAAGGTGGCCAGGCCTGATGTTGAAGGTGGCCAGGCCCTTAGCAGCAGAGACAAAGGCCACAGCTGAAGGGAAATGGAGAGTGGATAAACACACCCATGGACATGAATTGTATTTGAGGAGAGACAGAAACATGTTGATCACCAGAGTATGTAACACAGCAGAATCAAGTTATTTAACTTTAAATTCCCCATTTCAAGAGATAGCTAATTCAGTAATGTCAGCCATGGAAAACAATTCAGATATATTCCAATGGATATGTCTCATTGCCTTGTCTGGCATGAAATTGTGGAGATCCCACCTGTCTGAACAAATCTCTTACGCATACTTTCTCTCTGCCCACATAACACTGAATATTATGTGTTCAGTTACACAAGAACGGACGTTAGCGATCTTAAACCAAATAGGCTTACCTGCATCATCTTCCTAACAGATGCTGTTCCAAATCCTAGAACAGAGAACAGTCTGTTATTACCAAATGGCTTCAATAACTAAGAAAGCACTGCCAGCAGCAACACAAACAGTCAAACACACATTGTCCTGTAAACTGTGTCATTCTTATACCTTGCTGAATGAGGTGATCTGAAATTATGCCTCCAAAGAGCACAGATGGGATTACCTTACTCACCCATCCCTGAAACAACCTATATTAGAGGTATGAATTATGATATAGTGAATTGTCAGATTACACTAAATTGCAATGGTTAGACCATTTATTTTGGGTGAAGAAGGCAGTATAGGTAAGACATGCTTTTTGGATGAGACAAAGAAAGAGCCTGAAGAAATAAAGGTTTAATAACTGCCGTGCGGAAATGTATCTTTGAAGAAGGTTGGTAGCCATGACATTAATGTGTAACTAGTATTACAGAAGCATACCACCCTGCATTCCACTGCTGGCTTGCCTCTGCAGCTCAGCATAGTTGGTCCTGGTCTGTCCCTGGATGGGAGACCAGATGTTGCTTGAAGTGGAGCTGGTGGGCCAGTAAAAGGCAATCTTGCTTCTGGTCTAAAAATAAATAAATATCCTAATGCCCCAGGGCAATGATTGGGGACATTGCCCTGGGTAGGGTGCCGTCTTTCGGATGGGATGTCGAATGACTGTCCTGACTCTCTGTGGTCTCTAAAGATCCCATGGCACTTATGGTAAGGGTATGGGTGTTAACCCCGATTTCCAGGCTAAATTCCAAATCTGTCCCTCATACCATCATGGCCACCTAATCATCCCCAGCTTCCAATTGGCTTATTCATACCCTCTCTTCCCCTCTGTGACTATTCACCAGGTTGTTGCTGTAAATGAGAATGTGTTCTCAGTCAACTTACCTGGTAAAATAAGGGTTAATAAAATAAAATTAAGACCATGGAACTGGAGAGAGGTGAAGAACAAGAGTGTAAAAATCAGTGTAAGCCATGCAAGCAGGCAAAAACAAGAGGTTTTTCAAATCAAATCAAATGTTATTAGTCACATGAGCCAAATACAACAGGTGTAGACCTTACAGTGAAATGCTTACTTACGAGCCCCTAACCAACAATGCAGTTAAAAAAAACACATAAGTATAAGAAATATAAGTAAGAAGTAATTAAAGAGCAGCAGTAAAATAACAATAGCGAGACTATATACAGAGGGGTACCGGTACAGAGTCAATGTGCGGGGGCACCGGTTAGTTGAGGTCATATGTACATGTAGGTAGAGTTATTAAAGTGACTATGAGTAGATGATAACAACAGAGAGTAGCAGCAGAGTAAAGGGGCGGGGGGGCAATGCAAATAGTCTGGGTAGCCATTTCATTAGATGTTCGGGAGTCTTATGGCTTGGGGTAGAAGCTTAGAAGCCTCTTGGACCTAGACTTGGCGCTCCGGTACCGCTTGCCGTGCAGTAGCAGAAAGAACAGTCTATGACTAGAGTGGCTGGAATCTTTGACAATTTTTAGGGCCTTCCTCTGGCACCGTCTGGTATAGAGGTCCTGGATGGCAGGAAGCTTGGCCCCAGTGATGTACTGGGCTGTTCGCACTACCCTCTGTAGTGCCTTGCGGTCGGAGGCCGAGCAGTTGCCATAACAGGCAGTGATGCAACCAGTCAGGATGCTCTCGATGGTGCAGCTGTAGAACCTTTAGAGGATCTGTGGACCCATGCCAAATCTTTTCAGTCTCCTGAGGGGGAATAGGTTTTTTCGTGCCCTCTTCAAGACTGTCTTGGTGTGCTTGGACCATGTTAGTTTGTTGGTGATGTGGACACCAAGGAACTTGAAGCTCTCAACCTGCTCCACTGCAGCCCCGTTGATGAGAATGGGGGCGTGCTCGGTCCTCTTTTTCCTGTAGTCCACAATCATCTCCTTTGTCTTGATCATGTTGAGGGAGAGGTTGTTGTCCTGGCACCACACGGCCATTTCTCTGACCTCTTCCCTATAGGCTGTCTCATCGTTGTCGGTGATCAGGCCTACCACTGTTGTGTCATCGGCAAACTCAATGATGGTGTTGGAGTCATGCCTGGCCGTGCAGTCATGAGTGAAAAGGGAGTACAGGAGGGGACTGAGCACGCACCCCTGAGGGGCCCCTGTGCTGAGAATCAGTGTGGCGGATGTGTTGTTACCTACCCTTACCACCTGTGGGCGGCCCATCAGGAAGTCCAGGATCCAGTTGCAGAGGGAGGTGTTTAGTCCCAGGGTCCTTATCTTATTGAAGAGCTTTTGATCTGTTTGGGCGACCTTGACCAACAAGACACTAACAAAAGTGGGGGTCCTCTGAATGGGAGACTAAGCTGCCCAACTAGAGCTAACCAGAAGGGATGGCTAGAATCAGCTGTCTGAAGCTGGTCGTTTTAACATATACAGTAGTATGATTATAACACCCTACCTCATGAACATAACAACCAGTTAAACAAGTAGTACTTAGCTATAACACATGCATGATGTTTTTTGATAATTTCAAACTATAAATATATTATTAAATACAGTACTATACAGTAGTATGAGATATTATAACTGCCTACCTCATGTGAAACCTAAAACCAACCACTTATTATTTGACGCTCGTTGGACATGGCAGGGCTTGCAAACTATCACGGATTACAAAGGGAAACCCAGCCACGAGCTTCCCAGTGACACAAACCTACCAGACGAGCTACATGCCTTCTATGCTCGCTTCGAGACAAGAAACACTGAACCATGCATGAGAGCACCAGCTGTTCCCAGACAACTGTGTGATCTTGCTCTCCGTATCGGATGTGAGAAAAACCTTTAAATAGGTTAACATTCACAAGGCCGCAGGGCCAGTCGGATTACCAGGACATGTACTCCGAGCATGCGCTGACCAGCTTGCAAGTGTCTTCACTGACATTTTCAACCTCTCCCTGACCCAGTCTGTAATACAAACATGTTTCAAGCAGACTACAATAGTGGCTGTGCCCAAGAACGCCAATGTAATCAGTTCTAAATGACTATCGCCCTGTGGCACTCACATCTGTAGCCATGAAATGCTTTGAAAGGCTGATCATGGCTCACAACAACACCATTATCCCAGACACTCTGGACCCACTCCAATTCACATACTGCCCCAACACATCCACAGACGACGCAAACTTTATTGCACTCCACATTGCCCTCTCCCACCTGGACAAGAGGAACATCTATGTGAGAATGCTGTTCATTGAATACAACTCAGTGTTCAACAATATAGTAGCCTCGAAGCTCACCACTAAGCTAAGGTCCCTGTGACTAAACACCTCCTTCTGCAACTGGATCCTGAACTTCCTGACGGGCCGCCCCCAGGTGTTGAGGGTAGGCAACAACAAATCCGCCATGCTAACCCTCAAAATGGGGGGCCCCTCAGGGTGCGTGCTTAGTTCATTCCTGTACTTCCTGTTCACCCACGTCTGCGTGGGTGCACACGACTCCAACACCATCAAATATGTTTTCAGACACACGTCGCTAGTAGGCCAGATCACCGACGATGATGAGACAGCCTATAGGTAGGAGGTCAGAGAAATGGCAGTGTGACTTTTATGTCAGTAAGACAAAGGTCATGGCCTACAGGAAACGGAGGGCTGAGCACGCCCCCATTCACATCGACAGGGCTGTAGTGGAGCGGGTCGAGAGCTTCAAATCCCTTGGTGTCCACATCACTATGGATCAATCATGGTCCAAACACACCAACACGGTTGTGAAGAGGGCACGACAATACCTCTTCCACCTCAGGAGGCTGAAAAGATTTGGCATTGGCCCTCAGATATTCAAAAAGTTATACAGCTGCACCATCAAGAGCATATTGACTGGTTGCATCACCGCTTACTATGGCAACTGCTTGGCATCTGACCGCAAGGCGCTACAGAGGTTAGTACGTACAGCCCAGTACATCACTGGAGCCGAGCTCTCTGCCATCCATGACCTCTATATCAGGTGGTGTCAGAGGAAGGTCCCCCCCAAAAATGTACAACTCCAGTAATCCAAGCCACAGACTGTTTTCTCTGCTACCACATGGCAAGCGATACCAATGCACCAAGTCTGGAACCAACAGGACCCGAAACAGCTTCTACTCCCAAGCCATCATAAGACTTCTAAACAAGACTGCTAAATAGCTCATCAAATAGCAACCATGTTGTTGTCATGTTGTGTTGCTACCATGCTGTGTTGTCCTGTTTTGCTGCCTTGCTATGTTGCTGTCTTAGGTCTCTCTTTATGTTGTGTTGTGTTGTCTCTCTTGTCGTGATGTGTGTTTTGCACTATATTCATATTTTATTTATTGTACATTTTTAATCACAGCCCCTGTCCCTGCAGGAGGCCTTTTGCCTTTTGGTAGGCCATCATTGTAAATAAGAATTTGTTCTTAACTGACTTGCCTAGTTAATTAAAGGTTAAATAAATAAAAAAGAAACATACCTGAATTGACCCTTTTATGCACTAATTCTCTTGCACTGACTCTATGTTACACACACTGGACTCTGCCCACACAATTGCACTGACACACACACACACACACACACACACACACACACACACACACACACACACACACACACACACACACACACACACACACACACACAGACGCGCACACACACACACACACACACTTTCACACTCACCACATACACTGCTGCTAGTCACTTTACCCCTACCTACAGTACCAGTCAAAAGTTTGGACACAACTACTCATTCAAGGGTTTTTCTTTATTTTACTATTTTACACATTGTAGAATAATAGTGAAGACATCAAAACTATGAAATAACACATATGGAATCATGCAGTAACCAAAAAAAGTGTTAAACAAATCAAAATATATTTTATATTTGATATTTTTCAAAATAGCCAGCCTTTGCCTTGATGACAGTGTATCTGAGCTTTAAAGGGTACATTTCTGGGTTGTGGTGTTTGTATAAGAAAGCCTTGTGATGATAATATTCTGGATTACAGTATGTTAGTTGAGTCCAGAATTTGGTCGCTCTTTTTCAACTTGGAGTGCTAGGGGGAATCCCCCGAGTTCTGTCCTGCAGGCTAGGTTTGGGACATTTCTGTGCACACCTAGAATATTTTTGCCAGGTGTTTAAAATGTAGGTGGGGATTTTGTCCCATGATGTGTAGTTTAAATTGTAAAGGGGGTCCCAAATTTCGCTGCCATATAGGAAAGGATTGGAGTTATGACAGAGTCAAATCATTTTTGCCACATTGTAATTGGAGGGTTAAATTCGTACAATGTTTTTCTAATTTCAAAATATTCCCTGCGTGCTTTATCTGTAAAATACTTTATGGACACGTCAAACCGCCCAGATGAATTTACTCAAACCAAGCACCAAGGTAAGTATAGTTGGTGGTATGTTTCAAGGATGTTTCTCCTAGGGTGAAATGGTATATACTCTCCTGAGATCTAGACTTTTGCTGAAAGATCATTACTTAGTTTTCTGGATAGTGTCCAGTCCTTAACATATTTTTCTAGTGTCGTGGAAATTCTTACAAAGGGACACTCTAAGTCAATATTAAATTAATCATTGTTTATTGTCAGCGCACTGGAGAGGTTCCAACCAACTCAATGCACCATAGTACACATGTCAATCAGGATCTCTGCCTGGGCAGTCCCAGCAGTTGTATTATATATGGCTATACAGACAAGTTATATTTGCATGATTTAGCATAATTAATTAATCATTACCGTTTTGTTTCATCCATGTGACAGACCAATATTGGTTTATAACGTGACAGACCAATACCTCACGAGGCTTCTATCTCTCTAAGCTGAAACCTTGAAACTGAGATATCTCTCAAAACAAGGTCTGGGCATACTGCCAAATTGCAGCTACTGATAGTGAGGATTTGTACAGTCAGTCACTTGCAAGAACACAGAAATTGGTTTATAGAACAGCACATGAATACAACACAGAAATTTGTTAGAAGAATAGCACAAACATTAACATTTCCCTTACACTAGTAAGAACAGGCTTTTTTTTGCCCCTGTTCTTTTGGTGAAAAGATTACTAAGTCACGGCATATAAAACAAACTATATTCCTTTGTCTTCTAGGGTGAATCCCAGAGATGTACACTGAACAAAAATATAAATGCAACATACAACAATTTTTAAGATTTTACTGAGTTACAGTTCATATAAGGAAATCAGTCAATTGAAATAAATTCAATCTATGGATTTCACATGACTGGGAATACAGATACGCATCTGTTGGTCACAGATACCTTACAAAAAAGGTAGGGGCGTGTAGCAGAAGACCAGTCAGTATCTGGTGTGACCACCACCACCGTGCAGCGTGACACATCTCCTTCGCATAGAATTGGTCATGCTGTTGATTGTGTCCTGTCGAATGTTGTCCCACTCCACTTCAATGGCTGTGCGAAGTTGCTGGACATTGGCAGGAACTGGAACACGCTGCCGTACACGTAGATCCAGAGCATCCTAAACATGCTCAATGGGTGACATGTCTGGTGAGTATACAGGCCATGGAAGAACTGGGACATTTTCAGTTTCCAGGAATTCTGTACAGATCCTTGCGACATGGGGCCATGCATTATCATGCTGAAACATGAGGTGATGGCGGCAGATGAATGGCACAACAATGGGCTTCGTTGTCCGTAGCTTATGCCTGCCCATACCATAACCCCACCGCCCCCATGAGGCACTCTGTTCACAACATGGACATCATCAAAACGCATCTGGTCGGTACAGCTGAAACCGGGATTCATTGGTGAAGAGCACACTTCTCCAGCATGACAGGGGCCATCGTCAGTTACGACACCAAACTGCAGTTAGGTCAAGACAATGGTGAGAACAACAAGCACGCAGAAGAGCTTCCCCCGAGACGGTTTCTGACAGTTTGTGCAGAAATTCTTCGGTTGTGCAAACCCACAGCTTCATCAGCTATCCGAGTGGCTGGTCTCAGACGATCCTGCAGGTGAAGAAGCTCCCCCCCCAACACCTGCCCTCACCATTGTTAACAGATCTGTGGGATAATGGTGGGGCGAAGGACACGGACTACTGCTCGCCCCCACCTCCCACTAGCACAGCAGACGGGAGGATGGGGTGACACAGTGTGTTAGCTAACTAGCTAGATTGCTAATTAGACACCGTGTGCTAGCTAACATGTTAGTTAACTAGATAGCACAGTGTCGCCCCCGCCTGGCCTGACTAGCTGGCTCAGCTTGTACACAGTGTCCTTTGCTCCCGCTTACCAAACACCTTCCCTCGCCGTCGTTAACAGAACTGCGGGAAAACAGTGCCCGACCGGCGGGGACGAAGAACACTATCTACCGGTGTACGGCTAGCTAGATACAGTTGTCGCTACCACCCCTTCTTCTGTGGGGGTTTATCGGTGGCTGGCATCCAATGTTATTGTGCATCAACACCACCTATTGTACCGAAGCAGCCTCGCCTCCCGCCTGTAGCAATAGAAGTAGAGGGGTTCCTGCAGATGCAGGAATGCCCACATGCAGGAACGCCCTGTATTGCAGGAACGCCCTGTATTGCAGGCGGCAATTGCACCCTTCTCACCTAACGTCGACTCACCTCAAGCCGGGAAAAAAACCCTGCCAAAGACCAAAAAGAAATGTCACGACCTATGCGCAAACTTTTGACTGGGAAGCATACGGTAAACGTTTTATTTAACCTTTAACTCGGCAAGTCAGTTAAGAACAAATACATTTTTACAATGGCGGCCTACCCCGGCGGAACCCTAACACTGGGTCAATTGTGCGCCGCCCTATGGGACTCCCAATCACGGGCGGTTGTGATACAGCC
Source organism: Salmo trutta (assembly GCF_901001165.1). Taxonomy (NCBI): domain Eukaryota; kingdom Metazoa; phylum Chordata; class Actinopteri; order Salmoniformes; family Salmonidae; genus Salmo; species Salmo trutta. The sequence goes on along the minus strand of NC_042986.1, from coordinate 14,547,741 downwards.
TGGAATCAAACCAGGGTCTGTAGTGACACCTCTAGCACTGAGATGCAGTGCCTTCGACCACTGCGCCACTCGGGAGCCTAACTTACCTACGCCAAAATCGCACATCTGCTAAGAATAAATGATAAACCTCGGCAGCAAGGCTACACAATGCAGGAAACAGTGCCCTCAATGGATTGTCATGTTGGATTGACCAATTTAAATAAGTTTATTTCAATATCTGCACATTTGACCTCAAAAACACCCAATAATACAAGGGAGGGGAGTTCTCTGTAGTCTGTGCATAATCACATTGTCTGATCATACAATGAAATTGACATTTAGCAGCAGGTAAAAAAACAAATATCACAACATAAACAAGAAATGAGCGCTTCTACAGTGACCTTAACCCATTGAACAATATTTACACCACATGCCTCTGCAGTAAATGTACAAATTCAGACTGGTTACTAACTCTTAATAGCAATCTGGTAATGTGTACCTTATAGCAACTTCTCTACTTCTGTAGGAGAGCCTTTATACTGTGAAAGGTCAAGGTTTTCAACCTCCAGCTACAAGTTTTCATGCCTCAATATAACAACCTACAAGGCAGAGTTTCAGGTATCTTTCAAACACAGAAGGGAATGTAAACTCAGCCAACCATTTAAAAGAAACCCATATTTCCATGTATGTAATAATTTCATCCATCAGTAGACAGGTTAAGACCAGATGTCCAGAAGATAGACTTGCCGTTATAACCAATCAAATTACTGTAGATAACTGTTACCTGGCCTTTTTCCACATGACCCAAACCCCTTACAAAAAATAAAAACAGCATTTAGCCTATATTCCCCTCTGTCCTTTACATAGGAGCCTAATTTAGGCTTAAAAAGGCCAAGTGCAGTAAAAAATATATATAAATATATTTCCTGTGTTTAATATACATATTTCCACACCGAGGTTGAAATAATACTAGGTAATTTTTAGAAAGGTGATGCCATTTTAGTGTAAGAGCTGTTTGAAAAGACTGCCTCTGAGTTTTGGCCTGCCTGGTGACATCACCAATGAGAAAGAGCTCTGTCAATGGATAGTTCTGTTTTCTCCTCCCCACTCCCAGACAATCCTAGCAAAATTCTTGCTTGAGGACTTGCTCTTCGCCAAGAAGCTATTTTTTTCTAGTTGACCACTTTAATTGAACAGTCACAGAAAGGTACTTAATTGTTAACCAGAAATGACTTGATATTGAGATAAAAAACAGCTACATTGGACCTTAACTATATGGTTTGTATAAAATCTTAACACCCACGCTCAACGTGTCGACTCAGTGGCTTAAAAAACGAATTCAATTATATTCAGAACCGACCATGACACTCAAGTGATTAATACCAATTTCTCAGGTAATCAAATATAAACCAGGCATTTAAATGTGTGGTGTCTCAAAGGGTATATAAATGTGGGTACTCTTGAATGTTTAAATCATAGTGTCGGCACTTAAAAAAAAAAAAAATACAGCCATATAGCGTTTGCACAATCAATTAAGTCCTCTCATATATGCAACATGAAAAAAGTATTTATATATAATATGTTATTTTTCCATTATCATCCAGTCTTTCACGGATTATAAATAGGAGAAAGGAAGTATGGTAGTCCATGTCACAGCTCGTCATTTTACTTGGGATCCTCAATAATGCATTTGCTGAGGTCTGTCATTTTGGGGTATTTGACTTTCTTCTGGTCCAGTTCGTTCTGAGCCCACAACAGCAGCTTGAGTAGCTTGGCCAGCTTGGGCGTTGACTCCCTGTTCTCATAGTCCAACACAGCCTGGTTCACCTCACTCCACACCTGAAGAGCATTCACAAGGGAAAGAATGGTGTAAATTACAAGAATACAGTCACACATAGAACACCTATATAAAAAGAGACCCCTTTACAAATGCACATTAAGGCTATTAGTGAAATAAGATCTGCATCTCTTCAACTTCAGATGTGCAAATTCTGTTTACACGATCCTTACATTAGCCTTGAATGTGGTGTGGCCAAACGCACATTCCTGATTCATGTGTGTGCAGCTAATAGCATACCATAAATATCTTAGTATTTAAAAAAACAAAATAAGGTTAACTATTCAGGAGCATCTCATCCAAACCATATTGCACATAATGTTATACACATGATCAACGCAAAGAGTTACGAAGCGTGTGGACATTTTAAAAACCTGTCATTTTCAATTTGGCCAACAGCAAATGCTGTATACTGGTATTTTATTTAACTAGGCAATTCAGTTAAGAACAAATTCTTATTTACGATGACGGCCTACCCCGGACGACGCTGGGCCAAGTAAGGTAAGTCTTTTACGCTACAAAAATATGTAATGGAACTAGTATGTTGTCAAACTAGTGTAGAGTCGTGGCCAAAAGTTTTGAGAATGATACAAATATTAATATTCAAAGTCTGCTGCCTCAGTTTGTATGAATGCAATTTGCATATACTCCAGAATCTTATGAAGAGTGATCAGATGAATTGCAATTAATTTCAAAGTCCCTCTTTACCATGCAAACGAACTGAATCCCCCCCAAAAAAATTCCACTGCATTTCAGCCCTGCCACAAAAGGACCAGCTGACATCATGTCAGTGATTCTCTTGTTAACACAGGTGTGAGTGTTGACGAGGACAAGGCTGGAGATCACTCTGTCATGCTGATTGAGTTCGAATAACAGACTGGAAGCTTCAAAAGGTGCTTGGAATTATTGTTCTTCCTCTGTCAACCATGGTTACCTGCAAAGAACCACGTGCCGTCATCATTGCTTTGCACAAATAGGGCTTCACAGGCAAGGATATTGCTGCCAGTAAGATTGCACCTAAATCAACCATTTATCGGATCCTCAAGAACTTCAAGGAGAGCAGTTCAATTGTTGTGAAGGCTTCAGGGCGCCCAAGAAAGTCCAGCAGGCGCCAGGACCATCTCCTAAAGTTGATTCAGCTGCGGGATCGGGGCACCACCAGTACAGAGCTTGCTCAAGAATGGCAGCAGGCAGGTGTGAGTGCATCTGCATGCACAGTGAGACGTAGACTTCTGGAGGATGGCCTGGTGTCAAGAAGGGCAGCAAAGAAGCCACTTCTCTCCAGGAAAAACATCAGGGACAGACTGATATTCTGCAAAAGGTACAGGGATTGGACTGCTGAGGACTGGGGTAAAGTCATTTTCTCTGATGAATCCCCTTTCCGATTGTTTGGGGCATCCGGAAAAACGCTTGTCTGGAGAAGACAAGGTGAGCGCTACCATCAGTCCTGAGTCATGCCAACAGTAAAGCATCCTGAGACCATTAATGTGTGGGGTTGCTTCTCAGCCAAGGGAGTAGGCTCACTCACAATTTTGCCTAAGAACACAGCCATGAATAAAGAATGGTCCAACACATCCTCCGAGAGCAACTTCTCCCAACCATGCAGGAACAGTTTGGTGACGAACAATGCCTTTTCCAGCATGATGGAGCACCTTGCCATAAGGCAAAAGTGATAACTATGTGGCTCGGGGAACAAAACATCGATATTTTGGGTCCATGGCCAGGAAACTCCCCAGACCTTAATCCCATTGAGAACTTGTGGTCAATCCTCAAGAGGCGGGTGGACAAACAAAAACCCACAAATTCTGACAAACTCCAAGCATTGATTATGCAAGAATGGGCTGCCATCAGTCAGGATGTGGCCCAGAAGTTAATTGACAGCATGCCAGGGCAGATTGCAGAGGTCTTAAAAAAAAGTTTTAAAAAAAAAGGGGTCAACACTGCAAATATTGACTCTTTGCATCAACTTCATGTAATTGTCAATAAAAGCCTTTGACACTTATGAAATGCTTGTAATTATACTTCAGTATTCCATAGTAACATCTGACAAAAATATCTAGACACTGAAGCAGCAAACTTTGTGGAAATTAATATTTGTCATTCTCAAAACTTTTGGCCACGACTGTAGTGTAAAGAGGCTCTAATAATACAATGATGCAGATGATAGACCACCCACACACACCTTCTGTCGCTGCATCATGTTAAGCAAGTCTCCAAAGGGCGACTCCTCTGGGGTATCGAAGGCAAGAAGAGCCAGCGTCCTCTCCATCTCTGTCAGGCACTCTCTGCTCTCCTCCCCCTGCTCTGCCAGCTGTGTCTGGGCAAACTCCAACGCAGACTCCGTCTCCCGCAGCCTGATTAACTCAATCAAGTGCTGTTGCTACAAAGAGGAAAAGGGGAAAGAAATGGAGAGGGATGACGGAAGTTAAAGAGTTTTGGTGTAGGCAACGGACATCCACATTGAGATGCTTATGATTTGGACAGGAGCTGGTCCCAAAAGAGTCCACTGAGGGCATCCTTACCTGCAGGTGAAAGTACAGGTAGCGCTTAGTGTCAAGCAGTTCTGGGTGTAAGCGGTTGATGAGTGCGATGGCCTCCTGTATATGTCCCTTCAGGATCATCTCTCTGATCTTTATCCTCTCATCCAGCGAGTCCAGGTCCACACTGGGTTCGATCCCAGACTCCATCCGGAACTTCTCAGCTGCCTCTTTAAACCCCTCTGCACAAACACAGGCAAGAGTGAGACCATCAAAATCACAAGAACAATCAACCGGATATAGGATAGATCAAGGAAAAAGGTGAGTGATTCTGCAAGTAGAGGCGAGCTGAAAAGCCAAAGACGTTTGGAGCAGAACAGTAAACTGGGATTGAGCGCAGCTCAGATTGGAGGTTGTTTTAGCAGCAAATGACACATTGTGAATGATGGTATACCTGTCACCAGGTAATTCATAATAATCCGGTTCATGTCAGCCCTCTGTATTTGTACATTGTTCAGTTTGTCCATCCATTCGTCATTCGTAATATCTTCAGGCTTTTCCGTGTAACTCATCATTGGATCCTGCAAAATTTGAATATATATATATTTTTTTAAGTGTTATGTAGCAGGTAGCTAGTTTTTGCGCCGACCTGCTGTTTATGTCAAGAGTGACTGAAGTAGTGTTTGAAAAACCAAAACAACGTTAGCTAGCTAGCATTGCTTTAAATTGTATTGGGTTGCTAAAACAGTCTGGAAAGACAGAAGTGAAATACAATTCAATTTCAAATTACTGTGCCGGTGGGCAGGATGTTTGGTCATTATGACGGGGGGCATGAGACAATATCTAAAAAGATCGTATTAAAGCTAATTTTATTTGTCACATGCACCGAATATAAAAAGGTGTAGACCTTACAGTGAAATGCAGTTAGGAAAAATAAGTGTTAAGTAAAAAATATAAGTAACATAGTTAAAGAGCAGCAGTAAAATAACAGTAGCAAGGCTATACACAGAGGGTACCGGTACAGAGTCGATGTGCAGGGGCACAGAGAAGTCAAGGTAATATGTTCATGTAGGTAGAGTTAACGTGACTACACATAGATAACAAGAGAGTAACAGCTGCATAAAAGAGGGGTATAGAGGTCCTGGATGGCAGGAAGCTTGGCCCCAGTGTTGTACTGGGCCGTATGCACTACCCTCTGTAGTGCCTTGCAGCCGAGCAGTTACCATACCATGCAGTGATGCAACCAGTCAGGATGCTCTCGATGGTGCAGCTGTAAAACCTTGAGGATCTGAGGACCCATGCCCAATCTTTTCAGTCTCCTGAGGGGGAAATAGGCTTTGTCGTGCCCTCTTCACAACTGTCTTGGTGTGATTGGACTAGGGTTGCACATTTTGGGGAATATTCAGAGGTGGAAAATTAATATATGAAAATTAATATTAAATACCATTTAAATGTAGATTTTTTTGCATTGGAAAAATGTACCATATATGGAGACAGAAACATAAACCTTTCACATTATAAGTAGGAATAATTGCAAATGATTAAATCCCAATAGATTTTTTTGTTGTTACAAATTGGACTTTAATTAAATGAGTTGACTCTTCACATGGGATGATTTCACTGATCAACAAAAGGGAATATTGAATGATCCATCGCGTCTCCCAAAAACGTTTTCAACATACATCTGTAAAATGATAGTCTAGAAACTAAAGCTTTGGTTGTCTTCCTCTCAGGCTTCCATGTCTCCTCCCTCGACCTCCTCAATGTCCACCTCTTGAACATCAAACTCTGGGGCCTTATCTTCACTGTCACTTTCCAACCTTGTTGAGGATGGCTCGTTGTCAGGGTTCAAAAAGCCTCAGATTTGCCCGGGTGGGCACCAATTTTTCAACCCTTGTATTGGTCAGTCAGGTTGCATGCTTTGGTGTGTGTTCCCAAACAAGGACCAGTTGCGCTCTGAGGCGGCTGATGTTGGGATTTGGAGGATGATGGAGGCAACAGGGGAAAGAGCCTCAGACCCACAAAGTCCCTTCCACCAGGTGGCTGATGAGATATGTTGGCACAACTGCCATATTGCATCTCCAGCCCAAAGCCCTTGCTTGGAAGTATACTTCACCAGACTGCCAAGAACCTTGCCCTCATCCAGTCCAAGGTGGCAAGACACTGTAGTGATGACACCATAGGCCTTGTTGATCTCTGCACCAGACAGGATGCTCTTGCCAGCATACTTGCGGTCCAACATGTACGCTGCGGCGTGTATGGGCTTCAGGCAGAAGACTTTATGCTTTTTGATGCATTTCAGAACTGCAGTTTCCTCTGCTTGGAGCAACAGTGAAGTGGGTAGGACAATACGGATTCCTTCTCTTACATCTGCAAGCGGAGGCTGAACATCATACAGGATGGCATTGTCTCCCTCAATCCGTGCAATGGCTACTGCTTTAGGTTTCAGGAGTTTCAGGCTGCTTACCACTCTCTCCCAAAATACATCATCCAGGAGGATCCTCTTGATGGGGCTGTCCATATCAGCAGACTGGGATATGGCCATTTCTTAGAGACTCCTTCCCCTCCAGGAGACTGTCAAACATAATGACTCCACCCCAATGGGTGTTGCTAGGCAGCTTCAATGTGGTGCTCTTATTCGTCTCTTTTTACTTGGTGAGGTAGATTGCTGCTATAACTTGACCCGTCACATACCTAACCATTTCCTTGGCTCTCTTGTAGAGTGTATCCATTGTTTTCAGTGCCATGATGTCCTTGAGGAGCAGATTCAATGCATGAGCAGCACAGCCAATGGGTGTGCTGTGAGGGTAGGACTCCTCCACTTTAGACCAAGCAGCCTTCATGTTCACAGCATTGTCTGTCACCAGTGCAAATACCTTCTGTGGTCCAAGGTCATTGATGACTGCATTCAAATCATCTGCAATGTAGAGACCAGTGTCTGTTGTCCCTTGTGTAATACTGGTTGAGGGGTGGAGATGAGGTCTTGAATTATTACTTGCCCACGAACATTTGACCACCCATCAGAGATGATTGCAATTGTCTGCTTTCTCTATGATTTGCTTGACCTTCACTTGAACTCTGTTGAACTCCGCATTCAGCAAATGAGTAGATAAAGCATGTCTGGTTGGAGCGGTGTATGCTGCGCGAAGAACATTCAGAAATCTCTTCCAATGCACATTGCCTGTGAGCATCAGAGGTAAACCAGTTGCATACACAGCTCAAGCAAGACATTCAACAGCATTTCTGACTACGTTCCTCCATTGAGTCAAATGAAACTTCTGATTCCAGGAGGACCGTGAGCTGTTTCTATCGATAAGGTGTCTGATTCATCATTTTCACCTCGAATAGAAGAGGGACTTTTGTCAGAGGTTGTTTGCTGTGAGCGCTGAGGGAACTTTATGCACACGACCAGATGATTCTGCATCTTTGTTGCATTCTTCACATATGATTTGGATCAGTATTTGCAAATGTACACAGCTTTTCCTTTTACATTAGCTGCAGTGAAATGGCTCCACACATCAGATAGTGCCCGTGGCATTTTCCTGGAAACATTAGAAAAGAAATGAGTAAAATATTTTTTTAAATACAATTCCATGTAGAGATAAATAATTAAGCAGTTAGATTATACAACCCCTTTGTAAGATAAATGTTTTAAAATGAAACGTTTGGAAACAGGTGAATTAACACTCAGTTAGCAGGCTCACGCAAGCCAAAACCCACATGGTATCAAAAACTAACCAGCAGAAATTGTTAACAAGTTAGAAATTATTTAAGCACATTGTTGTAGGCTCCTATTTACTAGTTTACAAAATAATTATGTATGTCATAAAATATATTCACCCTACCCAGTATTGTAATCACAACATACCAGAAAGCATGTAGTCCTTGGCTCAGACAGTGTAGTAGTGTGGGCTCAATAGCATCTCATTAGTGTGGAAGATCTTGAGAATCAGCTGTTCATGTGATGGAAGAATGCACTGAGAATGCAGAGGGTTGCAATTCCATTGAATTGGGGAGTTTAACCAAAATATGCCACAAGAACTAGAATTACCTTATGTGTATCCCACAAAAAAGGTTCACTGTTGTAAGCCAACTTTTTTGATGAATTTAAGCAATATTCCCAGGCTTAACTTCCCATGGAAATTTCCCAGAAAGTTTCTGACCCTTTGCAACCCTAGTTTGGACCATGATAGTTTGTTGGTGATGTGGACACCAAGGAACTTGAAAACACTCAACCTGCTCCACTACAGCCCCGTCGATGAGAATGGGGACGTGCTAGGTCCTCCTTTTCCTGTAGTCCACAATCATCTCCTTTGTCTTAATCACATTGAGGGAGAGGTTATTGTCCTGGCACCACACAGCCAGGTCTCTGACCACCTCCCTATAGGCCGTCTCATCGTTGTCAGTGATCACGCCTACCACTTGTGTCGTCGGCAAACTTAATGGTGGTGTTGGAGTCGTGCCTGGCCATGCAGTCATGGGTGAACAGGGAGTACAGGAGGGGCACCAAGTGTTGGGGATCAGCGTGGCAAATGTGTTGTTACCTACCCTTACCACCTGGGGGCAGCCCATCAGGATGTCCAGGATCCAGTTGCAGAAGGAGGTGTTTAGTCCCAGGGTCCTTAGCTTAGTGATGTGCTTTGAGGGCACTATGGTGTTGAAATCTGAGCTGTAGTCAATTAAACAGACTTTGCAAACGTGGGTCTGTTGTAGACCCACTTTCTCTTCTTACCTCATGTCAAAATAAAAGTCCTGTACGTGCACCATACGTGGACAAAAAAAGTAATAATTTATGGGGGACTTTTACATTGACAGAAGGTAAGCGGGTCTACAACAGACCCACCTTTGGTAAGTCTGTTTAAGGCTAGGCACCACACCATTTTCTCTTAATCATATCACAATCAACTTTTACCAGTTGAATGTAGACAAATAAAAACTAAAAACATTGTATTACAATTTCTGAAATATTTTATTTAAAAAAAAAATATGCAAATGCAGTGATGTCTCATTAAATCTGTGCGTGTTTGCATACCACACAAATTATTTTTTCTGGACACTGGATGAAGTTATCCTAAATATTTTTGTTTCATTTTGTATAGAAAAAAAAAAAAACACTAGGACCAGACTTGTCCAGAGCAGATTGTGGACAAATACTTTTTTCATCTTTCTATCTGTAAAACACTGAAGACATATACGTAAAATGCATTTTTGGCAAATAAAATGTTATCAACAATAGAAAATGTACAGCATATCAACAATTCCCCCTGGGTAAGTCTGGAGAATATATCTAAAGATAACCACACAAATGTTGGTGAATGCAGATGTTTCTGAAGCTAAGAAAAATGTGTTGGGGTCTGGGAAGAGTCTGACTTCCGGGAACAGGCAGTTAAAGACAAGTAAACTGAATTAAGACTACCAAACGCAAAAAGCCTGTTTAGACCCAATCTCCATCTCTTCAAAGTAAGTTATTAAATGTAGTCCAGTTTGTAACACTCTACGAAATGGACATTGAAATTGTGTAATTCAATGTAGCTAGTAAGCTTGGATATTATTGATGACCATTTTAAAGTGGTTAAAATATATAATTTTAATTAGCTAATGACAAACTAAAGGAAATATATTTATCAAGTTATTTAAAATTGCTTACTTTTTGAAAATACTCATTAATGGAGCAAAATACCAAAAAAAATAGATCGATGCAAAAATGTCATTTTAGCCTGTGGTGCCTGGCCATAATAATACAATCCTTCAGATATGTTGTCTCAAATACCCCGTCATAATGACCAACCGTCCACCCCACTCACAGCACAGTAACGTTAAATACAATTCCATTTCAACTTAACTCCTGGCTTCCCACGGCGGTTTTGTGCAACCCAACATAATTGAAAGCAGCGATTGTGTACGTAAATACGCCAGCAAAACACCTACATGAAATGACTTGTTGTGTTGTTTGCTAACGTTAAGCTAGCAAGCTGCTTGTTGGTGCATCACCCACCAACGTGTAATTTTAACATCCGAAAGCTCAATTTGACACATGAACGAAAAGTACAATACAATAAATAATAACAATCATGATCTATATGAAATATAATAGACAGCTGTATTGTAAAATGACATACAGTTAGCTACCTGTAACAATCTTTCGACTTCGGCAACAGCCGTGTAGTTGCTTCTCGCTCTCTCGCCACAGCCGAACGTGATTTGTGGGAACAATACTACGATTGGTCAGTGGAATGACGGCATGGTTACTTTATACCTCTGGGTTACCAGGAGCAGTAGCAATGGTAGGGTTCAACGTTACAAAATGGTCAGATAGATAGCATTTTGTAGAACAGATGTTCCGTCTTGTAGAATTGGGCTGCAAGGTTCTAAAAGTTTCACCTCATTGAATATTTAAGTGATAATGCTCTCGAAGCCGGTGTTAGAACGATATATGGCATGGGTGTTGTTCATTTAGGATTAGACCCACCCGTTGGCAAACCGTGCCAATATATCCTCCAAGCACCGGCTTCGAGGGCATTATCACTTTTTTCATCCTTCCACAAGATATAGTCCCTACACAAATCTATGGTTGCTAGAGATGCCCATCCCTTGCTTGCTAGCTAGCCAACTACGGATAACTTACAGTCACGTGAAAAAGTGCAGCCAGAATAACAGCAAAGTAACTGCATTTGCATTTGTTTAAGCTGTTTTCTAGTGACATTTATTTGGACACATCCATAACAATAAGCTGAAGAAGCGCGATTTCGCTTGGCATAGAAAATGTGCTCACTCGTCAGGACACTGTTGTTCCGAGGAGCTAGGCAATAACACAGCTACAGTAACACAATCACTTCAAACTGAAGCTGGAAAGACTGCAAATTAGCTGCGTTTCGATTTGCCTTTTTCAATTGACATTGTTTTGTATATATCCATAAAAATGATGCCAGATGAATCGTGATTTCGACTGGCTGAGAAACGCTGCCTGCCTGTATATGAACTTTGGGACAGCAGGAGATCGAATTTGAATATTGAAACAATGTCGGAGAGACAGACAGCAAGGTTTATACAAATCTTGTTCATTCAGGATTAGACTCACCAGTTGTATAAAAGGGTTTATACCTGAATGCCGATTGGTTAAAACTGCATTCCAGCCGTGTCTATTCCACAAATTGCCACCGGCTAAATCTAATGCCTATTTACACTGTTCCATCTGACTGCGCAATCCACTGTCTCATCAGCCCAGCCAAGCAATTTATAAACGGGATCTCCACTATAAAAAGCAACTAGACATTATCACACATTTCTTTTAGACTAACATTTAGTTTTCAACAGTGGAGATTTAAGACCCCTGACAAAATATCTTCCAAACACCAGCTTCTCTGGCATTATCATTTAAGTGTAACTCAAAAGTATATTCTGTGGATTAAGGCAAAGTGAAAATTACATAAAGTAATGTATTGGGTTTTAGGGTTTACCCCTCTTTGAGTAATGTAGAAATAATCATGCCTTTTTGAAAATAAAATTACACATTTTAATGCCGGTGTTAAACATTTATGTTGTCTTTGCTGATGTAATTTTCAATTTGATAGTTTTATCCCTCCTTTTCCAGTGACCCTCTAGAGGAAAACTCTCTGAGGTCTCTGGTTGAGAATCACATAGGCTGTATTACTTACTACACTGAACAAAAATATAAATACAACATGCAACAATTTTAAAGATTTTAATGAGTTACAGTTCATATAAGGAAATCAGTTAATTGAAATAAATTCATTAGGCCCTAATCTATGGATTTCACATGACTGGGAATACAGATATGAATCTGTTGGTTACAGACACCTGTAGAGGCGTGGATCAGAAAACCAGTCAGTATCTGGTGTGACCACCATTTGGCTCATGCAGCGCAACACATATCCTTCACTTAGAGTTAATCAGGCTGTTGATTGTGGCCTGTGGAATGTTGTCACACTCCTCTTCAATGCCGGTGCAAAATTGCTGGACATTTGTGGGAACTGGAACACACCAGTGGCGATTTTAGCATGTAAATCTTGGTGGGATTTTTTTTTTTTTAAGTGGGATGCATGCCAGCAAAGCCACTACACGACACACCACTAAACAATACATGAATTGCACTATAATAGTGACAAATGGTGCCCACAAACTGTTAGGGCCTACATAAAGCTGTCCCAACAGTAGTCCCAACATCTTACCATGAATACACCTGGCTATCAGCGGAGCCTTGTCTGGCAGCGAAACTGTTCATTCAGCCTCATTTACTGCCTTAAAAAAAAAACATTGCTGTTATGGCTGACTTGCTTAAAATAATGTGGTTTCTAATGACAATTGAGATGTACAAACTATGGCATAAGGGGACGACAAGCGGATAAGAGGCAATCCATACTTTTGATTAAGACATTAATGAGCGAGCTAGGACGGATGTAGTCAATATAACTACTTGTTTAGCACTTTTGAAATGTACAGCAACAGAATTCAGAACATGGGCCATTCCTACAGTGTTCTCCTTGTACACCAAGTCCGAACCGTAGGATAAATTAAGAGGGCATATAAGCAGACAATGAAAGCTCTTACAATATTCAATGATTGCACCACCAAGTCAGAACAATGTGCAAAATTAAGAGGGGTAAATAGACCAAATTATTAGGGTGAGGCACATGGGCTACTAACATCTTACTACACAACATACACTTAGTATTACTTTCTTAGCTACAGTATACATATCTCCCTGGCATACTACATAATTTATGCAGCATACAATACATCTTTAAACTCACCTTGTTGTGCTGTGCTCACTTGAACAGGAAGGTGGCGTGACGGTCCTTGATGGGCAAATTTGGTCATCAAAGTCTGGCTTTCTCTGGATATATGATGCTTTTAAAACAACTGGGAACTCTGAAATAAATACAGTCGAATCATGATGACGTCATTGATCTTCAGGTCTAGCTCTAGAAAGAGGCCAGATTTACAATTCCGAGTTGGATGAGCGTTCAAAAAGTATTTTCCCAGTCAGAGCTTGTTTATTCCCGACTTCCCAGTTGTCTTGAGCTCTCTGAAGTCTAGTTTTCGCAGTTCCGAGTTAACAGTTGTTTTGAGCACGGCACAAATCATGCTTGATTTGGCCAATGTTGAATGTTTATCATTTTAAACTTGGAAAAGAGCCCCTTAATCCCAAATTTGGGACCACACAGCCACTCCACCTAATAGCAGGCTAGTGATTGCTTTGCAATGCTTGCAGTTAGCCACTGTCACTGATTTCTTCCAACTTGTGTAATGTTTATGTCCAATGGCCAATGGCCAATGAGCACCGATACGTTTTATCTATAATTGATCTTCCTTATTTCTCTTCATATGACAAGGATTAAAAAGGATTTGCCAGTATATTGTCGACTTGATTTATGATGATGACTGCTAGTTAAGATTTTGAAAGTATGATGTTGACATGATTAGTCCAATCAAAGCTACTGAACATATAATGCGATTTGGCATCATTTTATCTGTGGCCAATGACCTTGAGCCTTCTTGGATGGGCACTTCTAATGTAACTCTATGGCAGTACCCAAGGGGCTAGACTTTTCTAGCTCTACCCTTAGACTTGGTGGTGATGTAGTGTCCCCATGAGTGACAGAACACTGAGCCAATCACAGTGCAATGCTCCTTATTTTCTGCTGGCTTGCCCCACCACCAGAGAAAGCACTGAGCTAGGCTGAAACACCTGCATTTTGGAGCTACCTTACTCAAGAAACAAAAAATAGGCCACGTTTGTATGTGGCTTTATTAACTCTAACTTATTTTACATTGTTTGCAAACTGATATGTGACACGTACTAATGCCAAAATAATATCCAAAACAGGCAAAAAATGTGGGCCCCACCTTCCCTGAATGACAGGTCGCCACTGGAACACACTGTCGTACATGTCGGTCCAGAACATCCCAACAAGCTTGATGGGTGACATGTCTGGTGAGTATGCAGGCCATGGAAGAACTGGGACATTTTCATCTTCCAGAAATTGTGTACAGATCCTTGCGACATAGAGCCGTGCATTATCATGCTGAAACATAAGGTGATGGCGGTGGATGAATGGCACGACAATGCGCCTCAGGATCTCGTCACAGTATCTCTGTGTATTCAAATGGCCATCGATCAAATGCAATTGAGTTCATTGTCCATAGCTTATGCCGGCACATACCATAACCCCATCGCCACCATGGGGAGCTTTGTTCACAACATTGAAATCAGCAAATCTCTCACCCACACGACGCCATACATACTGTCTGTACAGTTGAAACTGAGATTAATCCGTGAAGAGCACAGTTCTCCAGTGTGCCAGTGGCCTTCGAAGGTGAGCATTTGCCCACTGAAGTCGGTTACGACGCCGAAAGGCAGTCAGGTCAAGACACTGGTGAGAACAACGAGCACGCAGATGAGCTTCCCTGAGACGGTTTCTGACAGTTTGTGCAGACATTCTTCGGTTGTGCAAACCCACACTTTCATCAGCTGTCCGGTTGGCTGATCTCAGACGATCCTGCAAGTGACGAAGCCGGATGTAGTTACACGTGGTCTGCAGTTATTCTTATTTATTTATTTCACCTTTATTTAACCAGGTAGGCAAGTTGAGAACAAGTTCTCATTTACAATTGCGACCTGGCCAAGATAAAGCAAAGCAGTTCGACAACATACAACAACACAGAGTTACACATGGAGTAAAACAAACATACAGTCAATAATACAGTAGAAAAATAAGTCTATATACAATGTGAGCAAATGAGGTGAGATAAGGGAGGTAAAGGCAAAAAAGGCCATGGTGGCAAAGTAAATACAATATAGCAAGTAAAACACTGGAATGGTAGATTTGTAGTAGAGGAAAGTGCAAAGTAGAAATAAATAATGGGGTGCAAAGGAGCAAAATAAATAAATACAGTAGGGGAAGAGGTAGTTGTTTGGGCTAAATTATAGATGGGCTATGTATAGGTGCAGTGATCTGTGAGCTGCTCTGACAGCTGGTGCTTAAAGCTAGTGAGGGAGATAAGTGTTTCCAGTTTCAGAGATTTTTGTAGTTCGTTCCAGTCATTGGCAGCAGAGAACTGGAAGGAGAGACGGCCAAAGGAGGAATTGGCTTTGGGGGTGACCAGAGAGATATATCTGCTGGAGCGCGTGCTACAGGTGGGTGCTGCTATGGTGACCAGTGAGCGGAGATAAGGGGGGACTTTACCTAGCAAGGTCTTGTAGATGACCTGGAGCCAGTGGGTTTGGCGACGATTATGAAGCGAAGGCCAGCCAACGAGAGCGTACAGGTCGCAGTGGTGGGTAGTATATGGGGCTTTGGTGACAAAACGGATGGCACTGTGACAGACTGCATCCAGTTTGTTGAGTAGGGTATTGGAGGCTATTTTGTAAATGACATCGCCGAAGTCGAGGATCGGTAGGATGGTCAGTTTTACGAGGGTATGTTTGGCAGCATGAGTGAAGGATGCTTTGTTGCGAAATAGGAAGCCAATTCTAGATTTAACTTTGGATTGGAGATGTTTAATGTGAGTCTGGAAGGAGAGTTTACAGTCTAACCAGACACCTAGGTATTTGTAGTTGTCCACATATTCTAAGTCAGAACCGTCCAGAGTAGTGATGCTGGACAGGCGGGCAGGTGCAGGCAGCGATCGGTTGAAGAGCATGCACTTAGTTTTACTTGTATTTAGGAGCAGTTGGAGGCCACGGAAGGAGAGTTGTATGGCATTGAAGCTCGTCTGGAGGTTTGTTAACACAGTGTCCAAAGAAGGGCCAGAAGTATACAGAATGGTGTCGTCTGCGTAGAGGTGGATCAGAGACTCACCAGCAGCAAGAGCGACATCATTGATGTATACAGAGAAAAGAGTTGGCCCAAGAATTGAACCCTGTGGCACCCGCATAGAGACTGCCAGAGGTACGGACAACAGGTCCTCCGATTTGACACACTGAACTCTATCAGAGAAGTAGTTGGTGAACCAGGCGATGCAAACATTTGAGAAACCAAGGCTATTGAGTCTGCCGATGAGAATGTGGTGATTGACAGAGTCGAAAGCTTTGGCCAGGTCAATGAATATGGCAGCACAGTATTGTTTCTTATCGATGGCGGTTACAATATCGTTTAGGACCTTGAGCGTAGATGAGGTGCAGTTATGAGGCCGGTTGGACATACTGCCAAATTCTTTAAAATGATTTTGGAGGCGACTTATGGTCGAGAAATTAACATTCAATTCTCTAGCAACAGCTCTGGTGGACATTCCTGCAGTCTGCATGCCAGTTGCCCGCTCCCTCAAAACTTAAGACATCTGTGGCATTGTGTTGTGTGACAAAACTGCACATTTTAGAAATGCCTTTTATTGTCCCCAGCACAAGGTGCACCTGTGTAATGATCATGCTGTTTAATCAGCTTCTTGATATGCCACACCTGACAGGTGGATGGATTATCTTGGCAAAGGAGAAATGCTCACAAACAGGGATGTAAACAAATTGTGCAAAAAATTAGAGAAATATGTGTTTTGTGTTTATGGAACATTTCTGGTATATTTTATATCAGCTCATGAAACATGGGACCAACACTTTACATGTTCCGTTTATATTTTATTTTTCTTCAAAATGACTTCAAGATCAAAATACTTTTTCACGTTGTAGTTAGTTATGTTTATTTCCTATTACTGAACAGCAGTACGAGGGGCACCCAAATATGTCGTTCTGCCCCTGAACAAGGCAGTTAACCCACTGTTGCTAGGCCGTCATTGTAAATAAGAATTTGTTCTTAACTGACTTGCCTAGTTAAATAAAGGTTAAATAAAAAAAATAAAAAAATACACTTCAGTCCCAATCAATGAGTATGCGCACGTCGATTGGGGGTTTGGTCGGGGGGCGGGGACAATATACTGCAGCTGTCCATGGTTGGGTTTGGTGGGTGCGCGCGGTTCTCTGGGATGCGACCATAATCACATACCGTTATTATATCTCTCTGGATCATTTCCCTATACAGTGCATCAAAACCAACGACAAGAGGTAAGCATTCTCATGGATGTGGATTGTTTATTTTTTTTGTACCCATTTTCCCTTTGCCCTTGAAAATTACTGCTGATTTGAGCGAGTTCTATCTTACATCTAGAGAAGGCCAGCAAGCAAACCAACATGGATGCTGCGCAGTCCTGCTGGTGATGCAGCTACAGAGATTAACTGCACCAAGCATCGCATTTACAGATTCTAAATAATCCTGAATATGTATTATATTCTTTCTTTGTCCTTATGGCAAACGGACATTCCATGAATGATGGTCATGTATTCAATTCATTTAACCAGCGTCAAAGCGTACGGGTTTTTACATTTTGCAAACGTCGATTTTTGTGAAAATGAGTCATTTGATCAGGCGTTGTGACATGGCATATGAATGGTACAGGCTAGTTCGGCTGGAGGTTGAAGATACAGTAGTTTATTTCGGTTGGGGGTTGAAGATTATTTTACGACTAGTCCGCCATCTCAATAAATCTAGTCTATGTGGCCGGCTGCTTCCTCAATAAACCTAGTCTATGTGGCCGTCTGCTTCCTCAATAAACCTAGTCTATGTGGCCGGCTGCTTCCTCAATAAACCTAGTCTATGTGGCCGTCTGCTTCCTCAATAAACCTAGTCTATGTGGCCGTCTGCTTCCTCAATAAACCTAGTCTATGTGGCCGGCTGCTTCCTCAATAAACCTAGTCTAAGTGGCCGGCTGCTTCCTCAATAATCCTAGTCTATGTGGCCGGCTGCTTCCTCAATAAACCTAGTCTATGTGGCCGGCTGCTTCCTTGGATGTAAATAATGATTCTCACTCCCCAGGACCACCTCAGTCTCAACATTTCCGATACATTATTTGAACTGACTTCGTTTTTTATTCAGGGATTGGCCTATGATGGAAAATGCTCAAGATGAAGCATTTTGGCCTTACCCTCAAGGGCCTTCTGCAGTGATGGTTTCTTAATGCTATAGGCCCTTGAGATCCTCTGGATACTATATGCCCTTGTGCTGTCTGAAGCTATTAGTATCTTCGTGTTTGAAACATCATGCTGTAGCTTCTGACTGCGCAAGGTGATTTGTTAACTTCTTACTGATTTCCTATTGCAACAATTGACAATGACAGAGTAGCTAGTTTGAAAAAAGACCCCTAGAGTACACATTGCAATTAAAGATAGTTATTTGCGTGAGACCTCAGCTCCAAATTTGACAACAGAGTGACTGAAAATGACAAGCGAATTTGTTATTGACTTAGTAATAGCTACAGGATTCTGGCATTTGTAGACCTATTCTAAATACAAACCCAAGATAATTTAACAGTATGTGACTAAATTGTCTAATCTGTTGTTGGAGGGAGATGGCATCTAGTGTTACAGGCAGATTATTTACTCTGCTCTCCTTTTACAGGGTAGGCCTACTGGAGTCAGGGAAACCCTGCTGACAGTGCACCAATTTGGAGTGGCGGTAGGGATAAGGTGTCCAATAGATTCCTGGAGTGTGGGAGTATTTAGTGAATTTGGAGCAGAATTGCACATGCACTGTATTTGTGAGAATGGAAGAAAAAAAACACTGCTTTAGTCAACACACAGGGTGCTGTAGGCTGAATAATAGAATAGCCATGACTCATTTATAAGTAAACAGGTGCATTGCTTCCTTTTCTCTGTTTACAGATTGTGAAGGACGTGAGGCATCATGGCAGCTCATGAACAGGCAAGGCAGCGCTCACTCTCCACCTCTGGTGAATCACTCTACATTGTGCTTGGCATTGACAAGCTAGCCACTCCCGACGATATCAAGAAATCCTACAGGTCAGTCAGCGAGGCACAGACACTTACTGTAGTAGTCATACTAATATTCATAAGTAACAAAAAAAAGACAAATTCAATTTAGAGTTGTGCCACGTATAAATATAGCCTTACAGTATTCAGACCCCTTGACTTTTTCCAAATGTTCTTACATTACAGCCTTATTGTAAAATTGATTAAATTGTTCCCCCCTCATCAATCTACACCCAATACCGCATAATGACAAAGCAAAAGCAGGTTTTTAGAAATGTATGCAAATTTATAAAAAATAAAAAAATGAAAAATCAAATTTACGTAAGTATTCAGACCCTTTACTCTGTACATTGTTGAAGCACCTTTGGCGGCAATTACAGCCTTGAGTCTTCTTGGGTATGACGCTACAAGCTTGGCACACCTGTATTTGGGGAGTATCTACCGTTCTTCTCTGCAGATCCTCTCAAGCTCTGTCAGCTTGGATGGGGAGCATCGCTGCACAGCTATTTTCAGGTCTCTCCAGAGATGTTCGATCGGGTTCAAGTCTGGGCTCTGGCTGGGCCACTCAAGGACATTCAAAGACTTGTCTTGAAGCCACTCCTGCGTTGTCTTGGCTGTGTGCTTAGGGTCGTTGTCCTGTTGGAAGGTGAACCTTCGCATCAGTCTAAGGTCCTGAGCGCTCTGGAGCAGGTTTTCATCGAGGATCTCTCTGTACTTTGAATCTTGTTTCTCATGGTCAGAGTCCTTTAGGTTCCTCTTGGCAAACTCCAAGCGGGCTGTCGTGCCTTTTACTGAGGAGTGGCTTCCGTCTGGTCACTCTACCAGAAAGGCCTGATTGGTGGAGTGCTGCAGAGATGGTTCCCCTTCTAGAAGGTTCTCCCATTTACACAGAGGAACTCTGGAGCTCTGTCAGAGTGACCATCGGGTTCTTGGTTACCTCCCTGACCAAGACCTTTTCCCCTGATTGCTCAGTTTGGCCGGGTGGTCTGTTCTAGGACGAGTCTTGGTGGTTCCAAGCTTCTTCCATTTAAGAATGATGGAGGCGCTGTGTTCTTGGGGACCTTCAATGCTGCATAAATTTTTTTGGTACCCTTCCCTAGATCTGTGCCTCGACACAATCCTGTCTCGGAGTTCTATGGACAATTCCTTCAACCTCATGGCTTGGTTTTTGCTCTGACATGCACTGTCAACTGTGGGACCTTATATAGACAGGTGTGTGCCTTTCCAAATCATGTCCAATCAATTGAATTTACCACAGGTGGACTCCAATCAAGTTGTAGAAACGATGATCAATGGAAACAGGATGCACTTGTGCTCAATTTCGAGTCTCATGGCAAAGGGTCTGAATACTTATGTAAATATGTTTTTGTTTTGCAAAAATGTATAAAAACATGTTTTTGCTTTGTCATTATGGGGTATTGTGTGTAGATTGATGAGGAAATGTTTTATTTAATACATTTTAGAATTGGGCTTTGACGTAGCAAAATTTGGAAAAAGTCAAGGGGTCTGAATACTTTCCGAATGCACTGTATGTTGTCTTTATTGGTAGGTTTTAATTCTCACTCTGTGTTCTTAGAAAACTTGCGTTGAAATTCCACCCTGATAAGAACCCAGATAACCCAGAAGCTTCTGACAAGTTTAAGGAGATCAACAATGCCCATGCCATTCTGAACGACCCCACCAAGCGGAACATCTATGACAAGTACGGCTCCCTGGGACTGTACGTGGCTGAGCAGTTTGGCGAGGAGAATGTGAACACCTACTTTGTTCTGTCCAGCTGGTGGGCGAAGGTGAGACTGAGGGGCCATGGGGAGGTGGGGACGCGAAGGGTCGACATGTAGCGGACTTAGGGTCAAATATAAAACACTATATTTTATAACACAAACCCTATAAAAAGAGCTATTGTTATTGTTTTTTCTTCTTCTTGATATCTCTGTCTCTCTCACACACTGCCTTGTTTTCCCTCTGCAGGCGCTGTTTGTGTTCTGTGGCCTGGCCACTGGCTGCTACTTCTGTTGTTGTCTGTGTTGTTGCTGTAACTGCTGCTGTGGGAAGTGTAAACCACGGCCCCCAGAGGGCCAGGAGCCCGACTTCTATGTGTCCCCTGAGGACCTGGAGGCCCAGATGCAGTCTGACGAGAGAGGTGAGATCGACTGCTTATTGTGTAAGAAACATGTTTCTGCATGAACACAAATCACATAACTTTACCAGAAGTTTGCAACCCTGTCACTAACACTTGACTTGTCTCAATTGCATTGTAATTTACTATGGAGTGCCATCATCACTGACCTTTTATATCTTACCCTGTGTGTGTGTGTGTGTGCGTGTGTAACGCTCTCTCTCTGACAGAGGGTGGCGGTGAAGCCATCTTGGTGCAGCCATCAGCGACAGAGACCACCCAGCTGACGTCAGATGGTCACCATTCCTCTTACCAGACCGACATGGGCTTCAACTAAACCCTGTCAGGCCTGTGGCCCTGCCTGCTACCCTGCTCCACCTTAAAAGGATGATAGGGGCAATCTGTTTCAACTTCACTAAGAGCGCCATGTCCTGGAGAGGAGATGGAGGAGCGAGCTTGGCCTACATACAAAACTCTTGAAGACCCCCCCCCCCCCCCCCCCCATTTCCACCCTCTCCAGAGTGGTCCACTCCCGCCTCTATGTAGGAAGAAAGAGAAAGAAATTGTTTGCTTCCTTCCCTTTTGTTCTTTTGTATTCTTTGGCCTTTGACCTCACAATCCTCCATCCCCACAGTCCCCTTTCCATATTCAGTGTGATGGTGTAGCATGCACTGAGAAAAAAAATCATTGTTTTCATTTGTTTTATTTTGTTGAATGTGACATTTGTTGTGCTTTCAGAATTCTATTGGTGCATAGGTATGTGCAATACGTGCAGTACCATTCAAAAGTTTGGACACACCTACTTATTCAAGGGTTTTTCTTTATTTGGACTATTCTCTGCATTGTGGGATAATAGTGAAGACATTAAAACTATGAAATAACACATATGGAATCATGTAGTAACCAAAAAAGTGTTAAACAAATCAAAATCTATTTTATATTTGAGATTCTTAGCCACCCTTTGCCTTTATGACAGCTTTGCACACGCTTGGCATTCTCTAAACTGTCACAGGAAAGGAAGACCCAGCGTTCCCTCTGCTGCAGAGGAGAAGTTCATTAGAGTAACTGCACCTCAGATTGCAGCCCAAAAGAATTCTTCACAGAGTTCAAGTAACGGACACATCTTAACATCAACTGTTTAGAGTGGACTGTGTGAATCAGGCTTTCGTGGTCGAATTGCTGCAAATAAACCACTAGTAAAGGACACCAATAATAATAAGAGACTTGCTTGGGCCAAGACACATGAGCAATGGACATTAGACCGGTGGAAATCTGTCTTTTGGTCTGATAAGTCCAAATTTGAGGTTTTTGTTCCAACCGCCGTGTCATTTTGAGACGCAGGGAAGGTGAATGGATGATCTCTGCATGTGTGGTTCCCACCGTGAAGCATGGAGGAGGAGGTGTGGGGGTGCTTTTCTGGTGACACTGATTTATTTATAATTAAAGACATACTTAACCAGCATGGCTACCACAGCATTCTGCAGCGATATGCCATCCCATTTGGTTTGCGCTTAGTGGGACTATCATTTGTTTTTCAACAGGACAATGACCCAACACACCTACAGGCTGTGTAAGGGATATTTGACCAAGAAGGAGAGTGATGGAGTGCTGCATCAGATGACTTGTATCAGATGACCTGGCCTCCACAATCACCTGACCTCAACCCAGTTGAGATGGTCTGGGATGAGATGAACCGCAGAGTGAAGGAAAAGCAGCCAACAAGTGCTCGGCATATGTGGGAACTTCTTCAAGACTGTTGGAAAAGCATTAATCATGAAGCTGGTTGAGAGAATGCCAAGAGTATGCAAAGCTGTCATCAAGGCAAAGGGTGGCTACTTTGAAGAATCTCAAATATAACATATTTTGATTTAACACTTTTTTGGTTACTACATGATTCCATATGTGTTATTTCATAGTTTTGATGTCTTCACTATTATTCTACACTGTCGAAAATAGTAAAAATAAAGAAAAACCCTTGAATGAGAAGGTGTGTCCAAACTTTTGGCTAGTACTGTATTTGTGAGTGTGATTCCTTTGGGGTACAGTTTACTTGATGTTTTTTGCTCACTGATAAGAGGCTCGGCTCAGGGAGTTCTGGATAGTGAGGTGTTTTGCTGTTCATTGTCTTTGCTTCATGCTGGAGTAATCATTAAACATCCAAGGTTTGAGCTACACAGTGCTCAGTTTGGAATTGCCATCAGCTGATGCCAGCTATAAACATATAGCTCCTTCATCCACTTTTAAACCCATCGATTTGGACTCCTGTTTACCTGTGTTTGTGCCCTTCCAATTGCATTGTGGTTATGTTGCCCTGAGACCTGTGCATGTAGAAGGGGGGTAGGGATTTACGACGGCAAGCAATATCATGAAATGCTGATGATGACGCCATTGTTTTCTTAACATTTGGTGGATCTTGGCTTTTCTGTTATCTGACTTGGCTTACTTTGGTCTCTTGTTTTGTGTAGGAAGTATTGTTTTGTCCTGCCCCTGAAACCTGAATTGAATGCTTGTAATCTTGCCTCTAACTTCCCTGCATTGAAGAACTGACTAACACCAGAAGATAAATATGATACATATAGGTTTGTTTACACGTGTATATTTTGTGTAGTTTTACTTGCCACTGTGCCACCCACAGTCCCGTTGGATTGCTTGGACGCGTGCGTCCCAGACATCTCTGAGCAACACTTCTCTGCACATTTGAATGGATGTTCTCGATATCCAGTTATTTAACACGTTTTACCAGTGCTTTCTGTTGTTGTGGTTCCAAGTGGTACCCCACACTGTCTAAGCCAAGGACCTTGACCTGATCCATATTTAGAGTGCGATGTCCGTTTTATTCCGAGCACTATTCATCTATGTTTAGATGTGACGAAAAAGATCATGTGTAGGAAAAACTTGTGAGCATTTGAAGAATATTATCATCATCGTGTTTTTATAGTTGTGTTGAAGGGAATTCTAAAGAGTTTTGTAATTGTCCAATGCTGTTAATTTGTGTTTACCATCATTGAATTCTGAGTGTCGATATTGAGTGGGCTAGCACTACTACAGGCAGCTCTTATCCTATAACCAGAATATACTAATGTTTTTAATAGAAATATTTAGACCGGAATATACGTCCAGTGTAACTAATACATAACTTGCCATAAACAGCCATTATCTTCATCGTTTGTTTTTTTCATTAATGCCAATTATGTGTTTCAATGGTTTACAATAATGGGTTTCTGAGCTTCTCTTGCCTGCCCTCTGCTTTTGATGGTACGGTTATTTGACCTGTGTGATCCTTTTACAATGTTTGCTGTGCCCTCCTGAGAAAAAATACCATAGATATACCTACCTATTATCGCTTCTTCATTGACATGTTGGAAAATGCTAATTGTTAAATGAGTTGAACGCAATGTGTGTTTAAAAAACCTAAAGACTACTGGATCAATGATCAGGAAATGGTGACATAACATGTTCTTGATACAGAGGACATATAGTGTAATGATAGTGATATAGTAATTTGATGCAATTTTATTTAAGGTATCTTATTTTATCATGGTTTTGATGATGAGCGGCTATAGTTATAAATGGTATGTTGTTTTGATGTGGCCATTAAATTTTGCAACGCATGGTTTAATGGTTAAGGTCTCTTGTACATACACTTAAATATGTAGTATAAATCTTGACCTTTATGTTGTAGCATGGTAATACTTGTGTGTCTGAAAGAAAACAAAGTGGGTCATTGATCTGATTTGCTGTTGGTAAAATAAATGTTCTTGAACATTTACCTTTGTTTTGTTTATCATTTCAATTCTCATGCTATGCTGCAATTACGATATTCAAGTATCATTAAGTGTCGTGCTATTTCAGTAGACTGAAAACATAATATTCTACATTCAATAGGCCTATGAAATACTGTAGGCCTACACTAGAATATGGGGTAGATGGAGACAGAGCCCGTGCTGTGGAATCCTCTCTTCAGCGCTCACTCATTTTACCACTTGATGGATATTTTACCAACGCTGAAAGATCCAGCACAGCCTGCACAGGTGGCTATTTGTATTTCCCGCAGCAGCAGCAACGTTCGTTCTGAATGAATTAGGATAGCCTATACTTTATAAAATAACATCGACGAACAATATGGACAATCTGTATAAAAATACATGGAATTTGTTTCCTCGACAGGGGTACGCCCCTATCACCTCACACATTCACGTGCGGGATTAACTCCCATTCTTACAACACATAGGTGTTTGAATAAACAACGCAAAATAACGTTATTATTCCAATAAGACTACATTATGCTCTTGATTTCCTGTATATAGCTTTGGCATGTAAACCATAGCGTGATACTGAATGTGAGTATAGAGAAGCAATTGAGACATCTATTATTGAGCAGTAGGGATTGGACACCATTTAGCAAAAGCTAACAATAGCACGAACACGGAAAAGAAGTGCTGGGTGAAACGGAGTTCTTCATGCCTCTGCTGATCATGAATAGGCAAGGTAAGTTACTACGGCTAGATTGTTGAATTGTTCAATGACCGACTGACATCCTACTCTGTATCACACAGTGAGATAAAGAATAAAGAATACTTGCCTAGATAGCCTTTCCTGCTATGCGTGATTAGCCACACGCAATGCTATTGCTAGCGCTACAGGTAGGCATGGAATTCAGCACCATGGACTGCGCACTGGGCGAAATTGAGAACAACGAATGGGAGTCCTCTTGACAGCGGAGATTTAAAAAAACATACGTTTTAGAGTTCAATTCTACATATTTTGCCATGGTTTGTAGAGAAAATGGTGCTGTTTAAAAATACGTTTGCTGCAGTTCTACACTATTTGCTATGGGACGGAGAGAAGATTTGGCCAATTTGTAACAAATTTCATGCAATTCTACTCATTTTGCCATTGTGTGGAGAGAAACATTAGCAGTTCTAGAGCTAATTTCATGCAATTTTACAGATTTTGCCATAAGGTCTAGAGAAATGTTTGCATTGCATGTTTAATATGATATCTAACTGAGAGTGACTAACAAAATCAATGGGTGCCCTCTATACCCGTGATTACTACAAGTTTAGATAGCTGGCCGCTAGACTATCTTACCCATCTAAAAAAGTGAGGTGACATGGGCTAATTGAGTGACTGATATTACAAGACCAAGTTTGCTGTTTATTTGAGCAATATGAGATGGAAGGAAGTTCTATGCAATAAGGGCTTTGTGTAATAGGGTACGCTTTCTTGAATTTGTTTTGGATTTTGGGACTGTGAAAAGACCCCTGGTGGCACGTCTGGTGGGATAAGTGTGTGTGTCAGAGCTGTGTAAATTGACTATTTGGGATTTTCAACACATTAATGTTTCTTATTAAAAGAAGAATTGATGCAGTCAGTCTCTCCTCAACTCTTAGCCAAGAGAGACTGGCATGCATAGTATTTATATCAGCCCTCTGATTACAATCAAGAGCAAAGCGTGCCGCTCTGTTCTGGGCCAGCTGCAGCTTAACTAGGTCTTTCTTTGCAGCACTGGACCACACGACTGGACAATAATCAAGATTAGACAAAACTAGAGCCTGCAGAACTTGCATTTTGGAGTGTGGTGTCAAAAAAGCAGATGATCTCTTTAGTTGAGATTAGACTAAAGGAAGACGAACTGCCAGTAGAGCAGTAATTTATATCAACAACTGATTGAACATTTATGAAGTCACAGTTCGATCATTGATATGGGTATGCATTGTAGACAGTAACATCTATCTTTTCAAAGGTTACAGTGGGGAAAATGTTTCACCAAGGAACATTTCCATTGGAATATCAGGAATTGGAAGTCCGACTACCGGTCTATCAGAGGAGGATGAGTTGGATTTAAAGATGGAGCTGGCAAAGGTATTATTCTCTCAGTGTCTGTCCAACTTTTCCCTTTTGTCCCAATCTTCATGTTGTCAAACATTGTCATATTCGTTTATGTTGAATGTGTCTCTTAGCATAATAGTTTGTTCAGATTTTGATTTGCACCAAAGTTAATGGAAAAAGACAAGTCCTAGAAAATCCACAATTTATTATTTTTAGTCTGAACGTTGTAAACTTTTCTGTCATTTTTTTCTGCTCAGACGGAGGATGAAATACAGACTTTGCGGCAGGTACTCTTGGCCAAAGAGAAATATGCAATGGACATCAAGAGGCAGCTGGGTATGGGCCCCTTCAGTGAGATTAAACAGAACCTGTCCAAAGGCTGGCAGGAAGTCCAGACCTCCAATGCGTAAGTACTTCCTCCAGTGAGATGACCTCATGATGTCACACAACACTCCTGCTTCTTCAACCGCCTATACAACATCACCACCAGAAATGTATTAAAAAAACCAGAGGCATTATAAAGACTAAATTACCCATCTAAAAAAAGTTAGCTGACAAGGGTTGATTGAATGACTGTCAGTGAATTACATAACAAGCTTGACAATAATACATCATAGTTAGTATCAGAATAGTAGTATTAATAATAATATTAATAATAGTAGTAATAGTAATAATTTGGTGGGTACTGACAAAGACCATAGCCGGCAGGAGTACCGTTGAGGACAGTGGTGTCTCTCTATCACATGTGAAGGATCTTTTAAACAAACAAAAAGAGACCTACAAGCAGTTGTTACAACAACAAGAAAATAGCTTCAAGTGTTTTGTCCAAATACTCGTGGATTCTACTAATAAAATAATGGACGACCTGACCAGAGAGGTCCAGGACCTGAAGAACATTTTGCAGTTCTCCCAGGGTCAGCTCGATGAGTTGATGACAGCAATCTGTAAGTCATTGAGAGAGGACATCAGTTCAAGGCGGAATAACATGGTTGTGGACGGAATTGCAGAATCTCCACATGAGACCTGGACGGAGTCTGAGGACAAAGTGAGGGAAATGATCTCTGAGAACTTGAAGATGAACCACAGGAAGATTGAGGTGGAGCGCGCCCACGGGACTGGAAAACCCGGCCCAGGTGATAGGCCCAGGCCGATAGTGGTCAAGTTCCTGAGGTTCAAGGACAAGGTAGCTGTTCTGGAAAGAGCCAAGAACTTGAGAGGAGCGTATATCTTCCTCAACGAGGACTATCCTGAAGCTGTGCGCCAGAAGAGGAAAGAACTGATCCCAGCCATGAAAGCTGCCAGAGCGCGTGGGGACATTGATTACATCCGCTATGACAGGCTCATTGTCCACCCTCCCTCCCTCCCTCCCTACCAGTAGCCTTCAAGGGATGAGAGAGCCGAGCCTATGGGTTCGTAGCTTCAACCCCACAACACACACGCACACCAATTGATTAATGGACTGCTGAATGTATATTTTGTTCTCTTGCTTTGTTTGCTCTTTTCAGTATTATGTCTATCTCTGATAAGCTACCCAGGAAAGGGCTGAAAATGGCCCATATTAATATATGTAGCCTTAGAAATAAGGTTCATGAAATCCATAACTTGCTGACATCAGATAACATTCATATATTAGCCATTTCCGAGACTCACTTAGATAATTAATTTAATGATACATCAGTAGCAATACAAGGATATATCATCTATAGAAGATACAGAAATGCTTATGGAGGAGGTGTTGCTGTATATATTCAGAGCCATATCCCTGTAATGATTAGAGAATATCTTATGTCAAGTGTTATTGATGTGTTGTGGTTGCAGGTTCACTTGGCACATCTAAAGCCTTTTCTTTTGGGGTGTTGCTATAGGCCACCAAGTGCTAACAGTCAGTATCTAAATAATATGTATGAAATGCTTGATAGTGTATGTGATGTAAACAGAGAGGTCTACTTTCTTGGGCACCTGAATATTGACTGGTTTTCATCAAGCTGTCCGCTCAAGAGGAAGCTTCTTACTGTAACCATTGCCTGTAATCTGGTTCAGGTTATTAATCAACCTACCAGGGTGTTTACAAACACTACAGGAACAAGATCATCCACATGTATCGATCACATTTTTACTAATACCGTAGAACTTTGTTCTAAAGCTGTATCCGTACCCATTGGATGCAGTGATCACAATATAGTGGCTATATCCAGGAAAGCCAAAGTTCCAACAGCTGGGCCTAAAATAGTGTATAAGAGATTATACAAAATATTTTGCTGTGACTCTTATGTGGATGATGTTAAAAATATTTGTTGGTCTGATGTGATTAATGAGGAGCATCCAGACGCTGCACTTGATGCATTTATGAAATTGCTTCTTCCAAATATTGATAAACATGCACCTGTTAAGAGACTGACTGTTAGAACTGTTAAGGCTCCATGGATTGATGAGGAATTGAAAAACTGTATGTTTGAAAGAGATGGGGCAAAAGGAGTGGCTAATAAATCTGGCTGCACATCTGACTGGCTTACTTACTGCAAATTGAGAAATGATGTGACTAAACTCAACAAAAAGAATAAGAAACTCTATTATGAAGCCAAGATCAATAATATAACATTTACATTTACGTCATTTAGCAGACGCTCTTATCCAGCGCGACTCACAAATATAAAAAATGTGGGAAAACAACTTTGGAGTACTTTAAATGAAATGATGGGCAGAAAGACAAATTCAGCTCCATCTGTCATTGAATCAGATGGCTTATTCATCACAAAACCATTTGATGTTGCCAATTATTTTCATTATTATTTAATAGGCGAAGTGGGCAAACTTAGGCAGGAAATGCCAACATCGAACAGTGAGCAATTGTATTCATGCATAAAAAAACAAATAATGAAAGAAAAGCATTGCACGTTTGAATTTTGTAAAGTTGGTGTGGGAGAGGTGGAAAAATGATTGCTATCGATCAATAATGACAAACCTTCTGGCATTGACAACTTAGATGGAAAGCTTCTGAGGATGGTAGCTGACTCTATAGCCACTCCTATCTGTCATATTTTTAATCTGAGCCTAGAGGAAAGTCTTTGTCCTCAGCCCTGGAGGGAAGCCAAGGTAAGAGTGGGTAAGCAGCCTTTACTGGTTCTAACAGCAGACCTAAAAGCATGCTGTTAGCATGCTTAGCAAACTGTTGGAAAAAATGGTGTTTGACCAAATACAATGCTATTTCTCTGTAAACAAATGAACAACAGACTTTCAGCATGCTTATAGAGAAGGGCACTCAACATGTACTGCACTGACACAAATGACTGATGATTGGTTGAAATAAAATGATAATAATAAGATTGTGGGAGCTGTACTGTTAGATTTCAGTGCAACCTTTGATATTATTGACCCTAACCTGTTGTTGAAAAAAACGTATGTGTTATGGCTTTTTAACCTCAGCTCTGACTCCACGATATGGCAATCTATCTAATAGAACTCAGAGGGTTTTCTTCAATGGAAGCTTCTGTAATGTCAAACATGTAAGGTATGGTGTACCGCAGGGCAGCTCTCTAGGTCCTCTACTCTCTTATATTTTTACCAATGACCTGCCACTGGCATTAAACAAAGCATGTGTCCATGTATGCTGATGATTCAACCTTATACGCATCACAGCTAATGAAGTCACTGAAACTCTTAACAAAGAGTTGCAGTCTGTTTTGGAATGGGTGGCCAGTAATAAACTGGTCCTGGACATCTCTACTTGTCACGTCCTGACCATAGAGAGCTCTTATTTTCTATGGTAGAGTAGGTCAGGGCGTGACTGGGGGGGGTTTATCTAGTGTATTTAGTTCTATGTTGTTTGGTTCTAGTTTCTGTTTTTCTATGTTGGGTTTTTTGGATGATCCCCAATTAGAGGCAGCTGGTCATCGTTGTCTCTAATTGGGGATCATATTTAAGTAGTTGTTTTTCCCACCTGTGTTTGTGGGAGATTATTTTTGAGTTAGTGCATGTTGCACCTCTGTCGTCACCTCTTTAAGGAATACCTGGGATAGGAAATAGGATATAGTAATCCTTCTAACCCCCCCCCCCCCAAAAAAAAAGATATAAGATGTACTATTGTAAAGTGGTTGTTCCACTGGATATCTTAAGGTGAATGCACCAATTTGTAAGTCGCTCTGGATAAGAGCGTCTGCTAAATGACATAAATGTAAATGTCACGGTTTGTGTTTTGTTTATAGTTTATTGTTTGTTTGGCTAAGTTTCACTATATATTAAAGATGTAGAACGATACGCACGCTGCGCCTTGGTCCGTTCCTACACACGGTCATGACACTACTAAGAGCAGTTTATTTGGTACAAATCATTCCTTGTGGCTGTTGAGGAGACTAAATTGCCTTAGATTGTAAACTGTCATGGTCAAAACATATAGCTTCAATGGTTGTGAAGATGGGGAGAGGTCTGTCCATAATAAAGAGATGCTCTGCTTTTTTGACACCACACTCCACAAAGCAAGTTCTGCAGGCCCTAGTTTTGTCTAATCTTGATTATTGTCCAGTCGTATGGTCTAGTGCTGCAAGGAAAGACCTAGTTAAGCTGCAGCTGGCCCAGAACAGAGTGGCACATTTTTCTCTTGATTGTAATCAGAGGGCTGATATAAATACTATGCATGCCAGTCTCTCTTGGCTAAGTGTTGAGGAGAGACTGACTGTATCACTTCTTCTTTTTATAAGAAACATTAATGTGTTGAAAATCCCAAATTGTTTGCATAGTCAACTTACACACAGCTCTGACACACGCACACTTATCCCACCAGACATGCCACCTGGGGTCTTTTCACAGTCCCCAAATCATGAACAAATTAAGAAAGCGTACCGTATTATATAGAGCCCTTATTACATGGAACTTCCTTCCAGCTCATATTGCTCAAATAAACAGCAAACCTGGTTTCAAAAAACAGATAAAGCAACATCTCGCAGCATAACGCCTCTCCCCTATTGACCTAGATAGCCTACATATCAATGCATACATACAAACTATGTGTGCCTTTTTTGTATTATGTAGTTCTGTCCTTGAGCTGTTCTTGTCGATTGATGTTCTATATTATGTAATTCTGTATTATGTTTCATGTTTTGTGTGGACCCCAGGAAGAGTAGTTGCTGCTTTTGCAACAGCTAATGGGGATCCTAATCAAATACCAAATATACACTGCAAAAAAAAGAAATCTGTCAATTTAAATACATTCATTAGGCCCTAATCTATAGATTTCATATGCCTGGGAATACAGATATCCATCTGTTGGTCACAGATACCTTTTAAACAAATTAGAGCCGTGGATCAGAAAACCAGTCAGTATCTGATGTGACCACTATTTGCCTCATGGAGTGCGACAGACACAGCTTCTTCGCATAGAGTTGATAAGTCTGTTGATTGTGGCCTGTGAAATGTTGTCCCACTCTTCTTCAATGGCTGTGCGAAGTTGCTGGATATTGGTGGGCACTGGAACACACTGTCGTACATGTCGATCCAGAACATCCCAAACAGGCTCAATGGGTGACATGTCTGGTGAGTGTGCAGGCCATGGAAGAACTCAGACATTTTCAGCTTCCAGGAATTGTGTACAGATCCTTGCGACATGGGGTTGTGCATTATCGTGCTGAAACATGAGGTGGCACGACAATGGGCCTCTGGACCTCGTCACGGTATCTTTGTGCATTCAAATTGCGATTGATAAAATGCAGTTGTGTTAGTTGTCCATAGCTTATGCTTGCTCATACCATAACCACACCGCCACCATGGGGCACTCTGTTCACGATGTTGGCATCAGCAAACTGTTCGCCCACCGACGCTATACACGCTGTCTGCCATCTGCCCGGTACAGTTAAAACCAGGATTCATCCGTGAAGAGCACACTTCTTCAGCGTGCCAGTGGCCATCGAAGGTGAGAATTTGCCCACTGAAGTCGAACTGCAGTCAGGTCAAGATCCTGGTGAGGATGGCGAGCACCCAGATGTGCTTCCCTAAGACGGCTTATGGTAGAGAAATGAACATTCAACATTTAAGAGAAATAAGCTTTTTGTGCGTATGGAACATTTCTGGAATCTTTTATTTCAGCTCGTGAAAAATTGGACCAACACTTCACATATTGCGTTTCTATTTTTGTTCAGTATATTTGTCGTATTTCACACATGTACTTGTGTATAATTGTGTATTATATGAATTTGTGAATTGGAAATTGGAAAGTTTTATCCCAACTCCCCCTGACACTATCAGATTTGAAGGCATTCCAAAACTGTGGATAGACTTCAAACTAATGGAGAGCCTTTGCAAATGAACCAGGGCAGATTTGACTCTGACTTAATGTGAGTAAAAGTTGGGCAAAGGTGAACCAAGCCTGCCAAAGCAGTGTCAATGGTGGATGTAGCTGGTGGAAAACAAGACAAAACAAATGGAAAATGAAAGGTGGAGCGGCGATGGCTAGAAGACCGGTGACGTCGACCGCCGAACGCCGCCCAAACAAGGAGAGGGACCGACTTCGGTAGAAGTCGTGACAAGCAGCTATTGCATCTATTATTATTTCTGTCAGAACGCTGTAGAAAAGCAAACAATGTCAGCACCCTGTTTTAGCCTGGCATAATACCTACAGTATGTAATCCGGAAATGCATGCTCATCTTCAGTACTTAATGCTTTCTCTAAGTTGGATCCCTGATGATAATGTACCTCTGTATTTACAGATATCTGACAGCCTCAGCTACTCTGGAGGACATCAGCCAATCTAACGTGTGAGTGGTCACTATCCATTATATATGTGAATTTAACCAAGACGGCCTTTGCTAAAAGTGTTCTTGTTCTATGTTGTTCTAAGCTCTATGTTGGAACAGCTGATGGGATTTTAAGGTCAGCTGGATCAGAAGCCTGTTAATAGCCTGTCCAATAGCCTTTCTTAACACTGGCAGCAGCATTAACAACAGGCTGTGGCTGGCCTGGCCGGGGAGGGAGCACTTCACTTGGTGAAAACAGAGGGGGTGGGGGGAATCTGGCTATCTGCACTAGGACAGGGGGACAACGAAGGTGCTGATGGCTCATGTTTTGGGGTTTCATGGCTCGTGCTCATGTTTTGGGGTTTCACCCAACGTGTTTCAACCAGTCCATCCGTGCTCATAGCATGTGTCCTGCTGCTGATGCTGTGGTGGCACACAGCAAGCTCGTCACTGTGAAAAGGAGGATCCAAGAAAGTGGAATATGTGGATGGGCCAATATGCAAATGAAGTCCTTGTGTAGGGTGTGCTTTGAACAAACCTCAGTGACATAGGTTAAGTTTTGTCCTTTCCCCCTTGATATAATATAGTAGTCATGCCGACTGGTTGGCAGTCAAAATATAAACCTCCTGTCTTTTCTAGATCTCTGACTCTCTCTCTCTTGCTTTCTGTGACTAGGTATAAGAGGACCCAGGAGAGTATCTCTAATGCAGGACAGATGACCAGTGCTGCCCTGTCCACAGTGGGTGTGGCCATTTCAAGGAGACTTGGAGACATGAGGTACCCTCAGCTCATCCTCCTACACACCCTTCTATTCTTTCCATCTTCCTTCACCACCTCTATTACTCATCTGTCCACCAGCTGTGTCCACCCTTCATATCGTCACTTTGTCTTAATCCACTAAATCAATCATCTTTTTAATCCAGTTATATATATATATATATAATATACACACACACTGAGTGTACAAAACATTAGGAACACCTGCTCTTTCCATGACAGACTGACCAGGTGAATACAGGTCAGTCTGTATAAATATACAATAAAGCTATGATCCCTTATTGATGTCACCTGTTAATTCCACTTCAATCAGTGTAGATGAAGGGTGGAGACAGGTTACAAAAATATTTTTAAGCTTGAGACAATCGAGACATGGATTCTATATGTGTCCCATTCAGAGGATGAATGGGCAAGACAAAAGATTTAAGTGCCTTTGAACAGGGTATGGTAGTAGGTGCCAGGCACACCGGTTTGAGTGTGTCAAGAACTGCAACGCTGTTGGGTTTTTCACGCTCAACAGTATATATATATAGTACCAGTCAAAAGTTTGGACACCTACTCATTACAGGGTTTTTCTTCATTTTTACTATTTTCTACATTGTAGAATAATAGTGAATAACTATGAAATAGCACAAATGGAATCATCTATTAACCAAAAAAAGTGTTGTGACAAAGTATGGGTGGTATACAAAAGATAGCCCTATTTGGTAAAAGACCAAGTCTGACGTGGCAGCGTGGTAGGCATAGCTTGTCGCATGAATGAATCACAAAAATGGAGGATTAGCTGTTAACTACGAAACAAACATTCTGGATAATATAGAGAATCTGGAACTATTTATTCATCGCATTTTGATATGCTCGAAAAATAAACGGATACATCGAAACGAACAAGAGAATGAATACCTTTCCTCGAGTTCTACAAGCGAAACTGATGGGAAGCCGCCGCCTAAAATTCCAAATGTAACATTGGGATGGGGACGATTTTATAACTGTCTCCAGAAGATAGAGCATTGCTTACAAGCATGAGCGAGCAGTTAAACAAATGGATCTATTGCCTGGGTTACTGGGGGAGTTTGAGGCCTTAAAATAGGAATGGATTACAGTAATAAAATGATGGAAGAAATACGAGTGAAAAATAAGATATTGAAAACTGCCGTGCTCCCTAGAAGACACTACAGAGAGGCTATGGTATGATAATAAAACAATGAAAGACGAATTACTTGATCTAAAGTGAAGAAGTATGAAAAATAATACCGTTATAATGGGAATTAAGGAGGATGAAAACGAAAACTATCAGTCAACGGAGAAAAAATCAAGGTGTTCAGGAAAAGTAATCTCAATATGACGGACGAACAGGTGGAAACAATTGATTTTCAAAGGGCTCACGGTTTCGGTGGCAGAGCAACGGGAAGGCCCCGTCCGATCGTAGCTATGCTGACCCACCTCAAAATGAAAATTGCTTTGTTACAACAGGGTCGGGAATTGAAGAACACCTCATTCTCTATTGATTAACAATTTCCCCATAAAATAGTGGAGAGACGACGCCTGTACCCCACTTTCAAAAGGCTCCGAGCAGTGAAGCAGAATGTTCGTCTAGTGGTCAATACATTTAATGTAAACAACCACATGTTCAAGGACTTGAAGATTACAACGTGGCTGTGAGTGACAGCTACCTCCTGTTGAAGTAGTCCCTGATAGATATTTGCACCGCGTTACACAGCACACATATGGATTAATTTATTTTATACAAAAACATTTTTTTTTTGCATGAACAACTTTTTTTATTCATGCAGTATGATTAAAGTTAACGGTAGAAATAACACAATAACTGACTTATGGAAGCACTTCTCTAAGCGAGAGAGAGAGGTATATTATATATTTCTATATAAGCTATTTATGCTACCTTTTTATATTCTTGATCCTAATCATATAGGCCTAGGTGTAAAACAGCCGAGGTGATAGAGCAACGACCCTGGAATAAAAAAACGAAATGTGTATGGGTGGAGAGAGGGTTGGTTTTACAGGTTTACTCGCTCTGGATTGTCAGTACTGCATGTATTCTTGGCTATCGTGCCATGGCTGTCAGTCGATTGTAAGTTAAACTTGGGTATTCCTTTATGGGCAGTGTGATGCCTAAGACACATTATTACTTGCAGTCATTAGTAGCCGTTAGAATCTATGTTCCTTTCTCCTTCTTCATTTATTTGTCGGAATACAACAGGATATAATGAGGACTACAGGAAATGTGTCTTGCATGTAATGGACATAAAAAAAGGACTGGTCCTGCGATATATTTAGGTTGTTTTCTCTTAATATCTTCATTTATTTTCCCGAACAATTGAATCCAATGAACTGAGTAGGCTGGGCTGACATGCTTATAGAGCCTTGCTAGGACTTTCTAAATATGAGCATGCATTTATAAGATTGTACTGTTATTATTTCTATTTAATATTATCTATTATTATTTATTTTTTAAATCTGACTGTTTTCCATGTTATTTGGTTAGTTCTCTTAAGCATCTTCGTAGATATTTATGTTATCTTGGGACTGCCCATATTTCCCTCTGGCCAA
This sequence comes from Salmo trutta, assembly GCF_901001165.1. Taxonomy (NCBI): domain Eukaryota; kingdom Metazoa; phylum Chordata; class Actinopteri; order Salmoniformes; family Salmonidae; genus Salmo; species Salmo trutta. Next base: position 14,510,650 of record NC_042986.1, on the reverse strand, counting down.
CGCCAAGGGTTTGCCTTAGGACGCAAAGGTGCGTCATGACTCAGGGAGATGGTCTGATGGTCTTACTGACAACAGACCTTGATATGGGGGAGGTTTTAGTGGGTGGGATATTAGGACAATTGGAGGTTTACAAAGTTGCAGCTACGGTATGCTTAACAGTGCAAATTATTATGGTACAGCTATATGGACATTTAATCATCATGGTGATTTTAAATTGTAAGTTTACACCGTTGGTTGTGCTAAGTATAATTGAAACTTGGGTATCATTATGGTAAGTGGGGAAATAAGTATAGACAGCTATAATTGTAATGGCTTAGCAGATCATAAAAAAAGAAGATACATTTTTACATGGCTAAAAGAGAAAGAATATAATATATATTGTTTACAGGAAACGCATTCTACAAATATAGAGGAGGCTGGGTGGAAAAAGGAATGGGAGGGAGAAAGGTATTTTTGTCATGGGCAAAGAAACTCAAAAGGGTGATTATACTAATTAATATACATTTTGATCCGATTGGTCCAATAGCATATTTTAAATATGCTATTGGACCAAAAACAGATCTGGCTAATTAATCTATATAGGCCAAATAATGATGATCCACACTTCTTCTAAAATATGTACAATAATCTATTGCGCTCACAAGCAACAAATGAATCTATTATTATGGTGGGAGATTATAATACGGTTTTAAGTACCTCAATGGATCGTAAAGGAAATCACTCCACAAACTATCACCCTCAAGCACTTAAGGAGATCACAAAGATCATGGATACATTAGAACTAGTGGATATATGGAGGTTGAAAAATCCTGACCTAGTGAGATATACATGGAGGAGGCTTAATCATGCTAGCCGTCTTGATTACTTCCTGGTCTCGTTCTTGCTGGCATCAAAAGTATAAAAAAGTATTAATAGGAGACCGAATTGGAAATTTAATCAAAGCTTATTGGATGACAATTTGTTCTTAACTAAGACAAAATAATTCCTAATTTACTTTTTTTTGCACAACATACACTACAGTTCAAAAATGTGGGGTCACTTAGAAATGCCCTTGTTTTAGAAAGAAAAGCAAAAAAAAAAATTCTCTTAAAATAACATCAAATTGATCAGAAATACAGTGTAGACATTGTTAATGTGGTAAATGACTATTTTAGCTGAAAGGCTGATTTTTTTTTAATGGAATATCTACATAGGCGTACAGAGGCCCATTATCAGCAACCATCACTCCTGTGTTCCAATGGCACGTTGTGTTAGCTAATCCAAGTTTATCTTAAAAGGTTAATTGATCACTAGAAAACCCTTTTGAAATGATGTTAGCACAGCTGAAAACTGTTGTTCTGATTTAAAGAAGCAATACAACTGACATTCAAAATGTAACAAGTACTTTTGGGTGTCACCGCAAATGTATGGAGTAAAAAGGTTATAATTTTCTTTAGGAATGTAGTGAAGTAAAAGTTGTCAAATATAAATAGTTAAGTACAGATACCCAAAAATCTTCTTAAGTAGTACATTCAAGTATTTTTACTTAAGTACTTTACACCACTGCCCTTCACAGGACACATTGTTGAGGACAAAGGTTGCTCCTTGTGCACTTGTTTACGCAATCACAGGGAGAAATTCAACAGCCTTAATCTAATCAGACCAGTCGGTCTTAATTGGCAACATTATTGCTTTATCTACTTTACTGTTCCTTCAAAGCCTTTAAATTGAGCCTGCGTAAAGGATAGCTGTCGCTGTGTTGCATTTTTGCTTGCCATTAATGGTTTAAGTATTTTTTTTATATATACACACACACACTCTCTCACTCATACAGCGCACTGTCAATATTTACACCTCCATGTGGCCTCTTGATTACTGTATCTGACCATCTCTCTTTCCCCATTTCTTTCCTGGAACACTGCCCACTGACCGGACAGGGCACTGCCATTGCCAAGCCCACCTCGGTAAGGATAGTAGGAGTTCCCTGGCCTTGTGATAATGAAAAACCTTGATTTCGATATGATATATTCTGACTGTTGTATTAACTTTAGCCAAGGGGGTCCAGGTTCCTCAGCCCTGCAAGACTATACTACCTTAAATCTGAGTGAACTACTTACTGTAACTAACTACTGAGTGAACTGTTGCATTAGTTTAGACCTGAGTGAACTACCCAAGCTGATAGGTTAAGTTACTGTTGCTGACCTTGGCTTGCTGACCTTTCAACCTTCACCTGATTAAGCTGCTACTGATCTTATCTGTTTTTCTTGCTCATATGCACTCCTATACTAAATGATGCACTCTTATACTACATACTGTACTACTACTGTATACTACATGATGCACTCCTATACTAAATGATGCACTCCTATAATACATGATGCACTCATACTACATACTGTACTACTACTGTATACTACATGATGCACTCCTATACTAAATGATGCACTACTACTGTATACTAAATGGTGTAATACTATACTACTACTTTATACTACATGCTGTACCACTATACTACATGATGTACTGCTATACTACATTATCTACTACTATATTACATGCTATACTACATGATGTATTGCTATATTACATGCTATACTACTACTTTATACTACATGTTGTACTGCTAAACTACATGATGCACTGCTCTTACTAGTTTCTCTTTGTCTCTCTTTCTGCTCTCGGACGCACCAGCCCCTCCTTGGGCCACTCCATCAGTGTGCCTGCTATGTCAATGAGGTAAAACACTGGGCACACCTGACATCACTGAAATGCTGCACTACTACTACTTTCTGCAGTACCTCCATAGGCGGTGAATGATGTTTGAACGATATTAACTTCGTCTCCAGGCTAATTGCGAACAGTGCTTGGGGAGGAAGAGTCTGGTGAATGACATTAGAATGACATTAATGCTGCAAGTAAATAAAGTTACATTTAAAGCTGAAAAACTTACTTTAACCTTGAAATGATACCTCAAAGTGATTTCCATTGTTTAAGAGATATGTCTTTCTGCCTCCTTGTAGACATTCCAATACATTCAAGTCCTTTTGAAGACATGGTGGGAAGCGTGAAGGTAACTGTCTGTGTCTGTGAGAACAATCATTATGTCTGTGAGAACAATCACAAACATAAAGAACAGAAAATACTGTATTTTCTCATCTTTAATATTACAACTAATTCCTCATGTCTCTACTGTCTTCTGTCTCTCCCACACAGAACAAGGTGTCCAGGATTCTAGGGATTGACGGAGATATCTCTGGGTTTGGAAGAAGCCCATCTCAGAACAGCGGTTCCTTCTAACATAATCCATTTTTCTCTCAACCATCTGTAATCTCACTACTCCCTTCATCACTTTAACCTGATGTCATTGTCCACACTACCCCTTCAAAGAGTAAACATTATGCAGGAGGTTGATAACTTGGGTATGGCTTTGGAAGTGTTGGTTCCAACCTTTCATTCATTCTAAATATGAAGTAGTATTTCCAATATGTAGTTATTGTATATTGTCCTACTGTTTGAAGGAAAATGTCACTGTCATATTCTACTATTGCATTCTAAGAACATAACAATCACAAATATACAGTCATGTATTTTTGTACTTTAAGAGAATTTACAATTAAAACAAAAGTGGTCTGGTCTGATTTTGGATACTATACCTTTCGGGAAAAATAAAGAGAGAAATAAAAGTGAGTATTGTTGTTACAGTTCACAGCTATAACCATGATACGGTAGTATAATAGACTCTGGTAGAATGGTGATTGTCATGTTGTTTAAAAAATATAAAACTTTATGTTCCCTGACCGGGAATCACACCCGGGCTGCAGCGGTGAGAGCACTGAATCCTAACCACTAGACCACCAGGGAAGACTGACGTGTTCAGAAAATGTTAAATACTCTTCAAGAAATGATATTGTTAACGGACTTCGGAAGTACAGTTACGTTGTTTTAAATAAAAAACATATTCCCTGACCGGGAATCGAACCCGGGCCGCGGCGGTGAGAGCGCCGAATCCTAACCACTAGACCACCAGGGAAGGCTGAAGCTATAAGAAAAAGATGAACACTCTTCAAAAAATTATATTGTTTACTTTCAAAAAACTACTATTGTGTTTTTTTTCTTCATGATGATATTATTGAGGAAATGACATTTGATAATTTATAGGATTTGTTACAATAGTCTGTGATTCCAATCATCTTACAAACATTGAAAAGAAAAAGCCAGATAATCACATGTTGACATTATGTTCTGCTTTCACAGTTGGGATTCATTCCTAAATGCGAAATTCCACGCTGTAGAAGACCAAATTAAAACAGTGAATCAATCAGTAGGCTACTGGGTTAAAGTTCGGTTATTCGTGTTTGCGACAGCTGCGGATTCTGGATGACGTGTCTGTCAAGAGCATTGCAATTGATTGCACTCATGTTTTGTGCTTGCCCAGCCTTTAAGACTAGACGTAACATGTTAAACGTACATTCGAAAAATGCATTCGGTATGATTACATAGGGTAGTTGGTCGGGATGGACGGAAGGCGTGCGTGCATATAACGCGAAGTCTAGCAACCCAAAGGTTGTGTTTGACTCTCATCAAGGACAATTCTAACTAATTAGCAACTTTGCAACTACTTACAACTTTTAGCTTTTTTTCAAACTACTTAGCATGTTAGCTAACCCTACCCCAAAACTTAAACCCTTTAGCCTCCTAACCCCTAACCTTAATAACCCCTTAACCCTGACTTTAGCCCTAACCATAACCTCTATCCTAGTTTACATTATCCATATAGGTATCGTTAGCCACAACAAATTGGAACTCATGTCATACCTATGCAAATTCGTAACATATTGTACACATTGCAATTCGTAACATATCATAACAATTGTAATATGTAACATATCATACCAAATGGATGATGGATAGCCACAAATTAGTACACACCATACGAAAAGTAATTGCCACATTTCAGTATATATTTACGTTTGCTATGTTACGTCTACTCCTGAGTCCAGGTTGGCTTCCCTTGAAACGTAGGCCTAAACGTGCCCTAACCCCACCCATGAGCAGCTCGTCCAGGATGCGTCACAGCGCCCACTGTATAAAGTTACCTGCTTGACCCTATTTATCATTCTACACTGAGCACACCAGAAATACTTTGAAGGTTTCTATTCGAGAACATACCACAAATGGGCAAGAGTAGTAGTTTAGCTTAATTCACCGAGTATTGCCAAAAGACCCACCACCGCCTTTGGTGTTTTTCAACATCATCAAACGCCAATTAAAAAGGTAAGATTGCTTTTAGAAAAAGCAAAAAATATTCGCCTCTGACTATGCCAGCTTGAATGGCAATTGAATATGCTGGGCTACTTGCCCAGATAATGGACAATGTGTGTCCAATCATATTTTGACCTACACTAAATATATTTTATTTATTGTCCTGGCACAAATTATAATTAAAAAAAAAAGATTCCACATTGCCTTTAACAATGTAGGCTAATAGCCTTGAAATAGTGAAATCAGAATGTGGGGGTTCTCTTTCTACCAGCTTTGTATCTGATTCTGATCATCAAAGAGAATTCTCTAATTTGTTGAATAATTATTGCCTTGACTGCTGATATTGTACATTCTCTTTGCATCTACATTTTGTCTAGATGGTCTGTTTTATCATACACTTGCCAGTGCTGGCCTCTTATTTTTCTGCACATGAGGTGTGATTGGCAATGCTGGCATGACTTTAATGCACAGTCACACATCCAATAGTGCCTAACAGCAGTAAGTCTTTTTTTTTCCACTGTGTAAAGGGGATTGGTTTATCCTTGATGTTTTGTGACTGCCTATGTAGCACAGACATGCATTACCCTGACAATCCCTAGCCAGTAACCATCTGGACTGAACTTCTGCCCTGACTGGACCTGATAAAACTGACACGGCATCAAATGGAATCAGGTTGCTTCTCAGTAAACCACTCGTTTGTGGCAATGTAGTTTGGTTGGGGAGTAAAACCATATGTTTAGCATGTTTCATTCCACGGCAGTGTTTGAGAAGAGTTTTGCATCCTGTGTAGTCCTGCTTTCTGGTATATCCTGCTTTTCGAGTGGCTTAGTCAGTACCTTTTTTTTAGAGGTCCTGTAGCGCCTAGCACCAAGTGTTGAGCTTTCCTGGATAGGTGCCTGGAAGTTGGAACATTATACCTGCATACCCTGGTCCCAGACAGCCCACTTATTTGCAGATCATGGTGTGGAAATCACTTTGCACAGCTGTTGGTCTCTATCACACCCCTCAGACTGGGGGCTAAGCCAACAGTATCAGAGGCTCAAGGGGTCAGGAGCATGGGAAGTGGAAACACACGTTTGCCTAAAATAGGCTAATGATAGGCTTCTGTGACTGGATGATGCTAGTAATCCAGAATTTGTCACTCAGGCATGTTTCTAACTCACTTTGGATGAAGGTGAGTATAGGCCTGTTTTCTGAGGTGTCGCAATGCTGTGACTGGGTTGCAGGCTGCTTTAAATGGGTCTTACACTTTCCACAAAGACAAATCTGTACAAAAACCTATGTTGAGGCTGATGCGTTATGGCACATTTTAATGACATCTAGCAGCATCCATAGCAATATTATTTGGCTCATCCCAGTATCACTTGCCTCTGCTTGCATGGTTCCTGTCTCCACACTCCTAATATCCCCTTCTCTCTTCCCTAGGTTTACCATCTTTGAGCGGAGTTAAAGAGAATGGCATCAATTCCGTCCACTGGCTCTCTCATTGCCACCCATGATTACTATAGAAGGCGCATAGGCTCCACTTCTAGCAACAGCTCCTGTGGCAGTTCTGAGTATGCTGGCGAAGTCATTCCACACCCCCCAGGTACAGACCAGTTTCTCGCACTCTGACAAGTTTTACTTAAGAACATTATCTCTCACTCGGTTCCTAAAGTTTCCTTTTGTTTTCTCTTCCTCAGGTCTGCAGAGACAGGACTCTGGTCACTGGTGGTCTTCTTTCTTCTTCCCAAACAAACAGAACCAGCCTGGCGGCATGATTGGATCTGAACAGAAGTGAGTTCCCTGGCCCAAGAGTCACACAAATGGATTAAAACCATGCATAGTTTAAATGTTGTGCTTAATTTGTCCTTTGTAAGATGTCTCACCTTAAGTAACCGGTTAATTGTTTTTCTGTACCTCTTTAGCTAAACAGTATTTCTTGTTGCAGGAGTGGAACGTACACAGTGACCAACGGGCAGGTGGCGTGTATCGCCAGGGAGATGGTGTTAAAAAAGCAGCTCAGTAGGCAACTCAGTGAAAGCAGTGACTCTGGGAAGGTGGAACAAGGGAGCCCACCACCCTCCTAATTCCATCTCTTCTCCAACACCCCACACCTTGAGTTTAGTCGGAGGTTGAGGCAGCAGATTTTAAAACTTTTTAGTGATTGAGGCTGCTTTTCCTCCCTCTGTGTTTATAAATATATTTTTTTATTAAAGACAAAAGGATTTCTCTATCATGCTTTTTGCTGTTGAATAAATCAAAATTCTTGCAATGAATACTTTGTCTTAATTGTATTCCCTATTCAAGTGACTAAGTCCCTAAATATTTGTTTGTCTAACTATAGACACTGTACCAGTAAAGTTTGGACACCTACTCAGCGCAAGAGGTGTCACTACAGTCCCTGGTTCGAATCCAGGCTGTATCACATCTGGCTGTGATTGGGAGTCCCATGGGGCGGTGCACAATTGGCCCAAGTTTGCCCTGGGTAGGCTGTCATTGTAAATAAGAATTGGTTCTTAACTAACTTGCCCAGTTAAATGTTCAATTGAAAAAAAAATCCAGTGTTTTCATTTTCTATACTGTAGAATAATAGTGACGACGCCAACTATGAAGTAACACATGGAAAGACTAAACCAAAAAAGTGTTAAACAAATTCAAATATTTGAGATTTTTCAAAGTGGCCACCCTTTGCCTTGACAGCTTTTCACTCTTGGCATTCTTAACTAGCTTCATGCCTTAGTTGTGGAATTTCTTTCCTCAATGTGTTTGAGCCAATCAGTTGTGTTGACAAGGTATGGGTGGTATACAGAAGAGAGCCCTATTTGGGGGGGAAACCCGAGAACAGCTCAAATAAGCAAAGAGAAACAGTCCATTTTAAGACCTGGTCGGTCAAGCCGGAAAATTTCAAGGACTTTGAAAGTTAAGTGCAGTCGCAAAAACTGTTCAGATGCGACTGCGTGAATCAGGCCTTAGTCAAATTGCAAAGAAACCACTAAAGGACACAAGAGACTTGCTTGGGCCAAGAAACACGATCAATGGACATTAGACCGGTGGAAATCTGTTCTTTGGTCTGAGTCCAAATTTGAGATTTTTGGTTCCAACTGCCATGTCTTTGAGACGCAGAGTAGGTGACTGGATGATCTCCACGTGTGCTTTGCTAGTGAACTTGTCTGTGATTTATTTAGAACTACTACTTAATTCCATATGTTTTATTTCATAGTTTTGATGTTTTCACTATTCTACAATGTAGAAATAGTAAAATAAAGAAACCCTTGAGTAGGTGTGTCCAAACTTTTGACTGGTACTGTATATACTGTTAATCATAACTGTGTATATAGTTTACACACACAACTTAAAATGCAATCTTATCAACAAGATTTGGGTACAAATTGCTGAATAGTTATTTTACCTGATTTATTAAGTTAGTGATGAAAGTGTAGTTTATAATAACGTTTATAACGAGTCAATATTCTTAACCCATGGCCACTATACTGAACTTGTAAAGTGTGATAGGGGATAGACAGACAGATTTGAGAATGAACCGTTCTGGTGTCCACAATATGTAACCAGATAACAGAAATGATAATAATCCCCGAAAGTCCATTGTCAGTTTTGTTCATGACAATACTGATTGAGTGTAGTGTCTGTTTTATAACATGCTGCCAGCCACTGTTAATGCAATTAAGCCGATTAGGCTACAATATGATTAGCAACAGCTAATTGGTAAAGACGATGGCTTACGTTTATATAATACAGTACACCTGTTCTGAAATATAGGTCAACCACCTGTGGAACATTCTGTGTTGCTGCAGAGTCATTCACATTGTTTTTCACAGTCTCTTAGGGGATAAAAGGGAATGTACACTATATTTTTATACAGACTTTCTATGATCTCAACACATTGGTGGAGTCAGCACCTGATAATATCAACAAGGACACAATAAAATACACTTTCAGGATTGTTAGTTATAGTATGGACCAAATGTGAATACTTCACTAGATTTACACCGACTGAAGTTGTCAACAACTTCAGCTGGCAGGTATATCCTTGTCCCATCGTGCACTAGTGACTTCTGTGGCGGACTGGGTGCAGTGCACGCTGACACGATCGCCAAGTGTACGGTGTTTCCTCCAACACACTGGGGTGTCTGGTTTCCTCCAACACACTGGGGTGTCTGGTTTCCTCCAACACACTGGGGTGTCTGGTTTCCTCCAACACACTGGGGTGTCTGGTTTCCTCCAACACACTGGGGTGTCTGGTTTCCTCCAACACACTGGGGTGTCTGGTTTCCTCCAACACACTGGGGTGTCTGGTTTCCTCCAACACACTGGGGTGTCTGGGTTAAGTGGACATTGTGTCAAGAAGCAGTGTGGCTTGGTTGTGTTTCAGAGGACCCATGGCTCTCAACCTTTGCCTCTCCTGAGTTGTACAGTAGTTGCAGTGACAAGACTGTAACTACCAATTGGATACCATGAAATTGGGGAACTAAAAATGTTCCACTCTCTACAGACATGGGAATCACTCATCCAGCATGCTCTCAAATGGTTGAAGTTAGAGCTGAGGCTAGGGTTAGTGTTTAACCAGGATGTGGACATGAAGTTGAGGGTTAGTGTTGAACTGGGTTGTGGGTTAGGGTTGAACTGGGTTGTGGGTTAGGGTTGAACTGGGATGTGGACATAATGCTAGGGTTAGAATTAGTGTTGAGGCCAAAGCCAAGGTCAGGATGTTCCCTGTGTTTGTGTGGGGAGGGGAACACAGTGTTTGTGGCCAGAGCCACCAAGTTCAGTAGGCCAGGGTTAATGTGTTACTCTACCACTGGACTATTTCTGATCAGCAGCATGCAGGGAGAACGTGTACACACCGGGATCATGTTATTGAGTGTTTGCAGACTGTGCGCTGTGGTGCACATGCTCCAATAGGAACTTCCATGTTAACACAGTGCTCCCTGAAGTGTTCCTTTCCCATGATTGATAAGCTCAGTAATGTTTTGTGTCAACAACACCAGTTTCCTGGCAGTAAAGTATCACTCAGGTCACCGCCACACGTTTCTGGTCAACACTGAAGCATAAAGATCAAAGGCATAAACTCTGGAGAATAAGATAGTTATAATACAAATAATACATTGAAAGAATAAGTTAGTTAATGTTATAATACAGTTATAATGCAACCCCACTGAGCTTTAGAGGTCTGATAAATTGCCGCATGTGAAGCATGAGAGAGGGAAACCCAGCCTGTGCTTCTGGTACGGTACTCTCTTGGCAGGTCAAGGTAGGACTAAGTTCTCCCTCCAACTGGATGCTTATACGTTTCCATACATGTGCCCAGATTGTGAAATAGCTTTTGCCTTTTGTTCCCAGCCAGAAACATGTAAACCTGCAACCAATCCTTCTTTAACTACGCCATTGCTAAGGCCTGCATTCAAACCGAAGAGGCCACAATGAAGACTTGTCAAATTGAAATGGACTGCATTTAAGAAAAATAGCGTTGATATTATTTCTTCACATGATGCAGAACACTCTCAGTTCTTTGGAATGAGTGCACTATAATAACTTTACACTCACACGCTCACTTAGTCACAGATATTGTCCACTTGGACTGAGGTCATTCTCTCAAACACGCATGCTATTAGCAGCTAAGTACGGGCATAAACAACACTTTTAACATACATTAAGCCCATAGAAAATCCCACCGTTTTGCAGTCAGCTCTGTTACTGTCAGCTAGTCCTGGTCCTATGCTGCGCCCCTGTGAATGTTATTGGTTGATTGCTGAAGTTTAACTGGGTGGCTGCTTGCAATCGCCATGCTGCTGCTTTCTGGCTCGTTGCTGATCTCTTGTGGACTTAGGCTGTCACTGCAGTTTTTTACATATTGGTACACTGTCAGAAGACCCCTTAAGAAAAGAGACTCCATCTACTCTGTTCCCTCGTTCTCAAGTGTTGTTTGATGGCTTGCATCTTATGACATCATCATTCTACTAGCTGCTTAAGACTGATGAACTGAAAATGCATTCTTCTCTCTGTGTCATCAGCACGACAGGCTGAGTACTGCACACTCTAAACATATTTGAGGCCTTGGAAGGAGACTTTGTATAGCGTACACTAGCTATTTAAAAAAAATCTTTATAACTGTGTTGGACACTGTGGATATAGACACATTTAGGAGGTGCAGCAGCTCAGATAGTGACATTGAACATGATTATGTACTACTGCATCCGTATCCTGGTCATTCTGTGAATATATATTGACACAAAGAGACTGAAGAGGCACCATGGCAACAGAGAAGAGCTTGTGGAGCACGTCTATCCACAAGGCTACTCCATCTCTCCATCTCTCCCATACATTCTCTGCTCTCCACCCCCAATCAAGGAAAGCAATTCAAGTAGCCAAGTTTCGGTTTGATAGCTCATCGCACTGTTTTATTCAGTTACTGACATCTCAGAAGAGAGCCTTGCAATGCTGCTGTTGGTAACCAACATTTTTTACCGTAGCGTTGACGTTACACTGAAAAAAAGCTCTATTTCAAAACAAACACAAGTCCCTCATCAATAGTGATATGTCAGAGGCAGAGAATATCCTGTCTGGGCGGCTTTGCATGAAACAAACGACAATATTTCTGCCTTTTCTTTTGTCTTTTTAGTCGCTTCACATATATCAATAAATATTTATACCTATAAACACTTTTCAAAAAAATCTAAATATTCAGTCACAGGTACTGGAAAAAGCTCCACTTTTAGATCACAATGATTAATGTACAAAACAATGACACACGTTTCATATAAATGTCATGGTAATAGGTAGAGAGACTTTACTGTCATCAGCAAAGATCATAATGGATAAAAAATAAACTCAGAGATTCAGCGTTTCCTGAGGTTCCTGTGTTCCCCCTTGAGGACCAGGAGAGGGGGAATGGCTTTTACATCACATCACTGAGGAGCTGTTACGAAAGGTCAAAGTGTTCCTTATAACAACCAGGGAATGTGATCATAATTGAATCATCATAAAATGATTGGCTGCCACTATGTTTCAACTACTGTTCACATGTTCTATTATTAAATGTTTTGTGTTTCTCAGTAATTGAGTTAAATGCTAATGAATCAATTCCACACCAGATGCCATGAGCTGCTATCAGAATGTTAAAGAGGGCTATTCAGTAGGGGGAAAACTGGTGGGTTATCTGCAATCCTTCAGTGGGGGATCCGTGTATCATTATGCTACTGATAAATCTCAGACAGAGGTAGGCTATTCACGGTGCACTTTGAACTGGCGTGACGCTCCCTCTCACTCCAGAATCCCTATAGGGCTATCAGCCATCATCAGATATCAACCCCAACCTGGTTGTCTTAGTCTATCCTCACTTTGGCCATGTGAATGTCATCTGATCTGACCACCGTTCAAAGCAGTCTGCATTTGATGCAATGCACTAAAGACATGTCTGAGTAAATACAAACAGGCGGGGTAGGGTGAGAAAATAACATGGCCGAAAAGTAAAAGTCTTTTGAAAAATCTGTACATGTAAACATCACACTTTCACTGAGTCCAAAAAACCAGAAGGAAAAAATACAAAGCGTCACATTGGTATACAGTAAATTACACCCCCGCACAGAACTGCAGTCTCTGACCAATGCAGGAGAAGTAACAAAGAAAGTAATATCAAGAACAATATACGTTTTACAAAGCACCACCAACTGATAAGTTAAAACAGGCAAGGGTTGAAACGGCGTAGATTTTTCTGGAACAGTGCTGTACCCCACAGAAAAACGATTTAGAATTAAAATGTTTCTTTTACAGCCCTTTGAACAGTTATACAAACATCTGACCACATCAGCAATGCACAAGCTACTAGGGCTTTTACGCTCTGTTTTTTTTATCAAACATCTATACATTACATTGTCCTGCCTATGCAAAGAGGAATCCCACTGGCCACTAAAATGTGTCTACAAACGGTTGTGTTTTCATTGGTCACAGTAGCTGCAGCACACATAAAATGTAGCTCGTTAGTCTTAAGACAAATTAAGAAGAGAAAGTTATCTGTTCCTTTTTTTTGAACACACAAAGCAAAGTGATGCATTAGTTAGACGTGGATGAATAGAATTAAGATCAACCCGGCATCAGTAAAATAACGAAGTGTAGATAGTAGTTTCCTGGTGGCTGTTGGAAATGATGGCTGGACAAAAGTAGACAAGGAGCAAATGGAGGTGGAGGAGACACGGAAGACATTTAAGAGGAGCGGGACAGAGCCCCAGGTAGCGATCAAGTTGATTGATAAAGTCTATCCAAAGAAGTCTATCCAAAGAAGTCTATCCAAATTAACCATGTTCAAATGCGTGGACGCCTGAGCCTTCCTTGATTTTTCAAAATAACAGTTTGTAAAGCCTGACTAGTGTAGCTAAAATACAATTTCGGAAGTCTGATGTATGCAAAATATAATGAGCTTTTAAAGCAGTACTTTACTTGTGTTGCTAGTAAAAATTCCGATTGAAGTAATTTAGTTTTTAAGACAATGAGATTGGATGAGTCTGGCTTGAGCCTTGCCATAAACCTTATAACCCAGTATTGTGCATTTTAAGAGTGCTTATGTGTTCCACATCAAATGATCCATACGATCAGGGGCGCAACTTTGGTTTTAGAAGTGGGTGGACATGTCTTTTTAAAATGTTTTTATCCAGTCGGATAAACACTCTAAACAGTCTACATCCTCATGGTCCTAAAGCACACCGTTGCCTCATTTTGTATCACATTCCAATGATAAAACTGGGGGGAACAAAAATGCCATTTCAGAATGTGTCCCCACCCCGCATCCCTAGTGAAAGTTGCACCCCTGCATACAATTATCAGTTGAGTGGACAAAAATATCTACATTTAAATCAGTACAGACAACCAAAATGAAAAGCAAAACACACACTCATTTCAGCTCTCATCATATACCACCATCACCATCCCATTGTCAAGCACATTTAGCTTAAATGTGTAAATTGAATTTATGAATCAAGTATGATGTTCTGTAACAACGTCAAGTTACAAAAATGTACCATGTTATTTTATCCTGAGCTGTAAAGTGCTTCCAAACTTGCAATAGATTATACATTTGAAATATAATAAAGCAGTCCAATTATGTCATGGATGGTGACCATGAATAAATTACTGATTATTTTGTGCATGTCACTTTAACATAGACTGACCGGTTCTTGGATTGATCATCCCAGCAGTTTAGTTAATATATGTGCTGCTGACTTCAATCATTTATGATAAATGACACTGAAATATATTCCTCTCTGGTATGAATTATCTGACAAATCTATAAGGTGCTGACCAGGTTGATTGCGTGAAGTAATTGTTTTCTTTGTTTTCGAATGTTAAGTTTACAGAGCAAACTTGTTTACAATGTCTTGTACAAAAGAGCGTTGAAACGGGCCACTCCACATCACTTCACACAACAAACAGAAATCAAAAACAACACACAGTAATGCTAACGTTCAACAACAATAACAAAAGTAGATAAATAGAATTCTTACTACACATTTCTTAGTGCTGGGTGCTCCACTGACTGGCCTGTCTGTGTATCTGTTCAGAGAAAGGATGTGCTCTGCTTATGGCTACGGTACTCTGTGCTGCCCCCCACGTACAGCGCACACACCATAGCAAGAATTGTGAGAGTAAACTGTGATGCGATCACACATTTTCAAGATTGTCTTTTGCTACTTTTTTTTAAACAGTGTTGTGTTTGATAGCGCAATTTCTGTTGATGAGAAATGCAAAGACGGGTAAGAAAGAGGAGTTGAGGCAGAGAGGATATGGTGGGATATGGAGGGAAATCTTTTTCTATAGCAGGCCAACAGCTGTTACAAGGAGCGCAATGCATTCCTTATACAATTCCATGACACGACCACGTGACGTTCAGGAGACAAAGTTCATACGCAACCATGTGCTGTTCATATCTGACTGACTTAAAACAACACAAACGCTTACAAAACTCTTACGATTGGACTATCAAATATTCTCAAGTTTCAGATCATTCTGTGTCCTATTCACATTTGTCTGATTGGTGCCATTCAATGAAAGGCTTCGGTTATATTAGAGACAAAGAAGAGCAACGTTCAAAACAAACAACAATGAAGCTACAGTGCTGCCATGGGATATTATTTCTTCCTTTCCCCCTTCCATTTATAGAGCATTCTGATTGACAACTAATGTTTCTGCTCCCAGTGGAGCCTCACAAAGTATGGGATGTTTGTTTTTCAGTTTAGCTCATCACACTGAGACTGAAAGCATGGGGAGGAGGTAGAGGTACCATAAGAAGACCTCCTTTTGCACAAAGTCTCGCAAAAAGCCATCATGACTATGTGGATATTGGCTTGACTTGCCAAATGGCATATCCACGCATGCACATTTACTGATTATCTTCCATATTGCACCTTGTTCCACACTTTTCCCAGAAGCAGTAACCTTTTGCCTACGATCCAAAGCCTATAGGCTTGGAAACATTACAGTGCTTTACCCTACAGGTTTAACATCCCTGCTTGCATACCTAAATCTTCAAACTTTAAAAACTACTGTTGAGATGAACAGATCAGTGTCACGCCCTGACCATAGAGAGCTCTTGGTTCTCTATGGTGTAGTAGGTCAGGGCGTGACTAGGGGGTGTTCTAGTTTAACATTTCTATGTTGGTGTTTTGGTTTGGTTCCCAATTAGAGGCAGCTGGTAATCATTGCCTCTAATTGGGGATCATATTTAAGTAGCTATTTTTCCCACCTGTGTTTGTGGGATATTGTTTTGTGTTTGTGCATGTGCACCACGTAGTCACGTTTCGGTGTTCGTTTATTGTTTTTGCTTAAAGTTTCACTTTGTAATAAATATGTGGAACTCAACATCCGCTGCGCCTTGGTCCCGTTCTTACGACAATCAGTTACAGAAGGTCAAATCTGAAGCAGCAATACATGTTTGAAAATTACCTCCTCAGAGCTTAGAAAAGACTTCGGGGTGTTTCTGGGGGAATGGGTGAAGTGGGTAGGGTGTAGGTTTGTTATGGGAATGGCAGAAGTTAACTGGGCACTAAGATCAGTGTGAAATTATGGATTGTATTCTTCTTTTCATTGTTTCTGCTCCTGTGATATATAAACTGTGAATGTGTACCATATCTACCATCTGCTGTATATGGCCCAATTGTGCAATGCAGTTTTACTCGTATTCTTTACTTTGACTCTTTATTCAGTTGAGTGTGTAGTTGTCTCACTGAGGGTGATAGTGCAGACGGAGAGTCTGGGGAGACGGTTCGGCCCGGTCTGGCCTGGTTCTGTTTCAGTTATGCTGCAGGATTAGGCTTTCCAGCTCATCTGCAGAGCGGAGCAGGAAGGCGGCAGACTCTCGGTACCCGGCGATGAGCTGCCGCACCGCTGTGACCTCAGGGGGGCTGAGCTGAGCCGAGGCTCCTCCCCCGCCTCCACCCTGACCACCGTGACTGTTAGAACTGGAGGAAGAGGAGGAGGTGGGAGCCACAGACTTCATACTGAGATCAGTGGGACCTGGAGAGAGAAATTATAGTTTACTGTAAATGTGATTACCCCATACATTAAAGAAAGCACAAGATTATTGATATACACAGGGTCTATAGAAAATGTAACATTATTGATATACATTATAGGCAATAATCACACTAATATAGATACAGGCACATACAAACACACATGGACAAACACATTCCCATTGACTTTAGGTGTAGGAATATAGGAATTGGGTTAAAGCTAATTACCATTGGTCTGTGTGGTGGCACCGGTGGTCGGCAGGTTGTTGCCGATTGCCCCGTAACTGTGGAAGCTGTAGTTGAGGCCTCCGTTGGTGCCGTTGGTGTAGACTGGGTCCTGGGACTGGGAGTAGGCTGAGGCAGCCAGGGAGAAGCCTGAGGGGGCCCCTGGGGCCGGGTCCCTGGAGCCGTTCTTATCAACAGTAGCAAGTTCCTCCTAGGGGAGTAGTTACAATAGTTATTACACTGTACTTACAGGAAGAAGAACAAAGTAATAAGAACATGTAAAGTATTAGCAAGATATACAGTAAATTAATATACTGTAGCTACTTACAGATGTACTATCTTAATTTGTTCACTCTGTTGTCGCAGAGAATGTGCAAATTGTAGTGTACTCGAGGTTTAAAAAGACTTATAAAGTTTGTAATGTCCACTTTAAAATGTCAGATTTGATGTATTCTAACAACCAAAAATGATCAACCCCAACAAAAATGTCCATTAATTATAATCCAAATAATAATTCACATTTCCTGTTGCAGCATGATTATATTCCTGCTGTAAGAAACTGGTCAAGTTAAGATAGAACAACTGTACTGCACATACTGCTAGTGATGTTAACAACTTTTCTGTAAATTGTAATTATTTCGCCACTATGGCCTATTTATTGCCTTACCTCCCTAATCTTACTACATTTGCACACACTGTATATAGATTTTTCTATTCTATTGACTGTACGTTCGTTTATCCCATGTGTAACTCTGTGTTGTTTGTGTCGCACTGCTTTGCTTTATCTTGGCCAGGTCGCAGTTGTAAATGAGAACTTGTTCTCAACTGGCCTACCTGGTTAAATAAATGTAAAATATTTTATTTTAATTAAAAAATTTAAAAATCGGTCAAAGTTCCAGAATAACACACTCTTTATCTACTGTCATGGATAAACAAACACACAAATGAATACACTCCAAAATCACATGAATGAACGAATACACACATGCTGTGAACACACACACTCACAGGGCCTTGATAGACATCTAGTCGCATCCTCTTAGCAGCGTTGCGTGTCTCACTTTCACAAGCAGCGGCAAGAATGTTCTCTGCCATGGCAGAGGTGAGGTGGGGTGGTGTGGGCCGTGTCTGACAGCACAGACAAAACAGAGACAGTGTTAAGGGTGTGCGTTATAACATTACTGTGCGAGTGAATTTAGTGAACATTTATGCATGTTCATGAAACGTGTACATTGGCAGATAAAAAAACATCGCTTTCTACAACTCCTGGCCGTCCTAGTCTCTAAAAACAATCAGAATACAGAGGGGAACAGTGCCTACCTCAAAACCAACCTTCTTCAAACGGCGGCAGGACTTGAGGTAGGTGCGGATGCGCTTGCGTGAGCGCTCCTGGAATTCAGGGAACTGTCGGCTGCATGACTCAATGATGGCCTGGATCTTCTCCTTGGGCTGCTTGGAGATGGGCACCATGCGGTCCAGGTTCTCATCCACAAACAGACGAACAAACATCTGAGAAGGCAGAGATGAAGGGGGAAGGGAGGAGAGAGGGGAGGTTGGGGTGTAGAGGGGAGGAGCGGGGGAAGAGAGAGTTTATAAGGGAGACAAGAGAGGATGGGGGTGTAGAGGGGAGGAGAGGGGGAAGAGGGAGTTTATAAGGGAGATGAGAGGATGGGGGTGTAAAAGGGACGAGTGAGGAGAAGTGGGTGTAGAGTAGGGGGAAGCAGGAGGGGGAGGTGTTAACAGGGGAAAAAATTGCCAAAGCAGAAAGGGGGAGCAGCCAGGGCAGTGGAGCATGAAATAGGGTGGAAAGAAAAGGAGAAGGGATAAAGAGGGGGGAGAGAGGAAAGAAGATATACTGAATACCAAAGATTTGAAGCATGTCATTTCACATTTTAACTCTGACATTCATATTCTTTAGAAAAAGAGCAAACATGACTTCTTTGTTGATATTTGGGTTGCATAAAGACCAAATGGGTTGCATAAAGACCCAATGGGTTCCATAAAGACCAAATGGGTTGCATAAAGACCAAATGGGTTGCATAAAGACCCAATGGGTTGCATAAAGACCAAATGGTTTGCATAAAGACCCAATGGGTTGCATAAAGGCCAACTGCGTTGCATAAAGGCCAATTGCTAAGTAATACAACCATTGAAGTCTATATTTACAAGTGACAGTTGTGATGGGACTCTTACATTGAAGGCTTTCAGCCTCTCTGGGTCCATTCCCTCTGCATCAGTGATCTTGTCACTGTCGTCATGGTCGTCGTGATCATCATCATCATCATCAATGATCTGAGCACGCCCAGAGGTCAAGTCCTCAGCGCTCATGCTCAGTTCAGTCTTCACTGAGTCATAGCTTCCGGAGCTGTACTGAGGAGACTAAACACAAACACACACACAGACAAACACACACACACATACACACATAGACACACACACATCACTATTAAAGCAACAGTTGAGGACACAAAGCAATGTTCAAGTTTCCAATCAAAAGGCCATATTCAAATACCTTTGCTATCCTTACCTTGTTGCCGTAGTCTGGATTCCCGGGGCACTTCCTGGTGGAGTCAGTTAGGTAGGGCGTCCCAACAGGGCTCCCCACAGGCAGCAATCTGTCGGTCAGATTGACTGGTTGCTGGTCCTCTGAGGAGGAAGAGGAGGAGGTGGTGGTGCTGAAGTCCAGGGGAGCACTCACCCCGTTCTCAGTCACCTCCCTGTACGGAGCCAATCCATCTGGAGGGACAGCGCCCACAACCATCACCTCCGGAGGGGTCAGGGCTGGCAGACCGTGGCCACTGACACTCTCAGAGGAGTCATCATCTGTCAGAGAGAGCAGGAGAGAGAGAAAAGGTAAAGAGATGGAAACATTGATGTAAAATCCACTGATGGAAACACCACTGATGGAAAATCCACTGATGGAAACACCACTGATGGAAACACCACTGATGGATACACCACTGATGGAAACACCACTGCACCTATTCCCAGCAACACAACGTAGTATAATGATTTACAGATTATGTTTAACTCAAATTAGTCTCAAGAAATCCAGAGATTACCATTCATTAAAAAAATCTCACAATTACACCATTTTTGAATGAAAATGCAAACAGACAAATCCTGCCAATAGAGTTTTTGCTAATGGTCCAAGCTAGGTTGGTGTGTTGAGAGGATGCACTGTGTGGCTGTTGTTTTTGATGGAGTAAATGTGTACATGCTTTTGTTTGCTCAATAATTTCTCTCCTTAGTTGGGGGAGGAGTCGACATGCTATATGTTGTGCTGTCAGAGTGTTTGTATAGGAAGAGGAGGGTATTGGGGTCAGCTGTCAAACTAATAGGGGGTGCTTTTGCAGTGGAGGCTTGAGTTATGATGGAGGTTTCAAACGGGGGAAGGATGGAGATGAGGAGGGAGGAAGGGAGGAGGGGGAGAACATGATGGGATGGTGGGGGAGGACGTGATGGGAAAGAGGTGAAGGGGGGAAACAGACCCTCACAGGGCTGGCATGTGAAGTATGAGGGAACAGTATTGATGTGTGACAATAACACTGCTGGGGTTATGCTGTTAAACCACAAAGACAGCTGATTTCTACCACTCTAACCATCGCCTTTTCCCTAAGGCAGGGGGGGACCATCAAAGTGTCCCTTTCCTCCATTGAAATCTAAAAGGACCCACTCACAGGGATTTCCATTGTTGTGCTGGACCTGTGAGGCCTCGTATGGCTTTTTCCTACTGTGTCGACTACTTAGAATCCAGCGAGTGCACAATCTGTGACTTTTTCTTTGAATACACTATTCTGTACAAACTGAAAACTGGTTATCTATAGTGGATGTCCACTTTCCCTTCATGAGGTAGTCATGGATGGGGGTGGGGGTGAGTGGAGGCCCTTAGGCATTAGGGATTCAAGTTGGGTTGGGGTACTGAAACACTCCACATGAAGGGGGAGTTGGTTTGATTAGTACATTAATAACAGCACATGTTGCTGCCTATACTATGAGTATATGCCCCCCCCACACACACACCTGTTAATGTACACACCAACTCCAACTCATCCATTGCGTGTAAGCAGGAACATACTGCACACAAACACACAAACACAAAAAGGCCAGCAGTTTACCATCCTCCTCTTTGAGTGTGGTCTGTGGGCTTTGTACACTCTCTCCATTGGGGGGACTGAGCTCAGGGACAGGGGGACGCTCAGCAGAGACCCACGTGGGCTCAGTCATATCCATGTCCTCACTGCTCACCGAACTGTCATCCTGAGGAGAGCGAGAGACATAGAAATAGGAAGATTGAGACACTTATCAAGCCACGATTTCGTCCCTGAGGAGAAGTCTAGGAAAACTGAATAGGCTGCTGAAGAGAGCAGCAGACTGCACGAGGTAAATTACTCTCACTCAGGAGGATGAAGGCTGGACCAAAAAGCTTCCCCTTTGGCACTTTGAGCTAGCAGTCAGGACATGTGTTAAACACACATAATAAGAGTACATTATCAAAAATGGAAATGGAAAGCACAGTCCACACTCAGTCCAAGTTTAGGCAATGCCATTTTCTCCTGAGAAAATCTCCTTATTAAATAATGTGTCTTGAAGCGCTGTTATTTTTAACTGTGGAAAGTAGAAACACCAAACGTGTTCACTCTAATGGAACACAGCCAGGAGTTGCCTAGCAATTAAGAGGTTTGGGCCAATAACCGAAAGTTTGCTGGTTTGATTCTCCTAGCAGGCAAGGTGGAAAATTCTGCTGTCCTGCGCTGACTTTGGTAAATAATCTACCGTATTTACAAGGAGGCCTGGCCTATATGCACTGTAAACCCCAAGGCATTTTTTACTCAATACTTCTAGTAAGTTGTACTCAAAGTCAATGAAAAGTCATTATAACTTAAAATGTTTATGTGGTACTGACTCAAAACTAAATGAGAAGTCACACCAACTAAATTGTTTTAAGATATGATAACAAATGAACTTTTTCACAGCATGCTCTACTGCAGGTAGATTTTTTGGAATTGTTTTTAACATCTGTGTTTTTGCATGTCCATTGAGTGATTGATTGATTAAATGTTAGGCTACACAAAGATACATATTTTTTTATAATCTAATCCAATCATGGAATTTTTGCACCCGCTACTGAAATGGTTGTTCCAGTTTAAATGGCTTAGGTAGTTTCCTCCCACTGTTCTTAACCCTGCCAGTCATTATGAATGCAGGTTGTGGGTGAATACAAATTTCAAGTGTTGGATAGCCTAATGCTGGCTAGATTCCAATAGGAATTACACATCACTTTGCAAGCCAGCATAATTTGATTTACAGTTAGGGTTGCAAAATTCTGGTCTATTACCCATTTTTTCCATAAATCCTGGTTGGAAGATTACTGGAATTTTTTGGGGGAATGTTATAGTATTTTGCAACCCTACTTGCAGGCCTGATGTGGCCTGTAAACTATGAGTTTCAGGCCACTGTATAAGGCCTTATTATATATGTAATGGCTCAATTATAATTATAATATTTGCCTAGGAACTCACTTCGTGAAGGCCACGGGACTGAAAATGAATGAATTTAACAACCATGTCTCTGTCACTAACAAATAGTCATGGGTGGTAACTCTACAATTCAATTGAAAATGCAAGGCACCCTGGAAAATAATATGAGGCATGGCTTACTGGGGGGCCTTAATGTATGTATACCTTACTCAAGAAAACTGCATTTGTATGCATTTGAAGGTAGTACTGCTCACTTCAGCTATTTAAGTTTCTTAACTTCATTTTTTTTAGGTAATAGGTTTTCTCAAAATGTTTGAGTAGCCAGAACTTATCCGGTTTTACAGTGTGCATCACGAAATAACATCTACTGCCCTTGCCAGGCCAGGGGTGTTGCAGATGGGGTTAGCTTATTATGAATACACTGGCTAATACCTTGCATATATCATGAATGTATGAGAACACAGTTGGCCCCACAAACAGAACAGTACAGTATAATACAGTACAGTAAGAACCAAGAACTGATATCCTCCTGAGGAAACACAACACACTCCTCTGAGGGTTCTGTAGAGGGCTGAGGCACTTACTGAAGGCTCTATTAGGTACCAAGTGATGCATGGTGTAATAAAGAGAGAGCGAGAGGGGAGGAGAGAGAGGGGTGGAGAGGAGAGAGAAAGAGGGGAGGAGAGATAGAGAGGGGAGGAGAGAGAGAGAGGGGAGGAGAGAGAGAGAGGGGAAGAGAGAGGGGTGGAGAGGAGAGAGAAAGAGGGGAGGAGAGATAGAGAGGGGAGGAGAGATAGAGAGGGGAGGAGAGATAGAGAGGGGAGGAGAGAGAGAGAGGGGAGGAGAGATAGAGAGGGGAGGAAAGATAGATTGAGAGAGGGGGAGAGAGAGGGAGAGAGAGAGGGGAGAGAGAAGAGGAAAGAGGCAGAGACAGCTAGAAAGGGGTGAGTTGGAGAGTGATAAAGGATGAGGGAGACCTGAAGCGGCAGGCAGAAACATAGGATGTAAATAAATAGAATACCCTATTCTGTTCTATGTTAACCACCCTCCCAAGCTTCCAATAGTGTTTGGAACACAATGACCACCACATTAGAAGGGCCCTCTGCAAGAACTCTCTTTCTGTTGCTGTTTTTTTATTCTCTCGCTCTCATACACACGCACATGCATGTTTAATTCATTTAGGCATTTATGCATGAATAAACGACGTGCACAATCTCCGACATGAAAGCTGTGAAAAGTGACATCATTGATGACATAGGCTACCATGTCCTGCAGCCACAATGTCAACTGGGCAAGCAGAGGTGAGATTCATTCAAAAAGGAACTGACTGAGCTGTATCACGGCAATATCTTCAAAATACACAATATATACAAAGGTATGTGAACACCCCTTCAAATGAGTGGATTTGGCTATTTCAGCCCCAACCGTTGCTGACAGGTGTGTAAAATCAAGCACACACCCATGCAATCTCCATAGACAAACATCGGCAGTAGAATGGCCTTAATAATGAAGAGCTCAGTGACTTACAACGTGGCACTGTCATAGGATGCCTCCTTTCCAACAACTCAGTTTCTACCCTGCTAGAGCTGCCCCGGTCAACTGTAAGTGCTGTTATTGTGAAGTGTAAATGTCTAGGATCAACAACGAGGATTTCTCTAAAATCCTACCGTACGGGTGTGCATAAGAAGTCCAGTGTTGGAGTAGAATGAGGACCGGGTGTTGTCTCTGATGTCACTCTCACGATACAGTAAACTACAGTAGCCTACAGTGGCCTACAGCAGCCTACAGCAGCCTACAGTGTCCTATAGCAGCCTACAGTAGCCTACAGCAGACTACAGCAGCCTACAACAGTCTACAGCAGCCTACAGCAGCCTACAACAGTCTACAGCAGCCTACAGCGGCCTACAGCAGCCTACAGCAGCCTACAGCAGCCTACAGTGGCATATAATCAAATCCTGTCAGTGTCTTTAGATTCTAATTGGTGAATCTGCTGCCTCCCTTGCTGTGTTTAGATAGTTGGTTGACCATAACATTGTCCTCACCCCTCCATCTTTTTTTCATGGCACTTGATGTTATATTTCTCGTAGATCCTGCTAGGCCTTGTGCTAAATGCAAAGTTTTTTTTTGCAATGGATTGCAGTTGAGTGGGTCCTCGAGTTCCAGAGGATGTAAACCTATCGGTATCTACCCTACTCGCAAAGTCATAGAAATGTGTGGATATGGAAACGTTACAAATGTCCCCCCCATCACCGTTTATCCCCCCCACCCCACCCCACCCCCTCTCACACACACCCACCCACCCACCCACCCACACACTGTTTGCCTTACCCGCTCATTGGCAGTCATGCACTGTAGTTTCATCTGTTTCAGGTAGGTGGCAGTCAGTGGCATGTTGTAGTCAATGAGGTCCGGAACCAAGGAGGTTGGTCGATCATTTTCTATACAGAGAATACAGTAACACTCATACAGTAAGATCATTTCCAAAACAAACAATCAGGTAAAGCAAACTACGCATGAAGAGCTTTTTGAGTACTCCCACATGCCATTTGGGCTCCGCAACACCCCTATACTGTCTATTGGTTTTCTTTGACCAGAATGTCCATTCATCTGATCTGGTTCCTCTGATCTTAATCAGAATCAATCTCTGATTCTGGCAATTATGATAACCATGGTGGCCCTTGAGATCTGGAGTCCTGAACTGCTGTTTCAATGCTGCAACCGAAACAATGGGAAGCCCTCTGTGTTCCCCACCATGACCACTAGAGGGACCCCATGCTCCTTCTATTGGAACATCGTATTCATTATTTAAGACCTCTTGGGTCTTTGTTCCATCATTTGGCTTAATGATGGCCTCCACCTTTGATTGCCCCTAAAAATGGCTTACGAAACATTCGCAGAGACCTACAACTATATATTTTAACGACAGATTGGACCCTGCGTTGAGTGTGTGAAGCGATGAATATGGGGCTATAAATGTACTAGTAGTCAATTCAATGGGTCATTATGTATAGTAGCATTGCAATTCATCATTTTGACAAAGGTAGTAGGAAGGTGATATGTGTTATAACAATAACCCCTTATAAAGCTTTAGAAGGCATTGTTGCTATTCAGATCATGTCAAATTAAAGGAGTCTTTCTTATCAAACAAGACTTTAATACCTGAATAAATATATACAGTCAATTAATAAACAGGAGCCAGTAGACTGACTTGGGAGATAGTAACCTTTGAACTCTGCAGTGCTGGGATTGATGTGCATCCTCTTCTGACACTCTCCACAGTTCATTAGGAAGCGTGTCACTGCTTCCCTGGGCAGGAAGGCGTACGTCTCCGCTATCTGTGCCAGGGGAAAGGTCAGAAGGCACAGGTCAGGGCAGGAGTAGAGGAGGCACAAACTGTTATTAAAGCCTGGGATCTGTGATTATGTTAATGCTGTGTTATCTGGGGTTGGCATGGTGAGGAAGGAATCCTTCCTCAATGATCCAACAACCTCTCTCTCTCTCTCTCTCTCTCCCTCTCTCTCTCTCTCCCACACATCTGCTGCTGATATCCTGACTGTTTGAATTGACCATCTACTTGTTTCTGCTTTGATATCCCATGCTGGAGCTGGGGCCTTTTCTTCACCTGCTCTCTCTCTCTCTCAGGTGCAGCTGACTCATATATATTCCCCTCTCGCTCCCTCTCTATCTGTTTATCTCTGCCTCTCTGCCCCCACTGGCGTTTCCCTGCTAAACAAGGCGACCTTCACGTGACCATGGCAAGGCAGCAGGGATGCCCAGCTCACCCCCCCTCTCCCCCTCCCCAGGGCAGCATAGAGGGAAAGGCCGACCAGAGGAATCTGCACTTCCCAGAAGGCCAAGGTGACAGCTCCATATTATGCCCCTGCCCCAATGGCGCTCAGTGCCTTCTCAAAAGGGTACGTGCTATGAGATGTGACAGGACCTCTCTACAGGGCAGGGGCGAGAGGTAAGAGAGGGAAATGGCCCTGGTCCCCAGGGGGTTTAACAGCCATGCTCCCTAAAAAAAACTGTCTCACACCACAGACAAAGACCCCCCAGCTGTAGACACAGACACTCACTAGATCCTAAATAGACAGGGTGAATACAGTAGGACTGGGTGAATACAGTTGCAACATAGAACAATATAATCTAGGAATGCATACGCTGTTGATGATGTGGTTTATCTATGGGCTATACTTTCATTTTTTTCTAATCAAATTTTATTAGTCACATGCGCTGAATACAACAGGTGTAGATCTTACAGTGAAATGCTTACTTACAAGCCCTTAACCAACAAAGCAGTTTTACCAGAAATACCTAAAAAATAAGAAATAAAGTAACAAGTAATTAAAGAGCAGCAGTGAAATAGCGAGGCTACATACAGGGGGTACCGGTACAATGTGCGGGGGCACCGGTTAGTCAAGGTAATTGAGGTAATATATACATGTGGGTAGAGTTATTAAAGTGACTTATGCATAGATAATAACAGAGAGTAGCAGCAGCGTAAAAGGGGGGGGGGGCAATGCAAGTAGTCTGGGTAGCCATTTGATTAGATGGTCAGCGGTCTTATGGCTTGGGGGTAGAAGCTGTTTAGAAGCCTCTTGGGCCTAGACTGGCGCTCCGGTACCACTTGCCGTGTGGTAGCAGAGAGAACAGTCTATGACTAGGGTGGCTGGAGTCTTTCACAATTTGTAGGGCCTTCCTCTGACACCACCTTGTATAGAGCTCCTGGATGACAGGAAGCTTGGCCCCAGTGATGTACTGGGCCGTACGTACTACCCTCTGTAGTGCCTTGCGGTCGGAGGCCAAGCAGTTGCCATACCAGGCGTCGATGCATCCAGTCGCCATACCAGTTGTAGATGCAACCAGTAAGGATGCTCTCAATGGTGCAGCAGTAGAACCTTTGGAGGATCTGAGGACCCATGCCAAATCTTTTCAGTCTCCCGAGGGGAATAGGTTTTGTCGTGCCCTCTTCACGACTGTTTTGGTGTGCTTGGACCATGTTAGTTTGTTGGTGATGTGGACATCAAGGAACTTGAAGCTCTCAACCTGCTCCACTACGGCCCAGTCGATGAGAATAGGGGCGTCCTCGGTCCTCCTTTTCCTGTAGTCCACAATCATCTCCTTTGTCTTGATCACGTTGAGGGAGAGGTTGTTGTCCTGGCACCACACTGCCAGGTCTCTGACCTCCTCCCTATTGGCTGTCTCATCGTTGTCGGTGATCAGGCCTACAACTGTTGTGTCATCGGCAAATTTAATGATGGTGTTGGAGTCGTGCCTGGCTGTGCAGTCATGAGTGAACAGGGAGAACAGGAGGGGACTGAGCACGCACCCCTGAGGGGCCCCCGTGTTAAGGATCAGCGTGGCGAATGTGTTGTTACCTACCTTTACCACCTAGGGGTGGCCTGTCAGGAAGTCTGGATCCGGTTGCAGAGGGAGGTGTTAAGTCCCAGGGTCCTGAGCTTAGTGATGAGCTTTGTGGGCACTATGGTGTTGAACGCTGAGCTGTAGTCAATGAATAGCATTCTCACATAGGTGTTCCTTTTGTCCAGGTGTGAAAGGGCAGTGTGGAGCGCAATAGAGATTGCATCATCTGTGGATCTGTTGGGGCGGTATGCAAATTGGAATGAGTCTAGGGTTTCTGGGATGATACTGTTGATGTGAGCCATGACCAGCCTTTCAAAGAACTTCATGGCTACAGACGTGAGTGCTACAGGTCGGTAGACATTTATACTTTTGTCTCCTGTTGAGGATGCATGGTTGCCTTAGTAACTACTGATGCTATAAATAAGAAATAGCCAGTCTATAAAATGCTTATTTTATGTGGCAGTTTCTAAGAGAATAGGAAGATGCTTTAATACAGTCTATATAGGATGCCGATTGATGAACTGATTGTTTATGTTGGCTCGGTGCCAGTCTTACTGCTTTATAGGTCTTCTTCTGGCCAGCGTGTTTAGGTGCTCTACCAGGGTCGGCACCCATCTCCACATGCATGGCATAGATGATGTCGAAGAAGTCCTCCACCACTGCCACCCTCTTCAGGGATGAGCTGTCCTGGGCCGAGCCTGCATCTGCACACTGGAAGACAGAGAGGAAAACATTCAATACCCTGTCTGAGAAGACTAAGGCCTGTGTGTGTGTGTGTGTGTGTGTGTGTGTGTGTGTGTGTGTGTGTGTGTGTGTGTGTGTGTGTGTGTGTGCGTGCGCGCGTGCGTGCATGCGTGCTTGTGTGTGTGTGTTTCAGTTCTCTATGGAAAAAGATCTCCCGAAACATAACAGTCATGAAAATCTGAAAATATCTGAACCCCTGAGGCTATTGGCTGATACAGGGCTCGTAGTGTGAATGTTAACAAGATGGTTTTCTTATCCCAGCATTGAGAACAGTGATGATGATTCAGCAGAGCAATATGGATCAGCACACAGGAGGGACAAATATGGAGCAGCTCAGGCTGTCCAGGACAAATCACCACAGGGTCAGCTCTACTGAGATGTCCAGTGCTACTGTCTGTGTCTAAGTAGCTCCCTGCTCTACAGGCTGGCTGCCTGTCTGTGTCTAAGTAGCTCCCTGCTCTACAGGCTGGCTGCCTGTCTGTGTCTAAGTAGCTCCCTGCTCTACAGGCTAGCTGCCTGTCTGTGTCTAAGTAGCTCCCTGCTCTACAGGCTAGCTGCCTGTCTGTGTCTAAGTAGCTCCCTGCTCTACAGGCTGGCTGCTTGTCTGTGTCTAAGTAGCTCCCTGCTCTACAGGCTGGCTGCCTGTCTGTGTCTAAGTAGCTCCCTGCTCTACAGGCTGGCTGCCTGTCTGTGTCTAAGTAGCTCCCTGCTCTACAGGCTAGCTGCCTGTCTGTGTCTAAGTAGCTCCCTGCTCTACAGGCTGGCTGCCTGTCTGTGTCTAAGTAGCTCCCTGCTCTACAGGCTGGCTGCCTGTCTGTGTCTAAGTAGATCCCTGCTCTACAGGCTAGCTGCCTGTCTGTGTCTAAGTAGCTCCCTGCTCTACAGGCTGGCTGCCTGTCTGTGTCTGGGGCTAGCCTAACAGAGTGTTTCCTGACAGATGTCACTGGCTCAGGCTGCTGCTTCTGGCTCTGGGTATCATCACACACCCACTGGCCAGATCACTGCTGGGGCTGGGGCTAGTGTACTGCAGTGGGCCTCGATCCATCTTGTGTTCAGAGAATTAGCTGCCAGATTAGCTTCCCCTCAGCAGAGCTTCTTCATCCCTGCAGAGTCAGTCTCTCTCTCTGTTACAGACTCTGAGATTGCTCCACTGCAGAGAGAGAGAGAGCGGGAGAGAGGGAGAGATAGCTGCGGCTTCATTCAATGTCCCCACCAGCACCACCTCATCCCTGCAGTCAGTGTTTAAAAATAACACCCCGTCCTGTACTGTACAATGCCGACAGCTCCTCCTACAGCCAACCCCCAGCATCCACCCTGCTTCCAGTGCCGCTGACCCCGTCACCATAGAAACGGCCACAATCTCTCTCTTGGGCAGGTGTGCAGGGCAGAGGGTCATGTGACACTCAGTTGGAACTCATATCGCTACGACAACGGCCTTGTTGCTTAATAGCCTACTTACCGCATGGGCTTTCTTTCTTCCACCGGGTCACCACTGGGCCTTCTCTCTCTTTCTCCCTCAAGTTCTTTCTTTTCCTGGTTACATTTGTCTCTATTCGGTATTTCTTTGTTTTTCCCTCTTGTGGTGGTGTTCATTTCATCTGTGTATCACTTCCTCAAGAAATTACTTTTATGTAAATAAATATGTGAACTGAGGTTTATGTACACGATGTATAGCCCTGAATAGAAGCTGAGGTCAATGAAACAAAAGAACGGAATATTATATACATCTAGTTAAGTCCCTGGTACACAGTACAAATGTAGGTTCCAAAAGTTGTGAGATGTCAAGGGGATGTGTTCTAGGTGGGACTCAGCGTTTCTCGAGGAGGGTCCATATTTCAGAAAGTTATGACCGGCATCACTGAGGAATCTCATTCTTTTTATTATACTGTATATTATTTTTCTCTCCTCTGACATTTCGAATCCTGCTCCTGCTATCTGACATTTATTTAGCTCTTCCTCCTCCGACTGTGTCCTTCTCTTCCTCTCTCCCTACCTCTGTCCCGTTCGTTCTTTCTTCCCCATTCTCCCTGCTCCTGCTCTCCCAAGTGCAAGGTAAGGACCGTTGCCATGGCAACTAGAACCAGCTCACAGAGCAGGTTTGTTTTAATCCGGCCCGTCTCCTCTCTCTCTCTGTAGCCACTCTCCCTCCCTGTCAGCATGTTCTTGATGTAATAACCTAATGATAATGAAATAATAATACTAACAATCCTAATCATCATCACTCCTGTAAGGTATCATTTTCCTGATGACATCATCATTATTCAGGACAAAAATAGTGAACAGGTCCATTATTTTCAGCATACTCAGAATAGGATCCAACCTGGGACACTTGTACTTGTACTGCACCTATCCAGACATCTACCTGTGTTAGATCTGCCATTGTCCTCTCTGACACTACATTATACTGTATATCTCACTAACCAAGATTTCTATTGCTATTTTTGCCTCCTATGTCCTCTTCGTTTTTCAGTGAATTGTGGTACAGCAGACAAGACTCCATCACCCTTGGCAGGAATCAACCCAGACTCAATCCAGCCATTCATTTTCCAAAAGATTTAGCATCCCTTAGAACAGGGTTTTCCAAACTCGGTCCTGGGCCCAAGGTTTTGGTTTTTTCCCTAGCATTACACAGCTTGATGATGAGTTGGTCATTTGAATCAGCTGTGTAGTACTAGGGCAATAAAAACTAAACGTGCACCCAGGGTGGGCCCATGACCGAGATTGGGAAACACTGCCTTAGAAGGGTTGCAGATTGCCAGTGAAGATAAACAGATGAACTCTTCACTTGCAACATATGCGCTCAAGGGGTAGTTTAACCATTAGTTCACACAGTGTGTGTGTGTGTGTGTGTGTGTGTGTGTGTGTGTGTGTGTGTGTGTGTGTGTGTGTGTGTGTGTGTGTGTGTGTGTGTGTGTGTGTGTGTGTGTGTGTGTGTGTGTGTGTGTGTGGCACACTCATGTTTATGTGTTTAAATGTTCAATCTGTTTATTCAGCATAGTCCACAAGGTGTATGTTGCGTGGCTGGAGAAGACCAGCTGTTGAATGGTAAATATGTGGTCTCATCAGCATCAGTGTTTTACAGGAGGGAGACATGTCAGCAGCCCTAATAACCATCCCCAGATAAACCTATCAACACTCAACTCCAACTGTCTCTCTTCCTGTTTCCTCTCTCTCTCTCCATCTTCCCCTTTCTCCTTTTCTCCATCTTTCTAATCCCATAGGACTGCTCTCCCGAGCCACAGCATACCCCCATCCCCTGCTCTCTCTCTCTCTCTCTCTCTCTCTCTCTCTCTCTCTCTCTCTCTCTCTCCCTGTCCCGCTCCAAACAGCTCTGTTGCTAGGAGACTGGAGGGGTTGATTCGGCCCGGCCACCCCCACCCCCCCTGGCAGTCATACACACTAGCAGAGAGAGAGTCGCTGAGGGGAAAGGAGAGAGCGGAGGAGAGGAGCGGTCCTGCACACAGACGGTTCGGGGGGGCTGGAGGCAGCTGGGTCACACAGACAGGCCAGTAGACAGAGGAAGGGAGAAAACCACAGCAAACATCTCAAATGGAAAGGGCAATGTATCCTCAATGGAGGAAGGAGAGCAAACACTGTAAACCTCCACAGCCATTAAAATATATACAGGATTTATAGTCGTATGTTTTCACAAATACTGCCGGTAGCAATACTACAGGTACAGTATAGCTCTGTGTAAATAAAATAGAAAACATATTGTGTATGATAGACTACACTACACAAGAAGAGAGCTGTAATCATACGCAGTTGATTATGGGTGGTGGTGGCAGATAGACGGAGCCCCAACAAAAGAGGGACGGTGGGAGAAAGAAAGAGGGACATTGGAGAAAGCAAGAGGGAAAGTGGGAGAACGAAAGAGGGACAGTGGGAGAACGAAAGAGGGACAGCGGGAGAACGAAAGAGGGACAGTGGGAGAATGAAAGAGGGACAGTGGGAGAATGAAAGAGGGACAGTGGGAGAATGAAAGAGGGACAGCGGGAGAATGAAAGAGGTACAGTGGGAGAAAGAAAGAGGGACAGTGGGAGAAAGAAAGAGGGACAGTGGGAGAAAGAAAGAGGGACAGTGGGAGAATGAAAGAGGGACAGTGGGAGAAAGAAAGAGGGACAGTGGGAGAATGAAAGAGGGACAGTGGGAGAATGAAAGAGGGACAGTGGGAGAATGAAAGAGGTACAGTGGGAGAAAGAAAGAGGGACAGTGGGAGAATGAAAGAGGGACAGTGGGAGAATGAAAGAGGTACAGTGGGAGAAAGAAAGAGGGACAGTGGGAGAATGAAAGAGGGACAGTGGGAGAAAGAAAGAGGGACAGTGGGAGAATGAAAGAGGTACAGTGGGAGAATGAAAGAGGTACAGTGGGAGAATGAAAGAGGTACAGTGGGAGAAAGAAAGAGGGACAGTGGGAGAATGAAAGAGGGACAGTGGGAGAATGAAAGAGGTACAGTGGGAGAAAGAAAGAGGGACAGTGGGAGAATGAAAGAGGTACAGTGGGAGAAAGAAAGAGGTACAGTGGGAGAAAGAAAGAGGTACAGTGGGAGAATGAAAGAGGTACAGTGGGAGAAAGAAAGAGGGACAGTGGGAGAAAGAAAGAGGGACAGTGGGAGAAAGAAAGAGGGACAGTGGGAGAAAGAAAGAGGGACAGTGGGAGAAAGAAAGAGGGACAGTGGGAGAATGAAAGAGGGACAGTGGGAGAAAGAAAGAGGGACAGTGGGAGAAAGAAAGAGGGACAGTGGGAGAAAGAAAGAGGGACAGTGGGAGAATGAAAGAGGGACATTGGGGGTAAAGGATGGCTTTGTCAACAGCACTAATTACTCAGATTATCTCATTGCAGATGTAACAACAGGTCACCTTTTAAAGTCCCATCTCCCCCTTGTAAACCCATCAGCAAGATAATGGATGCATAAATGGGAAAGCCCTGGTGTCCTCATTACGGAGGGGGGTAGGAGGGGGGTGCAGCAGTGAGAACATACAGATGTGTCCTGCAATGCAGTTTAAAAAGGCTTTTGAAGTTTGCAATTCCCACTTTGACATTTCAGACTTTTTCCCTTGTAAAAAAATCAACCCCAACAAAATGTCATTAATTATAATCCACATAATAATTCACATTTTCTGTTGCTGCAGGATTATTTTCCTGCTGTAGCAAACTGGCTCAAATTAAGATCCTACATATGTATAAAACATAATCTCCTTGCCCCCCTTTTAAAAACCTCTCCTCTTTCTGCCGGCCTCCTTCTTTTATTCCCCCCTTTCTCTTTTCTTCTCCCCGTTCCTTTGCACACTCTCCCTCAGTTCATAAAACCCCTTCATTAAATCCACATTAGGTCTGCCATGCTCTCCCCCTATGTCCCGTTCCCTGCCCCCCCTCTCTCTCTCTCTCTCTCTCTCATTTTCTTTCTCTCTCTCTCTCTCTCTCTCTCTCTCTCTCTCTCCTTTTCTTTCTCTCTCTCTCTCTCTCTCTCTCCTTTTCTTTCTCTCTCTCTCGCTCTCTCTCTCTCTCTGTGTTTCTCACTCCCATGATGATCATTAAATGATAGAGCGTGTGACAGTCCCAATAACTCATCCAGGCCCTGACAGACCCCACCCCTCTGTTGATGTTCCAGTCACTACCCCAAACAGAACATCCTGATGTACTACACATAGGTTCTGCAATCTGGGCCTTTCATCATCTTTGTGTTATTACTACGTAATTACTACATGTGTTCTATTTCTGTTACAATGTTCGGGTTGTTAAATATTGGTCCTGCTACAGCATTAAAAAAATGATAGTAGCAGAGTGTAGTAGTAAGATTTAACACCGAGACGTAAGGCTGTGTGTGTGTGTGTGTGTGTGTGTGTGTGTGTGTGTGTGTGTGTGTGTGTGTGTGTGTGTGTAAGTGTGTGCTGAGATCTAGAGCAGAGCTCAGACTCTCCCACACAGGGGGAGCCCCCAGGCCAGTTAAAAATGGTGTTAATTTATCCTCCTATGGGAGCAAAGAACTGTCTCTCCATGGCAACAGAGAGGGTGCTGAGGGGAGGAAAAACAGAGCAGCACGATCAACGACCCCCTCTTTGTACGGACACACACGCACACACACACACACACACACAGTAACATACACATTTTCAGTCTCTCACACAAAAACACACACTCGCATAAGGACACACTCCAATATCAAACTCTGTGCACAGCTTATTAGAGATTCATTACAAATATATTACCAAAAGGCTAGGAACACATTGGCTTCAAATATGTAGGTCTACCGAATCCTCTTGTCCTAGAAGAGGCCTCATTCACAAAAATAAGTGGTTGCATCATCTCTCTCTGTATGTAATGTGTCTATGTGTGTCATCTACATCCAAAGCAGAGGAGCCTTGCACATCATTTATTTGAAGGGGCACTGAGGGCCAGATGCAATAACTTTCATTCTCTGTAAAATAAACTGTATAGGGATGAAGTTGAGGAGGCACTGGAGACACTCCCATATGGCCAAAGCACTGAAATAACCACAGCACGCAGTCAATCACCCAAAAAAGTTGGTGAATTAGAGGCTTGGTTTAAGAGAGGCCTTGTTGCTGAAAAACCAACATTAAAACAGTACATTATATCCCGTTGTACTTTTTATATTAAGGTACATTCTCCCCAATCTTGCCAGGTTGAGGGTAAAGAGCAAATTTGTGGCTTTGGTTAAGATATTTAACATTTGTAGGCCTAATAACCTATGTACAGTCATAATAAACCAACACATAGAGACTGAATAGGAGGGACAGAAAGAAAGGCTAGATTATGCTGGAGTTGTGCCATGCAAAACTGTTAGCATTAATGCAAATGTTGTTTGAATGAAAGGAGCACTATTCTTTTGACTCCGTGCCCTCCGAACAGAGGGGAGCGCTCAGGAGACTTGGAATAATGAATCAGATAATGATGATGACGTTCCTGCTCCATTTTGATGGCAGAACACAAACGTTCCCTGTCTGTCTCAGACGGGACATACTGAACCACTCCCACACCTCTCACCTGTTTCTTTCTATTGTTTTTCATCAAGTTCCAATACTCCATTCACTGGGTTACAGTTCTCCCAGAGGAAAGGTCCATAGAGCATTGTAGATGTCAATTAACCCTTTATGCCCTTTTATGACAGCACTTCCTGCAGCATCTTACACATGGAGTCCCATACCTGAGGCTGTGCTGTGTGTGTGGTGAGAAAGTCCTACCAAATCCAGATTGTGAATGAGGGATAGAGATATGTAAAGGTTTCAGTTGGCATGGCAACAAAAAAGCAACCGCTCTCATCCGTTAATATTTTTTCGGTGCCATATTTAGAGCAACAAGAGAGAAATGAACACAACATTCCACTTTGAAATGGAGGGCACACCTATAGCTCAATAAATGATTATGTGTGCAAACCAGACTGTATTATGTATGGTGGCAGAGTATCTGTCGGTGTACAATAAATCTCTGCTATTAATAATGTAAAGCAAAAAACGACAGGCCGATATGAATCAATGAATCTAGTAATGGTAACGTGTGAATGTACCACTACACAGTGGCCATGTCTGCAGTAGTGTATGACTGCAGAACATCTCACCATGCCGTGGTCTAGCAATTGTTATATTCTCCTCCTCCTCTCTGTCTGGGCTCTAATCAGGACATAATGAGAGCGAAAGCAGGTTGCATCCCCACACTGAGGCCTGCTGAATTTTCTAAGCACTGCTCAGGCTCTCAGACATACAGAAGGAGAGCGAGAGAAAGGACTCGGGGATATAGACAGAGAGAAAGCGAGTGTGAAAGGGAACGAGAGAGAGAAATTCCAAACAATCCCATCAGCTGTCTGAAATGTAGTTTGCACTAGGCCCGTGCTACAAAACTCTTTAAAACCACTATTCCCTTTAGTCGGTGTCTGTCTCTTTCCGTCCACTACTGGACTATCCTGTATAACTCTCTCTGTCTCTCTCAACTGAAAAAAGGTTCCTGTCTGCCCATCAACCACTAGCCATGCAATCCTTGCCCCCACCCCCAACCAACCTCCCCCTCATTTAGCCCCCCTGCCTGCGCCCTCAGTGAAACTTGGCACACCCCAGGAGCAGCTGCAGAGGGGCCGCCACACTCTGAAAACACGCCCCCCACCACACAGGAGGGGCACTGAGGGCGTTGGGCGTTGTGGTTTTGTACTCTCTCTCTGTGTGTGTGTGTGTGTGTGTGTGTGTGTGTGTGTGTGTGTGTGTGTGTGTGTGTGTGTGTGTGTGTGTGTGTGTGTGTGTGTGTGTGTGTGTGTGTGTGTGTGTGTGTGTGTTCATTAATTCAGATTACGGTAGCATTTACTTTTTTACAGTATAAAACAATCAATTTCACAGTATTGTACTGTGTCATTACACAGTACTTGCTTTGAAACCATATTTATATTACAGTAGGTGTACTGTGATACGAAATACAGAATTTGACTTGCCACCGAGCTGCCTGTAAATGACTGTCAAATTCATGGTAACCCCTTTACAGTGTACCCAATCTCTGTATCTTGTACATATTTATATTTGGGTGGCACAGTGGTATAGGCTTCAAGCGGACAGTGAGAGAATGAAGAAGAAGAGAGAGAGAGATCTGAGGACTGATACACTATCTACCACTCAGCAAGGGAATCGTCAAAGATAACATACTGACAGACAAGAGAACACACACAAACCACCTCCACACTCACATTGATACACATTGACCGTTCTTGCATCTAATTGCACCTCTACTTCACTATTTGACTTTCCACTTCCCACTTTAATTAATGATGAAATGACTGCCTTGTGTTTGCTTTTGTTGTTCTGTTTGTTGTCTAGTTTTGCACAAGTGGGGGTTGGACATGGGGGAGTCCCCTGCTGTGTCCCATCAATGACTAGAGGTACATACTATTGAGGAATAGTTTCCTTCTATCTAGTAGAACTATAAATCACATATAGGCCTCTTTAACATCATTTGCATACTATTCTCAGGTATGCATGGTAGAAGTAGAAAACAGTGTCCTGCCCAGGCGCTAACCTTTTATTACCGTAGAGCAACGACATTTACAAACTTGGCCCTCACAGAGTGACATCAGCTATTTCTGGGTTTGTGCCTTGGACATAAATCTGTGTCAAAACAAAAGGCTTTTGCCCACAAGCAATGTAAAATGGATAAAGTGTCGAAAACTGAGACATTTCAGAACTATAATATGACATAATGAAAAGTAAAGCGTAGATTAATACCTGTGCGTAATAAATGTCATAGTAAACACAAAAGGCTATTTATCGCTCCATCATCCGAGATACAAAAAAGAAAGAAAAACTTAACTAAATCGCCAACTCTAGATGCACCTGCCAAGAGTCTTTATCATGAGAAACTATCTAGCCTATTGGACCAGGTGCAGTTAGGTATTTCAGCCCAAAAAAGAAAGGCTACACATTAACACAGGTAAAACACCTGAGAAAGGATCGATCAAATAATCCACGCCTCAATCCAATAAACCACACCTCAGCGGTGCTGATATTCAAAACTGTTCTTGTAATTTGAGTCTATTGTTCACACTAATCTTGAGGGTCCTTGGAGAGCTTGTCCCAACACCATGGTGGGGGTTGGTGTGATTCCCTGAAGGCATCATAGAAAATGGTGTCCGTCTCAACTGGCACTGAACAAACACACACACACAACCTCTATCCTGTGCCTATAAATAGTGTTTTCTTCTACTTTGGTCAATCAGCCTAGATAATCAATGTATCAGATAGGATATTCATCCGTCTACATTTCCAACCCCAAGTAGCCTACGTAAATAAATCATTTACAATTTCACCTCAGATTAACACATGATTAACAGAATTGTAATACATTTAAGATATATTGCACGAGATTATCATATGGTGAAATCATTCAAATGTCAATTCTAAGCAGCAGTGGTTTTAACTTTGATAGAGGGAGGATGCCGCTTTATTCATCTGCCTTCTCTTTTGTTCCCACCGGAGACCCTCACAGGGATCAAATACGCACGGTGGTTTTACGTCCAACATAGTACAAATGCAATATATCCCTTTTATTTATTTATAAGCACACATCAAAATCGAACGTTTTATGAATGTGGATAAATGCACTAAGTCATAAAAAGACATGCAAGTGTAGGAACTATGCAGGTATGATTGGTTACCAGAGCAACGGGTGTCTGTGGAACGATCCGCATCTATCCTGCACTGGGCAATGGAAAGTTGCGGGGTGCACACATAACTACGCGGATTGACACCGTGGATAGTTTTGCTTTCATAGCATGTGCACGTAAGTTATTGTATTCTTGTCAATATAAATTTCTGTTTGTCAGTTAGTACAAGACATTAGAACGAAAAAATAATGTGTGGTGCTGCGCATTTAGCCATCCCTATGGAAAGCCGGATGGATTTTGTGGACTTATGCAATAGGGCTATTATACGAGGTAAAGGGGAACATGATAAATTATTTTGTTCATCTATAAACCCTCACCTCCCCCTTCCATACAATGTCCTCCTCTAGGGGATACACCAAGCACCCCGGCATCCCCACAATTTGGGCACACCGCTCGCTGGCACCCAATGTATGCGCGCACACTCAATTGTCCTGCATGTCAGGAGTCTGGACAAGACGTACTTTTTACCATTATGTTGTGAATGGGCTATTAACTCATAAATACTGCTTAGTAGCATAGCGTTCCGTTGACAGGACATTAAACGAGTCATTTGCCAGACGACCACAGAATGATACCCCACACTGGCGATGTTGCTTCTATAGGCACCGGCGTTGCTATGGCAGCTGGGGATGGGAGTGTGACTGCTCTGTTGAAAGGATGAGAGTCGGTCAAACCGATCTTTCTGTGAATAGGGGGAAAGCCAAACGCTGAAAAGTTGTAATCAAATAGGTTATGACAGGTGTATGTGGTTGTGGTGAAATCGAATTGGTTTCATTGACGATAACGGGACGTCTCATGCGCGCGCGCGCGCAAACACACACACACACACACACTTTACCGTTGACATGGCACACACACACACACACACTTTACCGTTGACTTGACTGGGACATATAGGACGGGCTTCCCTGACGCTCCTTTCTTGTGCTCTCCCAGAATGTTGCTCCCGACCTGAAACCCTTTCGACTTCACCCAGAATTTGAATTTGGCATTGATGTGGCTATTGTCGACATACATGCCGTCCGATTCTTCGTTTTGCAACAGTGTCTGCATGATTTTGTTGTATTTTCGCCGGGTGACGGTCTTTGTTTTACCCGAGTCCCCATATGTCCGGAGGCACCAGTCCTGAAATTCACTGAACATCTCCGCTCCTAAAACGACGGGACTCCGGCTCCTTTTCGTTACATCCGTGCATGATGATTTTTTTGTTGCCATAGCGTTCGATCTTATAACCCGTTTGGCTCTTCAAATAATAAAATAGCTATTATGCAGGTTTCCCCCTCCTCTCCCGTCCCGCGTCGAGGAGGATGGTTCCGCAACTACGATGGCTTTCTCCCTTTCCTTGTCAGCTGGAATAAAGGCGTAGGAAACTGATTCGGGCAGCCGCACACCTGTTTGCAGAGACTATTCGCCTGCTGTCCCGAACCACAACGGCAAAATGTCACTTGCTCACATCATCCGCTGAGAAACTGAGGGAGGGGGGCTGTCCTATAGAGCGGGTATCTCCCACCTGTGCGCAAACGGTCTCTTGACTGGAGGCTGAGATATGGAGAGAAAAAATACAGTGCTGCTCACCAAACAACAAAGAACACAGGGGAAGCATAGATGGAAAAATACGTTGAACTGTGGTTGTCTATTGACTTACTTTTAGACATTCGACACCATTTTTAGTCAGAGCTGATGCAGAATCAAGTGAAAACCGTGGCAATTCTCAAACATTTAGGCCTAATCGGTATTGAGCCATGTAGGCTATCTGAGCATCAATCACGCGCACCGCAACCTTGCGCAACGGGGATTGTTTCCCTGCTTCCCACCTGTTTGAATGGGACCTGCGCGTGCACCAGCCTGAACCGCCTCGGACGTTCCGTCGAAATATATATTCTCAAAGAAGCAATAGGATATAAAGACGATAATCGAAAACCAAACATTTTAGGCTAATTTAAATGCGTTTTCTGGAAGGGAATGGTCGATTACAAAGCGCACGATAGGCAGTAGCCTAATCGTAGAGAGAAAATGTCCGATAGCCTACACAAACGACGCCGGTGCTCCAATGTGGATTTTCCTCAAATATGAATATGACATATTACACCCTGGGCATTTGGTGGTCATGAAAAAAACAGCCTCTCCACTCGCAAAAAGAAACTGACATGAGGCCCGGTCTGGACATAATACTAAATTGTAGGCCTTAAAATATTATATCATATGTGCATCTGACCCCTCCAATCAACTCTGTCTTTCTGTGTGCTATTCCACCCACATTGACACAAAGAAAATCCAAGGCGTTCAATATACTCAAATCTGAGTTGAAATGCTCTTTAGGCTCTCTGGCATCTTTTTAATGTGTCACTGTGCTCTGTGTAGGTCTACATTTTAGCATGCCTGTCTA
This sequence comes from Salmo trutta, assembly GCF_901001165.1. NCBI lineage: Eukaryota > Metazoa > Chordata > Actinopteri > Salmoniformes > Salmonidae > Salmo > Salmo trutta. The sequence goes on along the minus strand of NC_042986.1, from coordinate 14,469,553 downwards.
GTGTCCTATATTGTTCCCTTGTGTGTTCTCTGAACCCATATGTGTGTGAGTTCTCCTGGCCTCTGTGTAGGACCATGCTGGGACTGCTGCTGGTGGTGACTGCTGCTGTTGCCATGACAGCAGCACAGCAGAGGCTCCAGCTGTGCAGAGCAGAGTGGAGGGTGAGTGGGATGCCCCATCCTCATCTCTCCATCCTCCCTCTCTGACTCACAATGGAATTCTGGACAATAGTCCCACCCCTATGCTCTCACTTCCTCATCCTCACACTGAATAATGACCAGCTTCAGCGGAATCAATAGGTCCCAGGCCAAGCAAAAATGTGTTTGTGTGTGTGAATTACCCAGCCCCACACAGATGAGGCTATTTATTTTAGTTTCATCATGTGGTATTTGATAGGTATCTCTCTGGAAGGACTGGCTTGCATTAGTGATGGGTGAGTGGATTAGCTAGCCCACTGAAAGGTCCGGCTCAAGGCTACATAAGTCCCGGCATCTGCCGGGGACATGATTTGAGTAGGAATGTTCGGCTGTTTCCCGTTTCACAGTTTTTCTTGTTTGCTGACTCTTGATGCCACGGGAACAGTGAAGTAAATGCTACTCAAACTGACAAACCTCATAATCAAAGGAACAAATGTGTGTGGGATTGGTTTATTTGAACCTCAAATTAATTTGGATCAAACATATAGGCACACCATCACTGAGCACCGACATGGGTATGCATGCATACACAACACATACATACACACACACTCACTCTCTCTCTCTCTCTCTCACACACACACACACACACACACACACACACACACACACACACACACACACACACACACACACACACTCACACTCACACTCACACTCACACACACACTCACACTCACACACACACACACACTCTGTGCAGGCTTTTACTCCAGCCCAGCACTAACACCAACACCAACCTTTGGGCCAGTACTTGGCAGTGCAACAGCTCTAGTTTACGGTGTCTGAGGCAGCAAGAGAGAGAAAGAGAGAGAGGAGAAAGCATCACTGAGATGGACAGAGACAGAGACAGAGAGTGTGAGACTGAATGAGAGAATAAGAGGCAGGCGTAATGAGTGGGAGTGATACTGAATCAGTCTCAGTTAGGATGCCAAGTTAACCCTCCACCGCACTTACCCTCTCTCCATGTAATATTCTCAGAGAGGATTGGTTGACTGCTGCCACCTGGAGATCATTCCATAGAACTCCAGCTTTCAGCTTCGCGTGTGAGATTATGTTACCTGTCCTGTGTATTCCATCCACAGGTCCATGTATCAAAACAAACCATCTCTGTTCATCAAATTATGTTTTTACCTTTCTATTAGATATATATATTTCATCTAAATGTCTTTTGATAAAAAATGTGGAGCTAAGAAACAAAGACATTTGGAACAAAGCCACACATTTATATAGCACAATGATGACATTTGATACTGTTAATATGGATGTATCCATGCATATGTAGAAGCTGTTGTTGAAATAGAGAGAGACAGAGAGAGAGCCTGGGTGCTACAACACACGTTTAGCACTGTTTCTCTATGATTATTCAGGCATGGTATCATGGACCACCAGAAGTTAGATTACTGATCTGGGATGGTGGCGAGCGCTGAGTTGCGACATGAACACACACTGACAGCCTTCTGGGTCTGTGAGGCAGGGAAGCATAGTGGGGTGGGTCGGGGGGGTCGGGGGCTGGGTGGCTGGGGGCCATCGGGACAGCAAAACCAAGAGGCAGCCGGGAGACGACAGAATGGGCACAATCACCATGGAAACACAAATGGCCCAGGCAAATCATGGCAACTGGTAACTAAGGAACACGAAACGACACACCATAGAGTCCGATAGGCCTGGTTAATCATGGGAAGAGGGGTATGGGAGGGAGAGATAGAGAGAGGGAGAATGAGACCGAAAGAGATATAGACAAATATGAATATGCTTGCATATTTCTTTTCATGTTTTAGTACAAAATTAAATATTGAAATCCTTTGAGCATGGTCTGACAGATGTGTGTGTGCCTGTGTGTGTGTATGTGTGTGTGTGTGTGTGTGTGTGCGTGTGCGTGTGTGTGTGTGTGTGTGACAAAGACAAAGAGCTATAGCCAGATACTGCAGGCCAGTTATTTCTCAACCCCCACCCCATTCCAGCTGTCTATTAGCTGAGCTCCACTCGTTTCAGAGTGTCTTATAGGCTGTTTACTCAACTCTAACAGCGCTCCCAGAGAGAGGTTGATAACACAGAGAAGGGGCCTTGCTCTATAGACTACAGAGGAAGCTACAGTTGGAAACCACATGGAAATAATACCCAGGAAGCACTTAGTGGAGAGGAGAGAACAGAGTAAGCTACAGGTGTCATGGTAACAGCACTGCTGCAGTAGACCTGCCTTATAGGCTGTTGAATTGGAAGAGCTACACTTTTCAAACTCATAAAACCCCCACAAACACAAATAATTATCTCATTCTATTTATACCCATGGAGCAAACACTCAGTCATTAACACCCCCACACCAGCATAGAGATTCTCCAGAAATACAATAGCCAGCCAATGATACATTTAAGATCGTCTTTCCCATTTCATCTGCCAAATAGGTGATATTAAAGGTTATAGAATAGAAAAATATATTTTTTAAGATAGATAATAAATACATTTGGTAAAAATGATTATATTTTCTGTCATCTGTATTATATATGTAATCTATTATCTATCTATAACTATGGGTATCACAATACTCCAAAATGTCTGTGATTATATTTCACCATGGGGGGAATAACCTAGTTTTGGAATTAAGCGAGGGAGAATGCAAGACGGTAGATGGCGCTGTTAAACAAATCTAAAATCTGAGTGAAGTCTACTATGTGAGTACTGTGCGTGTGAGTGCATGCATGTTCACTTCTGCAGGCTGTACTTTCTACTCAATTCAAGTTTATTTGGGACCAGTGTGGTTCCCATATTAATTGAGGATCAGCACCTTGGAGGTCTTTGAGGTGTGCATCAAGTTCCTCTCTAGGCTACAACGCTACAAATGCTTATGATCTTAAAAACGGTGCGTCAGTCACAATACGTTTTCCTGCTTCTGACCTGCCTGAACCCTACCCAGTAGACTAGAGAGAGACAGCTGTTGGCTCATGTCCAATGCTCTCCAACTCCACACATAGCATACCCTCCACCCTTCCTGTGAAGCCAAATCCAACCCCTTGGGCTCTCTTTGCACTGCTATTGTGAAGGTTAATGCACAATTTATTTGAAGTAATTCAGAGATGAATACAATAAAACTTTAGGCTTGAATAAGAGGATTTCCCTGGGCACTTGTGACCCTATCAACCATTTGTGTAGGCTTGACAGAGCAGTTTTAGCTGGTCGAAGAACGATTGGATGGTTGGGAGATTTGTAACACAGCTGAAGTTGAGTTTTGCGGTCAGCTGAAGGATTTAGATGGTTTCGCTTCTCTTCTTTTTCCCCTCTGTGGTAAAAACCTGAAGAGGCCCTCCACAGAGGAAGCATGTTCATTCTACACAAAGGCAAAGTGTGTGTGTGACCCTGGTGACCTTACCTTCGCTCACTGGAGCACGTTTATCTTTGACATAACATCTGTTAGAAAGGGTTGGCAAGCTTAAAATAATAAACCACAAATCCTGTTGGTCAAGAAATAGTCTTCCTGGTCAGTTAGTAGGCCTACCAGAAAGCACTTGGACTTCTTGTGAAAAAATATTTACCAAAGAAAATGTTACAATACTGTCAGATGCGTGAAGAGTTCATTGCATTTGCCTACTACTCCTTTGTTCATAATATTCTTTTTAAATTAAGATGTTATTTCTTTACTCTACCAACATGACACAAACTTGCTGCGAATGCCACAAACTTTCCCTCTTACCGAATCTCATACAAAAAGCCATTTAGATATCAACACATCTGCTTGTCTTACATGCACAGATACACACTCACACTTTATCGTGGCTGTCTTTTTTAACTGTTACAGCCACCTGTTTGTCCCTTCTTCCCTGTCAATCCCAGCTCTGATCTGTGGCAATAACAGGTTCACTGTGAGAGACACAAACAATCCCTGCACCCCACAAACCCCTAATCTAGCGCCCTGGTTGTGACATGCTTATAATGACCCCCCATGGTCACACTGACATTCACTTGGGCCTGGTCGCACCAGTCAGAGCCTACCCTAAAGCATTATACCCTCCCCCTCCTTCCCTCTGACCCCTATCTCTGTTTTCTCTCCTTTCAGACTCCCCCTCTCCCTTCTCTTTTTCTCTGACTTACAAATACAACCCATTCTCTCCCACCTCCCCCTCTATTTAAGTGAGGGTTTGAAATCAGTTATTACCTAGGCCTACATACTTACTGCGAGATTCTGGCAATTATGCCATTTTTCTACATACCCAGAGTCAGATGAACTCCTGGATACCTGTTTATGTTTATGTCTCTGCGTGCAGTATGAAATTAAAGGTTGTTTCGCGAGCCAATGCTAACTAGTGTTAGCACAATGACCGGAAGTCTACAGGTATGCTAGCTAGCCATAAAAATGGTATCCATGAGTTCATCTGACTCTGGGTAAGTAGCAAAATGGCTTATTACCACTTTTTGATGGTATGCACATCTACAATAACATTTCTAAGTCAAACCTTTCCTGCAGACTATTGACCTAGTAGCCTGCTACAGCCTCGCATAAAAACTGAGTTTGGGCGCCATGGGTTTGTCTCAAAGTCAATCATTTACAGCAATGGCTAAACCATGTCACTGAGGGAATAATCCTGATCATTATGTCATTAGAATCTCTGGGTAATCCTAAAATTATGACGACGCACAGGTGTTACGTTTTTTGGGTAGTGATAAGCCACAATCCACCTTAGGTGGTGTTTAATCAAGTGGTCATTGTTGTGGCACAGTTTTAACTTCAGGAAAACTCTGACAAAGGCTGTTATAGCCAAAAGACATTAGTGTTGTCCTTTATAAATGCATATAAATGGATTTGACCTTGCTTGCTCTTCATGGCGTGCTAATCTTTCTCCTTCTGTGCCACTACTTCTCCACAAGGTTGGTGGAATTTATGGATGTGTGCTCCCTCTTTCTGACTGATTCAACACAGACCACATATGACCCCTCCCTTATCTTCCAACCCTGCAGACAAAGCAGCTCTTAAGGAGCAAATCAGACCATTTCATCGTTATTTGGTCACTCCAATTTTCAACACACATAGACAATATTTCCACACACAGGAATTCAGTTGCAACTTCACATTGATAAACCATTTTTTGTTGTTGCATAATAGCCTACAAATCTCATTAATGTGTGACTCTCTCAACCTTCTATCTACCCCTTGGTGTTATCGTCCCTTGACTCCCACATGCTTGGGAAGATCGAGGATGGGATGGTGAAGAGGTTTCTAGACAAACAAAGGCTACTTTGACCTCTGTGATCCTGCTTTATAAAGGGTTATAACAAGCTTCCACTGGGCTGAAACTAAAGGGGGTGTTGAGAAAGGGATGGGACCATGCTGGAGCACTGTCAGGAGGGCAGGGTGTAATCTTGATGATCTACTGGCACCTAAATGGCCTACACATGTCTGTATCCTCAACTCTGGAAACACTAAATTATTCTGGAGGCTACTTTTCTGTCATATAGCTGTTGAGGATCATGTAAAGTTACCTCTGATCGTCATGTCATCGGCCTAAAACATTTTAAGAACCTTTTCAGAAAGACACAACTGCACTATTACAGGAGGGCTGCAAAAATGCAAAATACTGTATTTATACTGCCCTCTTGAAGAGGGACTCATGGAATAGTTTTCGACTGAGAGAATTTCTCCAACCCTTTATAAGCTCTTTCATACTGTGACTCTTGTCTCTCTTTTGCCTAAAGAGATGATCGAAGGAACATCATGTGATTGGATTAAGTATTTCAAAGACCCCTGGCCCTGACAATATTATATTTTTCCTTCTGGGAGAAGTCTATTAGAGCTAATCAAAAGAGAACACAGAAGCTTGACTGGTGGGTAAAACCTGTGAATTCAGACAAACAAAGAGGTGTTATGAGTTCGCACTAAACATTTTGAGTGTGAACCCATTACACCTATTTATAAGTTCTATTTTAGGGTTATAATAGTTCTGCTGACCAAGAATGTTTGGCTACAACAAACTGAAGTAAAACCATGAGAGATCAATCAGACCAATGATATGTAAATAACCAGCTAAATGTAATACAAATTCCATGTTTATTTATTGAATTAATGCCATAAGCCTAAACCTAGCTCTAATTTAGTTCCCTGTAATATGGACATCGTCCATAGGTTTACAGGGTTCTAGCGTGATGCCTCTTGAAGAATGTAACGCCACTACATCAAGTCACTTTAAGTAATACCTGTAAAAAATGTCCATTCTTTAATGCTTTCCTTGTACCCATGTTTCTCCTGTGTAAATGCAGGCTTTTCTTTGGTTGCTGATATCAATACTTTTTTTTATATAAAAATGTAATTTGATCTGTCAAACTGCGCCCCTTAATCCACTATTTTCCAATGGAGAAGGAAGTTACGACTTCAAGTGTGCACTACCACTGCTACTTTTATAGATATCCATTATTTAAGCTTTCTGTGTACCTGTTGTTGTCCTGATTGTTATAGAGTTGACAGTTGGATTTGGAATCCATATTTTTTTTTATTTAAAAAAAATATTCTGTGCACACCCTAACAAAAAAATTGCCCATGAACGACGGATCCTTCTCCCTTAACAACGTCTCCCTTGTCAGGGGTCGCGTAAAATATTACTTTTATCAAAAACTATGGATTGGTTTCATCACCCAAAGAAAAGCTCCTAGTTACACGGCACAAACATAGATAGGCCTACTACAAGAAAGCGTTAAAGAATGGACATCGACTGATAGGGACTCAATGTAGTCGGAGCTACAGTCCGCCAACACTCATTCCAACTCAACTCCCTCGAGATATATATATTGTGGAGTTGAGGAAACTCAATCAACCCATACCTAGTCCTAGATTATCCAACTAGTGAATCATTTGTTTCTACTTTCTGCCAATTAGAGACTGACAATGGTTTTTATTTATCAATAGGAAAATTGCTGCATCTGTCCCTGTGATTCATTATGATTTCATTATCCACCCAAAAATTGTACCCCGTGACCGCATGCAGTAATGATTCACTTGTGTTTCTTTTGCGCGAACTTAAAGCGGCAATCAGCACTTAAAACATGAAGAAAGGTAACCTGCTACTTGTTCCGCTAAAAAGCTGAAGGATGGGGCTGTTTTTTACCACTCCCATAGACAGAGCTAAGCTTGCTTTTTACCACTCCCATAGACAGAGCTAGGCTTGCTTTTTACCACTCCCATAGACAGAGCTAGGCTTGCTTTTTTACCACTCCCATAGACAGAGCTAGGCTTGCTTTTTTACCACTCCCATAGACAGAGCTAGGCTTGCTTTTTTACCACTCCCATAGACAGAGCTAGGCTTGCTTTTTTACCACTCCCATAGACAGAGCTAGGCTTGCTTTTTTACCACTCTCATAGACAGAGCTAGGCTTGCTTTTTTACCACTCTCATAGACAGAGCTAGGCTTGCTTTTTTACCACTCCCATAGACAGAGCTAGGCTTGCTTTTTTACCACTCTCATAGACAGAGCTAGGCTTGCTTTTTTACCACTCCCATAGACAGAGCTAGGCTTGCTTTTTTACCACTCTCATAGACAGACCATCCATGATTTCAAAATATTAGTTGTAACCATGTTTTGAGGTGGACAGTGTTTGTTTACATTACGTTTGTTTCAAACATTGGAGTTTATATTTTGGGTTCTGATGGGGTGCGACAGTTGAACTAAACTCATGAAGCATTTCTAAATTGTGGTCTTCGAGAAACAATGGGTGCATATCAATCAATTAGGGGACAAATGGATGTTGAAACAGCAGATTACCCTTTAAAATGAGCAGTGAGTCTTCAACGAGGTTCTATGGCCGCCCACTTTCAACAGTCCACGTGCAAGCTCCCGGGCACGCACCCGCCACCGGCATCTTCATGACACTCATTTCCATCGTTTGTCTCCCATTGTGGCCGTGCAATTTAAATGAAATTCTGCAAGAGTTTATTCAAACTTTGTAGATAGTGTTGCCTCGTCGATTAACATTCACACTGCCTTTTGATTGGAAATGAAAGGGTATACCTAGTCAATTGCGGTTGATAGGTTACACTGTAGACCTTACGAATGATGATAGCCTACATACGTTGTATCCATGTCACGATTTGTAACTTCAGCAAGTGTTACACTACAGACAGCAGCTAACTTGTGGATTTGTTTTGATGGCTGACTCATTACAGCATAAGTGATTAGGCCTACATTAAAACATAATTAGGCTACGTTGGCCTAATGCCATACGAGGAACGTCTAAGAATTTTGAAGACTCAAAACTATCAAATGACAACTTTGTTGCAACAAAAGTATCAGTTTACCGGCGATCATCACTAGTTAGTCATAATAATCTCATGACGAGTTCACCAAACCTCTCCGCCCATGCGCAATAATAATTTAGCAATTTAGCCTGTGTTTAAACTTAAAAAATGGCTTCAATTCAGTTAGTCTGTTTAATTTCGTGGTTGTCTGGTCTAATGTTAGGCTATATGTTGGCCTTCGGTTTGGTGATATTCATATGTTCAGGAGGTTTTTCAGTCGAACTCAGTCGGCCAACTTGGTGAAGAACTCCTGGCCCCAATACTGCCTATAAAGTTCGAGACGATCAACCGAGGTTGCCAACGGGACATTACACACAAACGTTTGTGTGTTTCCATAAATCGTCGAGCTATCGCCATATTCGAAATGCGAATAAAAGATAATTGTATAATCTTACACAATTTCAACATCTGGGCCGTGCTATTTTTCTTACTCTAGCGCTACCATTGTATGTATAGCAATGGGACGTACCATTTTCTTACAGTCCGCCAATCCCGAACAAGAATGGCCAGGTTGGAGAGACGTCATTGGAGAGTATCGAGAAAGAAGCCTGTGGTTCTCAAACCGGGTGGCAGAGTCTACCCGGAGGAAGGGACAACGAAGGTAGGTGACCCTTGATTCATATTTAAAGCCACTGGTTATCATTCTCCATCGTGCACCAGGAGAAGCATGGCGAAGCTATGACTATCCGTTTATTTTGTATAGCCAACATTGTGTAGTGGTCAACAACTACATGGAGCCTAATGCACAAAAGCACAAAGACTGGTTGACACAAAAGACAAGGCTACAGTTTAGGAGCCGGCATGCTTACTCCTCTGTTACGGTATTGTATTTGATCAAACAATGTCAGTAGACATGATGCTCCCTGTCTTTTATAATCAATCTAAGGTATTTATTTACATATCAGTTTGGGGACATTAGAGATGGCAATGCTGAATAACAAGATTAGGTGAGCAATGTTTGTTAACAACATCTTCAGTAGCCTATAGTGTCGTGATATCTTGGATTACCCACCAGTACAAAGGCATCAGCTTTATTGACAATAAAGGCTAGACAACAGAATAACCATATCCTGAACTCCGGTGTGCATGTCAGGCAATTTGTTACAATGTACAACACGGGATAGATGCCGGCTTCAAGTCAAGATACTTTTAGTTTACTTTGTGGTTGGCCTACTACAACTGTCACACTGCCAGAACATGCAACATTTGACCTAACCTGTATCGGAGAAAAGATAGAGGAAGGGACTGACTGCTCTGCTGTTCTTTGTACGGAACATTCGCGGCAAAAATTACCCCGCGGGATTTCTTCATACACTTTGGAAAAGGGGAGGAGAAAACGAGGAGAAAATAAGACAGGGTGTCGGAACTGACGGAGAAAGGGAAAGCAATGTGGTTTGCACATTTTGCAAACGCCTTTGGCAGCAATATTCTCAGCCATGGATTCGATGATTTGACTTTGCCTATGTAACACCCATATACTTACACAACAACTACACCTAATGAACGACCCGTTGCATTGTCATAGCAGTTTCCCTTTTCTGAGTCGTTCAGTCTTATGATGAACCCGGTCTGTTGTATATTGTAGTACCAGTGGGCCTTTATGAAGGATAGCCTAATATTACTGAAATAAGTTGTGTAAAATAGTAGAATTGATTTGACGAAGAACTGTCCTTTGACTATTGCCACACAACAGCAAAAAGTAAATCAGTCCTTTCTCTGTAGAACAAAAGATTGAGCGACCCTCATCCATTGGTCGGTTTTCTACCCCAATACCCCATGCTGCCCCCCTGAAGGGGACCGGGGTTGGTTTAATAATGGGATGGGTAGGCTAATTCCTACACTTTTCTGTACCCAGAAAATATCATCGCTTATTTAGTGTAAAATGTACATTCCCTTTAAATAAAAAGTTAGGTGGCATTTACCATAAAAACACAAAGATATGGATTTGATTTTAGTGGATGTAGTCGTTTTTGTTATATTCCAGGGTGCTATTCATCAACTTCTATGAGACCTATAAGACATTAAATAATACAATATTTAAAATCTTTCTTGATTATTTTATAATCCTACTTACATTTCTCTTAAAAAATGTTTTTCATGATTATTGTATTAAGATTTTCTGTGTTTCCCTGATTTCACTTTCCACCCTGATAGGTTGTAGTAATTCCCCTTTCAAAAATCAGCCCCTCCCTAGAATGACATCACATTCAGGAAGTGTCATAATAGTTGGGGTGGTAAAACAACGGAGCAAGGCTAAGTAAATGTATTCTCCTGAGAACCGAAAAGTTTGGGATTTACATTTTTTTTCCTCAAAAGTGTTTATGGTGAAAAAACACATTACCAAGATTATATATTTTTTTAAATATTGTTATTTGTCTTTTATTGTATGTGCAAAATTGTCCTCTGTAGTAGTCATTAGGACGTAAATATGAAGAGGGAAAAAAACATTACAGTCAATGGGTACAGTCGCTGAAAAACATAGTCACGGCATCTACACAGTCCTGAAAACTCACTTAACTATTCCTGAGATATTCACTTGCTATAAGTCATTTGAATATCATACTCACAAAAAGGATAGTTAGTAATTACACCCGCTCCTTTAAAATGTTCATAAAATGTGAAAATTGTAATGTCCTCCATTTTTTAAAGAACCAGGAAGATAAAGTTGTCAAAGTCACACCCCCAAGATGTGATATAATTGAAATGCCCAGAATGTCCTCACAAAGGGACAACAGGACTTAATACTCTTGTAGGGCCTCAGAGATACGGACCAAGAACTGATGTCCACTAGAGAGGACAAAAATGAATTGCTGGGTCCCAGGAGGATAGACATGTTTCATGATGTTAGTCTGTTTGTCTCACTCATACATTTCCACCCTGGTGGGCTAAATTATAGAGAAAGTTAATTCAATTTCTAAATGTCTAAATAAGTTTGATATACAAGTTAAAATCCTCTTCAAGTGTTTAACATTATGTTAGCTCAATCGCAATCACACAGAGCAATAGCTAATTTAGGCTCCACATTTCCACCCTGTAAGGTGAACATTTTGTTAGAAAAGATAGTAAATATATGACGAATGTCAATATTTATTTATATTTGCATAATACATTTATATTTTATGATACAATACACTTTATTGTCTATTTACATGTCAATATAGCGCTGATAGACATGGTAGCTCTGTTTCTGGCTCCTAAGCAACTTTGCAGTATTTTGTAATTTGTTTTGTGTTATTTCTTACATTATTTAGCCCAGACGTTTTTTGCATACAGCCGGAAATAATTTTTGAATATCAGAGCAGCATTAACTTATCAGCATTCAGACCAGAAATGTGACTTTCCCGAATTGGATCCTTTGTTCGTACCCCACAAGGCAATTTAACTTATCCCCGAGGCTGCTCCGAGATGCCACCGTAGGAGGAGAGGTATTCGGAGTGGACTTCTTGTCAGACTCAGGAGGCGTGCACACCATCCAACACTTGCGAGTATATTAATCACTAATGTTCAGTCCCTGGACAAAAAAGTAGACAAGCTCTGGGCAATGATCTCCTTTCAGAGGGATATCAGGGACTGTAACATACTCTGTTTCACGGAATCATGGCTCTCTCCAGATATACTGTCCCCGTCCGTACAGCCAGCTGGGTTCTCAGTACACCATGCAGATAGGAATAAAGAACTCTCTGGGTAGAAAGGTGGAAGTGTACTACCAGTCAAAAGTTTTGAAACACCTACTCATTCAAGGGTTTTTCTTTATTTTTGACTATTTTCTACATTGTAGAATAATAGTGAAGACATCAAAACTCTGAAATTAACACATACGGAATCATGTAATAACCAAAAATATGTCAAACAAGTCTAAATATATTTTATATTTGAGATTCTTCAAATAGCCACCCTTTGCCTTTGCCTTGGCATTCTCTCAACCAGCTTCATGGAATGCATGTCAATTAACAGGTGTGCCTTCTTAAAAGTTTATTTGTGGAATTTATTTCCTTCTTAATCCCAGAGTTACCTCTGCTGCAGAGGATAAATTCACGGATGATCTCCGCATGTGTATTTCCCACCATAAAGCATGGAGGAGGAGGTGTTATGGTGTGGGGGTGCTTTGCTGTTGACATTGTCTGTGATTTATTTGGAATTCAAGGCACACTTAACCAGCATGGCTAACACAGCATTCTGCAGCAATAGGCCATCCCATCTGGTTTGGGCTTAGTGGGACTATCATTTGTTTTTCAACAGGGCTAGATATATATAGATATATATATATATATATAGAGTACATATACTTTTCATCCCAAAAGTTGAGGTCCAAAAGGTAGGAATTACTTTGATAGGCACATCAGTTGTTGTGACAACATAGAGCTGTCTCCCTTCCTATGAAATACTGGTCCCCATCTTCTTTTTACCTGATTGGGGACTGTTAAGGCTTCAGATTACAGATTTACTATTGTCAAGAAATAAACATGTGACACTGGTTATTACACATTTGACACAAGGAAATATAAGCTTGAATATAGGATTGTTATTTAGTTGTTGGTGTATAATATCTTATACCAGCACTTATATTTAAATGATTACACACAGGTGCAAGTGTTTGATTTAAAAGAAATGCTATAATGTCCATGTGAAACTTCTTTGTGTTGTGTCATTTTCTAGGTAACAAAAAAATGGCGACATATGTGGACCCGGATCAGACCCCAGATGCCACTGCAGAAAAATGCAGCCGTTTTGAGGTGCTGGACTGGCTCAATAAGATCCTGGACATCAAATTCACCAGGGTAGAGCAGATATGTTCAGGTACTGTCTCACTAGTACCGCTTTTCCAAACAAGACATTTTGCCACCAACTTTTTGTCAACCTTTTCTTTACATTTTAGTCATTTAGCAGACGCTCTTATCCGGAGCGACTTACAATAGTGAATTTACATACATTTCATACATTTTCTTTTTAGTACGGGTCCCCCGTGGGAATCGAACCAACAACCCTGGCGTTGCAAACACCATGCTCTACCAACTGAGCCACACGGGACCACATATATATATTATATATTATATATATTTATATCTGAAAGGTATTGCCAGCAAAAGAACCTGTACTTTTATTTCCGCCAACCGGCCTAGTCATGATTGCGGGAATGTATTTAAAAGTCCTGCTAACTTCTCAGTATACATGTCACTTTTCGTCGTTTTTGTCAGACATAAAACTTGTCCTTGTCAATCACAAACCTTCACAGATATGCTTTTAATGCATTTATTCTCTCCATTTAAATGTATCTAGTTATTTCCTTGAGCTGTTCTTGTCTACTGTCACAAATGCTTTGGCATTTAGCCTGGTGGAACGCATACTGTCATTTCACAAATTCTTTCTTTACTTTGACAGGCAAATATTTAAAGGCCCTTATATTTAGCTAATAAATGATGGGTTAATATCCCTAGGCTCCTAGCGATTTGTAGTTTAAGTTAGAAACCTATCTGTCTTCAGACAGAATAACTGGTGGGGAGTTTGAATGGAGAGAAATTGCGCAATGGTGTGATCACATCCAACGTGGATCAAAAAAGCTACTTTCTGAAATTTCAGGTTCTTTACATGATCAGAAAGAGAAGATTTTAATAGTTCTGCAGCAAAAAAATAGGACATGGGCTCTGTTTTATATGACAGCGGTTCCACACGTTCTGTGACACTCAATTTGTGTGTGAAAGATATTATTGATATTTTATTCTGTTATAATCTATTATATTAATTCTTACTATAAAATATATGTGGGTTGACTGTGATCAGAACAGGGGAATGAATGTAAGTGTGTCTTGTCTGTTTAATGAACAAAATAAGAACTATTGATTTGATTTGCATGGCGCAGCCATGTAGCCTATATGCTGCACAGACCAGTAACATAATTAAACTCAAAATATACTATTCTGTTATTTTGAAAATAAATTGTATTTGTCTTTGTTTTTTGTGTATGCTTTGCCACACATTAAATCATGAACATTCTATTGTTGTTGTCCGACGTCAAACATGTCCTTGTCATTATGAAAAAGTATAAACACATAAATGGCACATGACATCGCAGCAGCTGGGTCCAAATAGCAATGTTACATGCCAAAAAACCCGATTCGATTAAAAATGTGTTTAGGATATTTCACTAACAAGCCAGGCAACTAAAAGCAACTTTCTAGAAAATATTTTGGTTAGTCTTCTAGCTTGTTAGCTAGTTAGCTATCTAGCTGGCTAGCCAGCTCAGATATTACCAGAACATACTGTATGTATCTGACAACATTTTGTGTTGAACTGTAGCCATCTTTTTATTCACCATCACAGAAAACTTAACACACGTCACGTTGGTATGAATGATTTGGGAGATAGACGCAGGAATGTGTAAGTCCATATTATGGCAAGAAAAGCTCAAATAAGCAAAGAGAAATAACATACCATCATTACTTTAAGGCATGAAGGTTAGTCAATCTGGAAAATGTCAAGAACTTGGAAAGTTTCTTCAAGTGCAGTCGCAAAAAACTTCAAGTGCTATGATAAAACTGGCTCTCATGAGGACCGCCACAGCAAGACCCAGAGTTACTTCTGCTGCAGAGGATAAGTTCATTAGAGTTAACTGCACCTCAGATTGCAGCCCAAATAAATTCTTCACAGAGTTCAAGTAACAGACACATCTCAACATCAACTATTCAGAGGAGACTGCATGAATCAGGCCTTCATGGTCGAATTGCTGCAAGAAACCACTACTTAAGGACATCAATAAGAAGAAGAGACTTGCTTGGGCCAAGAAACACGAGCAATGGACATTAGACCGGTGTAAATCTGTACTTTGGTCTTATGAGTCCCAATGTGAGATTTTTGGTTCCAACCGCTGTGTCTTTGTGAGATGCAGAGTAGGTGAACGGATGATCTCCGCATGTGTGGTTCCCACGTGAAGAATGGAGGAGGAGGTGTGATGGTGTGGGGGTGCTTTGCTGGTGACAAATCAGTGATTTATTTAGAATTCAAGGCACACTTAACCAGCATGGCTACCATAGCATTCTGCAGTGATACGCCATCCCATCTGGTTTGCGCTTAGTGGGACTATCATTTGTTTTTCAACAGGACAATAACCCAACACACCTCCACGCTGTGCAAGGGCTATTTTACCAAGAAAGAGAGTGATGGAGTGCTGCATCAGATGACCTGGCCTCCACAATCACCCGACCTCAAACCAATTGATATGGTTTGGGATGAGTTGGACCGCAGAGTGAAGGAAAAGCAGCCAACAAGTGCTCAGCATATGTGGGAACTCCTTCAAAGCATTCCTCATGAAGCTGGTTGAGAGAATGCCAAGAGTATGCAAAGCTGTCATCAAGGCAAAGGGTGGCTACTTTGAAGAATCTGAAATATAAAATATATTTTGATTTAATTAATACTTTTTTGGTTACTACATGTGTTAGTTCATAGTTTTGATGTCTTCACTATTATTCTACAATGTAGAAAATAGTAATGATAAAGAAAAACCCTTGAATGAGTAGTTGTGTCCAAACTTTTGACTGGTACTGTACAATTGTGAAATGTAGACTCCTGACACTTAGTGGGCAGGTATTTTTCTCTCTATGGACTGATGAAACACAAGCGTTTCGCTACACCTGCAATAGCATCTGCTAAACATGTGCATGTGACCAATAACATTTGAACGCATGTTTCACTATTGGCTATTCTGTCCTGCTCTCCCGTGTTACTAGATAGTCTTAGACTTCTATTGTGTGTGTGGTGTGCAGGTTCCTGCTACTGCCAGCTGATGGACTGGCTCTTCCCTGGGTGCATTGACATGAGCACAGTGAAATTCCAGGCCCAGGACACACCAGACTTCATCCACAACTACAATCTGCTTCAAGCTGGCTTCCGAAAGACTGGTGTCACCAAGGTTAGACTACACCCATACTTTCTTATCCATCACATTAACTGTAAATCAAGGATATTTTTTTGATTGTACGTTAATATTTTATCGCTGGGCAGAGGGTTGGTAGGGATTTGCCCTTTGCTTCCCTGTGGTATTTGCTTATTGTTCTAAATCCCTCCCCTTTAGATTGTTCCAGTGGAGGAGCTGATGAACGGAAGGTTCCAGCCCAACTTCGTATTCCTGAAGTGGTTCAAGAGGTTTTTCCAGGCTAACCTGGTTGGGCAGGTGTATACCCCTGTGGAGGCTCGCCAGGGCCAGGAGATCCAGCCTGCCAGACCCCCCCTCCGCTCCCCCCAGGGACATGGCCGCAAGTCTGCCAGCCGCAACCCCAGTCAATCAGGTATCCATTCTATCACTTATCCTGAGTAGTGCTCTGCTCCACGAGTCCGACGGGCCCCTGAAACTATACATCGGTTAGGGCCGGGTAGGGCCTGTTTTTGTCAATAAGATCACTTACATTTTGAAGCTAAGCCATTTGCTCGTGCTCTGCAGTCATATCTTACTAAGATCATAACACAGTGTCAGAAGGGCTTCAACCAGGTCAAATATAAGACGACAAGATTATTGTCAGAGTCGACAGGAGAGATTATTTCACAGAAAATAGTCATGTTCATTGAGTTTTGTCAGAGTTTAGAGTGACGAAATGTAGCTAGCTAATAGCTAAAAGTCTTGTCATTGAGCAGCCCAAGGCGGAGCCGTTGCTATGGATACACAGACGCAGAGAGCGAGGAACAGACACAGACAAGCAGCTAATGGATACTAATGAAGGAAGTTATCTCTAATTTGAGGCAGGGACACATGCGCCTTAAATTTGGCAGAAGCACTTGAGCCTGGGTAAGGCAGGGCCTGAAAGTCGCGGGTATGGCTCGGGCTTAAAATTCATGCCCGTGCAGGGCTCTAATGATGAGTTGAAATGTTCTTTGTGCTCTTTATGACCTTATATTCAGGATATTGTTGATATTTTTGTGTTAATCAGTTTGTGTTTTCCTTTTTCCAACAGAGGGGTTGGAAACTAACACAGATGAAGAAGCTTTAGGGAAGTATCTAAGGAAACGTATAGTTTATGAAGATATATGGAGGGAGACGCACTCCTGGGTAGGGCCCAGCACTCTGGGAGAGTTCCATGCCTACTGCAGTCTGTGTGACATGAATTTCAACATCTATCACTCGGGCCTTGTTGACCTCAAGCGTCACTCGCAGTGCAAGAGGCACCACAAGCTTACCCTGGCTGCCAATGGATGCAATGTAAGAACCGAGGCGAGAAAGAGCAGCCAGGGCAGCATCAGCAGCTGTCCACCCTGTAGTGAGTTGGTCCTGTGCTTCATTCAGGTTAACTGCGTCTCTGGTCCGTCCGCGGCTGGGGACCAGGTGTCTAACAGATACGGTCAGTATGTCCTGGGACTACAGTACCCAGAAGACATAGTGTCCACTTGCCAAAAGACTCCTTACTGCATATACATGTACGGAGGAGTGGTGCTAGGGGAGGCTGGCGTAGCTTCTGTAGTTCTAGTAGGCTATTTTGATGTGAAGGCAGCCAGACACTGCATCAGGCTGTTGGATGTCCTGCAGTCTCCAGCTGAAGACAATACTGGAGAGGAAACTGCTGCGGCTCTGGTGGAGACCTTGAAGAGGTTTGGGCTTCCTGCAGCTAACCTTGCTGCTCTCTACACAGATGGTAACGGTGCTGCCTCTGAGCAGATTTGCTCACAGCTTAGGGAGCTCAACCCCAACGTGGTGGTGCTAGGTAGGCTGTATGGAGTGGCTGATGCATCCTGCCATGCTGGGATGGTAGAGCTCTCCACTCAGGCCCAGGAGCTAATTGTAGATATCTACTCCCACTACTCCTTCTGCTCCACCAAGAATGACAACCTGAAGGAACTGTTTTCTAGCATAAGCAGTATCGATGGCCTTACCCTTCCCCTCACCACCTGCTGCCTTACCTTCTGCATGTTAGCCAGGAAAGTGTTGGAAATGTGGACAGATCTAATCTCCCACTTCAGCTCCTGTAACAAAGAGGATGACATAGATGAGAAGGCCAAACTGATCTCCACACAACTGCAGGATCCCCAAATCAGGGCTACCTTTATGTTCCTAAACCAGGCCCTGGAGCCCCTCCGTGCCTTCCAGGAGCGACTGCACCACCACGAGGGCTCGGCCCGGGCCGACCTGGTGCAGATCCTACAGGAAGCCAGCAACCTCCTGCGCTCCTATGCCTCCAGTTTCCTCCGTCCTCAAGCCGTCGTGCGCTTCCTCAAGGAACGTGATGTCTCTCTCCTCAAGACCACAAAGTTCCACTTGCCAGGGCCAGAGCTGAACGTAGGTGGGGCTGCAGTGGAGGACCTCCTGTGTGAGTCGTCAGAGTCGGGAAGTGAAGCACTGCAGTTTTTACAGGAACAGGCTCTGTCTTTCTACACAGCACTTACAGCCAGCGTGGCGGAGGGGCTGCCTCTGAGTGACGGCGTGTTGAGGAGCATGGCCCAGCTACTGAGCCCCCAGGGTAGGCTGAAAGTCACAAGGAAGGTGGTGGGTGAGCTGGGAGCTAAACTTGGGCTCTGCAGCTCACCTGAGGAGATCAGCCAGCTGAACAAGGAGTTCCTGGAGTACCAGCTGGCAGAGGAGGGAGAGTGGGAAGAGGGAGAAAATGGATCTGATGCGGGCATCCAAAATGGCTCTGCAGCCACCTCGCTGGAGCAACATTGGTGCACTGTGTTGAAGGCTTCTGGGTCTACCAGCATCTTCAGGAAACTTATTTTGACCCTCTTAGCCTTGCCTTGCCCCCCACTTGAAGCTCAGAAGGTCTTCACACAGGTAGGGGAAAGACTAAAAGCATCACACACTTGTATGTCACTGTACGCCTGCATGGAAGTTATTGTGTGTGCTTGCGTCTGTATCTGCATCTATATTCTTTGTGTCTGTCTGTGTTCTCAGGCTGTGGCGAATGGGGACGCTGCCCAGTTCACTGACAATGTGACAGAAAGTGAGCTGGACTCCGTTCGGGAAGTAGACCTGACCAATGACAGCGCTCTATCAGACAACAACAGTATCTACGAGCCTGGCATGAAGAAGAGAGGTCGTCCCAAAAATATTCCATCAGGTACATTGTTTCATTAAGGGACTGGAATAGGACTATAATATATTTTATTATCACTGTATGAAATGTACTATAGTATAGCGTAGCACACACAGAGCCCTCAAATGCTTTTTTTAGGGTACAGCTCCATTTTGAGTCAGCATTAGTTTGTGTGTGTACCGGTAAGCAGCTTATCAAGTGGATTAGCACATGAAAGGGTTAGCTTAAATGGGTTGAGTTGCTCAAGATGGCGGCAGCTCCATTGTTGGGGTAGGTTAGTGTAGCATGAGCATGCTTCACGTTTGCATGTCTATGGGTAGTATTATATAAGGTTGGTTGTGTTAGTGTAATAGAGGTAACAGACAGATTTATATTTTAGAGTGGGCAAGAATGATTGTTATTTACATACAGTATATTGTTATGTAAAAGAGATGATATTCTTATATGGGGTAGCTATGATAACGTACCATACCATTGACTGGGAATGATTGGGAAAAGGGGTACGTAGTCAGTTTCGGAACTGAATGCATTCAACCGAAATGTGTCTTCTGCATTTAATCGACATGCCTTAATCGACATCCACGTCATCGCCGCCATTGGTTGAGAGGAGAAGAAATTTTTTTGGGGCTACACTACAGACGGCTATATAGGTTGGCTAATACAGGACTAGTAAATGCCCAGTACACTACTTTAGTGAAGAAAACAATATCAAAATATTATTATTTAAAAATATAGAGATTTTATTTTATTCAGATTTTTCAGGGGGTGCTGCAATACCCTCAGTATCCCTACTTCCCGTAGCTCCGGGTACAGATTTCAAAAGCAGTCAATGATTTCGGAGTCTCGGAATTTGAATTGTGTTTATTGTGTTGTAGTGTGATATAAGCAGAGTTCGCCAAGGTAAGTTTCTAGCTAGCATTAAACTTATCTTATAAAAAAACGATCAATCTAAACATAATCACTAGTTAACTTCACATGGTTGATGATATTACTAGTTTAACTAGCTTGTTCTGCGTTGCATATAATCAATGTTAATTTATCATTGAATCACAGCCTACTTCAACTTGATGATTTAACAAAAGTGCATTCGCGAAAAAAGCACAATCGTTGCAATAATGTACCTAACCATAAACATCAATGCCTTAGAATCAGTACACAAGTATATATTTTTTAATCTGCATATGTAGTTAAAAGAAATTCATGTTAGCAGGCAATATTAACTAGGGAAATTGTGTCACTTCTCTTGCGTTCAGTGCAAGCAGAGTCAGGGTATATGCAGCAGTTTAGGCCGCCTGGCTCGTTGCGAACTGTTGAAAGGCCATTTATTCCTAACAAAGACCGTAATTCATTTGCCAGAATTGTACATAATTATGACATAACATTGAAGGTTGTGCAATGTAACAGCAATATTTAGACTTATGGATGCCACCCGTAACATAAAATACGGAACGGTTCCGTATTTCACTGAAATAATAAATGTTTTATTTTCGAAATGATAGTTTCCGGATTTGACCATATTAATGACCAAAGGCTCGTATTTCTGTGTGTTTATTATATTATAATTAAGTATATGATTTGATATTTGATAGAGCAGTCTGACTGAGCAGTGGTAGGCAGCAGCAAGCTCGTAAGCATTCATTCAAACAGCAGCTCTTAACAATGCTTGGATGCACATCGCTGTTTATGACTTCAAGCCAATCAACTCCCGAGATTAGGCTGGCAATACTAAAGTGCCTATAAGAACATCCAATAGTCAAAGGTATATGAAATACAAATGGTATAGAGAGAAATAGTCCTATAATACCTACAACCTAAAACTTCTTACCTGGGAATATTGAAGACTCATGTTAAAAGGAACCACCAGCTTTCATATGTTCTCATGTTCTGAGCAAGGAACTTAAACGTTAGCTTTCTTACATGGCACATATTGCACTTTTACTTTCTTCTCCAACACTTTGTTTTTGCATTATTTAAACCAAATTGAACATGTTTCATTATTTATTTGAGACTAAATTGATTTTATTAATGTATTATATTAAGTTCAAATAAAAGTGTTCATTGTTCATTCAGTATTGTTGTAAATGTCATTTGTTAGAAATATATATATAAAAATCGTCCGATTAATTGGTATCGGCACTTTTTTTGGTGCTCCAATAATCGGTATCGGTATCGGCGTTGAAAAATCATAATCGGTCAATCTCTAATTCCAATGCAAGAACCCCCAAAAATGTTGCCCCCTCGCCGGTTTCAACTTCCCCATTAGTCACTTTATCGTGGCCCGGGCCTGGCGTGTGGTGCCATTAGCATTGTCTAAGCATTGTCTAAGCATTGTCTAAGCATTGTCTAAGCATTGTCTGGAATGCACAAGCCTTGAGATCAAAAGTGCATTTTGGCATGATACCCTAATCAGCACTAAACAGAAAAAAATCTCATGGCTTCCAATTGCATCATATAATATGTTGTAGTTGTGGTGGGTGGCACATAACAGTAGTAAATGGCAGCCATACTCAACAGGCGGATAGTAGAATAACAGTATAATTGGCAGTGCATGGGCAGTTTTCCTCTTGTTACTGTATGTCATTCACTGACAGACCTTAGAGAGCTGTTTATAACCTGTCAGAAAATTCCAGTTGATCAACTAGCCCATGTTCGCTAGGTAGGTCAATTAGGTTAACCATCTAAATCTTGTAGTTATCATGGCATGATTATGTGCCAATGGGAGCCTCAGGAATCATATGAACACACATAAGACATAGCAAAATTAAAATAGCAGGAATTTAGCTAGAAAACTGCAAACAAATCCCCCCCCCCATGGGAAAATGTATAGAATTGCAGAAAATGAGCTTATAAATGGCAAAATGTTGATTCCGCCAACAAAAGGGGTGTGAACAGTTTGGGGTTGCATGGGTCGTGAGGTGAGGGTTAATTACTACGTCGATAAGTGACAATATCCATACGGACCTTTCCCACCTAGGAAATGTCCCACTGGGCACATATGTCAATTCAACGTATATTCCATGTTGGTTCAATGTAATTTCATTGAAATGGCATGGAAACAACATTGATTCAACTGTGGGTTGTGTGACTGGACCTTCTTAAATAGTAGTTGAGTACCCCTGGTATATGGGTTGGAGTCTATCTATACATACAGTATCCCTTATGATAACCTCAATTTAATTTTACACTGTCCATTGATTCTCTCAGGGTTTCACATACATCTATCATAGGATCCATGTTAATAATGGAAACATAAATGTGTTGTTTTCCAGAGGTGAATTACCTTAATGGGACAGTGAAGCCATGCACAGTGCGGCTGCAGAAGATAATCAGTAAGAAAAGATATTGACAGTTAGTGAAGATGATCATTGGTATTCATCTATATCACTTAAGGCCAGTCACCACAGGCCAAAATGACTTTTGTTTTGCATCTACTTGTCCAGTTAAAGAGTTTGGGGTATTTTTGTCCATTAATGTTAGTATTTTCAAAAAGTAAAAAATTCAAATGTCAAAATGTTGATGAAAATTTATATTTTCTTTAGTTTATCATACAACCGTCATCAACATTTCATGAATTGTAATTTATTTTAAATGGTCATACATCTTTAATTTCAAAGTTCACTACATTGAATCACACATAATTTAAAAGCCAATTTCATAGAGAATGTTACAAACTGGACTATATGTAGTAACTTACGGTGATTGGGTCTAAATAAGGGTTTGGCATTTGGTAGTTTAAATGCATTGTAAGTTTGTCTTTAACTGCCATTTCCCCAAAGTCAGACTCTTCCCACAAGCCAACCATTTTTCTCTGCCTCAGAAGCATCTTCATTCATCAACTTTCTTGTGGTTATCCTTAGACGTATTCTTTAGACTTATACATAGGGAATTGTTGATATGTTGTCATGTTTTTATTCTAGATGACATTTTCTTTAAAAACATTTGCCAAAAATGCATTTTAGGTATCTTTCTGTAGTATTTTACAGATAGAAAGATGAAAAGATATTTATCCACAATCTGCTACATGTAAGTCAGCTCCTGGGAGTGTATTAACAAAATGAAACCAAAATATTTGGGCTGACTACATCCAGTGTCCAGAAAATTGGATTTGTGTGATATGCAAATATGCACATATTTAATGACATTACCTAATTTGCATATTTATGTATGATATTTCAGAAACATTTTAATATAAAAAAGTACTATATTTGTGTCCACATTCTACTGGTAAAAGTTGATTATGATATGATTAAGGGGAACGAAATACCCTATTAGGGTGTGGTGCCTGGCCTTAAACTCAATTGAATTGATGTACAGGTGACACATTACCAGAGAATGCTTAACAATCCACCTTCCATAGTTGAGGTCAAATCAATTCCATTTCAATTCAGTCAATGCAGGAAGTAAACTGAAATTGGAATTTCAGTTTACTTCCTGCATTGACTAAATTTAAATGAAATTGACCCCAACCTTGTCTTTTTACTTATATATCCGCTGTCTTTTCACCTATTGACAATTTCAGGCAAAACGCTTGTATTTTCTGCATCAAAACATAGATTTTGTTTCTATGAAACTTGTTTATGTAGATGGGCCAAAGAATGAGGACGATACTGTGTTCGTTGAGGACAACGTCCTTTGGACAAATTCTATGGAGGTAATGTTTTTAATTATTTTGTTGATGTTTTTTTGTATCACATTTCTTGTCTAGTAGGATTGGGTGAATCAATTAAATAAATACGGTAACTTAAGATTTAACTAAGGGGGGCGTTATTGTTTTCTTGTGACTCATAATCAACTACGCATAACAGAGCTTTAAAAGACAGACAGGCCTCCCGAGTGGCGCAGCGGTCTAAGGCACTGCATCGCATGGTTGCGGTGACACTATAACCTGGGGTTTGATCCCAGGCTGTGTCACAACCGGCTGTGACCGGGAGACCCATAGGACGGCACATAATTGGCTCAGCGTCGTCCGGGTTAGGGGAGGGTTTGGCCGGGGGGGATTACTTGGCTCATCGCGCTCTAGTGACTCCTTGTGGCGGGCCAGGTGCCTGCAGGCTGAATTCGGTCATCAGTTGAGTGGTGTTTCCTCCGACACATGGGTGCAGCTGGCTTCAGTGTTAAGTGGGCGGGTGTTAAGAAGAGCGGCTTGGCGGGTCATGTTTCGGAGGACGCATGACTCGACCTTTGCCTCTCCCGGGCCCGTTGCAGTGATGAGACAAGATTGTAATCATGAAATTTACTGAAAAAATATTAACAAAGACAGACATGCTGTAGATATTGTAGCCTATGTTTGTTTTTACCTGTTCTGCTTTTACGTGTTCTTACCTTGCTATAGTGGGGGTGTGACAGATCAAAATAAACTGCACGTGACAACACCTGACAATGGAAACAATATCATTCTTTGGAATCAAACAAAGCAAAACATGCATGGATCTTTTGCATGTCTCCAAAGCTTGACATTATGACAAACCTTTCTATGCAGGTTTTGTGAAGTAAGAGTCACTAGTATGCTTTGCTTTGCTGTTGCTTGTGCAATTCTCTATGCTTGTAAATCATTTTTATTAAAACCGTAAATGCTTGGGACAAGTTCATACTAGCATCTCACCCGTGTCTAACAAACTAACCTTGTTAGTAACTTTTTTATCCTGTCCTTTATCTTTCTTCTCCTTCTTCTTTTTTCATGTTGGTCTACTTTATGCTTGGTTGTCATAGCAATTCTCGGATGTGAGTGCATGACTGGGTGTGTGTGTGTGCTTGTGCCCACGTGTGTGCGCTTGTACATTGTCTGTGAGCAGTGTGCGTAATAGGTGTGTGCATGTGTGTTGTCCCTCAGGGCACCATTAGGGGCATTTATGGTTGGGAGAGCAGCTTACGCCAGAAGCCACAGGCGCGCACTGTGTTTCAGGCTGGTGCCGCCACCTGGGTCAAGCCACAGGCGCTTGACAACGACAGCAAAAAGGACCAGGAGTCCGAGGCTGCATCGGTAGGTACTCTCAAAACACCTACCAGTGATGGCTGGTGCGCTGAGATATCGGATGACGGGCTCATTGTAATGACTAAGATTTAAACTATGCGTTTGATACCGTCCCATTCATTCCATTCCAGCCATTACAATGAGTCCATCCTATATATCTGCCCACGAGCCTCCTGTGGCTCCTACGCTTGAGGGGAGCCCTTCTGACCTCTGGCGATTAGGACAGTGAAAGGCGCAATGCTATCAAAACACACAAAAAAACATATATTTTGCTCTAAAGGTGTGCGTGGCTGTCAACGACACGTCATTCTTTCTGTGCATGGCTCTTGTGATTTGCTTCTAACGTTCTAATTTCCTTTTTAACCCTTTATATGGACTTACGTGGTCTCCCATTTTCTTAACTCATTCTCACTGCTCTGAAATTGGGTCACTTGAATTAATGTTGACAAAACCTGACAAACCTTACAAACAAAGGGCCAATATTTGCTATTACATGTAAAAGAAGGATATGTACAATTGTAGTCACCCATAGGAAAACCATTATTTCTTCCAATTTTCAGGTTCATCAGATATCAGTGGATGTGTTCGTCACTGTCTTCAGGCATGCATTGTCAACTATTTTATCTGTGTATTCAAGCATAAATATTTTTGACTTTCAGCCCCTGAAGAAGGAGAATCATACATCCAACGTGTCTACAACGAGTCCCAGGGGAGCAAAGAAGGGCATTGATTACCAGGTTCCTACTTTCACAAATATTTGCTATGCATCCCAACATGCTTCCATATCATATAAACCCATGTGAATAACCCTCCATCTCTCTGGTTTTCACCCTGTAGGATGGGAAGGGTTTCCCCACTGGAGAGCTGGTGTGGGGAAAGGTGAAGGGCTTCTCCTGGTGGCCTGGACTGGTGGTGCTCTGGAAGTCCAACAAGGCACCGCCTGTATCCAAGCGCCGGGTAGAGTGGTTCGGTGACGGCATGTTTTCCGAGGTGAGGACTTGACTTGACTCATTGTAAATAGCAAGATTGACTTGCAGCACAGATTGGTGTTTGGACAAAATTGTTCCTTTGTTTTGTGTTGCAGATCTACACAGAGAGGCTTCTGCATTTAACAGCTTTTGCAAAGTGCTTCTGCAAGAATTCCTATTCCAGCTTGCCTACCTACAAAGATGCCATCTACCAGGTCCTTGAGGTGGGACATGAATGCTATTATCTATCACTACCGTAACATTTTAATGTACGACTCTGTAATATACTAGCCTGGTCCCAGATCTGTTTGTGCTGTCTCTCCAACTCAACTTTCATGGTCATTGCGTGACATTGGCAAGACAGCACAAACAGATGTAGAACTATGTTACTACTGCACTGTTACATCCCTGTATAATACCACAAAGCACCACATCACTCACTCACCACTCATATTTCATGTCTATGCAGTTGGCTGGTGAACGCTGTGAGAAGTCCTTTCTTGCAGCAGGGAATAAGCAGGAGTTGCTTAAGTTGATGCTGGACTGGGCCTACAGTGGATTCCTGCCCACTGGACCAGATGGGTTCAACCCCCCACCACCTGCAAGTATGTGTGGTTTAGGGTGAAGTTTCCCCTAGATGCTGATCTTGGGTCAGTTTAGCATTTTCCCTACTAATGATTAAGGTCAGGATTGGGGCCGGGGAAGTTGATCCTAGATCTGTACCTATGGGAAATTTCACCCTGGCACGTTTTGTGTTGCTTCCATTATATTTCCACAACAGAGTAACACTTATACTTGTATAGTACACTAGTAACAACAGGTGTTCTCATGTTCCTTTTATTTTGTTTCATTACCAAAGATGCCAAAGACTCAAAGGCAGAATCTTCAGACTCGTCTCTGGCAGACTACCAGCCCCCAGCTAAGAAGAAGTATTTGAACAAGAACAGACCATCCTATGGGAATCAGAGCTACAGCAGAGGTAAGCCCTACACCTACAGCAATCCATATTCATTAATATGGGCCGTTTTTCTAGTTCCTCTGTCACTATAGAATTATATTTGCATCAATTAAATTCCTTTATTTTGTGGTTCACAGAGGCAATGGTACAAGAGGTTATGAAAGGCAAACATGTTAAAGGTATTTAACATTCTTTGAGCTGTAATTGTACTTTTTTGCTCTCTATTTGTCTGCACTTTAGAAAAATAGTATATACTGGAATCAGTCATTTTACTAATGTATACAATTCATTATTCACCTCAGAATTCTGTTTATCATGTGGAACCCCCCACATCCACACCTTCCACCCACTGTTTGAGGGGAGTCTTTGCCTGAAGTGCAAGGTAAACTAACTACATCTTCTCATAAATTGAATGACTGTTCAGTTTATTTATGCAAATGTATCCACGTATACATGTTAGATCATGTCTGCTTATCATCTGAAAGATTGTTGACATGAATGGCCCTCGTCCCCATGGTAAAGCTGTCCCTCCTAACCTTTGCAGGAGAACTTTATTGAGACTTTGTACAGATACGACGAAGATGGCTACCAGTCCTACTGCACGGTTTGTTGCGCTGGCCAAGAGGTCATTCTGTGTGGCAATGCCAGCTGCTGCAGGTTAGCACTGCACAAGAGTACACTTTCCCCTCTCTCTTCTTTCACTCCCATTTCCTCTTTCACTCGCTTATCCTCTCTGTCGTTCTCTCTCTTCCTCTCAGGTGTTTCTGTAAGGACTGCCTGAACATTTTGGTTGGTGATGGAACCTTTGACAAGCTGAAGGATGTTGACCCATGGAGCTGCTTCATGTGTTTACCATCCCAGTGCAACGGATCACTCAAGCTGCGAACTGACTGGAGCGTGCGAGTCCAAGAGTTTTTCGTCAACAACAGTGCTCTAGAGTTTGAACCCCACAGGGTGTATCCCTCCATTCCTGCCCATCAACGCAGACCCATCAGGGTGTTGTCTCTCTTTGATGGGATTGCCACAGGTTTGTACATTCTCAATATGGGCTTTCATTTATCTTTGGGAGAGGGTTGCAGATAAGTGATTGTGATGTGTTTTATGAGTATGCAATGGCTTGTGTTTCTTCTGTATTCTGGCAAATTACTGTGTGCAGAAAGGTCAGGATTCAGTCGTTTTGGTTTGTGTGTCAGTGACTGATAATCTTCTATGCCCATTGTGCTCTTGCAGGGTACCTTGTGCTCAAAGACCTGGGCTTCATCGTAGAACGCTACATCGCCTCTGAGATCTGTGGGGACTCAATCGCTGTGGGTATGATCAAACACGAGGGCAAGATAGAGCACATCAATGACGTACGCACCATCACCAGGAAACATGTGAGTTCAGCATACACACACACATTCATGTTCAAACCAGTTACAACACACCCACAATCACACACACACACACACTCCTATGATCATTCTCTAACCTGTGTTTGTCTGTGTTTGCTGTGTTTCAGCTGGCTGAATGGGGTCCCTTTGATCTCCTGATTGGAGGAAGCCCCTGCAACGACCTGGCCTGCGTCAACCCTGCTCGGAAGGGCTTATTTGGTAAGGTACCTCCTGACTTCAAAGTAAATGGAGTGTTTCCACTTGACCAGTGGTTCTCAAACCTCTCCTCGAGAACCCCCAGCCATCCATGTATTTGATCTTTTCCAGAGCTAGCACACCTAATTCAACTTGTTAACTAATCAGCAAGCCCTTGGATAGTTGAATCGGGTGAGCTAGTTCAGGGCTACAACAGAATTGTGAAACTTCTGAGGTAAGGAGGAGAGGCTTTAAGAACCACTGTGCTAGACAATGTAGAGAGCTAATTTCTGGAGAACTTTATCAAGTATGTTATCACATCGTTTTATTAGCAGTTAACATGGTAGCCTACTGGTAGATGCATGTGTCTGTACACGCTAACCTATCCATTGGCCTAGTAAATGGGTTTAAATGGGTTTTTAATGGTGTTTCATTGGTTTTCTCGGTCTCTGTTTCCAGAGGGCACAGGCAGGCTGTTCTTCGAATATTACAGGATGCTGACCATGATGAGGCCAAGGGATGATGACAACCGTCCGTTCTTCTGGCTCTTTGAAAATGTGGTGGCCATGCGCGGTCATGACCTGGCCGACATCTGTCGCTTTCTTGAGGTAAAGACACTAGCAGCTATTTCATGGTCAACGAGGCCTCTCCCTCTTCCTTTCTCTCTCTTTCTTTAACTCTCTTGCTCTTTCTCCCTCTCTCTCCCTGGTCAATGCATTTGGGCGGTATGTTTGCGTCTTCATTTCATTAGTACTAATACAGTTGAAGTCGCAAGTTTACATACACCTTATACCCTGACTACACAGTTTGCGTCGCATGCGCAAGCGTTGCAAAATACATTTAGAAATCTATATTATTCAATTATTGCACCCACACTGCGTTGCCAAGGGCTAAAATAGAGGTCAGTTCTATTTGTGACGCAGATTGCGGTGCAAGTGCTGCCTCTCCCATCTCCTCATTGGTTTATAGAAGCAGATACCCACGTGCCATCTCCTCATTGGTTATAGCCACATTGTCATGTCCTGACCAGTAAAAGAGGTTGTTTGTTATTGTAGTTTGGTCAGGGCGTGGCAGGGGGTGTTTGTTTAGAGTGTTTTGGGGTTTGTTGGGCTATGTTCTTTGTTAGTTTATTTCTATGTTAGTTCTAGTATGTCTATTTCTATGTGGTGTTTATTGGTTTGACCTTCAATTGGAAGCAGCTGCTCTTTGTTGCTTCTAATTGAAGGTCCTATTTAAGAGGGGTGTTTTTTCTATGGGATTTGTGGGTAGTTGTTTCCTGTTTTGTGTTCGTGCACCTGACGGGACTGTTTAGTATCGTGTGTTGTTTTTGTATACGTGTTTCTTTTGTTTTCTTCTTTAATAAAATAAGAAGATGAGTTAACACGTTCCCGCTGCATTTTGGTCCAATCCCTACGACACCCGTGACAGAACTACCCACCACCAACGGACCAAGCAGCGGAGGAAGGAGCAGCAGCAGAGCTATAAGGAGTTTTGGACTTGGGAGCAGATACTAGCGGGAGAAGGACCATGGAGGAAGGCTGGAGAGGACAGAGAACGCTATGCTGGGACACGGCTAGCAAGGAAGCCTGAGAGGCAGCCCCAATAAAAAAATTGGGGGGGCACACGGGTAGTTTGGCTGGGCCAAGGGTGAGCCCTAAGCCAACTCCCCGTGCTTATTATGGGGAGCGTGTGGAGTGGAGAGCGCCGGTGTATGCGGAAGTACGCACGATCTCGCCCATGCGCACGCACAGTACGGTGCGAGCGATCCCAGCCCCTCCCAAGTGCCGTGCTAGAGTGGGCATCCAGCCTGGAAGGAGGATGCCTGGCAGCACATCTGGCCACCAGTGCGCCTCCTAGGCCCAGGCTACCCTATGCCTGCTCTACGCACGGCAGCCATCAGGCCTCTGCACAGCCCAGTTCACCCTGTGCCAGCACTCCGCTCGTGCAGGGCTACTATTACCATCCAGCCAGGACGGGTTGTGCAGGAGGTGCGCTCCTGACCTCCAGTGCCTACTCATGGCCCGGTGTATCCAGTTCCTGCTCCTCGCACTAGCCCTGAGGTGCGTGTCTCTAGTCTGGCGCCTCCAAAGCCAGCACCACGCACCAGGCCTCCAGTGCGTCAGCCCAGTCCAGCTCGTCCTGCTCCTGCTCCTCGCACTAGCCCTGTGGTGTGTGTCCCTAGTCTGGCGCCTCCTAAGCCAGCCCCACGCATCAGGCCTTCAGTGCGCAGTCCCCGTCCAGAGCTTCCGGCAACAGTGCCCCGTCCAGAGTGTCCGGCAACAGTGCCCCGTCCAGAGCTTCCGGCAACAGTGCCCCGTCTAGAGACGGCCCACAGTTCGGAGCCTGCAGAGACGGCCCACAGTTCGGAGCCTGCAGAGACGGCCCACAGTTCGGAGCCTGCAGAGACGGCCCACAGTCCGGAGCCGGCAGAGACGGCTCCCACAGTCCGGAGCCGGCAGAGACGGCCCACAGTCCGGAGCCGGCAGAGACGGCCCACAGTCCGGAGCCGGCAGAGACGGCCCACAGTCCGGAGCCGGCAGAGACGGCTCACAGTCCGGAGCCGGCAGAGACGGCCCACAGTCCGGAGCCGGCAGAGACGGCCCACAGTCCGGAGCCGGCAGAGACGGCCCACAGTCCGGAGCCGGCAGAGACGGCCCACAGTCCGGAGCCGGCAGAGACGGCCCACAGTCCGGAGCCGGCAGAGACGGCCCACAGTCCGGAGCCGGCAGAGACGGCCCAAAGTCCGGAACCGGCGCAGCCAGAGTCGCCCTCCAGTCCGGAGCTCCCAGAGTCACCCTCCAGCCCGAGGTCTCCAGCGACGCACATCAGCCCGAGGTCTTCAGCGATGCGCCTTAGTCCAGAGACTTCGGGAGGGGTAAAATATAATCAACAGTTAGCGGGGGTGGACAGGTTAGGTTGGGGAGTAAGGCCGGAGACTGAGCCACCTCCGTAGTAGGAGGTTGGGGAGGGGGGGGGGTGTAGCACAAGAACTGTCGGTGACGGTGGCCAACCTCCCTTTAGTTTAGGATTATTTTTTGTTTTGGGGTTTATTTTTTTGTGTTTATTTTTTGTGTGAGGTGCTTCCGGGGTCTGCACCTTTGGGGGGGGTGTACTGTCACGTCCTGACCAGTAAAATAAGTTGTTTGTTATTGTAGTTTGGTCAGGGGGTGTTTGTTTAGAGTGTTTCGGGGTTTGTTGGGCAATGTTCTTTGTTAGTCTATTTCTATGTTAGTTCTAGTATGTCTATTTCTATGTGGTGTTTATTGGGTTGACCTTCAATTGGAAGCAGCTGCTCCTCGTTGCTTCTAATTGAAGGTCCTATTTAAGAGGGGTGTTTTTTCTATGGGATTTGTGGGTAGTTGTTTCCTGTTTTGTGTTCGTGCACCTGACGCGACTGCTTAGTGTCGTGTGTTGTTTTTGTATACATGTTTCTTTTGTTTTCCTTCTTTAATAAAATAAGATGAGTTTACACGTTCCCGCTGCGTTTTGGTCCAATCCCTACGACACCCGTGACACACATGGGTGATTGACAGATGAAAGTTTAGATGCTAATCACCAAGTTCAAAGAAGAAAAAGCCTAGAATGAGGAGAGATGACTAGAAACGATCCGGTTGACCGTTTTATGTGTGGATTAATTGTCGGAGTAGAGGACCTTGTGCATTTCAGGTAAAATAACATCTTGATGTTTATATCCCAGGACAAATTAGCTAGCAACAGCCAGCTAGCTAAATAGGACAAATTAGCTAGCAAGTGCAAGCTAGCTAGCTAAATTTGCATAAATGTTTAATGCTTTTCGACCTTTCCCCAAATTAATGTAATTGGTTCAGAGTTTGTTTTGATATTTTAACCTGCGTGTCGTGATCGCGTTTGGTGTGGGGGAACAAAATACATTTATGCACGATGGTGCACGATGGGGCACGTGTTAGCCAAATACATTTAAACTCAGTTTTCACAATTCCTGACATTTAATCCTAGTAAAATCCCCTGTTTTAGGTCAGTTAGGATCACCACTTTATTTTAAGAATGTGAAATGTCAGAATAATAGTAGAGAGAATGATTTATTTCAGCTTTTATTTCTTTCATCACATTCCCGGTGGGTCAGAAGTTAACATTTACTCAATTAGTATTTGGTAGCATTGCCTTTAAATTGTTCGAACTTGGGTCAAACTTTTGGGTAGCCTTCCACAAGCTTCCCACAATAAGTTGGATGAATTTTGGCCCATTCCTCCTGACAGAGCTGGTGTAACTGAGTCAGGTTTGTAGGCCTCCTTGCTCGCACACGCTTTTTCAGTTCTGCCCACAAATTTTCTATAGGTTTGAGGTCAGGGCTTTGTGATGGCCACTCCAGTACCTTGACTTTGTTGTCCTTAAGCCATTTTGCCACAACTTTGGAAGTATGCTTGGGGTCATTGTCCATTTGGAAGACCAAGCTTTAACTTCCTGACTGATGTCTTGAAATGTTGCTTCAATATATCCACATATTGTTCCTCCCTCATGATGACATCTACATTGTGAAGTGCACCAGTCACTCCTGCAGCAAAGCACCCCCACAACATGATGCTGCCAACCCCGTCCTTCACGGTTGGGATGGTGTTCTTCTGCTTGCAAGCCTCCCCCTTTTTCCTCCAAACATAATGATGGCCATTATGGCCAAACACTTCTATTTTTGTTTCATCAGACCAGAGGATATTTCTCCAAAAAGTACGATGTTTGTCCCCATGTGCAGTTGCAAACCGTAGTCTGGCTTTTTTATGGCGGTTTTGGCACAGTGGTTTCTTCCTTGCTGAGCGGCATTTCAGGTAATGACGATATAGGACTCGTTTTACTGTGGATATTGTCACGTCCTGACCATAGAAAGCTGTTATTTTCTATGGTAGAGTAGGTCAGGGCGTGACAGGGGTTTTTTCTAGTTTAGATTTTCTATGTTTTTATGTTCTAGTTTTTGTATTTCTTGTTTTTTTGGGGGGGTGATCTCCAATTAGAGGCAGCTGGTCTCTAATTGGAGATCATACTTAAGTAGTTGTTTTCCCACCTGGTTTTGTGGGAGATTGTTTTTGAGTTCGTGTATGTTGCACCTCTTCATCACGATTTGTTGTTTTTGTTCTTTAGTTTATTTGTATATCTTGCATAGTTTCACAGTGAAAATAAAATGTGGAACGATACACACGCTGCGCTTTGGTCCCATTCTTCAGACAGCCGTGACAGATATAGATACTTTTGTACCTTTTTCCTCCAGCATCTTCACAAGGTATTTTGCCGTTGTTCTGGGATTGATTTGCACTTTTCGCACCAAAGTACGTTCATCTCTAGGAGACAGAATGCGTCTCCTTCCTGAGCGGTATGACGGCTGTGTGGTCTCATGGTGTTTATACTTGCGTACTATTGTTTGTACAGATGAATGTGGTACCTTCAGGTATTTGGAAATTGCTCCCAAGGATGAACCAGACTTCTGGAGGTCTACAATTGTTTTTCTGAGGTCTTGGCTGATTTATTTTGATTTTCCCATGATGTCAAGCAAAGAGGCAATGCGTTTGAAGGTAGGCCTTGAAATACATCCACAGGTACACCTCCAATTGACTCAAATTATGTAAATCAGAAGCTTCTAAAGCCATGACATCATTTTCTGGAATTTTCCAAGCTGTTTAAAGGCACAGTCAACTTAGTGTATGTAAACTTCTGACCCACTGAAATTGTGATACAGTAAATTATTAGTGAAATAATCTGTCTGTAAACAATTGTTGGAAAAATTACCTGTGTCATGCACCATGTAGATGTCCTAACCAACTTGCCAAAACTATAGTTTGTTAACAAGAAATTTGTGGAGTGGTTGAAAAACGAGTTTTATTGACTCCAACCTAAGTGTATGTAAACTTCCGACTTCAACTGTAAATCTCATCTCATCTGTTTCCAGTGTAATCCCATCCTGATCGATGCAGTAAAAGTGAGCCCAGCTCACAGAGCTCGCTACTTCTGGGGAAACCTCCCTGGCATGAACAGGTAAACATAAATACGACTAACACATAGACACATCCCCATATCCCTTCACATACTCCTACTGATAAACACTAACACATGCACTCTCAATATCATGTTGTTTTTTCTTATGTTCAACTCATCTACATGAGAGAGTTCACTTGTCTGTATGTGTTTCTCTCCTTAGACCTCTAGCTACCTCTCTGGATGACAAGGTGAACCTGCAGGATTGTCTGGAGCCTGGACGCACGGCCAAGGTAAGACTGATAAGCTCTTGCTTCTAGATTTTCTTATAATGCAGTACTTTACTGACAAGAGAGGTTGAAGTTAAAGGGTTGTTTAGGTTACTTCTGTTGTCTATTTTCTTATTTCTGAATGAGTTTCTAGCATCAGGTGTGACTGGTGAGTATGTCCATCTTTGAAATATGGTTAAAGCTGTGATTGTTATCTGTTGGTTTTTTCCCTTACAGTATAACAAAGTTCGTACCATCACCACCAAGTCCAACTCCATCAGACAGGGGAAGATGGGATCACTACCTGTCGACTTTAATGGCAAGGAGGACTACCTTTGGTGCACAGAGATGGAGAAGTAAGTCTTTATTATTGTGTAAAAGGGTAGAGGTGGAACAGCATAGAATATAGAAGTGATCACAGTGTAATTACATTGTTTTTAAGTTTTATAGTAAGCATTATTCCTATACCGTGACTGATCATGGATACTGCTCTCTTGTAAAAGTCAATGTACTTACAGTGTGGTAGTTAAGTGAATGTAATCTGTAATTTCTAAAACAAATACACTTACCCTCAGGTTGTTTTGAAATTGTTCTAACCTTTTCCATGTTATGTGATTGACTTACTGCAGGATCTTCGGTTTTCCAAAGCATTACACTGATGTCAACAACATGGGTCGGAGCCAGCGGCAGAAAGTACTGGGCCGATCATGGAGTGTACCAGTTATCCGGCACCTCTTCGCTCCACTCAAGGACTACTTTGCCTGTGAGTAGGAACCCCACGTTCCTGTGTGCTGCACTGTCGTCAACAACAACAGCAACATGAAATGGCTGATTGTTGGAGAGCGCAGGGTAAAAACAGGATCATTATCCTGCCCTGCTTTTCAGTGAACGGAAATGTCCTGTGTTTCTCAGAATGACCTCACAGAATCATCTTAGTCTTTTTATCACTGGCTGTATTGGCTGTTTTATTAGGTTTTAGATAATGAGCATCTGTTTCAATGCAGTGTGGTCATATGATCATAATATTACCAGAATGCACTGACACTTTTTGCTTCTTTCAGTTTGTCTGGAATAGTTCACGTTTGTCTATCATTTATTTGGTGTTTGGTTTTGTCAACTTTTGGTCAATGATGGTGAGATCAGACCTCAAACCCTGCCCACTATCTACCTCAATACTAATCTGTGATCGGTCTGACATCTGCAGAAACACAGTTTTATCTCTATTTAATTTAAGGATTTTTGTATCATTTATTTTATATATGAATGTTATAAATAGTCAGATAATCATGTTCACGTAATTATGTGAATAAACCTGTTTTGTCACTTGTTTGGAAAAATAGATCTTCCAAGATAATTAAAAATCAAAAACTCAGATTCAAACCAAGGCAGAAAATGTGCCTTGAGTGTTTGTTTGTATTTTACCTTGGCCAATATTCATCATGGTTACAGTCTGGTGCTATGTTAAGGTTTTTAATTATATTCTTGTCAAAGAGGTGGTCACAGGACACACATTTTCACTAACTATAGGCAGGTTTCCATTGACACAGGTTAATTAGACAAAAGCAATGTTGCAAGAAAATCATTGCCACATGTGTAATGGAAACGGCAGATGTAGGAGACATTTTCTAAAGATCTAATACATTTTTATACATTCGACAGGGGTGGATTTTTCTTTCTTGTCTTACGAATAAATTAGGATTGCCGAATAATTTTGAAGGTAGGCCTACGCAGGGCATTAGATGTCCACTCCACATTTAATTCTAAATGCCTACTGCTTGCAAAATCCATTTATTCAACTATAAAAAATAATGTTTCTTTGCATGATGTCCCCTTTGAAGAAACCCTTTTGGTTCCATATAGAACCCTTTCCACAGAGGGTTCTACCTGGAACCAAAAAGGGTTCTATCTGGATCCAAAAAGGGTTATCCAATGGGGACAGCCGCAGAACCCTTATTTCTAAGAGTGTACAGGCTGTCGCCACATTCTTCATGCGCAATTTGCTAATTTTACCACATTTTCATTCGACATTCTAGGTTTTTACGAAAAGTGTTATTTTAAGGGGAGACGTCATTACGTCCAGCTGTTTTCATCGACACAAGACAGTTGAATGGAAACGCAGCATTTTTAAATGTCGACAACAAAAAAATGACTGTACAAGTTAATGGAGGCATAACTATTGTCTCACTTGTTAGAACATGCCGCTTATAGGCTTTAATTTAGGTGATATAGTCAAGCATGTGAATGCTATATGTACATGCATGCTTTTTCTCTTCAAAGAAAAAGTTGCTGAAACCAGTCCTTACCAGTTTGATTTAAATAGTAAGATGTGTGCCTTCTCCCTTTCTTGGAGCAATGTGGAGAAGAACGGTTGTAATCGCAAGTGCCTACTAAACAACTGTTAAAACCTAGATACAATATACGTAGAACTATTTTTCTTCTGTAATTATTATTAATTCTTAACTATTTTAAAGGGAGCTGGACAAAGTTCTGAGGAAAGGAGTACATCATCAATGTCTTCACGTAATTGTTTCAGTAAAACAGACAGGCAACATGTAAGTTTGCCTTTAAAGTGGGCACTTTTTCTGAAAGCAACTGTTTTAAACTGACCTTGTATGTTCTTGGAGTGTTGATGAAGGTCACATGGAGGGCCTAGTCATAACATACCCACTTCAATTTCATGCATGTGACGTGTGTTTTTATGACAGGTAATCTGTGTGTTAAGTTGAAGTGATGGCTTTAACTGCAGCGTTCTGTTCATCTCGCTCTCAACAAGTTTGTCGATGATACCACAACACAACCAGCTTTCATCAAAAACTTGAAGTGATGCTACATTCAAAAATGAGTACTGTTTGTCATTTGGGGTTATTGAGATTTTTAACTCCTCAGTTTTGAACCCTTGTTCCCTCCCCTCCACCACCCATACCTTCCTGTTGTACTGTATGAAGTGTGTCAGTGTGGTGACTGATCTCAACTCAGAGGCAGAACAGATACTGTATACCAAATGTGTTTTTCTTGCCATTTCTATTTTTAATAAGCACAACCAGGTGAACACCGTCTGGACAGTGATTTACATAGGATGCTGGCCTTATGAATAGTTTTTGAAAATGAAACAAAAGGAATGAACAATTGTTTTGTGTACTGTATGTTTTCTACAATACTTTAATAACAATACCTTTAAAATGATGTTATTCGGGTCATCACTAGACTCCTATTGGTGCTATATTGTTTTCTTATTTTTCATATTTTTTTTGCATGGTATGTTAATATTGACTCAAGCTGTATATAACATGTTTAGCTGTCCCCCGGCTTGTTTAGTGTATAGTTGTCATAGTCTCATAACCACATGTAAAGCTTTTGATCATGTTAGAGATGAGAAATAAACGGCCCTAATTGTATTATTTGTACTTTGTCTCTTGTCAGTCTGTCAGTTGATGTATATATTATACTGTGAATACTGTGTGCCCGGTGTGTGTGTGAGCTTGTGGGCGGTCTCTGGCAAGCTTTTGACAATACGATATTTTTATTTAATTTTTTATTTCGCCTTTATTTAACTAGGCAAGTCAGTTAAGAACAAATTCTTATTTACAATGACGGCCTACACTGGCCGAAGCTGGGCCAATTGTGCGCTGGGTCTCCCAATCACTGTCGGTTATGATACAGCCTGGATTCAAACCAGGGTGTCTGTAGTGACGCCTCTTGCCCTGAGATGCAGTGCCTTAGACCGCTGTGCCACTCGGGAGGCCGAGTGATGCATACTATTGCTGAGATTATGGAAGTGTCTGTAAATTCAACAGGTCATAGTTCAGGTGGTAAAAAAAATCTAACTAAATCCTATTTCTCCTAGTGGGGCCTATAAGTGGGAACCATGAGTGGTCGTGCAGAGGTACCTTGGAGGGAGAAAATGGCAGAAGTGGATGTTCTGTTTGAACCAGATTGTGTGTCGAGTGGAGATGAGAAGAATTGTATTACAGTGGCAAATGCAAAAGGAAATAAGAGAAGTAAAGTGGTAGTGGAATCTAGTAAATCCAACCTAGTTCTGATTCTGTTTTGGTTGGAGTAGGGGTTTTCGATCTATGTAGTTACCTGGGAGATCCGATTAAAACCTCGAAAAATATAGTGGATGCGTTGGATGAGGTGGCGTCCATGAGAGTAACGAGAAGTGGGCTTGTTTAGTTTTTTTGTGTATCTATGCAACAGAAGGAGAGTGCTCTGCGCTTCAGGAAGATATCAGATTGGAATGTGTCATGTGTGGATCTTTTAAGCAGGGCACCTATCAAGGGTGTTATCTCTGGGGTGGCGCTAGAAGTAAAAGGAATCAAGTGTTTGGTGCACACCGACTGACCCATATGCTTATTTGATGAAGAATCTCTCCCTTCTCACGTGTATTTGGGTTTTACTACATATCCTGTGAGAGCCTTCGTGCCCAAACCAATGCAGTGTGATAGATGCAAAATATTTGGTCACGTGTCAAGTGTATGTAGACGGGAGAGGTATCATATGCCAGCTGAGCCTAAATGTTGCAATTGTGGTGTGCATGCACCCACATGTCTGAAGTGTCCTGTCTGGGTGAATGAGACAGAGGTGGTAAGAATAAGGGGTGAAAAGCAGGGCCCATCGAGCTTGCCTGGACTTGAGACGCTTGGCGGTGCAGAGATATTCCAGGTTCTTGTGGTCTGTCCACATAATGAACGGATGTTCCACCCCCTCCTCCACTGCTCCAACGCCATCTTCACTGCGAGAAGCTCACGATTCCCCACATCGTAGTTCCTCTCCATGGCGTTGAGGCAATGGGAGAAGAAGGCGCAGGGATGTAACTTGAGGTCCAAGGCAAAACGCTGGGACAGGGCAGCCCCTACTCTGCCATTTGAAGCATCGGCCTCCAAGAACTGGCGGGACGGGTCAGGATGAACCAAGATGGGAGCTGTGGTGAAACTTTGTTTAAGATCCCACAGCTGGGGACCACGTGAATGGAACCTTGGGAGATGTGAGTGCAGACAGGGGGGAAGCTAGGGTGCTGTAACCCCGGATAAAGCGGCGATAGAAGTTGGCGAATCCCAGGAAACGTTGCAGTTGCACTCTTGATGTAGGCTGGGGCCAATCCACCACCGCTCTCACCTTCCCG
This sequence comes from Salmo trutta, assembly GCF_901001165.1. NCBI lineage: Eukaryota > Metazoa > Chordata > Actinopteri > Salmoniformes > Salmonidae > Salmo > Salmo trutta. Next base: position 14,429,279 of record NC_042986.1, on the reverse strand, counting down.
GGATCCATCTGTACACTCCCTGCAGCGATGATGTAACCCAGGAAGGGGATGTTGGAGCGATGGAATTCGCACTTCTCTGCTTTTACAAAAAGCTGGTTCTCCAGGAGGCGTTGGAGAACCTGTCGGACGTGGAGCACGTATTCTTTGGAGGAGCGGGAGAAAACAAGGATGCCGTCTAGGTAGACGAAAACAAACCGGTTCAACATGTCGCAGAGAACATCATTCACCAGAGCCTGGAACACAGCAGGGGCATTGGTAAGGCCAAATGGCATGACCAGATACTCGTAGTGACCGCTGGCTATGCTGAAGGCAGTCTTCCACTCGTCCCCTTCCTGTATCCGCACCAGGTGTTAGGGCAGCTTGGAGAACACGATGGCCCCCTGGGGCGTCTCCCCCGGAACGCTTCAATGGTATGTCGGGCGTTTCTCTCTGTGTTCCCTCATCATCGAGCTGCAGCCCTCCTCCTTCCCCTTGGACCGCTCTAAGATAGCGTACCTCATCTGGGATGCCCAGCTCGGACGCCAGGGTAGCGTCCATAAAGCTCTCATCGGCCCCAGAGTCGATGAGTACACGGAGCGATTTCGACTAGTTCCCCCAGAGCAAGATTGTATGAAAAGGGGTGTGAGTAAGGGGAGAGGAAAAGTTCTCCGTATGGCCCACCAGACTACTTGCTCCTACCGGGGAGCCTGGTCTTTTCGTGGACAGGTGGCCACGAAATGACCAGTAGTCCCGCAATACAGGCAACTCTTCGTGTGAAGGCTGTATAGCCGTTTGGCTGGGGACAGCCTAGGTCTGCCTAGTTGCATTGGCTCGGGAACTCAGGTAGCCTCTGGTTCTCTCAGCAACGGAACAGTCAGGGACTTCCGGGATGTCTCGGAGGCGAGGTGGAAGCCTTGGGCGGGCAAGAGAAATCAAACCTCCGTTCCTTCCTTCGCTCCCGTAGTCTCCCATCTATCCGAATGGTCAAGGCGATGGGCAAGTCGAGATCCGTCGGTAGTTCCTGGGCTGCAAGCTCGTTCATTACTTCCTCCGATACTCCGTGCAGGAACATGTCAAACAGAGCTTCCAGGTTCCAGGCACTCTCAGCTGCCAAAGTGCGGAAATCCACCGCATAGTCTGCCACACTGCGGGAGTCTTGCCGAAGCTGAAGTAACTTGCAGGCAGCCTCTCTCCTGGACAATGGAGCATCTTCACCTATGCCACAAACTCCTCCAGACTGAAGCATATGGCCGACTGTTGTTCCCATACTGCCGTAGCCCAGGAAAGAGCTCTCCCGGACATCAGCGTGATGAGGAATGCTATCTTAGTGCGGTCTGAGGGGAAGGAGGAGGGCTGCAGCTCGACGATGAGGGAACATTGAGCGAGAAACGCCCGACTCTCCATCGAAGCGTTCTGGGGGAGGTAAGCGGGGTTACTGGGAAATCGGGGTGTCTGGGGAGGCGGCGCTGCTAGAAAATAAAGGAAAGCCGCACACTCTAAGAGCTCAGATGCAAAAATTTTAATAACCAACGTTTCGACAGCTAAGCTGTCTTCATCAGGGTATCATCACAAACACTGAGAGATGAGTCATTTATATAGTGTCAAGAGACACACAGGTATTTGTAATCATGGCCAAGTATGGCCTAATATCATTGGTTAACTGAAATATTAAAAAAATGGTATACAAGGAACATACAAAAAGACAAACAAATGGATAACATATGATCATAGCATTTGTAGTCTAAAAAGTATCTAACAAACAATTACAATGGCAAAATCACAATAATCACAAGAATGGCTTCAGATCAAAGTCTATGTTGAGACCGAAGGGAGCAAGTGTCTTTAAATTAAAGATCCAGGCAGCCTCTCGTTTTAACAATAAATTATCAAGGTCACCATTGAGCACAGCCATTACACTTGTAATTTCCATCCAGTATGGGCGCAAATAGGCGTTGTTCAGGAATATCTTGGGGTGGTAAATCAGAGTGTACCAATTGGTCTCTGAGATTTCTGCCCCGCGAGAATACGACCAGGGGAAGATCAGAAAACACATTACCAAGACTATCATCATATTTCAGAATGTGCCAATGTTTGTGAACGATTCCTTTAATTTGTTCAGAGCACTTTAAATAGCGGGTAGTAAGAACGCGTGAATGCGTCTTTTTGCGAGACTGACCTTGAAAAAGGTCATGTCTCGTTTTGTTTTGAATTTTCTCAATGGCAATATTAATCTGATCATTGTTGTACCCCCTCTCCTTGAACTTATCCTTAGTCTCAGCCATATTTCTGTCGAAATCTGATTGTTTAATGCAAATTCTTTTGATTCGACAGAATTGGCTGTAGGGCAAACTATTTTTCAAGGGAAGTGGGTGACAACTGTCAGCCCTCAACAAACTGTTACGATCAGTAGGTTTCCTGTAAAGATCAGTGTATAAAACATTATCTTCACACAAGATCAGAAGATCAAGAAAACTGATTCGACGTGTATCAGATTGCATAGTAAATCTCAAATGTTCAGAACAGGAGTTAAGAAAAGCATAAAACGACTGGAGCAGTTCTGCATCACCCCTCCATAGAACAAAAATATCGTCAATATACCGTTTCCAAATAATGATGTTAGGCAAGAAAACATTTTTGAGAGGGTTAAAAATGGATTGTTTCTCCATGTAACCCACATACAAATTAGCATAGTTAGGAGCCATGGGAGATCCCATAGCAGTACCCTTCGTCTGAATAAAGAAATCATTTAGAAACATGAAGTAGTTGTGTGTGAGTACTATTTCAGCCAACGTTACAATGCAGGCACTGGAAGGTAGCTCATTAGGGTCACGTTGCAGAAGAAAATGTTCCATGGCTTCAATACCGCCCTCATGCGGAATATTTGTGTATAACGACTCAACATCAAAAGTAACTAACAAGGTGTTCTCAGGCAGAGGATCAAGAGATTCAATGATAGAGATCATACTGCTGGTGTCCTTTACAAAGGAGGGGAGCTGTTCTGAGACCATACTGCTGGTGTCCTTTACAAAGGAGGGGAGCTGTTCTGAGACCATACTGCTGGTGTCCTTTACAAAGGAGGGGAGCTATTCTGAGACCATACTGCTGGTGTCCTTTACAAAGGAGGGGAGCTGTTCTGCGAGTGGTCTAATAAAAAAGTCAACAAAAGTAGATAGAGGGGCCGTTATTGCATCAATGCCCGCTACAATAGGGCGCCCTGGAGGGTTTGTAACGTTCTTGTGTAATTTCGGCAAAGTATAGAAAGTGGCAATTTTAGGGTGTTGGATGGCCAGAAAGTCATATTCTTTGTTGGTTATCTGACCAGAATTTAAATAACCATCTAGGACAGAAAAGATAGTATTCTGAAATTGGGAAGTAGGGTCACTTCTGAGTTTCTTGTAAAAGGTGTTGTCAAGTAGCTGTCTATGACACTCATTTACATAAGTTGTCCTATCCATGAGTACCACCGACCCACCCTTTTCAGCAGGACGAATAAGGACTGACGTATCAGATTGTAAATCAAGCAAAGCTTTTTTTTCATCCTTAGATAAATTATGGAAAGATTTTGAAGTCCTGTTTATTCTTAAGGAGATGAGCAACATCTTTTTCAACAAGTCTGCAATATGTCTCAATAGAGTGATTGCGATTGGCTGGAGGTACAAAATAACTCTTGCTTCTAAAAGGAGTCGGAGTATGTACAGGTAAGTAACCTACTGGTTCAATAGAAGTATCAGGATTGGGGGAGCTAAAGTATTCCCTTAAACGGATGTTTCTAAAAAACTTAAACATGTCTACCTTAACGTCAAAATCGTTACACTGTGTTGTAGGCACAAAATATAACCCTTTATTAAGCAAAGAGACATGGGCAGGGCTCAATATCTTGCTTGATAAATTAAAGACACTCAGTCCCGTGGGTTCTGGGACCGTGTCCCCTCTGCCTCTGGTAGTCGTTTCTTCTTACCCCGTCGGGTGCGGCATCTCGTCGATGCGCGTGCCTGCGGCCACCTGCGCCCTTCCGTTGGCCCGGTCTCTCGTTGAATAAAAAACTGCCACTGGAAGCTGATGAGGCGCTGGTTGTAGAGTGTTGGTCAGACCGGGGTGGATCAAAGTAAGTGTCATCCCTCCTGCGTCTGCCATGGAGAGGAGCAGGACCTCCTTTGTCAGGGTTTCTCCAAAAATAGACTTTATCCTCGGCCTTGTCTTTTTTGTCTTGGTTGAATTTCTTGATTTTAAGTTCCTTTATTTCTGTAGACAGCTTGTCCTGGAGCGCTTGGTTAGTTTTCATCAGTTCATTGAATATGCCATCATCATTAACAGCTATTTGTAGAGCTGTGCGTTTGTCTTTAATCGTATTATCCATTTCACTAAAATCCTTTTTCAACTGGTCAACAATTAATGTCATTAAATCAATAGAGCACTTGTTAAGGCGGCGCTGCTAACAGCTGGGTTACTGAGGGGCTGGGAAGTTACCATCGTGGTAGGCTGCCTAACAGACAACCCGCAGAATTGCTCTAGCAATGTGTTCACCGCTCGGTCATGACGTTCAGCCAAGGTCTGGACCCCTTCCATAAGGTCATGAAGCTACTCCCTGTGCCTTCCAATGGTGGCTCCTTGGGAGGAGATGGTGTTGCGGAGCTGGTCCGAGTCTGCTGGGTCAGTCATGGCCAGTTCGTACTATCACGTTTCAGGGAAGACCCAGATGCAGACAATGTCAAAGCAACAAAAGTTTATTACTAGAACAAGGGGTAGGCAAAACGACAGGTCAAGGGCAGGCAGAGGTCAGTAATACAGATCAGAGTCCAAAAGGAACATAACGGAAGGCAGTCTCATGGTCAGGCCAGGCAGAGGTCAATAATCCAGGGTGGTGTGACAAGGTACAGAAACGGCAGGCAGGCTCAGGGTCAGGGCAGGCAGAGGTCAATTATCCAGGCAGAATGGTCAAAACAGGAACTAGAAACAGACAGGCGCAAGGGGAAACCACTGGTAGGCTTGACGAACAAAACTAACTGGCAACAGACAAACAGAGAACACAGGTATAAATACACTGGGGATAATGTTGAAGATGGGCGACAACTGGAGGGGGGTAGAGACAAGCACAAAGACAGGTGAAACAGATCAGGGTGTGACATGTCCAGCATGTCTCCTATGCAGAGGGGATGAGAAGGGTGAAAGAAAGGAGTGAAGTTGAAAAAATAATGGCAGTAGGAGTAGAGACCCTGGATAATATTCCTTGTCAAAAGAGCGATTCTGACATGTTGCATGTTAAGAAGGTCGACTTTGTAACGTTTATTACATTGGTTATCAACTGCACAGCGCAAACAGAGAGGAAATCTGAGAAAATAGGGATCATTGTGAGTGCGGTTGATTGTTTTTTGGGACTCAGGGATTTTACAGCGGAGGCATTACAATGAATTCTGTCGATGAATGCTCCGTCCTCACAGGCAGCTAAGCCTGTTTAGGGATGTGATTTGAACTGTTATTGAAGGAGTGAGATGTTTGCCCCTCCCCCCTCAGTGGGATATTTTTGGGTTCAATAGACCGTACAATAGATGGCGGCAGTAGACCAATAGGTGTCATCTGCCATAAAACCTTAAAGAAGAAGAAGTGGGAGCCAAAGCCTGTTGTGTATACTCCAAGCCTTTAGGTGGCAGCAACGTTAATGTTCAGCTACTGTCTAACAAGAGCCAAGAGGAAGGAACAAGGCACGTAAGAATTAAAACGCCGGTGAACGGCGAGAAAGTTTGGTGTATCCACAAGTTTTAACCTTTTTGTAATTTGATTCAACCAGTGGAAGATTAAGAAAATGTAAGTTCAAAAGCGTGTTTCACGGAATAATGCACAGTAAAACTACCCAGCTAAAATGGATAGCGTATCTAGTGTTAGCGATGATGTCGTTGTTGATGGATAGGTGTGTTTGATAGCTAACAGCTAGCTATCGTATTGTTAGGTTAGCTGTTCCGGATTAGCTCAATATTAGCTAAGCCGGCAAACTCTGTATAACGTGACGCTAACATTATATGACTAACGTTAGCTGGCAATGATCACTGTCAACTACGTCAAAGGTGATGGTTAACACGGTAATTTAGCTAATAGGGCGTAAAGTTAGCAAACGTTAAGCGGAAACGTTGACTAGCTACTAGTAGCTGTCTAGCCATAAAGAACATTGATCGTGCGTGTCTTAGCTAGCTAACTAAGATGTAAATTAGCTAGACGTTTCTTTGTTTGTCCCTTCTTCCCTAAAACGTACGTTATTCTCATGTCTTCCCATATACCAAGCTAGAAGATGGCTGTCAACGTTTACTCCACATCTGTGACCGGCGACAACCTTAGTCGCCATGATATGCTCTCTTGGATCAACGAGTCTGTACAGATGAACTACGCCAAGATTGAGCAGTTGTGCTCAGGTCAGTAAGAAAGAACGTTAGCTAGCTAATTTAGCTGATCTAGATCAAACCAGAAATATGTCCATCGGCATAGCTAACTAGCCTGTGATGGCCGTTCCGATGGTTCATTCAAAGCGTGGTAACGTTATTTTCGACACACCTTTATTTGGAGATGCATACCTTGTCTTTTAAACTTCTGTTTCCAGTTGCAGGTGGGGGAAAAAAATGAGAATATAAAGAAAAATTATAATTTCTGACTCAATACAGAAAGTGCATTTAATATTTTAATCAGAAGTTGGACCTGCAACTGGAAACTGACGTTTTATAAGACACCTGTGGCATCAGAATCGAGAACCAAGAAAGTATCACCAGGAAAAGTTTGGATGGAAGTTTTTTTTTAAATCGTATTGTCAATGCATCCTTTGCTCGATCAATTAAGACATGTATAGCTATAACGAGTCTGGACTACTTTAGCTATGTGCTGGAGGTTCAAGCCCGCTTGGCAACTAACTACAACACCATCAGCCTGTATGTGTAGGCCTATACCATGCATTCGAAAGTATTCAGACCCCTTGATTTTTTTCCCCCCACATTTTGTTACGTTACAGCCTTATTCTAAAAGGTATTAACATCTTATCAAAATACCCAGAATGACAAAGCAAAAACAGGTTAGAAATGTTTGCTAATTCATATTAAAATAAATGAAATTACATTTACACAAGAATTCAGCGACTACATCTTCAAATCTTCTTGGGTGTGACTCTACAAGCTTGGCACGCCTTTATTTGGGTAGTTTATCCCATTCTCTGCAGATCCTCTCAAGTTCTGTCAGGTTGGATTGAGAGCATTGCTGCACAGCTATTTTCAGGTCTCTCCAGTGAGGTTAGATAGGGTTCAAGCCTGGGCTCTGACTGGGCCACTCAAGGACATTCAGAGACTTGTCCTGAAGCCACTCCTGCGTTGTCTTGGCTGTGTGCTTAGGGTCGTTGTCCTGTTGGAAGGAGAACCTTCGTCCAGGTTTCCGCCAGATGTGACACTGGCATTCAGGCCAAAGAGTTCGATCTTGGTTTCAGAGTCCTTTAGGTGCCCTTTGGCAAACTCCAAGTGGGCTGTCATTTGCCTTTTACTCTACCATAAAGGCCTGATTGGTGGAGTGCTGCAGAGATGGTTGTCCTTCTGGAAGGTTCTCCCATCTCCACAGAGGAACTGGAGCTCTGTCAGTGACCATCTGGTTCTTGGTCACCTCCATGACCAAGAATGGGGTATTGTGTGTAGATTGAGAAGGCTGTAACATTAGAAAATGTGGAAAAAGTCAAGGGGTCTGAATACTTTCCGAAACCCACTGTATATTCACCTACCGCCATCTTGGAAACTACTCCCCGTATAGGGAAATTGTACTCCCCACAGATAAGTGGCTTGGGCTGTCATAGGACATTTAGGCAGGAGGTAATGTCAGGAGCAGAGGAAAAAGTACCCCGATTTCTATACTTGAGTAAAAATAAAGATGCCTTAATAGAAAATGATTCAAATAAGTGTCACCCAGTAAAATACTACTTGAGTAAGTTATAAATTATTTGGTATTAAGTATCAAATGTGATTGCTAAAATATTCTTATGTATCAAAAGTATGGATCATTTCAAATTCCTTATTAAGCAAACAGCACCATTTTCTTGTTTTTTTTTCTTCTCATTTACGGATAGCCTGGGGCACACGCCAAAACAGACATAATTTGCAAATGAAGCATGTGTGTTAAGTGTGTCCACCAGATCAGAGGCAGTAGAGATGACCAGGGAGGTTCTCTTGATAAGTGTGTGAATTGAACAATCATCTTGTACTGCTAAGCATTCAAAATGTTACGAGTACTTTTGGGTGTCAGTGAAAATATATATGGCGTAAAGTACATTATTTTCTTTACGACTGAAATAAAAGTTGTAAAAAATACTGAAGTAAAGTAACCCCACAAAAAATGACTTGAGTAGTATAAAGTCGTTTTACTGATTATAGCCTATAAAAGTTGAGACATGATTAGCTGGTAATTTAATAAATGATCTTATCACATTCACACAGGTGCTGCTTACTGTCAGTTCATGGACATGCTTTTCCCTGGATGCATCCCTTTGAAGAAGGTAAAATTTCAGGCAAAACTAGAGACTGAGTTCCTCCACAACTTCAAACTTCTGCAGACCAGTTTTAAGAAGATGGGGGTTGACAAGGTGAGTGTTTCCGAGTGTCTAACTCGATGTGTACTTTCGGCTATTGCAGTATTCCTAAAAGATCACGTTACAGACTGACACTTTTTAATCATTTTCCAGATCATTCCTGTTGATAAACTAATAAAAGGCAAGTTCCAGGACAACTTTGAGTTTGTGCAGTGGTTCAGGAAATTATTTGATGCCAACTACGATGGGAAGGATTATGACCCACTCGGTGCTCGCCAGGGCCAGGACACTGCTCCTACGCCCAACCCAGGGCAGGTCGCATCCAAGCCAAGGAAGCCCACCACTGGTGAGTAAGGAAAATGTATAATTTCCAACATTTTGATGAATATAACAAATACCTAATTGAAAATATAGCTACAAGCAACAACCGGGGGGGGCTAATCCAAGTTACTCCCAGTCAGCCGGTGGGACAAACAAAGTTATTCCTTCGTCTTTGATGCTTGATCCCTTAAATGCATACTGTATGCATCTCTATTTCAGTACAGTTCCACAGCTCCCCACCTCTTATCAGACCAGCGGCGAGAGTCGGTAAGGTGGTTTAATGGTCAAACTGGGATCTCCAATGGGCACCTATGGTGGGCATTCACGGTCATGGTCACACTGTGGAAAGGACTTTTTTGTTGTAAGGCTAGGTCATATATACCCTACTAAATTACGAGAGGCTATGTCATAAACATCAAAGTTCCAGAATGGGGTGAAAATGGCAGCCATGTTGGTCAGGGAGAAATCCAAATCAGTCTAATTGGAAGGAAGAGCAGTAGAGGCATAATCCTGATTATACTTATGCAGGAAAATAAAAGGAGTGATATATCATCAGCTGTTAGTGGCGGTCTCAGACGTTCCCGCAGGTGAAGAATCCGGATGTGGTCCTGGGCTGGTGTGGTTACATGTGGTCTGCGGTTGTGAGTCCTGTTGGACGTACTGCCAAATTCTCTAAAATGACATTGGAGGCGGGTTATGGTACTGAATTGAACATGAAATTCTCTGGCAACAGCTCTGGTGGACAACCCTGCAGTCAGCATGCCAATTGCACTTTCCCTCAACTTGAGACATCTGTGGTATTGTGTTGTGACAAAACTGCACATTTAACAGTGGCCTTCTGATTTCCCCAGCACCAGGTGCAACTGTGTAATGATCATTCTGTTTAGCTGTTAGGTAGATAGATTATCTTGGCAAAGAGAAATGCTCACTAACAGGGATGTAAACAAATTTGTACACAGCATTTGAGAGAAATAAGCTTTTTGTGTGTATGGAACATTTCTGGGATCTTTTATTTCAGCTCATGAAAGATGGGATCAACACTATCCGTGTTGCGTTTTATATTTTAATTCAGTGTATATGTGACACAATATCAATACTTGTTGCATTTCCAACTAAGTCCAACTATGTCTATCAACTGATTTCAACCAGTGTATGGCTGTGTAGGGTCCTATAAAATCAGCGTTAAATCCACGTTGCGGAGAAAGTGGATAGAATTATAGAATCCAGACATTAAAACAGAATTCAATATTCCAAAATGTAGGAAATCAACTAAATATATTGTTTATTAGAAAATGCGTTCATTTGGCCAAGATTATCATAAGACGTGAGTAAAATGCATCAGTGATTTTTGTATTTTCCTGGCCCTGTGCGTCCATTTGTCTACCACTTTGTGTAGCCATTAGCGATGATGCTAATGTAATGTCAACCATGTTCTGGTAGATGGAAAGGTTTTCCCCAAACATTTCTTTGTTAACTGTTAACTACATAGTGGCCTATGCCTACCTGGCAGAATATTATTATTTGCACCAATCCAGTGGCCATTTGTTTCGCAAACTGTGGAATCACATGAGCGCTACAGAAACATTGCTAACCAAACAATGATCTCTGGCTGTTGCACAGTTGAATTAAAGGGTAACTACACTAAATGTCTTAGATTTTTCATATGCAGACCTCAAATGGTCTCCTGATGTGGTTTAAGCATTGCTGTTAACTTAGAAAAACTAAATTGGATGGTTTATTAAAAAAGCAATGTTGAGCCAAAACTGGGAAATGGCAACCTGGTTTTAAAAAAAAATCGGAATTTGGGGAGAAAAAAATGGAATCAGGCAAATTAAACAGATTTTATAGGGCTCTAGCTGTGCATTGACTGCATTTGTTTGAATGGCATATTGACAGTTAATTGGAAAATGTATGGAATCATTCCTCTAAAACTGTCTGGCTAACAGAGAGTGCAGATGTGTTCTTCAAATTCATTATTTTACACTCTTATCACAGCACTGGAAAACCATTTAAGTCATAATTCCAGAGAAGCCGGTGTTTGGAGGATATATTGGCACAGGTGTTAGGCCCGAGACAAATGTCTGAGAGACACAGCAAGGTTTATACAAATCTCCGCTGTTGAAAACTAAATGTTAGTCTAAAAGAAATGTGAGATAATGTCTAGATGTTTTTTTTATAGTGGAGATCAAGTTCATAAATTGCCTGGCTGGGCTGATGAGACAGTGGATTGTCCAGTCAGATGGAACAGAGTAAATGGGCATTTTAACGTCATAGATTTAGCCGGTGGTAACTTGTGGAATAGACACCAGCTGGAATGCGGTTTTAACCAATCAGGATTAGACCCACCCGTTATATAAAGTTGACTGACCCCCTGACAAATGGCTGACCTTTATCCTATCATACAAAGGTTCATATCCATTCCAGTATTCTATAGGCTAGAAACTGGAATCAGTGGGTATAAATGTGCAGTTGTGTCTTAAGGTTGAGTGCATGTGCACAGTCCACTGTTATTATTCAGTCCTAGTTTGCCAACTGTGATTTGTGTTGGATCCAGCTCCCACGAGGTCTACAGCGATGGTAACCAAACCCCCGCCCAGGTCAGCAGGGAGTGCCTTGCGGAGGCCCGGAGGGGCAGAGGATGTGGAGAGGGTGGAGCTAGCCCAGGAGGTATGTTCTTTCGGAGGGTCACTGCTAAAATGAGTTGTTGTGATGAGACACAATGAGATTTCCCCTCAATCTCCTGTACGGCTTTTGTGTGCTAGGTGAATAGTTTATTGAAATTGAAGCTTGTTTAGTTGTAACATAAGTCATGACAGCCCCGCCCAGTCGTTCCCCTATCACTTATGTATTCTCTCAGGTCAGTTCCCTGAAGGCCACTGTCCAGGACATGGAGAAAGAGAGAGACTTTTATTTTGGAAAGCTGAGGTCCATTGAGGTCATCTGCCAGGAAGTGGATGGAGAGGCAGATACAACTATGCAGAAGATTCTGGATGTTCTCTACGCCACTGATGTGAGTGAAACTTCACAGGAATACTCTGACAGACACGTCTGAGAGACTCCGTCTTCTGCATTTCTATCCATGTTTCATAACTGATGATTATCTCTAGTAGGAAACAAATGTAGTGTTGTATTTGAATATTGAAATCCCCATTTTGTTTCCTGCTAACAGGAGGGGTTTGTTATTCCTGATGCTGAAGGAGAAGAACCAGAAGAGTTCTGATAAATGGACACAACTGCAGTTCATACCTTAATCACACACTTTTCAATACACACACACACACACACACACACACACACACACACACACACACACACACACACACACACACACACACACACACGTTTGCATGTGCAACGTTCGTACGCACTCTTTGGGTCTAATGAACGTGCACTTACACTGTGGATTAAGTTGCCTCTGGATTATACACTGCCTGCCACCTTGGTCCAAGTGTTTGTTGGACCAAGTGTTTTTTTTTGTTGTTTTTTTGGACCATAAAATAAATTTCAGAGACCCTGCTGATCCAGCCACCAGAGAAGAAGAACCCTGGATAAAATTCCAATGGGTCCTTATTTTCTGGGGGTTTTCTGCCTTGTTCTTATTCTGGCCTTTTCTGTGCCTTTAAACTTAGGCCTGTTACTTTTGAAATATGTTCAGGTTGTCTTTTTATTCCTTATATATTTCCAATTTACCTGAACAGTACTGTACTAGATTATTTTGATATGATATTTGCAAATATGAGTAATTCTTAAATATATATGAATGTTTACTCTGCCAATTGAAATTATTGTAATTTTTATGGTATGTTTACACACATTCATTATATACTTAAGAGTTCAAATTTGTGGTTTAGGCGATCAGCATTTGTATTTAGTTTGTTTTTATCTCTGCAGGTATTCATCACATTAGTTTTTTGATTTCAATGAAATTAAGTGTTTTTATTGAGCACCTTAAATAAAATTAAAAAAAATGTACTTCTTACTTAAAAGCAAAATTATAAGACTCATTCTGCCATTTGTGTATTGTATGTAGGCTAGAGTTACACTCCACTGACCTATGTTCTAATTTACTTCCTCATGTAAGCCAAAGACAGGATGTATGGTTGCCATTCCACACTGTGAAGAAATACTTCCCTCTAGTCTAGTTAGAGCAGAACTATACATTCTTAGCAGAGGAACTGAGAGCTCTCTTTTAGTAGGAAGTCTGTTTGTGAACTTAGTAGCAATATAAGGCTTCTACAGGCATCATTTTTCTTTAAGGTTTGATTGGAAAAACTAAATGTGTTTTTAAGTTGAAGAAATAACTTTACTTCTATGTGATGGTATTAACTCAAATTGAACTAGAATGTGTATATTTATCTGCTCATTAAAATGTCCTGACATACTTTTGCATTGCTCTTGGCAGCTGGTTCTTGGTAGAATAACTGCAGTAAACCAGAATCACAACAGTGATATAGGCTAATTCAAAATGAATGTTAACATGCCCAGAGTAAAGGGCCATAAATAAAAACGTCTAGAAACCCACTGCGCCATAGACGTGGGTGGCAGGGTGTACTTGTCATACTGGGTGGTGTCAATTCTGCCACCGGTGGGCAACATGGCAGCCCTTTCTATGGGCCGGATGCTGTTCCTGATCGGGCTCCCTGCCTGGACCCTGGGGGTTCGCAATATGGAGCACCTGCCTTGTGGGGACCACTGTGAGGCAGGGGACCTGAGCGGTGGTGGTGGTGTGGACCCTATCCGTGTCTTGAGTCTGTCTGTCCCATTGAGTCAGCTCCATCTGCGTCTTCATGTTGCCCTCTCCCTCCACTGTTGGCACCAGGGGCTTCCTGACGACCGCTCTCATTCTGAGCTCGGCCATGTCATTTTCTCTGATCAGAATATACAGGTCCTCGTCTAGATCCTCCGTGTGGGGTTTTCCTCTGTCTCTCTCTGACCCCCATCCTCGCATGTTGATCTGGCATCCGGTTTCTGCTTCCAGTCTCTTGGCCGAAGTATTCTGCCTATAAAGTTATAGTCGGGCTATTCTTTTACAGGCACAAAGCTTCTCCTGCAGGTGAATGATGAGGCCCGCCGGGCCTTGGGTAACTGCAGAGGTTATTTGTCTACAACATGTTGTTGGACATGTTATCCTGCACTCTATTGATCTCTTCATCCATAAACTTCTGTGTCAAGATGCAAAACGGATTTGGATAACTGGTCATAATCTTTTCATGTAACGATTGTGTCAAATAGGCAGGACTCTGTCTCTCCCCTTCTGTCTCCCTATTGTCATCTTTCTGTCATCAAGAGTGCAATGTTTTTTTATAAGCAGAAAAAAGCTTGGAAATCTGGTCAGAATCTGGTTAAGTTTGATCTCCATAGATATCAATGATTTATGTTAGGAGCATCTGTCTCACATTGTGACATCACCAAAATAGCATTGTTCTTCTGTGAGCATTTGTGCCTGTGTTAAAGTTGGACTGTCACAGGGGAACTGTGAAGATGGCCAGCCTTACAAGGTCAGACAGTAATATCAATATAAAGCTAGTTTACATTAGGACTTTAAATGTGTTTGATCACTAAATCACATTTTGAATTGCTGGGTGTTCATTGTATCCATTGCCGTGTTATCACAGTTCCACCTCCGATGACAAGCAGAAACACACCACAGCTCAGGTAAATCCAGAACAAAATACATCTACACACTGTTATGCTCCCCAAAGTGCTCTGTTTTATTTACACAGACATTTCCATTCAAATTACCTGGGCTTTTGCCGACTTGTCACCCACATTGTCTACACAGTTTTTAATTAATCTTGCCCTCCTAAGACATTTTCAAGTGAAACATGGTTCATGTTGGTTTTAATATCAAATGTGGAGTTAAGTGTAACTGAGGGGCTCTATATCCTCCCTCAGCAGGGTATTTCAGGGGAGGCAGAGCGTTCAGGGAAGAGCAGCGACCTCGCGGAGGAGGACATGCCGGCTCAGGGGGGAGTGGAGAATCAGATCAACGAGCAGCACCTTCGCCGCATCGAACGCATGTTCAGAGAGGCTGACACGGATGGAGGAGGGGGTGAGGGACCCGAACACATTATAACACCTCCACATAACATAGTATACCGCAGTATCATTTTTAGCCCAACCCAGTGGAACCCTGCCAGTTTCACCAACCAGCTGCACATTTCTACATCGTGTTGTCATACAAACACACATGGGTCGTTCCATGAAATTAGTCCCTGTTGCACCCATTTGATATTTTAAGTCAAATTTAAAAGCTAACGTGCTAAAATTTTGCATTGTTGGGTTTAGAGCTTGCAAATAAGGTATTTTACTGTACTTGTGCATGTGACATTAAAACAAAAAAATTCTGCATTTTGGCATGTACCTCTATGCACCCTCTGTGACTTCTATTAAGATTTTAACCCACTTAACCTTAAAATTCCCCCAAGTGTTCACCGTCATTGTAAAGCCCTCGTTATTTTGTTTCTTTGACACAGTCATTTCTGGAGATTATTATTTATTTTTTGTGATATATTTTTCTTAGTGATTCATTATGAGGGAAAATAACAAAAATAACCCGTCCCTCATTTTAAGGTCGATCCTGTTACATGAACTGAACTCTCATTTTAATATGGTGAAACTATTCCTTTTTAAATGTCTTTTTCAAAAGAAACATTGAACATCTAATAGTAAAATCATAGTGATAAAAGCAGGTGAGCTGGTTCTATCCCCATTAAAAAACTGCAAACATGACTCTCCACCCTATGGCAAAATGTGTAGAATTGCAGGAAATGTATCACAGAATTGCTAAATCTTTTCTCCACCCCATGGAAAAATGTTTAGATTGCAGCAAGCTTGCTTTAAAACTGCAACATTTTCTCTACGCCCCATGGCAAAATGTGTAGAATTGCATGAAAGGAACTTCAAAACTAAAAATGTTTTGCTTGCAAGGTGGGGGGTAGCTCCCTAACAAAATGTTGCTAAGGGCCCTGAATAGGCTAGTGCCAGCTCTGACTGCATGTGTGGGTATGGATGTGGGTACGCAGACCAGCCAGCCACTGCGGCCCCCCATGATAAGTTCAGATTTTTTGTGGACCCCACCCCAATCTAAGTTGCCCATCCCTGCCATACATACAGGCTAGAAATGTTTTAACAATTTCATTATTTTGTGAAGCTTGCATTCAATTGCCCATCCCTGTTGCACACGACAAGCTTCCATTCCCCCTGTCACAAGGGGATTTATGGCTGATTTAAGATGAAATCGTCAACCCTGTTGAGGTCAACCCTGTAACTTTATTTGGCACATAATAGGCACTTACTATAGTAATTTTGGGGGGGAAATCAGGTTTTTATTTGGTTGAACATGTGTTCTTTATGACAGAATGTGAATAATAAAAATAATCAAGTTACACTATCGAAAAGGGACACATTTTCTTGAACAATGTCTCATTCTCTCTGTCAGGGTTGGATATGGATCAGTTCCGAGATGCGATGAAGAAGATCATGGGCGATGTGGATGATGAGGATGTGGACATTATCTTTATGAAGGTGGACACCAACTGTGACGGCAGAATGGACTGGGTGAGAGAGCAAAACCACAATGAACAGGAGTGCTGTTTTGTCGTCAGTGAACACATTTAAATTCTTACTCTCATAAACAAAAACTTTGTGTGGTTTCATACAGGTTGAATATCTGAACTACATGCTTTTAGAGTACAGAGAGAAAGACTCTTTGCAGCACCAAAACAGGCCAATCTACTTTCCCAAACCACTCAAGATTGTGCCTGTGTAAGTGGTATTTTATTGGCTATGTTCTACAGGCTCCTAAGTAGTACATGTGCAGTGTATGCATCCTTTAAGTTTTCTGTGTGTCTGTCTGTGTAGTGCACACTGTGAGGCCATTGTCCGGCTCCAGTTCTACCCATTCCAGCCCCCAGCCGGGGAGAAAAAGACAGACTCTGGGGAGCATGGCAGGGCCTCGGGGGGTTCTAAGGGCCGCGCCCACAGTGGACGCTACCTGTCAATCAGCCGGGATGGCGTTCTCAACTACTGGAGCGAGAGGTTCAAGCTGCTGCGCACTGTCAATGTGTGTATCAGCCATGTTCTAGCATTATATCATAAATAATCAATCAATTAATCTATTACAGTTGAATTGAATAGCAATTCCTATGTTTTCCCCAAACAATAATGTTTGATATGAGAAAACTCTGAAGTAATACATGATGTTGACAGAGATGGAGAAAAGACAGTTGTGAAACACTGCTAGGTAATAGAACATCCCACCAGCAGGTATGCTTCATGTCATGCTTGTGGACCAGCAGGTATGCTTGTGGACCAGCAGGTATGCTTCATGTCATGCTTGTGGACCAGCACGTATGCTTCATGTCATGCTTGTGGACCAGCAGGTATGCTTCATGTCATGCTTGTGGACCAGCAGGTATGCTTGTGGACCAGCACGTATGCTTCATGTCATGCTTGTGGACCAGCAGGTATGCTTCATGTCATGCTTGTGGACCAGCACGTATGCTTGTGGACCAGCAGGTATGCTTCATGTCATGCTTGTGGACCAGCACGTATGCTTCATGTCATGCTTGTGGACCAGCACGTATGCTTGTGGACCAGCAGGTATGCTTCATGTCATGCTTGTGGACCAGCAGGTATACTTGTGGACCAGCAGGTATGCTTCATGTCATGCTTGTGGACCAGCAGGTATGCTTCATGTCATGCTTGTGGACCAGCAGGTATGCTTGTGGACCAGCAGGTATGCTTCATGTCATGCTTGTGGACCAGCAGGTATGCTTCATGTCTTGCTTGTGGACCAGCAGGTATGCTTCATGTCATGCTTGTGGGCCAGCAGGTATGCTTGTGGACCAGCAGGTATGCTTCATGTCATGCTTGTGGACCAGCAGGTATGCTTCATGTCATGCTTGTGGACCAGCAAGTATGCTTCATGTCATGCTTGTGGACCAGCAGGTATGCTACATGTCATGCTTGTGGGTCAGCAGGTATGCTTGTGGACCAACAGGTATGCTTCATGTCATGCTTCTGGACCAGCAGGTATGCTTCATGTCATTCTTGTGGACCAGCAGGTATGCTCCATGTCATGCTTGTGGACCAGCAGGTATGCATCATGTCATGCTTGTGGACCAGCAGGTATGCTTCATGTCATGCTTGTGGACCAGCAGGTATGCTTCATGTCATGCTTGTGGACCAGCAAGTATGCTTCATGTCATGCTTGTGGACCAGCAGGTATGCTACATGTCATGCTTGTGGGTCAGCAGGTATGCTTGTGGACCAACAGGTATGCTTCATGTCATGCTTCTGGACCAGCAGGTATGCTTCATGTCATTCTTGTGGACCAGCAGGTATGCTCCATGTCATGCTTGTGGACCAGCAGGTATGCATCATGTCATGCTTGTGGACCAGCAGGTATGCTTCATGTCATGCTTGTGGACCAGCAGGTATGCTTCATGTCATGCTTGTGGACCAGCAGGTATGCTTCATGTCATGCTTGTGGACCAGCAGGTATGCTACATGTCATGCTTGTGGACCAGCAGGTATGCTTCATGTCATGCTTGTGGACCAGCAGGTATGCTTCATGTCATGCTTGTGGACCAGCAGGTATGCTTCATGTCATGCTTGTGGACCAGCAGGTATGCTTCATGTCATGCTTGTGGACCAGCAGGTATGCTTCATGTCATGCTTGTGGACCAGCAGGTATGCTACATGTCATGCTTGTGGGTCAGCAGGTATGCTTCATGTCATGCTTGTGGACCAGCAGGTATGCTTCATGTCATGCTTGTGGGATGGTTCTATTCTTTATCTGTGAAACATTGTTTGCATGTTTTTCTCTGCTCTAGATAAGTCAGATGCAGCACACAGTGTCTCAGCCCGTCTGGGTGACAGACATGGTCTGCCTGAGCAACATCAACCAGCTCTCCATCTCCTCCACAGGGCGAGACGTAGGTGCGTCTGTGGGAATGTCTGTACAAACATTTGTACACATGAAAACATCTTGTTATGCAGTGATATTATGTTGTACAATGTAATACCTACTGATTTATAGCTACTGTATGTTTGTTGAAGTGTTTGTACAGTGTGTTTGTTTTTCTGTCACCAGAATTCTATGACATCAGTGCCAGTAAGTGTGACATAGTGTTCTCCCTGTCGGAGCTGGAGGCCAATGTGGAGGTGATGGACTACTGGTAGGCTTTGTGTGTATTCCAAATGGCACCCTATTTGCTAGTGCACTACTATTATTATTGATTATTATTTCTGTTTAATGGAACATAATGACTTTTGCAGGCCTTTTGTGAGAATAACCTTTTTCTCTCTGCTTCCTTTCAGGACAGATGGTAAGAGAGGAGTGTACTCCATTGGTGATGCCAGTGGCACCATATACATCTTTGTCTCCTCTGATGTGGTCCATAATGGCCTGTTCAACAGTGCTGCCTTCAAGACAGGTACTGGGTGAAAACATGCAGGTAAAGATGGTAGGTACATACATTCATGCCGAAGACCAAACTCACTTCTTTGCCTCTTTTTCAGGAACAAACTATCGCATCCCTGTGTCAGCCCTGCTCAAAAACACCTCCAGCTCATTTCTCTGCTTTAGGGTCGTAAGTACATTTACATTACATTTAAGTCATTTAGCAGACGCTCTTATCCAGAGCGACTTACAAATTGGTGCATTCACCTTAAGATATCTAGTGGAACAACCACTTTACAATAGTGCATCTAAATCTTTTGGGGGGGGGGGGGGGGGGGTAGAAGGATTACTTTATCCTATCCCAGGTATTCCTTAAAGAGGTGGGGTTTCAGGTGTCTCCGGAAGGTGGTGATTGACTCCGCTGTCCTGGCGTCGTGAGGGAGCTTGTTCCACCATTGGGGTGCCAGAGCAGCGAACAGTTTTGACTGGGCTGAGCGGGAGCTGTGCTTCCTCAGAGGTAGGGAGGCGAGCAGGCCAGAGGTGGATGAACGCAGTGCCCTTGTTTGGGTGTAGGGCCTGATCAGAGCCTGAAGGTACGGAGGTGCCGTTCCCCTCACAGCTCCGTAGGCAAGCACCATGGACTTGTAGCGGATGCGAGCTTCAACTGGAAGCCAGTGGAGAGAGCGGAGGAGCGGGGTGACGTGAGAGAACTTGGGAAGGTTGAACACCAGACGGGCTGCGGCGTTCTGGATGAGTTGTAGGGGTTTAAAACCTGTTGAGGCCAGGGGGCAGGATCTTATCCCGGTATTGGGATTCATTGTCATGTGACCATGGCGGGGAATTCAAAACTGCAAGAGTAATCATTTCAAATAATCAAATAATCAACTATTTTCCTCCATTTGAAAGATATATCTCCTAAATCTAACCACGCTGTCCGATTTTCAGAGGCTTTACGGAGAATGCAGAAAGTTAGGTTATGTGAGGAGAGTACATTGACAATAGCTGCGTGTAATGTTTAGCCAATTCAAAGAAGGGCATCAACAGACAGAAAACTAGCTAGAATTATGCACTTACCTTTGACAATCTGCATCAGATGACACTCATAGGACATTATGTTAGACAATACATGCATTTTTAGTTCCATCAAGTTCATATTTATATCCAAAAACAGCATTTACAGTCGCGGTGAAATTCAGAATTTTTTTCGGCTCGAATGCTCCCAGTGAATCCAGCATTACAAATCACGGAATTACTATTCGAAAACATTGGTAAATTATAATATTGTCATTCAAAGAATAATATATTATCATCTCGTAATTGCTACCGAATGGCCAGATCTCAAAATAACTTTACTGGGAAATCACATTTTGCTATAAACTGGGTACTATGCTAACAACATAAGCTAAGCTATAAGCTAAGCTAAGCTATACCGTTAGCATTAGCATCATCTAATATCGATAATAACATTCTAAATATCCCCTTACCTTTGATTATCTCCATCAGAAGGCGCTGCCAGCGATCCCAGGTCCAGAACAAATGTGGTTTCTTTTGACAAAGTTCATAATTTATGTCCAAATAGTTAGCGTTCAGTAGGCTCCCACAAAATGAGGTGGGCAGTGTAAAGTCACGCCGAAAAGCAAAAAAAAACCTAGTAAATAATCTATTTATGTTTGTTCAAACATGTCAAACGTTGTTTAGCATTAATCTTTTGGTCCATTTTTAACGTGAAACATCAGTAAACATCAGTAATATTTTCACACAACCTATCAAGTGTCTAGAATAAACGATTATGACAAAGACACTCTTCTCAGATTCATGCGCAGGCGCAAAAAATGAAGTGATGACGTGTCAACTTGTAAGCATTCTAATTCGGTCTGTATTCATGACAGATGCTTCCAACAACTTTCTAAAGATCGTTGACATCTAGTGGAAGCAGTAGGAGTTGCGAACTGAATCCTTTCTCACTGTGGTATCTATAAAACAATGACACTAAATAGTACAGTCACAAAATTCTCATTTTTTAAAATCTATTTTTCACAGGTTTTTGCCTGCAATATGAGTTTTGTTATACTTACAGACACCATTCAAACTGTTTTAGAAAATTCAGAGTGTTTTCTATCCAAATCTGGTAATAATATGCATATCCTAGCTTCTGAGTTGGTGTAGGTGGCAGTTAAAAATGGGCACATATTTTTTCCAAAATTCTCAATACTGCCCCCGTAGCCCGTAGAGGTTAATGGCACAGGCAGGGAGCCCAGCCAACAGCGAGTTGCAGTAATCCAGACGGGAGATGACAAGTGCCTGGACTAGGACCTGCGCCGCTTCCTGTGTGAGGCAGGGTCGTACTCTGCGAATGTTGTAGAGCATGAACCTACAGGATCGGGTCACCGCCTTGAAGTAGCCTATATAACTTTTGTTTTTCCTATTCACGCTCTTTTTTCCCCTCTTTAGTTAGTTCTCTGTTTCATATCTTCCCTTTTCTTTATGTTCCAGCCCAGCCATAATGACTGGATCCACCAGATCCGCTACATCCCAGAGTTGAATGCCATCGCCACCTGCTGTGCGGCAGACCAAACTTCCATGATCCTGACCACGCTGCCCCACTCACGCAAGTGTAAAATTCAGTACGCCCCCTTTCGCTTTTTCCCGTCTTTATTTTTCAGTGTTTCTATCGCGTTATCTCAGAGTTTTACAGGACTGTTTAGAGACGCACTGCAGCTATATTTGAACTTTTCGTGTTTAAATACAATATCCCACGTATAAATACAGTAATATACACACACTTAAAGTTAACTAAATATGTTTTGAGCAAAGTTTTTTTTTTTGACACAGCCAAAGATTAGGCCATACAAGGAGTTGGTCTGATGTGATGTCATCGGCCTCCATCCTTGGTTGTGGGAACAACTTGTGCCATGTAATGTCATACCTACCACCTATTGAGATGTGCCTTTTGTTAAGTAAAACAGGTGCTTAATGAGGTAAAGAAGAGACTGACGTGCCTCTTTAAAATCCTCTCAAATCTCTCATTTCTAATGTTCATTTCACGGATTAATTTAATCCTCTTGTTTTTCTTTCTCAGAACTGCACTCTTTCACCGGCAGAAAGGAATTCTGTGTTTTGACTACTCACCTGAGCTCAACGTTCTGGGTACGTGTAGAAGTAATACTACATACAGTGCTGTTTATGACGTCTAAACCAATTACGTATAAAGTCAGTTCCAAAATGATTGGTACCGTTGTTAAAGATTAGCAACAAATACTGTATAAAATAAATACTAAGCTATATTGCATGCTCCAAACATTTTACAATTATATTATTTTATACTAAAATCAAAAGCATATTTTGATTCCACTGGTCCTGGGGCCCTTGTTAAGGTCAATCGCATCAGGAACTTTAGGAGGCTGACACTTCCAGCACCCCAAGCACACATCAAAATCCACAAAGAAATGGTTCATTGACCACAAAAATCAACATTTTGCAATAGCCATTGACTTGAACCACATTGAAAACCTGTGGTGTGAATGGAAGAGGGCAGCCTATAAACAGTCCCGTAAACAGTCTATAAGCGCAGACGAAGGATATCTAGGATCTGGAAAGGTTCTGTATGGAACAATGCTCTAAGATCGCTCCCAATGTGTTCTCCAATCTCATTAAACATTACAGAAACATACTAAGTGTCATTATCCTCACAAGGGGAGGGGGCTGGACTATTGAAAACGGAGGCGCCAATAATTCCGTCCCCTATCTTTGAGTTTTTAATTTTTTATTACTTGTTAAACGAAATCTCTTTCTCTAAGCAAATGTATTAGTATAAAATAATATCATTTCCCTTTTTTTTATCATGCAATATAGCTGAGTATTTATATTACTTATTTTATACAGTATTCTTTGCTGATCTTTCTGTAGCTGTCAATCTGAATATTATTATTTTGGTGCAATATCCCATGATGTGTCTGTGTCTGCGCTTGTTTTCCAATGTTCCAGTGACTGGATGCTTCGATCGGGTTGTGAGGGTCTGGAACCCCTATGTGACCAATCAGGCCACGTCACAGATGAAAGGCCACAGCACCGTCATCACTCACATCGCTGTCAACGGCAGAGACAACAAGATCATCAGTGTGTCCAAAGACAAGGTCAGATGTCCAGCATTATCACTATAGTGACACTCGATGTCACCCGTTGACTACTCAGATTTGTAATGCTCATTTAGACTACAAAACAGGTTAGGGTTGTTTCTTTCTGTTCCAGAATGTGCGGGTGTGGGACCTGCAGGACAGTGTCTGCCTCCAGAACATCCAATCCAGGAACGTCAACATGGGCCGCTTCCCCATCACCAGCACCTACTATAACCACATCAGTAACACCATGGTGATGGCCACGTCCCTAGTGTGTGTTCGTTATTGTCTTTAACATGTGTACTCATACACACTTTATTGGGTGTACAAGGTTCTTTGGTATTGCTGTGTATTTATTTCCTCATGTTTATGTTGTGCTGGGCAGATTGGAGTTCTTCGAGGGTCTATGGAGGATGCAGACAGCTCTGTACCCACAGCTACAACATCACATGAACAACCACTCTGTGCTGCTCTCTACAACTCCAACTTCAAACAGGTTGGTGAGGGTTCGGTACTTGGGAGTGAGGTAAGGTCAACTAAGAGGTGATCATACAACTTATTGAAGCTAGGTAAACCCACCTTCTCTCCACTGCTCTGTGCCCAGGTGGTAAGTGGGTGTCATGCGGGCGTGGTCAGTGTGTGGGACATCCTGACGGGGGAGAAGGTAATGCAGTTCCAAACGACCCCTGAGCGACCTGTTGAGGTCACTGCCATGGCATTCGACGGGCCCAAACGCCGCCTCATCACTGGGTCTAAAGACGGCACCCTGCGTCTCTGGAACTTCAACAACGGGGCTCTTATCTCTGAACTGCCCCTGGTGGACAGCAATGAGGTACTACGCTGTATCCTGCAGGGCACTGATCCCCAAGTGACAGACCAGACTTGTCTTTCTTACCACCAAGCACTGCCATTCGAGGACAGAAACAATACTTACTGAAATGACTTGTTGGCAGGTTACAGGGATTCTGTACATCAACGAGAGGATTTATGTATCAGGCTGGAGCAAACGGGTCATGTGGTATCTGTGAGTGCTTCGTGTTTTTACATGTTTGACTGTATGCAACTTTAAAGCACTTTTTTGGCTGTATGTTTACTTCTTCACGTCTGTCCGTCCGTCTTTCCTCCTGTCTGTCCGTCCGTGTGTCAGGGACGATAAGGAGGAGGATACGATGGAACACCGTGTGTGGGACCAGTACCACTCAGACGACATCTATTCCATGCACGCCCACGGCAGCAAGATGCTGGTGACCGCCTCCTACAGCGGTGACATCATTGTCTGGAACATAGATTCAGGACAAGCCTTCTGCCGTTTCAACGCTAGCGAGAGCCCCTTGCCCCTCATACCCATACGGGTGAGACGAGACACAATGGAGCACTGACATTTTTTTGTTTGTCGCTAGAGACTGAGACCTCTTTCTCTGTTGATGTTCATGTTGAGTTTCTAATCAGGTGATAGAGAAACCAGGCCAGGTGGGGACTGTTGTGAGTCCAGACGGTTTGGGGAAGGAGGATGAGGATGATGTGTGGCTCCGCTCTATGGTGGAATTTCTTGAGACCGTGAGCCAGACTCTCAACCCTCAGGCTCGTCGTCCCAGCTGTGCCAACCCTGCCCACACCAACGTCATACAGGTACACATGGAGTGGGTGTGTACACTGACTTTAATACGTATGTGTGAGTGTGTGTGTACTGATGTAGAGGTGTGTGTGCTTGTGTCCCTCAGCAAATCAATCAAGCCCGGCGTTGCAGTATTCCAGAGCCCCCTCCTGATCCTGTGATTCAGGGGCCTCGCGCCAACATGCGACATGTAATAGAATGTTTCAATGCTTCATCTCTTTTTGTATGTTGACCATTGTATAAGCGTTTCCATTACAGGAGGTTGCTGGCACTTTAATTTGGGAGGATGGGCTCGTGGTATTGGCTGGAGCGGAATGGGTGGAAGGGTATCAAATACTTCAAACACATGATTTCCATTTACTCCGTTCCGGCCATTATTCTGTGCCGTTCTCCCCTCGGCAGCCTTCTGTGGTTTCCATGTATTGATGTGTGTATGCATGGGTGTGCATGTTTCTATGCATCCCACAGGGCCGGAGGGTTAGCATCTCGGCTCCAGTCTCTGCTTTACAGCCCCAGTCGGTCACTGTCTCCATGGGCAGGCGGACGACACTGCTGCCCAGACACAAGACCAAGACCATCAACCTAGACGAGCTGGAGAAGCCTCGGTTTGCAGTGGAGAAGGTACTGACTGACTGACATGTACACTGTAACCTATCTGATGGTTTAATATTGTTTTACCTTGATTACCGACAGAGGATGTCAATGACTGTCTCTCCCTCTCTTTCTTTCCCTATTTCTCTTTCTGACGAGCAGGTGTTGTTTTTGGCCACCCGTGAGCGTAGCCCTGACACGGCCATCCTCCTGACCAGCTCAGCAGACGGCTACATCTACGCCTGGTCTATCAGCCGTAACGGAGGGCTGCTGGGGAAATTCCGTGCCGTGCATAGCAAGGGGCCAATCATCTGTGCCATGTCCACTGACAGACAGGACCAGATACTGCTCACTGGAGACAGCAACGGATACATCACGGTAGTACTGGAGGGGTTACAGACCATAGAATAGTCAATGTGTTGTTTATCTATGTTGGCTACACCAACTGATGTCTTTGAGGGAAGGGGACAGTGGTGAGAAGTGGTCAGGGTGGAGACATTGGCAGGATGTTTTACAGATCGACTATCGACTGATAGTGTCTTTCTTTTCTTTTCTCTCTGTTTTTCTTTGTTCACGTCATCCCTCTACACCTGTATGTCCTTTTCCGCAGCTGTGGGACATTGAGAAGTACTGTTACCGTATGAGGGGCGGGGTGGCTGAGGAGGAATCATCCAATGAGGACTCTCTGAGGTTGCCTCAACTCATACCCCCCTACTGCAAAGTGGAGGGACCACGGAGACTGGTGGTGGAGCAGGACAAAGAGGTAACTCAACAACAGTACACACAGAACATAATGACACACCAAAACATTTGTTCAGGTTACAGAGCTTTAGAGAGGGCAGGTTAGGATGAATGTGTAACAGATGTGAAACTAGCTAGTGGTCATTGATGATGTCACCTTCCGGTCGACGGAACAGACTGTCATAAATCGGTTTCCCACTCATTTCTATTATCCCTCTCTGACCAGATTTTGCGGGGATGGAGTGTGTCCCTGACCCCCCCTAGGCCCCTGAGTTCCTGGCGCTGCCACCTAAAACGGATTGTTCATCTTGAGTATGTGGAGCGTTTCCGCCTCATCGTCACAGCCAGCCTGGACTGTAACGTACGTCTGTGGACCATCGCTGGCAGATACATCGGTAAGCACCACCACTACCACCTCTGTAGTTACGTCTTATGGTTCTATTAAATATGTTTTGTCATCAACCACAAGGGGGCAGCGTTGGTATGCTCCAACTACTGTATGTGTACTAATCCTGACAACCAATACCCGGTCTGTCTCTACATCTCAGGTACATTTGGGCAGGGCCTGTGGCGGGTGGGCGACCCCAACGCCCTCCACACGGAGCTCCCTGTGGACCTGAAGAGGATGGGGTCCTGTCAGACACTTAAAGTCCTGAATGAGGGGAAGTACCCGCACTGGAGGTGAGGGGAAAAGTCCAAATGCAAGCCCTTCTGTCTCCATAATGTGAACTATATGGCTGATGAAAGGGACTTTCTACACACAAAAACATTCTAGTCATGCACTGTACCCATCCATGCACTGTACCCATCCATGCACTGTACCCATCCATGCACTGTACCCATCCATGCACTATTACTGAGTCTGATGTTTGTCCGGTCAGGTCATCTGTCTGCATCTCTTTGATGTCCTCCTATGCCTTCTTAGCTGTGCCAAACGCATCCTGGAGGGCCTGACTGCACAGAAGAGTCAGCAGTCGACAAAGTTTGGTGCGGTCACAACGCAGCTGAGGGAACTGGTTCCTACCGACCCACGGATCGTCAAGTACACCGACGAGCAGATCGAGAACACATGGAGACTGTGGCAGGAGAAGGGAAGGCAGGTGAGTTACAGATGCCATCCACACTCACAGTAGCCTACGCACATCAGAGTAAAGTAAAGGACTGACAGCAACTCACTTGTGTGGTTTCTGTGCCTAACGACTGAGTGTTGCTTCAACTGTCCTTCCCTCAGACCAGCAGCATTTTAGGACGAGCATACAAACAGAAAGTGAGACATCACCTTCCGTCCTGTACCCCTGACCTCCAGACAACCTTCAGCAGTCAAGAGCAGGTAAGACTCATACCTTAAAGAAATACAACTAACTCTATGCGACCGTTTCCTGGCCTTAGATGTGTAGTTCTCTGTCATTTTTGAGAGAGTATAAGGCACCATCTCTGTTGTTTGAAGTCAAAAGGGATAATGATGTGCCTGTTTATTTATTTCATCTGTTTCTCTGTAGTTGAGGGTGTATAAGGCCTTGCCCTACAGCGTTCTGCGGCCCGTCACCCTGCCCCCCATCCCAGAGCTTCTGAAGGACCATCAGCACAGGTTAAATGAGGGCACAGACACTGCCAACAAGCAGAAGAGGAACACTAAGCACTTACCCCACTCACACACACGCTACCTGGCTGCTCCTCCACGACCAGCAACTCCCTGGTGCTAATATGACCCTCGCTGATTACACTCAGAAATACAATTAGTCTGGCAGGCACTATTTCATGTGTTTGGTGTGGTTGTTTTAGACGGATCAGGTCGAGACAGTTCTACAGGACACGTGCAACGCTTTTTATCATATGTGATGAAATGGTGAAGAGCACATAGATTTTTTTATTGCATGTTTAGAGGATATCAAAAAATATAAATTGTCTCAAAAATGTGGACAGTTTGAGGGGAAAAGTAATATGTTCAAGTCATGTGTATCTAGGAGTTTTCCCAGGGTCTAGGTCTCCTCTCCATCTCAGAGAGAGTTGGTGTTTGGTTATTAGGTTTCATGTCCAGCTTTGACAGGTCTGGGACCTCCTCTCCTGCTTGGACCAGCCGGATCACTTCCTCGAATGAGAGGGGTGCATCTGTGTTTGCTGAGGTCCCACCAGTGGCACTTAAAGAAAAACCAAAAGGTCAGCAGCAGAACATACCGATTGTAAAATATTAATTGAATCCCCAAAACAGTTTCCCTGCTGGGATCCTGAAGATTCTTCAAACCACTCGAGAAATTCTGATCCCCCCTCTTGCAGTCATATGAATCAAACCGACAGTATAGACTCCATTCCACTCGTAAAATATTATTGCCTTTCATGAAGCTGAGGCTTATTGAAATCTGAAAATATATACTTTCATCTACAACAACAATGTATCTGAGTCAACTTTGTTCTTGTGAAAGGGAAGACAAATAAGAGGGTGAGGGTAGAAACAACAGGAGAAATATATAGAGCGCTCCCCCATTGGAGAATTTTAATTATTTTTGTTGATTTGCTGTCTTCTTTTGTTTGCCCCGTCATGGGTTCCACTACTTATGGAAGATAAAATGCAATTTGAGCTTTTGAGAAAGGGGAAAAGTTCATGGTAAGCAGAAATGTGACACTATGGTGTGGTTGAGTTACGCTGCCCCCGAACGAAGCCAGCTGCCAGCCACACCTTGGAGTGGTACCGCAAGGCCTTGGGTAACTGCAAGAGGGTGGCGGATCATCGCTCTATGATTTTTTTACATTGAAATGTTTTTTTTAATGTAACCTACACCGGCCAAACCCGGATGACGCTGGGCCAATTGTGCGCCGCCCTATGGGACTCCCAATCACGGCCGGTTGTGATACAGCCTGGAAATGAACCAGGGTGTCTGTAGTGACGCTTCAAGCACTGAGATGCAGTGCCTTACGCCGCTGCGCCACTCAGGAGCCCGAGTGACTCTCTTGTTTACTGCACTATACAATTGGATTAGCATCCCGTTAGCAGATCTGGGAAAAGCATTGTTGAAATCAGGAGGGGGGAAAGTCAGAGTGGGAGGTAGAGAGTGGGGGATGTAGAGTAAGGCTTTTCTGACTGCACAGTGACAGGACATCTGATCTCAACTGCTTAGTGTGGTCTCACCTTAATTTGTCTGCATGTTACACATAATGAACAGCTGGCCATATACCCTATCCTATTCTATTCTAAGACCCACGTGTCTGTGGCCGAGGTAGGTCTCAAGGTGAACTGTCAATTTTGCTCTTATATGTCATGAATTTGTGACACTGGTCAGATGAGCTCAACTAACCCAGAGGGTTAACAGACAGCCACAGGACAGTACAGTACGTACACTACAAGCATGGACAACATGGATTACAGTACAGCATTGCATAGTATAGTTTATTCATTCTGACATTATTCATACAAAATATTATTTAGTTCTATAAGCTAATACAAAATCAATGAGTACTGACAACTTTAACTGCTTTGGCGGATCCAAAAAAGGTTGTTGCATATTGTAAAAGGATGAAGTGCCATGGGCTGAACTGAAAGGAAAAAACGAATTCTAGAACAAATAATAGGCAGGTATGTAACTGAAATAACTGTAACCCTTATCATAATGGGTTCTAAAGTACTTCCATTCTGTCCCTTCATCCTGCCTGCTGAAGGCAGAATTCCAGAACACAGGCCTTGGATTCACCATGTCCCTCGTAATCTTTATCAGCTGTCCAGTGGTGTCAATGTGTTACTGCCTCCACCCTCATTCACAGCTGGAGTTGGGCTCTCCTGACCCACCACCGTTTACAGCAGAGGAGTATCTATGTCGCTGTAGCTTGGTCGGGGTCAAGGCGTTTCGTTGGGTGGAGGAGCGAGATGATCGGGCGAAGCAGAAGGACAAGGACTTGGAACTGCTACAGTCATAGTTCCTATCCTGAGAGAGGGAAAGACGGAGGGAGAGAATGAAAGAAAGACTGTTATAGCATGTTAATTTATTGTGTATATTTTATTATTTATGCCTATTCCTTTCTCAAAACCAAGCAAGCAAACTAGTATGTCATGTGGAATAACATACATTAGCCACTAAATTGAATATGAGTGAAGTACAGTATGTATTCAGTGTGTGGATCCTGTGTTGGGCAGGCCTACTGTACTTACCTCAAGTGTCACGTTACTCTCCAGGCTCGGTTCTTTTCTGACAGCCTGGTTCTGACTGTGGGCCTGACTGGCCCGGCATGCTTCCTCTCTCTGCTTCATGAACCTCTGGTTCACAATCCTGGTGACACTGTCGTTCCTGTGTACTGGTGCAGCAGGGGGACGAGAGGGCACTCGCTCTAGGGTTTTATGAGTTGGACTGCATTTCCCCTTCTGGGCCCCGCCTGATGCTGGGGCTGGCTTGTCTGCCCGACCACTCATTTTGCGTAGGAACTCAGTGACTAGGCCGTACCGGTTGGCCCCAGCAGGTTTGCTGGTGGGTTTAGTGTTTCCACCACTGCTCAACTCACTGTTTATTGTACTATGGTGGATAAGCCCTGGACCGGCTCTGGGATTGGTGGGGCGGGCCCACGTCGACCCAGCTGGACCACGATGGGACAAGCCCCATAAAACACGCTCGCTGCCAGTGGTGGCAGAGGAGGCGGTGGAGGAGTTGGGGGTTGTGGTGTTGGATATGGTGGTGGTGAAACCAGTTGTGGAAGAAGGGAAAGAGGAGGAGGGGGAGATGGAAGATGCAGAGGCGGAGTGTCTGCGATACAGTTTTGGGGAGGTGGAGCCAGACTTGGGCCTTTCTGTCCTACCTGGGAGCCTCTCCAGGGAAGTAGAAATCTGTTGAGCACGGGCAGAAAGCCGTGAAGGGGAGGCTCTCACTGCACCTATACTGTAGGGCCCATCCGTCTGTAGACCCACACTCACCATCTGTGGGTGCATCTGGGTCTGAGTCCCTGAGGTGGCCACATCCACCGTCCACCCCCCACTCATGATCACCCTCCCCTTCCTCCTCTCTGGCGAACTGGAGTGAACTGCCTGTCGTAAGCTAGCTGTCATCTCCTTCATGTCGTCGCTCAAGTTAGCGGAGAGCCTCAGACATAGGGGAGTGAGAGAGCTTTGGGACGTACTAAGCCTGGTGGAGACTACACTGGTAGTACCATTTCTATCAGTGTTGGTGCTGTGCCTCAGATGAACCAGATGGACTCTCCTTGCAGACAGGGGACTGTAGTAGATGCGGAGGACGGTCTTCTCTGGGGCAGTGTGGCTCCTGTCCAGGGACAACTGGTCCAAGTGCAGATTGCGGAAGCTAGGGGGCATGATGGGATGGTCCCAGGTCTTAAACGGGTCCCCTCTGTCCAACTGAGCTGCCTCATGGCTGAGATAGCACCAGTTCTTCTTATTGGACCCAAATGTAGAACTTTCTGGTCTGATCATATTTCCTGTCTGTGAAGAAATAAGAGTCTCTGCAGATTATGGTGGAAAGAACAGAGAAACACATGGAAAACAGCCATGTAAAAAAATGTCTGCTCTTCTCCTAATTCACAGACTCAATGGGCCTTGTCTTGTATTTCTGTCTTTCTCCTGGCAACAGTCAAAATATTTGGAATTGTTTTTATTAGATTTAAATTGCTATTGTGTTTGCCACAAAAATAATATTCTATACATTAAAATGTAATCATGGAGACCAGAAACCTGTTTTAAGTTATCATTCAACATGTGGTGGGAGAATCCACTTCCCTGTTTAGCGGTTTGCATATTTATAGACGTACATAGGATAAACAGAATGTGAGGGATTTACGCTCGAAATGTAGGCTACTATTGTTTTTGGACAACTATCCTCAGACCACAAGCTCAGGAAGTAGAGTGAGTCACGAGTTCAAGGCACTTTCTTTTCTACCCACACTTCATTCCAAGTTTCTCTCCCACAGTCTGCTTCTTATCACCTTCTTTCTCCCTTTTACCCTCTTTCTGCCTTTTACCCTCTTTCTCCCTTTTATCCTCTTTCTCCCTTTTACCCTCTTTCTGCCTTTTACCCTCTTTCTGCCCTTTTACCCTCTTTCTCCCTTTTACCCTCTTTCTGCCTTTTACCCTCTTTCTCCCTTTTATCCTCTTTCTCCCTTTTACCCTCTTTCTGCCTTTTACCCTCTTTCTGCCTTTTACCCTCTTTCTGCCTTTTACCCTCTTTCTGCCTTTTACCCTCTTTCTCCCTTTTACCCTCTTTTTCCCTTTTACCCTCTTTCTGCCTTTTACCCTCTTTCTGCCTTTTACCCTCTTTCTGCCTTTTACCCTCTTTTTCCCTTTTACCCTCTTTCTGCCTTTTACCCTCTTTCTGCCTTTTACCCTCTTTCTGCCTTTTACCCTCTTTCTGCCTTTTACCCTCTTTCTGCCTTTTACCCTCTTCTGCCTTTTACCCTCTTTCTGCCTTTTACCCTCTTCTGCCTTTTACCCTCTTTCTGCCTTTTACCCTCTTTCTGCCTTTTACCCTCTTTCTGCCTTTACCCTCTTTCTGCCTTTTACCCTCTTTCTGCCTTTTACCCTCTTTCTGCCTTTTACCCTCTTTCTGCCTTTTACCCTCTTTCTCCCTTTTACCCTCTTTTTCCCTTTTACCCTCTTTCTCCCTTTTACCCTCTTTCTGCCTTTACCCTCTTTCTGCCTTTTACCCTCTTTCTGCCTTTTACCCTCTTTCTGCCCTTTTACCCTCTTTCTGGCCTTTTTACCCTCTGATCCCTTTCTGCCTTTTACCCTCTTTCTGCCTTTTACCCTCTTTCTGCCTTTTACCCTCTTTCTGCCTTTTACCCTCTTTCTGCCTTTTACCCTCTTTCTCCCTTTACCCTCTTTCTGCCTTTTACCCTCTTTCTGCCTTTTACCCTCTTTCTGCCTTTTACCCTCTTTCTGCCTTTTACCCTCTTTCTCCCTTTTACCCTCTTTCTGCCTTTTACCCTCTTTCTGCCTTTTACCCTCTTTCTGCCTTTTACCCTCTTTCTGCCTTTCTCTCTCCTTTTCCCTTCCTTGCTCTCACTTTCTTGCTCACACATTTCCCCCGTCTGTCTCTGTCTGAGTCTTGTAATGTAGTCAATGCACATGCCGGTCCAGCAGTGCTGCTTTTGGCAGTAACCCCCACAAGAGCTTAGCCTAAATACTATGGCACAATTGATCTTATGATGGCTGTACTGATTGCAGGCAGGCCAGGGGGAAGCCCTGCCAGATAGAAGCCATCAGCTGGACTTACTGCTCAACCACATCCCATCACATGCTACCAAACACAACACAGGACAGATGAACATGGGCGGCTGGAGGAAACAGAAAATAAAATACTTCCTTACCTCAGTCATCTCACTCTGTGTGACCATAGGGTGACTTGGCTGGCTTGGATAACCCTGTGTCCTAGTCTTCCCAGTGCTGCACTCCATCTGAGTTATTACAAGAAATGGGAAGGTATTACAGTCTTTGATTACTCAGAATCAGGGTATCTGTCTGATCCACTCCTTGCGTAAGAACATAACAGTGGTGTATCCCTCATTCTACGGAACAATGTACTTAAAGGGCAATTCCACCACTTTTCAACCTCATATTCAATATCTCCAGCACAATACCAGTGTCTACATATGTGAAAACGGCGGGTTTCTATGTTTTGTAGTAAAACATATAAAGTTACAAAGTGTTCATCAAAAACAAAAATAGATTCGCAGTGACGTGGGGAGAAAGAAAATTCCCTTCCTCTGGCTAAAAACTGTTTTTTACTTTTAATCATACACTGTGATGTCATTTGATGACATTTTTTCTTGTTGGTGATAATCGTTTCAATCACAGATCATAGAAATGTGCCGTTTTCACATATGTAGACACTGGTATGGTGCTGGAGATGAAGAATATGAGGTTGAAAAGTGGTGGAATTGCCCTTTAAGTACTATATCACAGTCATATCAACTTATGTAATTGGACAGTCACTTCATAGGCTGAGCCCACAGCGTGACAGTAGCATTAGCTTACCTTGGAGATTAAGCCGTTCCAGTCTGATGCCCATGTGGCCTTGGAATCCTGTCCTGCTATGCTGTCCTCTGAGTCCTGCAGCTCTGTACCCAAATACTGCAACAGCCCGTGTAGCATAGACATGGTCGTGGGATCTCTGCTCTGCAAAAACCAACAGTAAAATCTACTTTTAATCTTGGCTTTCATGATTACTTGCAGAAAGAAATTGATTTATGAACATTTCAGTTACAGTATGTTGCAATTCATGTTCCCCTACATTCCCCTCTCATACCTCCTTGCCCTCCAGGCCAGATCCCTTCCTCAGACAGTGCTGATGGAGGACCCAGAGCATCTTTAAGGTCAGCTGCATCATGGGGTCCATGCAGCTGTCGAGGTGATCTGACTGTGTTGCCCGTTTCACTTTCTCCTTCAGCACTACTGTGCACAGGCCTTCGCCAGTTCCCTGCTTGGCTAAGACCTCTGTGTTGTTCTTTGTGTCCTGATCAGCCAGGGAGGGGATGGCGATGGGATCCCCTTCAATCCTCAACTGTCCTCCTGGTGTCACCAGGCTCTCCACCCTCACAATTAAGGCCAACAGCATGGCCTTCAGAAGCTCCAGAGCCTCATACAGGTGGCCTTGCATGAGTGGGTCCAGAGCCAGAGGCTGGGCTTTACTCTCAGGGTAAGACTTTGCACGGGGGAGGTGGGGAGATAAGGCAGGGGAGCTGTGGCCATTTTGGGTTGGTGAGGCAAGAAGCTGGATAGCTGAAGTCACAAGGCAGGCATGATCTCGCAAGGCAAGGAGGGCCTCATGATCTTTCGCATTCAAGGCATTGGCAACACTGCCTCTGCATGTATCACTCTGCTGGTTGTCCAGGGGCTCCCGTTCCCCACCTACAGGCCCCTCTCGAGGGATCTGTTTGAGGGGACCCAGCCTCTCCATCTGGGATTGGTCTCTATGCTGTATTTCAATCACCTCCTCCTGAGAACACTTAATCCCACATCTCCTCTGTCTCTCCCTCGCCGCCGCCTCAAAGTGGATGTACTCCATTGTCAAACCCCTTTCACCTTCCTCTGCATCCCTAACATGGGCTGGTGGTAAATCCCCATGTTCCCTGACACCTTCCTGCAGTGACTCCTCCTCTCCTCCTACTCTTCCACTATCCCTCATGTCGCTCATCTCCGCCCGGAGGCCACGGTTCTCCACCTCCAGCTCTACGATACGGCGGCTCAAGAGCGTTGCTTCCTCCTCCACCAGCCGCAGGTGAACCTTGACCTCTGCCTCCCTGGTGTGCGGGGACTCCTCAGAGGAGTGGGCAGCAGCGTCTATATCTCCGTAGGCTGAGCGGTACTTTGCCAGTTCCTCACGCATGCCCTCACTCTCCGACACCATCTTGGCCAGCTTCTTGCACATGAGAGCTGATTCCTCCTTTGCGAAGTGGAGCTGGCACTTTAGATCAGTACTGTCATCCTGAGGAATCAAATCACACAGACATAAAGAATCCTAACTTGTGATATGCAGTCGTAAGCTATTTAAGATGTTAATAACATGATAATAACAAACTTTTACCTGAGACGACAGCTTCTTCTCAGTCTTGTTGGTTGGTGATCTGACATTTTTTCTCTTCAAAGAACTCTGTGGAGTAGAACAAATGTCAAAGAATGTTGAAGATTCAACAGTACTATTCACAGCATCGTTACCACCCCATGAAAACATGACGGAGGAGGAGAAGATATATTTGTCAAATGTCATCCAACAATGAACCCCTCTTTCTTTCAGCTCTCCTCTCCCGTCTCCTTCCTATCTGTCACTCCTGTCTGTCTTTGACCTTCATATAGACATTCTTACAGGAAATCAGTGTTTTCTCACAGCATCTGCAGTGTCCAAGAGACACAAACCAAGAGAGTCTAAGTATATATGTACACAAATTAGCTCCATTACAAACTCACTATTTTTCTCTCTCTTAGAAAGTTCCATTAGAGTGCAGCACTTCATGTATGAGTTGGTATGTTTACAGAGTTGAGTATGAAATGAATGTAGGCTGGTGTCACCGTGTCAGTCGCTGTCTGCAGCTTTGTCTGGTGGCAGGCAGGGGTCAAAGAGGTTAAAAGAACTAAAAATAATAATCTTACTGAGGCGTTGCAGTGGGAGTTACGAATAAATAACCACATTAATCCAACCCTATCTGTTGGTCTGTAAATGAACGAACCCAGAGGCAGTGAATAGCGAAAAAACTATAATCGCCAGTAGTACTGTATGATTCTGTATTTTATATATACATATTATGTGAGTAATACTACCCTTCTGGATTCAGTTCCATAAGCAAGGCAGCAAACCACACAGAAAACTTGCAGTAACAGCAGTTCTTCCATGTTGACTAGCTTCCCTTGTACTTGTCTGCCCAGATTAGGTAATCTAAGTGGATTTCCTAGTCAGGATCAGAGGGAGTAGCAGCTGAGCTGATGCCAAAGCACTGAATCCTGGATTAAACTAAAGCACGTGTAGATGGACTGCACTGCACTATAATAAAAGACATGGGCTCCTCCATGGCCACCAGTTGATGACATTCAGTGATAGTATGCCAACATGCCAGTACCTAAACCACTGTCATTTTGATGCTGTAATACATCCTCCTGACCCAGATTTACCCATGCTTAAAATAACCAGAGGAGAGGGGAGTCTTGAGAGCGCTATTGCTCTATTTTGGTCCATCTTTCTCTCTCGCTCTAGTCCCTGGTGCAACCTGGTCTCAGAGAATTTTGTATTATTCTGTACATAAATCCAGGATACTCCGTTTAGTATGATATGTTACATTTTGTATGGTATGTATTCATTTGTGAATGTCCATCACCCATTTCATATGATATGTTACAAATTACAATTCGTATTATGTTACCAATTCTAGCTAGGTGCCTAACTTTAGCTAGCTTGCTAATGTTAGCTAGGCTTAAGGTTAGGGTTAAATTTATGAGTTAGGTTAAAGGGTAATGGGAAGGGTTAGCTAAAGGGGTTAAGGTTAGGTTGAGGGTTAGCTAAAAGGGTTAAGGTTAGGAGAAGGATTAGCTAACATGATAAATAGTTGCAAAGTAGTAAAAAGTTACGAATTAGTTAAAATGATAGTTGTCCGTGATGAGATTCAAACTCGCAACCCTTGGGTTGCTAGACGTTCGCGTTCGCATTATATGCCCACCCATCCATCCAACCACCCACCCTACTTTCGTTTTTGCCTTAAGTAACCATATGTCTTGTGTAATCATACCAAACTTAACATATCATACTAAATGGAGTGTCTCGGATTTACGTACAGAATAATATGAAATGCCCTGAGACCAGGTTGCCTAGTGAGAAGAATGTCAGCTGTGCCCTCCATGTTCAGCCTCCTACATGCCACACACCTCTACCACACCCACCGCCCAGCAGTCAGCTGCTAGCAATGTCCTCATTCTTCATCCCAGCAAAGCCCTAGGATCCAGTCAGGGTCATGTGTCACCTCACTTCAGAGTGACAGCAGGATGGTGGGGGAGTACCAAACTGGGTGGGATGGGGCAGCTGTAGTGTATATACTAGTATATGAAGAAATAGGACTCTGGACCAGAGCACTGTGGGTTAATGGTGGGGTTATGTTTAAAAGGATACCACTGAGGGCAGTGGGTTAAACTAATACAGTGGGTGGTAGGTAGTAGTAGTAGTAGTAGTAGTAGTAGTAGTAGTAGTAGTAGTTGATGGTGGTGTATAAAAGTAGTAGTACCTCTCTGGCTTTCTCCATCTCGGCCTGCAGAACTTGCTTCGCCACCTCCAGCTCCTGCTGCATCTCTCGCAGTGCCTCAT
Source organism: Salmo trutta (assembly GCF_901001165.1). NCBI lineage: Eukaryota > Metazoa > Chordata > Actinopteri > Salmoniformes > Salmonidae > Salmo > Salmo trutta. The sequence goes on along the minus strand of NC_042986.1, from coordinate 14,391,205 downwards.
TCTCCCACTCTAGCCGGGAGTTCTTCTTCTGCACTGACTCCAACTCATTGTGTAGGCGGAGGGATACACTCTTTGCTACCTGTAAACAGAAAAACCTGATAAAGCAATGACTGGCAATAATTGTCCTCACTATAACTGCCTTCATTAGCGGTCGTTATTGTCGTAGCAGTGCATTCATTTCGTTGATTTTTTTTATTGGAAAACAAAAGGTCCTTTCTCAGATATCAGCCTTCAGAACAACAACACTGTTATTAATGTCGTCATTGATGTAATAAGGTGAATGAAACATCCCTGGAGGGGCAACCTGTGATCACACAGAAATGCCTAAAAGGCCCTCCCTTTTGCAAATCTGACAATAACTCTATCCTCCTGATTCCTGCTTACAAGCAAAAACTCAAACAGGATGTACCAGTGATGCGTTCAATACAGAAGTGGTCTGATGAAGCAGATGCTAAACTACAGGACTGTTTTGCTAGCACAGGCTGGAATATGGATTCAGCCGATAACATTGAGGAGTTTACCACATCAGTCACCGGCTTCAGTAATAAGTGCATCGACGATGTCATCCCCACGGTGACCGTGCGTACATCCCAATCAGAAGCCATGGATTACAGGCAACATCTGCACTAAGTTAAAGTCTAGAGCTGCTGCTTTCAAGGAGTGGGACACTAATCCGGACACTTATAAGAAATCTCCCTACGACCTCCGACGAGCCATCAAACAGGCAAAGATTAAATACAGGACTAATATAGAATCCTATTATGCTGGCTCTGACGCTCGTCGGATGTGGCAGGGCTTGCAAACTATAACAGAGGGAAACCCGTCTGCGAGCTGCCGAGCAATGTCGAGCCTACCAGAGGATCTAAATGCCTTCTATGCTTGCTTCAAGGTAAGCAACACTGAACCATGCATGAGCGCACCAGCTGTTCTGGGTGACTGTGATTTCCCACTCCGTAGCTGATGTGAGTAAAACCTTTTAAACAGGTTAACATTCATAAGGCCGTGACGCCAGACAGATTACCAGGGTGCGTAATCAGAGCATGCGCTGAAAGTGTCTTCCCTGACATTTTCAACCTCTCCATGACCCAGTCTGTAATACCTACATGTTTCAAGCAGACCACCATAGTCCCTTGAAAGTCATGTGCAATGGCTCACATCAACACCATCATCCCAGACACCCTGGACTCCAATTCGCACACTGGCCCAACAGATCCACAGATGACACAATCTCTATTGCACTCCACACTGCCCTCTCCCACCTGGAAAGGAAGGACACCTACACTACATGACCAAAAGTCTCATCGAACATCTCATTCCAAAATCATGGGCATTAATATGGAGTTGGTCCCCCCTTTGCTGCTATAACAGAATCCACTCTTCTGGGAAGGCTTTCCACTAGATGTTGGAACATTCCTGCTGGGACTTGCTTTCATTCTGCAAAGAACATTAGTGAGGTTGAGCACTGATGTTAGGCGATTAGGCTTGGTTCACAGTCTGCTTTCCAATTCATCCCAAAGGTGTTCGATGGGGTTGAGGTCAGGGCTTTGTGCAGGACGTGCAAGTTTTTCCACACCAATCTCAACAAATAATTTCTGTATGGACCTCGCTTTGTGCACGGGGGCATTGTCATGCTGAAACAGGAAAGGACCTTCCCCAAACTGTTGCCACAAAGTTGGAAGCATAGAATTGTATAGAATGTCATTGTATGCTGTAGCATTAAGATTTCTCTTCACTGGAACTAAAGGGCCTAGCCCAATAAACAGCCCCAGACCATTATTTCTCCTCCACCAAACTTTACAGTTGCACTATGCATTGGGGCAGGTAGTGGGTTCCTGGCATTGGGCCAAACCCAGATTCCTCAGTCGGACTGTCAGATGGTGAAGCGTGATTCATCAGTCCAGAGAACGCATTTCCACTGTTCCAGGGTCCAATGACGGCGAGCTTCACACCACTCCAGCTGACGCTTGGCATTGCGCATGGTGATCTTAGGCTTGTGTGCAGCTGCTCAGCCATGGAAAGCCATTTCATGAAGCTCCCAACGATAAGTTATTGTGCTCACATTGCTTCCAGAGGCAGTTTAGAACTTGATAGTGAGTTTTGCAACCAAGGACAGACAATTTTTATGCGCTATGAGATTCAGCACTTGCGGTCTCATTCTGTAAGCATGTGTGGCCTACCACTAAGCAGCTGAGCCGTTGTTGCTCCTATTTGTTTCCACTTCACAATTACAGCACTTACAGTTGACCGGAGCAGCTCTAGCAGGGCAGAAATTTGACGAACTGACTTGTTGGAAAGGTAGCATCCTATGACAGTGCCACGTTGAATGTCACTGAGCTCTTCAGTAAGGCCATTCTACTGCCAATGTTTGTCTATGGAGATTGCATGGCTGTGTGCTCAATTGTATACAGCTGTCAGCAACAGGTGTGGCTGAAATAGCCGAATCCACTAATTTGAAGGTTGCGTCCACATACATATAAAGTACATTCGGAAAGTATTCAGACCCCTTGACTTTTTCCCCATTTTGTTACGTTATTATTCTAAAATGATTTAATTTGTTTTTCCCTCATCAATCTACAGACAATACCCCATAATGACAAAGCAAAAACAGTTTTTTAGAAACGTAAATATCATATTTACACAAGTATTCAGATCCTTTACTCAGTACTTTGTTGAAGCACCTTTGGCAGTGATTACAGCCTCAAGTCTTCTTGGGTATGACGCTACAAGCTTGGCACACCTGTATTTTTCCCATTATTTCTCCCATTATTCTCTGCAGATCCTCTCAAGCTCTGTCAGCTTGGATGGGGAGTGTCGCTGCACAGCTATTTTCAGGTCTCTCCAGAGATGTTCGATTGGGTTCAAGTCCAGACTCTGGCTGGGCCACTCAAGGACATTCAGAGACTTGTCCCGAAGCCACTCCTGCATTGTCTTGGCTGTGTGCTTAGGGTCGTTGTCCTGTTTGAAGGTGAACCTTCGCCCCAGTCTGAGGTCCTGAGCGCACTGCAGCAGGTTTTCATCAAGGATCTCTCTGTACTTTGCTCCATTCATCTTTCCCTAGTATTTCTGTTTTTTTATTTTATAAATTTGCAAAAATGTCAAAAAACCTGTTTTTGCTTTGTCATTATGCTGTATAGTGTGTAGATTGATGAGGAGTTGTTTTTCACACCGAGAGTGTGCAAAGCTGTCATCAAGGCAAAGTGTGGCTACTTTGAAGAATCTCAATTATAAAACATATTTTGATTTGTTTGACACTTTTTTGGTTACTACATGATTCCATATGTGTGATTTCATTGAGTTGATGTCTTCACTATTATTGTAAAATGTAGAAAATAGTAAAAATAAAGAAAAACCCTGGAATGAGTAGGTGTGTCCAGACTTTTGGCTGGTACTGTATATATACTCCGTACTCTGACATTGCTTGTTCTAATATTTCTATATTTCTTAATTATTTTAGATTTGTGTGTATTGTTAGATATTACTGCACTGTTGGAGCTAGGAACATAAGCATTTCTCTACACCCGTAATAACATCTGCTAATATGTGTATACAACCAATAACATTTTAGTTTATTTTGATTTGACATTATAGTGCATGGAGAATGGTCTTATTTCGATCAGGAAAAAATAAAGTAGATGCTATTTCCACTTGGAACCGATAGGTTCGATAGACCTTATTTATGGTTTCAACGCATGTGAAGGTGGTAGAATTATTAGGGAATTAAGTAAAGGTCAGAATAGGGTGTATCTGTAGACACACCTCAGCTACAACTTCATTTATTCGATCTCCACCCCAAACGAATAGCGGGTGAAAAGCATGATATTCTCATGCTTAAAGGGGAACTTCAGGATTTTGGCAATAAGGCCCTTTATATACACTGCTCAAAAAAATAATGGGAACACTTAAACAACACAATGTAACTCCAAGTCAATCACACTTCTGTGAAATCAAACTGTCCACTTAGGAAGCAACACTGATTGACAATAAATTTCACATGGTGTTGTGCAAATGGAATAGACAACAGGTGGAAATTATAGGCAATTAGCAAGACACCCCAATAAAGGAGTGGTTCTGCAGGTGGTGACCACAGACCACTTCTCAGTTCTTAAGCTTCCTGGCTGATGTTTTGGTCACTTTTGAATGCTCGCGGTGCTTTCACTCTAGTGGTAGCATGAGACGGAGTCTACAACCCACACAAGGAGTGTGTATCTGTAGACACACCTCAGCTACAACTTCATTTATTCGATCTCCACCCCAAACGAATAGCGGGTGAAAAGCATGATATTCTCATGCTTAAAGGGTAGTGCAGCTCATCCAGGATGGCACATCAATACGAGCTGTGGCAAGAAGGTTTGCTGTGTCTGTCAGCGTAGTGTCCAGAGCATGGAGGCGCTACCAGGAGACAGGCCAGTACATCAGGAGACGTGGAGGAGGCCGTAGGAGGGCAACAACCCAGCAGCAGGACCGCTACCTCCGCCTTTGTGCAAGGAGGAGCAGGAGGAGCACTGCCAGAGCCCTGCAAAATGACCTCCAGCAGGCCACAAATGTGCATGTGTCTGCTCAAATGGTCAGAAACAGACTCCATGAGGGTGGTATGAGGGCCCGACGTCCACAGGTGGGGGTTGTGCTTACAGCCCAACACCGTGCATGATGTTTGGCATTTGCCAGAGAACACCAAGATTGGCAAATTCGCCACTGGCGCCCTGTGCTCTTCACAGATGAAAGCAGGTTCACACTGAGCACATGTGACAGACGTGACAGAGTCTGGAGACGCCATGGAGAACGTTCTGCTGCCTGCAACATCCTCCAGCATGACCGGTTTGGCGGTGGGTCAGTCATGGTGTAGGGTGGCATTTCTTTGGGGGGCCGCACAGCCCTCCATGTGCTCGCCAGAGGTAGCCTGACTGCCATTAGGTACCGAGATGAGATCCTCAGACCCCTTGTGAGACCATATGCTGGTGCGGTTGGCCCTGGGTTCCTCCTAATGCAAGATAATGCTAGACCTCATGTGGCTGGAGTGTGTCAGCAGTTCCTGCAAGAGGAAGGCATTGATGCTATGGACTGGCCCGCCCGTTCCCCAGACCTGAATCCAATTGAGCACATCATGTCTCGCTCCATCCACCAATGCCACGTTGCACCACAGACTGTCCAGGAGTTGGCGGATGCTTTAGTCCAGGTCTGGGAGGAGATCCCTCAGGAGACCATCCGCCACCTCATCAGGAGCATGCCCAGGCGTTGTAGGGAGGTCATACAGGCACGTGGAGGCCACACACACTACTGAGCCTCATTTTGACTTGTTTTAAGGACATTACATCAAAGTTGGATCAGCCTGTAGTGTGGTTTTCCACTTTAATTTTGAGTGTGACTCCAAATCCAGACCTCCATGGGTTGATAAATTGGATTTCCATTGATTATTTTGGTGTGATTTTGTTGTCAGCACATTCAACTATGTAAAGAAAAAGTATTTAATAAGATTATTTCATTCATTCAGATCTAGGATGTGTTATTTTAGTGTTCCCTTTATTTTTTTGAGCAGTGTACTTCCCCGGAGTCAGATGAACTCCTGGATACCATTTTTATGTCTCTGTGTCCAGTATGAAGGACGTTAGAGGTAGTTTTGTGAGGCAATGCTAACTAGTGTTAGCGCAATGCCTGGAGGTCTTTCAGTCCGTTGCGTTAACGCTAGTTAGCAATTGCTCTAGGGCTACTTAGCAACTTCCTTCAAACTGCACACTGAGACATAAAAATGGTATCCACGAGTTCATCTGACTCTGGGGAAGTGGATAAAAAGGCATTATTGCCAAAATCCTGAAGTATCCCTTTAAGTTCAAGGTCAGAATACTCATATAGAGAAAAGTGCATAAAAAGGGAATTACGTTTCATTTGCACGCACTTAACTCGGATTGGAATTTCCCCCTAAATGATTATATTGTGGGAGATATTCATTCTCCCAAAGAGAAAAAATATTAAACACAGATACTATACTTTTGCTAAAATACCTACTTTTTAAACTTGGTGGGAATACACAGAAAGAGAAAATCCATGTGTTTGAAAAATGTAAGGAGTGAAGAAGGGGGAAGCCAAGGGTATCAAATTCACTGGCATGCTGCTGGTTGGTATTCTATTACTACACACAGCTGTGCAAATAAACTCAGCATTGCAACCTCCATCAGAGGAATCAGCCCACATACCAGTAAACTTTCCACAGTGATCTGCCCAGTTCCCACTCAACCCACAAAGTCTTCAGAGTGATGATGGGTTATTTGGTAACCCAGCATTGGGTAAATATTGGACAGAACACACACTGGGTTATTCTGACCCAGGAAGTTGGGTTGCGTGAGTATCCCTACATATTCATGCATGTAGGGGATATCCTGCTTTCACTGGAACAGGCCCAGATCCACGCCTTTTGCGTGAAGAAAATACGCCGGAAAAGGGGCCTGAAAATCCGAAGGCGAGCGAGTAAACTCCCACTCCCTTCCATTCATTGGAAAATAAAATTGATGACCTACGATTAAGATTATCCTACCAGCAGGACATTAAAAACTGTAACATCTTATGTTTCACCGAGACGTGGCTGAATGAAGATACGGACAATATAGAGCTAGCGGAATTTTTCATGCACCGACAGAACAGAGACCCTACCTCTGGTAAGACATGGGGTGGGGGTGTGTGTCTTTTTGTCAATAACAGCTGGTGAGCGATATCAAATATTAAAGAAGTCTTGAGGTATTGCTCGCCTGAGGTAGAGTACCTTATGATAAGCTGTAGACCACACTATCTACCAGTTGTCATCTGTATTATTCCTAGCCATCTATTTACCACCACAAAATGAAGCTGGCACTAAGACCGCTCTCAACCAACTCTATAAGGCCATAAGCAAAGAAGAAAATGCTCACTCAGAAGCAGCACTCCTAGTGGCCGGGGACTTTAATGCAGGCAAACTTAAATCAGTTTTACCACATTTTTACCAGTATGCAACCAGGGGGAAAAAAATCCTAGACCACCTTTACTCCACACACAGAAATGCATACAAAGCTCTCCCCTGCCCTCCATTTGGCAAATCTGACCATAATTCTATGTTCCTGATTCCTGCTTACGAGCAAAAACTAAAGAAGGAAGTACCAGTGACTCGCTCAATACGGAAGTGGTCAGATGACGCAGATGCTACACTACAGGACTGTTTTGCTAGCACAGACTGGAATATGTTCAGGGATTCATCCAATGGCATTTAGGAATACACGACCTCAGTCATCGGCTTCATCAATAAGTGCATCGATGACGTCGTCCCCACAGTGACTGTACGTACATATCCCAACCAGAAGCCATGGATTACAGGCAACATCTGAATTGAGCTAAAGGCTAGAGCTGCCGCTTTCGAGGAGTGGGAGACTAATCCGGACACTTCTAAGAAATCCAGTTATGCCCTCAGACGAACCATCAAACAAGCAAAGCGTCAATACAGGATTAAGATTGAATCCTACTACACCGGCTCTGACGCTCATCGGATGTGGCAGGGCTTGAAAACTATTACGGACTACAAAGGGAAACCCAGACGTCAGCTGCCCAGTGACGCAAGCCTACCAGACGAGCAAAATGTATTTTATGCTCGCTTCGAGGCAAGCAACACTGAAGCATGCACGAGAGCACCAGCTGTTCTGGATGGCTGTGTGATATTGCTCTCGGTAGCCGATGTGAACAAAACCTTTAAACAGGTCAACATTCCCAAAGCCGCTGGGCCAGACGGATACAAGGACGTGTACTCAAAGCATGCGCAGACCAACTGTCAAGTGTCTTCACTGACATTTTCAACCTCTCCCTGACCGAGTCTGTAATACCTACATGTTTCAAGCAGACCACCATAGTCCCTGTGCCCAAGGAAGTGAAGGTAACCTGCCTAAATGATTACCGCCCCGTGGCACTAACGTCGGTAGCCATGAAATGCTTTGAAAGGCTGGTCATGGCTTACATCAACAGCATCCTCCCAGACACCCTAGACCCACTCCAATTCACATACCGCCCCAACAGACCCACAGATGACGCAATCTCAGTCACACTCCACACTGTCCTTTCTCACCTGGACAAAAGAAACACCTATGTGAGAATGCTGTTCATTGACTACAGCTCAGTGTTCAACACCATAGTGCCCACAAAGCTCATCCCTAAGCTAAGGACTCTGGGACTAAACACCTCCCTCTGCAACTGGATCCAGACTTCCTGACGAGCCGCCCCCAGGTGGTAAGAAGAGTAGGCAACAACACGTCTGCCACGCTGATCCTTAACACTGGGGCCCGTCAGGGGTGCGTGCTCAGTCCCCTCCTGTATTCCCTGTTCACCCACGACTGCGTGGCCAAACACGCCTCCAACACCATCATTAAGTTTGCTGACGACACAACAGTGGTAGACCTGATCACCGACAACGATGAGACGGCCTATAGGGAGGAGGTCAGAGAACTGGCAGTGTAGTGCCAGGACAACAACCTCTCCTTCAATGTGAGCAAGACAAAGGAGCTGATCGTGGACTACAGGAAAAGGCGGGCCGAACAGGCCCCCGTTAACATCGACGGGGCTGTAGTGGAGTGGGTCGAGAGTTTCAAGTTCTTTGGTGTCCACATCACCAACAAACTATCATGGTCCAAACATACCAAGACAGTCGTGAAGAGGGCACGACAAAACCTTTTCCCCTTTCAGGAGACTGAAAACATTTGGCATGGGTCCCCAGATCCTCAAAAGGTTCTACAGCTGCACCATCGAGAGCATCCTGACCGGTTGCATCACCGCCTGGTATGGCAACTGCTCGGCACCTGACCGTAAGGTGCTACAGAGGGTAGTGCGAACGGCCCAGTACATCACTGGGGCCAAGCTTCCTGCCATCCAGGACCTATATAATAGGCGGTATCAGAGGAAAGCCCATAAAATTGTCAGAGACTCCAGACACCCAAGTTATAGACAGTTTTCTCTGTTACCGCACGGCAAGCGGTACCGGAGCTCCAAGTCTAGGACCAAAAGGCTCCTCAACAGCTTCTACCCCCAAGCCATAAGACTGCTGAACAATTCATCAAATCGCCACCGGACAATTTATATTGACCCTCCCTCCCTTTGGTACACTCGCTGTTTGTTTGTTACCTATGCATAGTCACTTCGCCCCCCACCTACATGTACAGATTACCTCAACTAGCCTGTACCCCCGCACACTGACTCGGTACCGGTGCCCTCTTTATATAGCCTCGTTAGTGTTATTCTTATTGTGTTACTTTTATTATAACTTTTTTTGTCTACTTGGTAAATATTGTCTTCTTCTTGAACTGCACGGTTGGTTAAGGGCTTATAAGTAAGCATTTCACGGTAAAGTCTACACTTGTATTCGGCGCATGTGACAAATAAAGTTTGATTTGATGTTGGGTTGTTTGGATTATCCAAACATGGGCTATTTCAAACATTAGTTGGCTTTTTATTCACTTTCATGCTAGGTTGACCCAGCAGCTGCTTAATGTAATCCATAGGTTATTTTCAGAAGGTGTGGCCTATTAGGGGTGTGGCTTTCAGGTAATCCCACCAATGAGAGTAAATGTCATTCCTGTTCATCAGGTTAAGTTTGTATATTACAAATAAACATTTCCTTTAATATTTTTCACATTATATATTTCAATATAAAATTAATAACGTTATTGCACTGAACAAAAATATAAATGCAACATGTAAAGTGTTGGTCCCATGTTTCATGAACTGAAATAAAAGATCCCAGAAATTTTCCATACGCACAAAAAGCTTATTTCTCTCAAATTCTTTGCACAAATTTGTTACATCCCTGTTTGTGAGTATTTCTTCTTTGCCAGGACAATACATCCACCTGAAAGGTGTGGCATATGAAGAACATTATTAAACAGCATGATCATTACACAGGTGCACCTTGTGCTGGGGACGACAATAAGAGGCCACTCTAAAATGCGCAGTTTTGCCACAGATGTCTAAAGTTTTGAGGGGGCGTGCATTTGGCACGTTGACTTCAGGAATGTCCACCAGAGCTGTTACCAGAGAATTGAATGTTCATTTCTGTACCATAAGCACCCTCCAATGTCGTTTTAGAGAATTTGACAGTACGTCCAACCAGCATCACAACCGCAGACCGCATGTATGAAGTCGTGTTGGTGAGCGGTTTGCTGATGTCAACGTTGTGAACAGAGTTCCCCATGGTGGCGGTGGAGGTATGGTATTGGAAAGCATAAGCTACAGACAACGAACACAATTGCATTTTAACGATGGCAATTTGAATGCACAGAGATACCATTTTTTTAAGGTATCTTTGACCAACAGATGCATATTGGTATTCACAATCATGTGAAATCGATAGATTAGGGCCTAATGAATGTATTTCAATTGACTTATTTACTTATATGAACTGTAACTCAGTAAAATCTTTGAAATTGTTGCATGTTGCTTTTATATTTTTGTTCAGTATATTTAAATATTGTAACAAAGTGATAACTATCCCAACATTCGGATTTGCATAAGCTCGTGAGGAACTCATACACTTGTGTAAGCCTTGTTTAAGCTACAAAAAGTGTCAGTGTTCAACCTTAACATACGCACAATGGAAAACAGCATCTAGTGATTTAAGTGTAGACGTTGCTGCAAGCATTTAGATAATATCCCCATAATCTAATATAGACATAAAAGACGGTTTGTGCCCTCTTGACAAGAGTGGTGGTGTTGTTGGTCCATGACAAGTTCTCAATGCCGAGGAATTTAACTTGTGACTCTCTCTACTGCAGTCCTGTTAATGTGGATTGGGGCATGTTCCATCCTCTGCTTTTTGAAGTCAACAATCACTCCTTTGTTTTGCTGACATTGAGGGAGAGGTTGTTGTCATGACACAATGCCAGTTCACTTAGCTCCTCCCTATAGGCTGGCTCGCCTACAACCGTGGTGTCGTCAGCAAAATGGATGATGGAGTTGGTGTCGTGCAAAGCCATGCAGTCATGGGTGAACAGGGAGTACATCAGAGGACTGAGGACACACCCCTGGGGGGCCCCTGTGTTAAGAGTCGGTGTGGAGGTGGTGTTGTTGCCAATCCTGACAGCCTATGGTCTGCCCTTTAGGAAGTCCAGGATCCAGTTGCAGAGGGTGGTGTCGAGACCCAGGGCTCTGAGCTTGGTGTCGAGCTTGGAGGAAACAATGGTGTTGAATGCTGAACTGTAATCAATGAACAGATGTGTTACGGCCGTGTGAATAGCAATGGAAATGGTATCTTCTGTGGATCTGTTGGAGTGTGCCTGGCATGCTGGCCTTTATGTGGGCCATGTCCAGTCTCGAAGCACTTCATCATGACCGAGGTTAGCGTTACAGGACGCTAGTCATTTGGGCATGTCACTTTGTTTTTCTTGGGCACTAGGATGATGGTGGTCTCCTTAAAGCATGTGGGGACTACAGCCTGAGACAGGGACAGGTTGAAGATGTCCGAGAAGACGCCCACCAGCTGGTCAGCACACACTCTGAGGACGCGACCAGGGATGTCATCTGGGCCGGAGGCTTTGTGAGCATTCACTCTTTTGTGCGTTTTCAACTCAATATTAGGAAGGTTTTCTTAATGTTTTGTACACTGTGTTCCTCAATGTTGATGGATGAGTCCTGAGTGGGTGAATCTTTGAACATATTCCAATCAGTATTCTCAAAACAATCCTCCATCATCTCACAGCGCAGCTCCTCCATCTCATCCTGGACATGACACCAATGACATCCTCTCAATCAGCATCTTCAACAGCTCCTCACTTTTCTCTGTGTTAGTGGCTTCCTCTTGTGTTGCTGCTTGTTGGTGTGGAGTAGGAACAGAGAGATATGATCTGATTGGCCGAAGTGGGGATAGGGGATGGCTTTGTATGCGTCACGGATGTTTGTGTATATTCAAGCAGGATACATGTTATTGATATTTTGGGAAAATTTGTTTTAGACAGGCTTGGTTAAAGTCACCCGTGACAATAAAGACTGCTTCCGGGTGAGAGGATTCTTGCTGGCTAATGATCTTGTAAAGTTCACTGAGTGCCGCCTTGGTGTTTGCTTGTGGCAGTATGTACAGAGCTGTGATAAGAACACACATGAATGCCCTCTGCATATAGTGTGGTTGGCATTTTAGCATCAGGAAACTCCAGGTTGGTTGAACAGGAGCTCACAATGTTTTCAACTTCAGTACACCAGTAATTGTTTATGAGGAAACGTAGCCCTCCCCCCCGACTATTACCAGAAGCTGCCGTTTGATCCATTCGGAATATGGAGAAGCCATCTGGTTGATTAGCAGAGTCGAGAGTATTGTCCGTAAGCCACATCTCACTAAAAGCAAAGACACAGGATTCCCTGATGTCCCGCTGCGATTGCAGCCTTACTCGGAGTTCACAATATTTATTTTCCAGCGATTGGACATTAGCCATCAGGATACTAGGTAGAGGAGGCTGTGTAGGCCGTCTTTTAAGCCTAGCTAGGAGTCCCCCTTTCCTTCCTTTTCTTTGTTCCCAGCATTGCCTTGGATCATCTTGGCCAGGAGTAACAGGTAAGCTTGCTGTGCGGGGAACAAAGAAGCCAATGTAGTATTCTAGATCTGGGAGGCTGAGAGATAAGTTTGTAGCTTCCAATTCATGATCCAGACGTGTTCTCAGTCGTAGAAAACTATTGCACGAACATTCTGAGCAAACAAACTAATAATTTATGCAAAAATAGCCTTAAAAAAGGAAAGTCAAGCAGGAACAGTCAAGACACGCGCTCTCCTCAGCGCCCCCATCTCATCACAGGTGCCCAAAAATAACTATCTGAAAGCCACGTCCCTACTAAGACGCCTATAGTCTTCTGATATGTTTTTTTTTTTTTTTTTAACAACCCAACTAAGTGACCCAATGCCTGTAACTCAATAGTTAGGTCATCCAAACAACGCAGTATTTTGTTATGTGCTTGATTTAATGTCTCTGTCACACAAGTTAACAACTTCCACCACAACAAATAAACACAAACAAAAGCGGCCGCACACACAAGGATTCATTAAAATACCTACTCCAAATATTTTGAAGCCCATCTGACAAGATTTGATGGGCCATAACATTGTTAAATACTGTAATTACAGTTTAATGTGCACTTATAAAATGGAGACATAGGATGTGAGCAGTACAGTTGCTCTAAAATGTTTTGGACTCATGAGACAGTAGAGTGGTATTTGGTACAGCCATTCAAAGGGCTTTTCAAGGGGCTTTGTACATTGACAGGAATACTAATGATTCACTCGACCCCACTGATAACATTGTGCAACATAGCAAGAGATGGATTACGGTACAATCCTTATAGGAGAAAGATGCCTGAAAATCAAAAGTTGCTTTGAGTGAGCACTCCACATGCACACATACCTGGTTGAAGTAGGAGTGCTGAGGGTGCTGCAGCACCCCCTGAAAAATCGGGCAAAAAAAAATGAATTAAACTTTTTCACAAAAGTAGTGCACTGTGCCTTTACCAGTCTTGTATTAGCAGTTCGATATAGCCTTCTGTAGCAGCAGCAAAAATTTCAAAAATGTAGCTTGGCCTTGTAAACCTTGTTGTAATCTGATAGCCAGGGGTTCATTTAATTAGGAATTGGGAGGTGGGGAACCCTCCTTTTTGGTGACCAATCGAAACCAAAAGCTGTTTTATTGCTATTAAAATATAGGTTGTGATAACTGTAAACCTAATTGTATTTCCATTTATTCGCCGAGTAGGCTAATGCAATTTTGGTTTCATGTTGGTATGAAAATAAACAACTGAACAACTTACTATTTAGAGCGTTTCCCCAAAATACATGTTTGGCTTCGAAGACAATAACAATTGTAGGCTATAACAAATGTGCATTGTCATGCAGTGACAGAATGAAAATGTAGATAATGCAAATAATGAATGATTAGTTGGGATAACATTTTTTACTTCTTGGTGTAGTACTACCTGCCTCTGGTATAATGCATTTCCACCTCTCACTCTATCAGTCTTGCTTGTCCATCTTCCTCAATTAAAATGAGATATTCTAACAGATCAATCTTGCTGGAAAAATATAATTAAATATTGCTAAGTTATTTAGGTATAGTGTGGATGTAGAGCTGTTTATTTGTATAGAATGAGCACCCAGATTACAACATTTTGGTTGGAAGTGCATGAGACAGTGACACTGCTGTCATAGTAAACTGTATGTTCCGTTACACAAGGGTGACTTCATTTAGCCTATAACAAGGGGTCTGCAACCTTTTTCATATGCGTGACAATTTACAATTGATCCTACAATTTCTAAAGATCTGCGTGCCAGTTATGATTTTCACATAAGCACTGTAGGCTACTCAACTGTGCTCAAAAAATTGATCACATTTTTCTTCATTCCTTGATTGAGTTTGTTTGTCTTTATGCATCCTTGTCGATTGTAGGTCTAAGTAATTCCTTTGATGGATGCCTTTTATTTAAATGCGTGTTTAGGATTTATCTGGCATAGTTTGCATTCGCAGTCATCTTTTTTTTTAGCTCGGGTTACTTTCACATTGATGTCGGTATTTGAAGTCAGCCTTGATAATGTGTATTATGCATCTATTTCATGTTGTAGTGTATGTACTGTTCCACAAGTAGGCTAAATGAGTCAATGTTGCCTATGTATGATGAGGTTGAGTAGTACATTGTACACGCCATTCCACAGACCTTTAAACCGAATATAAACCTAATATTGCGGTGATGATGTCTGTGGGACATTTTTGTTTATTTTTGCGGTTCTGCAAATAGCATTTTAGAGTTTGAAAATTGTGTAGAAACCCAGTAAATGAGCTTCAACTGTTGGGTGTATTTCTACACACCCCACTTTGCCATAACCTAGGTTTAGCTGAACTGAAGCCACTCACACACACACACACACACACACACACACACACACACACACACACACACACACACACACACACACACACAGATGCTTCACCTTAACGTCGTGTTCCAGGGAGCGGACAAGTTCCCCGTCCACTTGGCCAGTCTGGGCCACCCTGAGGCTGCGTCGCTCGGCCTTTCGGAGGCGGTACTGCAGGATGCGACACATCTTATTGGCCTGCTCCAGCTGCAGCCGCAGCTCCTGCAGCTGATACACCTCATCCTCCAGGAAGAGGTCCCGCATCTCCAGCATCTCACAGCGCAGCTCCTCCATCTCATCCTGGACATGACACCAAAGACACAATCTCAATCAGCGTACTCAACAGCAGCATCATCATCAATAGCAGTATCGTCATCGCCATCATCATCAGGCTACTTTATTATGCTACTTTATTAGACCTTATTAGGCTACTTTATTTAGCTTTATTAGGCTGCTTTATTAGGCTACTTTATTAGGCTACTTTATTAGGCTGCTTTATTAGGCTACTTTATTAGGCTACTTTATTAGGCTTTATTAGGCTACTTTATTAGGCTGCTTTATTAGGCTACTTTATTAGGCTGCTTTATTAGGCTTTATTAGGCTACTTTATTAGGCTGCTTTATTAGGCTACTTTATTAGGCTACTTTATTAGGCTACTTTATTAGGCTGCTTTATTAGGCTACTTTATTAGGCTACTTTATTAGGCTTTATTAGGCTACTTTATTAGGCTGCTTTATTAGGCTACTTTATTAGGCTACTTTATTAGGCTTTATTATGCTACTTTATTAGGCTACTTTATTAGGCTGCTTTATTAGGCTACTTTATTAGGCTACTTTATTAGGCTTTATTAGGCTACTTTATTAGGCTACTTTATTAGGCTGCTTTATGCACAACCAAGTGTCAGTTCTAAAGGTGGAACTGTTTGATTCGTTTTTTTCTTAGTCAAGCTCCTAATGTTTGTGTGTGTGTATCAAATCAAATTTCATTTGTTACATGCAGCGAATACGAGTGTAGACGAATGCCCTTTCAGCAGTTTTAAAAAGCAAGATTCCGGGAGTACCAGTACGAGATCAATGTGCAGGGTTATAGGTTTTTTTGTTGCTTTATCCCAACCTTGAACTACCCAGGTTGGGATACACACCCACTGTGGATAATGACTTTTGATGCTCCTTGCGTGAGCATGCTGCTCCTGCAGTCACGTGCAAGTAATTAAGGTTGACACGGCCAATTACATAAAGTATTTAATCCACTCTGCTAAGGAAAGTCTGGCCCTCTTACGAGCTTGCCTGCGTTGTTGTTTCAATAGCCTACTTCAGAATTAAACTCGATTCAAATCAGTCGATATTCAACTTATTTTCTTTATGATAAGGGGGGTCAAGACTTGAGGAAATGTGTTAAATAATAAAAGGCCTCGTTTTTACGGGTAATGACATGACAATTAAATGAATCGTCTTACTTTCAAATACTCATTTTCTGATCTCAAGTCGTCGTTTTCTCTGACCAGATCCTCGTGCGTCTCGTCCACGAGCTCCCCGGTCAGTTCTGAAAAAGACAGGGATGCTACGCTGACATTCAGCGAAGGAAGAAGAGACCCTCCGCATCCAGGATAATGGTTTCCATCCCTACCAGAATGCATGATGGAATTGTCATGTGATATGTCTATCCGTGTGAATGGGTTGCCAACAGTACTCATATCGGATACACTGTTTAAAGCATTCCCACTCAGCCTGTCACTATTTGCGTCTCCGTCTCGAACACTTGATCCAGTCTCGCTGCTTGGAGACAGAGTGTCCGCAGAAAGTTGGTTTTCCTCTGATGCAGTCAGAAATCCCTCCGTGCAGTCAGACATTTCAGAACTGCTGTCCGAGGATGATAGCTTCCCCGAGACGCAATCTGAGTCCTTGCTCAAATCCCCCGAAGCATTTCTGGCATCAGATAGTTTCTTAAGTGTGCTTTGATTCTTTTGGCACTCGGTAACGGATGGCACGCCATTTCCTGTACACATCTCTTTCTCCGATGTAATCTCATTCCCTTTGCCCACGACGCGCCGTATAGTCCCGGTTGACCTGGATGAGCCTTGAGCATCTTTGGTTTGCACACTCGATGGGGCTCGATTCTTCTTCATGCTGAAAACCTTTTGCGCCTTGGGCTGTCTTTGTCCTCGGTGCGCCTGTTTTTGCACGGGACTGTCACCATCCCTGCTGTTCATTTCTTGTCCGTTTTTATTGAAAGGAGTGCATAAAACGAAGAATTTCCCTAAATTAATCTATAAAGTCTATCATGTTTTGTTGAGTCCAACAAAATAAACATAATGGGTTATAACAGAATTGCCACAACTATTTTCTGTGGAAGCCAAAATCCAGACTTTACGCACAGAGCGCGCATGAACAGAATACGCTGTGGATCTCTCCTTCTTTCGGTCAGTCGATCAAGTGGGCTGTCACACTGCTTGATTTAAACCGGGCCAGATATTTAAGCACACCCCGCCCATATTTTACTCGTGCACTGTGGCAAATTATGGGGTGCGTCAATGGCATTGCCATTGGAATCCCAATTTTAATTTATTCTGTTGCTGTGATGGGCTACATTTTGCCATGGAAACAGTTTATTATTTCTGGACAGATGTATGGGAAAATGAAAAAGCCCATTCAACGTGTGTAGTAGGCCTACTCAATTCAGAGGCCTTATTCAATTCAGCCCCGTCTGCTGAGGTCCAGTGCGCCCATGTTCCTTTTTTTTTATCAATGACGCCATCACGTGGCCAGAATAGAAATTAAAACATTTGCAACACTGACACTTGAACGCACACTTGTCAAGATAGGCTATCAGATCACGTGATTTATTATAGCGCTTATATATAGCACCCGTTATCCTGGCCTTTTTTAGTGTCTTGTCCGCGGAGAGGCACTGTAGTCCATCCTACCCATCATGCATCACTATTCTTCCATTGGACATAATGGTAGGAGGGTCAAGAGATTCTTCTGTGCAAAAAAAATTCAAGTCTAATGTCAATCATTTAGGATATTGTCCATTAAAATCTGAATTTGAACTGGCTTTCCAAGTAAACAGCTAGACCTATATGAACCATTACCGTTCAATAGGGTCACAATGGAAATACTTAAAAAAACTTTTTTGTGTCATCTTCGACGATTTTAATGGCATTGTACTGTATCCACGTGTGGTTTTACTGTGTTTAAAATGGTCAAATAAATCAAGTAAAATAACATATTAGGCTTCTGAATAGATACCCATATTAGGCTATATGGAATTGGTGTCCATCACTAAAATCTCTGAGAATCTGGTGCATGTCTTACTGATCAATGCATCAATTATTTTTAGACCTTTAGTCGTTCTATCCATTCTATTTCTATTTTTCTTGCACTGTCTATGATAGGACTAGAAACCGAGTTTGGGATTGGTTGACAGGCCTATCAGTAGCATCGTCCTTACCGCCCACTTCCGCCCCCTAGAGTTCTTCAAGCCTAGTACACTGTTCGTTGTTTATGTTTTGTACAGCAACACATTTGGACTTTGAAACGCTGGTAAATCACATTTACTACATTCCTTCAATTCTTTACATTGTATTTAGGCACTTCCAGTCGTTAGCTGACGTTTGCTAGTCGTTTGAATGTTTGATCCAGCACCAGCTCACTTGGCGCGCAGTTGTCGCAAAATCCAAAGACATTGGAGTAACTGGCTGGTTGGCTAACATTAGCTGTAGCTGGCTACAGTAGTACTGTAACGTTAGCTAGCTAGTGGTCCTAGTTGCTAGCCAGCCATCACAGCTCAACAAGCTAGGGTATTTCGCAATAAGTAAATGGATTTTCTCATGGATAAAAAATAACTAAAATTGTATCAATAACTGTAACTATTTTCGTATTATTTTTCTTGTGCCACTCACTGATGGATGGTAATGTGTGTTTTTGTTTCCAGGTGTCTGTGAGGCTTGGATAGATAGCCTGAACCACAAGTACTCGGCCAAAAAAGAAAGATATGTTTTGAGTGACGTTGCACAATACTGCTCAGAATGAACAGCGAGGAAGAGTTCTACGATGCTGAGACAGGTGGATGCATGCTTTAGAAATGTAATTAAAAATACATGAGCTAATTGGTGGGAGAATAATAGCTATGTATTTATAATAGCAGACGCCCGTGACTGTCTAAGGGGACTTCTTAGTGTGTGTGACCCTTTTTTGTTGTATTTCTCAGGTCTTGAATCAGATGACTCTTGTGAGGTCAATTTTGAAGATGCCCAAGTGTATGGCAGCAAGCATTCATCCAATGCCAGCACACCTCAGGGAAATGGAGTGTGGGAGCGCAGGTAAGGTTGCAAAGGAAAGATCTATGTCCTGTAGCATCACAGTTTGCATGTGTATTCAGTGCCCATAGTTTTTGTGTTGGTGTTTATTACAGGAAAACCCTGCCTGCTCCAATGATCTCCAGATGTGACTACAGTGTATGGGGCATACTAAAGAAATGCATTGGCATGGTGAGGACGTAGCTGTAATAAGTTTAAGATGTCTGCAACACTTCTATGCCCCCAACACCATCCACTATACAGACGCACAAACAGAAATCATAACAAAGCTACAAATTGGATGACATTCTGTTTTAGCCACATCTTACAGAGGAGTTCACACAAACGGTTTAGGGTAAATGTAATAAACAAGCTATTTATTAATGACACTATTAATTTGTTCTTTGCTGCGCTTACACAGGAGCTGTCCAAGATAACGATGCCCATCGTGTTCAACGAGCCCCTGAGTTTCCTCCAGAGAATGTCAGAGTACATGGAACACACTCACCTCATCCACAAAGCCTGCATCCTGTCAGACTCCATAGACCGCATGCAGGTAAACAAAACAGATGGGATACACTGACACCCTCCCCTCACAAAGCCTATTGTTGTACCTGCTCTTACGGGGCTCACATAATGACAGACTTTGTTTTCTCCTGTGTTATCTCTATCAGGTGGTAGCTGCTTTTGCAGTTTCTTCTGTGGCATCTCAATGGGACAGAACTGGAAAGCCATTTAATCCTTTGCTGGGAGAGACCTATGAACTCACACGGTACAGTTCGCATTTTTCAAAAGAGTATCATACTGTACCTCTTTTTCTCGAAACCTTTTTGAGATTCTTATTGATTTCAGAGGACAGTTTAAATAAGTCGAATCTCTTTGGATAATCTATTTATTGAGGTGTCGAGTATGCTCTTTTTAACATGCTATTTGTCTGTCTTAGTGAGGACGAGGGGTACAGGTTGATCTCAGAACAAGTGAGCCACCATCCACCTATCAGTGCCTTCCATGCCCAGTCTCTGAAGCAGGAGTTTGAGTTCCACGGCTCCATCTACCCCAAACTCAAGTTCTGGGGCAAGAGCGTGGAGGCGGAGCCTAAAGGCACCATGACACTGGAGCTGCTCAAGTGAGTGACTGCGTGTAAGAAAGTGTGTTCAGTATGTATGTTGACATCTGTGTGTACTAAGCACACATCCAGACTCTCTCACATCAACTGCTAGTGACCTAATAACAACTTGTTTTGTTTCAGACATAAAGAGGCGTTTACATGGACAAACCCTCTCTGCTGTGTACATAACATCATCATGGGAAAACTCTGGATTGAGCAATATGGAACTGTGGAAATAGTCAACCACAAGTAAGACAGCAAATGCCAAACTTTTATTCAGAACAAACGTTTATTATGATTTATTTGATTGAATCTACTACAATAAGTCAATATTCTCTCTCCCACCTCTTCTGATTGGTCAGCACGGGGGACAGGTGTGTGTTGAACTTCAAGCCGTGCGGCATGTTTGGGAAAGAGCTGCACAAAGTGGAGGGCTACATTCAGGATAAGAGGTGTTAGAACAATAGAGTCAAATATCATCAGCCTTAACGAGCCCACAATTAGTCATTTGTTAAGTCATAGTAATACACTACTTTTCAAAAGTTTGGGGACACTGAGAAATGTCCTTGTTTTTGAAAGAAAGTTGTTTTTTTTGTCCATTAAAATAACATCAAATTGATCAGAAATACAGTGTAGACATTGTTAATGTTGTAAATGACTATTTTAGCTGGAAACAGCAGATTTTTAATGGAATATCTGCATAGGCGTACAGAGGCCCATTATAAGCAACCATCACTAATGTGTTCCAATGGCACGTTGTGTTAGCTAATCCAAGTTTATCATTTTAAAAGGCTAATTGATCATTACAAAACCATTTTGCAATTATGTTAGCACAGCAGAAAACTGTTGTGCTGATTACAGACGCCTCACAAGTCCTCAACTGGCAGCTTCATTAAATAGTACCCGCAAAGCACCAGTCTCAACATCAACAGTGAAGAGGCGACTCCGGGATGCTGGCCTTCTAGGCAGAGTTCCTCTGTCCAGTGTCTGTGTTCTTTTGCCCATCTTAATCTTCTCTTTTTATTGGCCAGTCTGAGATATGTCTTTTTCTTTGCAACTCTGCCTAGAAGGCCAGCATCCCGGAGTCGCCTCTTCACTGTTGACGTTGAGACTGGTGTTTTGCGGGTACTATTTAATGAAGCTGCCAGTTGAGGACTTGTGAGGCGTCTGTTTCTCAAACAAGACACTTTAATGTACTTGTCCTCTTGCTCAGTTGTGCACCGGGGACCTCCCACTCCTCTTTCTATTCTGGTTAGAGCCAGTTTGCGCTGTTCTATGAAGGGAGTAGTACATAGCATTGTATGAGATCTTCAGTTTCTTGGCAATTTCTAGCATGGAATAGCCTTAATTTCTCAGAACAAGAATAGACTGACGAGTTTCAGAAGAAAGTTATTTGTTTCTAGCCATTTTGAGTCTGCAATCGAACTCACAAATGCTGATGCTCCAGATACTCAACTAGTCTAGAGAAGGCCAGTTTTATTGCTTCTTTAATCAGAACAACAGTTTTCAGCTGTGCTAACATAATTGCAAAAGGGTTTTCTAATGATCAATTAGCCTTTTAAAATGATAATCTTGGATTAGCTAACACAATGTGCCATTGGAACACAGGAGTGATGGTTTCTGATAATGGAACTCTGTATGCCTATGTAGATATTCCATAGAAAATCTGCCGTTTCCAGCTACAATAGTCATTTACAACATTAACAATGTCTACACTGTATTTCTGATCAATTTGATGTTATTTTAATAGACAGAAAATGTGCTTTTCTTTAAAAAACAAGGACATTTCTAAGTGACCCATGCTTTTAAACTGAAGTGTATGTAATCTGTTATGCATTCTGTCAGCATTGAAATACAATAACGACTGCATGTTTTAAGTTGTATCTCACTGTTTCGTGTGGTTGTTCCTAAATGAACTTTGGTTGCATTGTTTTGGGAACAGTAAGAAGAAGCGACGTGTGCTGTATGGGAAGTGGACAGAGTGTATGTACAGTGTGGCGCCTAAGGTGTATGAAGCCAACAAGAAGAAGAAGACAGAAAAGGGAGATGCTAAGAAAAATAAACCGGTGAGCACTCAGAAGTGATTTGTCCAAGAACCGGCCCAATGGCAACAACAAAAAGGTGAAATCGTTTTCCTAAAATTGTGTTTCTTCCTTTCACATAAACATGCAGTGGCTTTAGGTGAAGGTATTGGTGATGGTCTTGTAAGTACTGTAGGCATAGTGTGCTACAGCAGTTCTAGTTATGACTGATCTATAGTGTATTATGGTAGATGGCTCTTTATGTTGCTTTAAAGTTTGTGTAAATGCAACTGTCTGTAGTTTATAGTAGACTAATGTGCATAGTCTTGTATGTAGGAGCAAAGTGCTGGAGAACAGGAGACTGAAGATGTGCCTGGGGGTCAAGAGACCGTCTCTGTGATAACAGGAAGTGCCTTATTGTGGAGAATAACCCCACGACCTGCACATTCTGAAGAGGTAAAAACACACACACACACACACACACACACACACACACACACACAGGGAGCCATTAGGGATATGGTGTTTCTTACTGTTTCTCCTGTGTACCTAATTAACCCTGACTCTCATCCTTGGTCTCTGTGGTATAGATGTATAACTTCACCAGCTTCACCATGACACTGAATGAGCTGGAGCCTGGCATGGAGAGGCTGTTGGCACCCACAGACTGCCGTCTACGACCTGACATCAGAGCAATGGAGAATGGAGACCTGGGTAATGACTCACATTGAAACACAGACGTGCGCACACACACGATGCAATAACAACATTCAAGATGAATCGATAACCAAACAAAATGGAGCACATTGGTTTGTATATTGCAGACACAGCAAGTGTAGAGAAGGACAGGCTAGAGGAAAAACAGAGAGCTGCACGCAAGGAATGTTCCAAGGATGAAGAAGAGTGGTCAACCAGGTGTGTTCGCTAGGCAACAATAATAAGTATACGTATGCCCCGAGATGTGAATGTGTTGTCATGTTACTATAATCCAATTTTGATTCAATAATTTCCCTAAAACAAATTCCTGTACCATTTCTTTTGGACTTTACAGGTGGTTTCGGTTGGGAACAAACCCTCACACAGGAGCCCAGGACTGGCTGTACACAGGGGGATATTTTGATAGAAATTACACAGACCGTCCCAACATTTACTGATGGGGTAGGAGGGACTAGAAGGGTTTCCATCACCACCCATAGTAGATTGATGTATGCCTGATTATCCTGTTCTCAGCCTTAGAATGTTAGGCAGCTGAGCCCACAATTATTACAGTTTTCCCAACCTAGACAAACCTCTCCCGCAATACAACAACGGAATCAAGAAATTAATATGTATGTGACAAAAATTATTTAAATCCCGTTTTGCAAGTGACAAAGGGAAAATTTGAGCATTGTGAAAGACTTAAAATCGAGGCTAAGGCGGTTAGATAAGAGAATATTCAGTCTTCCTAAATGGTTTGGGCCGCCTGGCTAATTAACTGGAAGAATCCCACTCATCTCTGATGGTTTTATTTATTGTACCCATGGCTTTATGAAACTATGTCTGATAATGTGACATTTGTGGGGGTGGCCATTGTTCAGCAGTGGAATAGTGTACTATGCTCTGATCGACATACATTATCATGTTGAGCTAGATTGAAAGGAGGAGTTTGTACATACTCACTGTACAAACACAGTTACATTCAAATATCAGGCTTCATTCACACTTTTTCCATAAGTTCTGTGAATATTAAGACTTTTTATTTGAGATGTTTCTAAAACATGATGTGCACATTGTTAACGTGCTGGTTCATTCTTTAATATTAAGGATTTTAACGTGTTGTTTTGTGACTAGAAGTCTAGAACTAAAAGCTGCTAATGACCATGTTTATACTAACTTAGTAAACTAAGTATTATTTGTAAATGATTGTTATGAAAACTGTAACAAATGCAGATGATAATTTGGTGTGGCGTGTGTGTGTGTGTGTGTGTGTGTGTGTGTGTGTGTGTGTGCATGGTCACCAAAACAATTCTTTACACAAACGAAAGCCATACAACACTTGAAAGATTGTTTTTCCAAATTGCACCCCCTTTTTCATTACGTAAAACTCTGGTATTGATCACAGCGACATTAAATAAAATGGAGCACCTTTTAAATGTTAGCCATCGTAAATCTATGCAAACAAACAGTACCATTTTTGTCTGTCTACTGCACAACTAGAAGACATAGAATGTGAAAATAAACAAACACCACTTATGGGCCTCCCTCATTGGTATCTGACCGCTGAAGATTCTGTGCTGAACATACAGTACTTATAGATTTGTGAGGGTGTCATACTCCGATGGGATAGCACTAGTTATCTCTTAACACTACAATCTGAGTATGCTTCCAGTCCTGTGCACAGAATGATGGTATCTGACCTGCTTCCCCCACCCTCACATCTTCACAACACTTATTATCTTTTGTTACCCTTCATAATTGTTTTTTTTTTATATATATAGAAGTAGGCTACGTTTGGCATGTTTGTAACATTGTATCCCCTCAGATATTGATAGGTATCATTAATTAGCTGTCAGGGTTATGGTGCACAGTGGAACACTCAAAGGTCTGGTTAGATATACTATATATGCGTACAAAAATAGGTGGACACCACTTCAAATTAGTGGATTAGGCTATTTCAGCCACACCCGTTGCTGACAGGTGTATAAAATCGAGCACACAGCCATGCAATCTCTATAGACAAACATTGGCAGTAGAATGGCCTTACTAAAGAGCTCAGTGACTTTCAACGTGGCAGCGTCATTTGTTAAACTTCTGCCCTGCTCGAGCTGTCTCTGTCAACTGTAAGTGCTGTTATTATGAAGTGGAAACTTCTAGGAGGAACAACGGCTCAGCCTCAAAGTGGTAGGCCACACAAGCTCACAAAACGGTACTGCCTTGTGCTGAAGCGCATCTGTGCTTGGTTGCAACACTCACTACCAAGTTCCAAACTGCCTCTGGAAGCAATGTCAGCACAAGAACTGTTCGTCGGGAGCTTCAAGAAATGGGTGACCATGGTCGAGCAGCCGCACAAGCCTAATATCAACATGCGCAATGCCAAGTGTCGGCTGGAGTGTTGTAAAGCTTGCCGCCCATTGGATTCTGGAGCAGTGCAAATGCGTTTTCTGGAGTGATGAATCACGCTTCACCATCTACCAGTCTGACGGACTAATCTGGGTTTGGCAGATGCCAGGAAAACACTACCTGTCCGAATGCAAAGTGCCAACTGTAAAGTTTGGTTGAGGAGTAATGGTCTGGGTCTGTTTTTCTTGGTTTGGATTAGGCCCCTTAGTTCCAGTGAAGGGAAATCTTAATGCTACAGCATATAATAATGACTTTCTAGACTATTCTGTGATTCCAACTTTGAAGCAACAAAGCCCCCGTGCACAATGGTTTGTCGAGATTGGTGTGAAAGAACTTTACATCGAACGCCTTTGGGATGAATTAGAACGTCGACTGTGAGCCAAGCCTAATCGCCCAACATCAGTGCCCGACCTCACTAATGCTCTTGGCTGAATGGAACCAAGTCCCCACAGCAATGTTCCAACATCTAGTGGAAAGCCTTCCCAGAAGAGTGGAGGCTGTTATTTAAAATATATATATTTAACCAGGTAGGCCAGTTGAGAACAAGTTCTCATTTACACCTGCGTTATAGCAGCAAAGGGGGGACCGACTCCATATTAATGGCCATGTTTTTGGAATGAGATGTTTGACGAGCCACATACTTTTAGCCATGTGTAGTCTTAACATTCTGTATACTCCCCTCATCCTAAGGGTAAAAAAAATGACCCACCTTCACTAAACCCCTAAAATAAAGCAGCTTAATTGAAATTTAAACCCCAAATCTATTTTGCATGAAGAAACAATCTGTCATTCATCACAAACTTGGAGAATATCTGGGTTTTCCCTCTTCACAATGCACAATCAGTGGACACCACTCGTTGTTATTACAACACACCTGTCATAATTGTTGTCTTTACTAAAGTAGAGGTTTATTATTAATATTGCTAAAGGTACTGCATAGGTGTAAACACATTTTTAAGCATTTTTTACCCTTAATAAGACAACGCTAGGGAGTTTTTCCTCTACACCTGCATTGCTTGCTGTTTGGGGTTTTAGGCTGGGTTTCTGTACAGCACTTTGTGACATCAGCTGATGTAAGAAGGGCTTTATAAATACATTTGATTGATTGAAATGTATACATGTCAGTCCTAGTCAATGTACTGGTACATATACTATTGTTTCTGTTGTTTTCCTGCACTTGTACGGAGCTTTTGCGAATTATTACACACATCGATCGCCAGGTTACAGAAACACGGCTTACTCTACTATATTGTGATGTTCTTACTGTACACTGGTAATTTGCAAAGAAGCAACATTTATGAATTAAGTATCAGGACCCATAATTGAGAATGTTGTGTTTGTTAATGATGTCAAAAGATGTCATTTTGATTTCACTTTCGAATATAAAGTCTAGAAAATGTGAATGTACAGTAAAATAAAGTTATTATATTCTATATCTGGCTGAACAGCACAAAAAAAATGTATTGTTTAAAGGTATAACATTGACGCATGTTCTAACCAATCACAGTCATGCAATGGTGGTAGTCAGCCAATCACAATCTTTTTCAGAAAAGTTTTGTTTCACCCTCCTGTCAGATTGTTTTCTGCTCTAGTTGATGACTGTTCTCCTAGCAGCAGGATATTATGCTGGCAGCACGATCACAGATTTTCCTTCTTCAAAATAAAGATTTCCTGCAAAGACATGCTAAACTTTGGAAATAGGTTTTTTTAGTACTCTAGTGCAGTTCAACTGTTTTTCACAGAATTGCAACCACCTTTGAAAAAATAAATGGATAATTTGACAAATTTTATTTTTTATATTGCATTATTTATGCCAGCATTTCTTTTGAAAGTTTACACAAATGCTGGTATGTTGAAAGGTATTGTGTAGGCTATATTTAAAGAAATACACTTTCAATAAAATACAAATATATGTTTTTGGAACTACTCAATAGTCTGCTAAACCTAAATTGGTCTCTTGTGCTGGGCAACAGGTTTAATACAGAGTGGTGGGGACTCCTTACTCCACCCACTCCATTTACTGCAATGCAATACTCGTAATATGGGATACTTATTGGCCTGTAAAGAAAAAACTTTACTACCTGTCTCAGCTAAAGTAGGGTGGAAAATACTCCGTAGGGTGTCCCATGTACAGTCTATTACAGTTTATGGCATTGGGGGCTATGTGGTGGAGATGGAGAACGGTGTTGCTGGATTTGTACGACACAGTCCCCCCCAAAGAAACTACACATATTTGGTCAGTAGAGACCCTACAGAAAAGTTCTCTCTCTACAAACCAATATGTATCCCATGTGCAGTCTATTACAGTGTTATGCATTGGGGGCTGTGTGAAAAGCCAGCAGCAGGCCGTGTGACACATCCCCCTCAAAAACCAACCATATTTGGTTAGTAGAGACCCAACTGAGTATTTTCCATCCCACTTTAGCTGAGATAGGTAGAAGAGTTTTCTCTCTACAGCCCAATATTCTGAACATACCAGTGTCAAAAATGTATTATTTCATTATTGGTCTTATTTTTTTATTTTATTTTTTTGTATTCGTTTTTATAAATTACTCATTGGCTTTTCTTGTTGGCACAATACAAGTGGCCATTGATTAGAATTCAATATCTTTTGATTGAGTTATCCTCATTGCAATGTTTTGAAATGCAGGCATTTATTTTGAAGGTTTCCTCATTACCACAAAAACGTGATGTTATCGTTTGTGCTGCTGCTACTAGTCTCTAGTAGCTACTGGTGCAATCTGATTCCAAGGCCATCTCGCATCTTCGATCTCAAAGTAAAATGTAAGTTGGTGTTATATTTATTGCCTCTATTAGCTAAGAGAGTAGCTACGTTTTGAATTCAGGATAATAATGCAATTAAAGGTTCGATTGCTCCATCGTTTACATAGGTAGCTAAATTCGGTAACGTCGTTAGCTGACTCACTGGCTAACGTTAGCTAACGGAGTAACGGTAGGCTAGCAGCTAGCTATAAACTGCAAGCCAACGTTTGTCATAATCTCGCTCCTATTTGCACAATGCCAGATCATCATCATGTCGGGAGCTCTGTTTCCCAGTCTGGTGTCGGGGTCCCGCGGCTCCTCTAGCAAATTCCTGGTTGAGTTTCGGGCCGGGAAGATGACCATGAAGGGTAGCACGGTGACTCCAGACAAGCGCAAGGGACAAGTCTATGTTCAGCAAACCGACGACTCCCTCATTCATTTCTGTTGGAAGGATCGGACCTCTGGAAACGTGGATGATGTCAGTGGCACTTTTCTGTTGGTGCTGAAACTGCGCCACCATATTCTCTTACACCATCTCTCTCTATCCTTTGTGTTGTCATGGCTAACTAACCCTTGTAATGAATATGGTTGTCCCTGTTCAGGACCTGATCATCTTCCCAGATGATTGTGAGTTCAAGAGAGTGAACCAGTGCACTACTGGTCGGGTGTTTGTTCTGAAGTTCAAGGCTGGCTCCAAGAGGCTGTTCTTCTGGATGCAGGTGTGTATGGCAGTTTAAAGATACTAACTAGAGGTCGACCGATGAATCCGAATGGCCGATTAATTAAGGCCGAATTCAAGTTTTCATAACAATCGGCATTTTTGGACACCGATCATGGCCGATTACATTGCAGTCCACGAGGAGGCTGCGTGGCAGGCTGACTACATGTTATGCCAGTGCAGCAAGGAGCCAAGGTAAGGTGCTAGCTAGCATTAAACGTACCTTATAAAAAACAATCTTAACATAATCACATGGTTGATGATATTACTAGTTTATCTAGCTTGTCCTTCGTTGCATATAATCGATGTGGTGCCTGTTAATTTATCATTGAATCACAGCCTACTTCGCCAAACGGGTGATTTAACAAGCGCAAAAAGCACTGTTGTTGCACCAATGTACCTAACCATAAACATCAACGCCTTTCTTAAAATCAATACACAAGTATATATTTTTAAACCTGCATATTTAGTTAATATTGCCTGCTAACATGAATTTCTTTTAACTAGAGAAATTGTGTCACTTCTCTTGCGTTCTGTGCAACAGAGTCAGGCTATATGCAGCAGTTTGGGCCCCCTGGCTCGTTGCGAACTGTGTGAAGACTATTTCTTCCTAACAAAGACAGCCAACTTCGCCAAACGGGGGATGATTTAACACATGTGCATTTGCGGAAAAAAGCACAATCATTGCACGAATGTACCTAACCATAAACATCCATACCTTTCTTAAAATCAATACACAGAAGTATATATTTTTAAACCTGCATATTTAGTTAAAAGAAATTCATGTTAGCAGGCAATATTAAACTAGGGAAATTGTATCACTTCTTTTGCGTTCATTGCACGCAGAGTCAGGGTATATGCAACAGTTTGGGCCGCCTGGCTCGCCTTTGGGCCTCCCATTCGATAAAATACAGAACGGTTCTGTATTTCACTGAAAGAATAAACGTGATAGTTTCCGGATTTGACCATATTAATGACCTAAGGCTCGTATTTCTGTGTGTTATTATATTATAATTAAGTCTATGATTTTATAGAGCAGTCTGACTGAGCGGTGGTAGGCAGCAGCAGGCTCATAAGCATTCATTCAAACAGCACTTTACTGCGTTTGCCAGCAGCTCTTCGCAATGCTTCAAGCATTGCACTGTTTATGACTTCAAGCCCATAAACTCCCGAGATTAGGCTGGCAATACTATAGTGCCTATAAGAACATCCAATAGTCAAAGGTATATGAAATACAAATGGTATAGAGAGAAATAGTCCTATAATTCCTATAATAACTACAACCTAAAACTTCTTACCTGAGAATATTGAAGACTCATGTTAAAAGGAACCACCAGCTTTCATATGTTCTCATGTTCTGAGCAAGGAACTTAAACGTTAGCTTTTTTACATGGCACATATTGCACTTTTACTTTCTTTTCCAACACTTTTTGCATTATTTAAACCAAATTGAACATGTTTCATTATTTATTTGAGACTAAATAGATTTTATTGATGTATTATATTAAGTTAAAATAAGTGTTCATTGTTCATTCAGTATTGTTGTAATTGTCATTATTACAAATATATATATATAAAAATTGGCCGATTAATCGGTATCGGCTTTTTTGGTCCTCCAATAATCGGTATCGGCGTTGAACAATCATAATCGGTCAATCTCTAATACTACCGTTACGTAATCCACACCCCTGCCTCCTTTGTATATTTCTCTGCAGAGGAAGGTAATGTTATCAGCAGCTGATTGTATGAGAAAGTAAGTTCCTGATGTAATACACTTCTTTATATTTCCCTGTTGTAGGAGCCCAAAACTGAAAAGGATGAGGAGTACTGTCGTAAAGTGAATGAGTATCTGAATAACCCTCCCATGCCTGGAGCCCTTGGCAGTGGAGGCAACAGCGGGCATGAACTGTCTGCTCTGGGGGGTAAGGATTAAGGAAAGGGTGCACGGCCCAATGCACACACTCACAAACAGAGAGCAAAGGTACTGTGGCATGTTGACACAGGAAGATGACAATTGTTTTTAGCAATGCATTCTCAGAGATGATAGTTCCTTTCCCACTCAGCCTCTCCTTTGTGCATGATGTGTTGATCCGTTCTGAACATTTTGCATTCTTCCTCCTGTCCTAGGTGAGGGTGGACTGCAGAGTCTGCTCGGTAACATGAGTCACAACCAGCTCATGCAGCTCATTGGACCGACTGGACTAGGTGGTCTTGGTAAGTCTTGGCAGTCTGCAGAGTACTCTGTACAGTAATATTTTTACCCCACGTAGCAATGTGCTTACAACAGCTGACAGCTGGAGTGATTAAGAATGTGTTTTGGACTGGAGTACCTGACTTTATTGGGTCGTCATTAATTGCAACGTGTCTGAATGTGTCCACCTGTCTGTCTGTAGGAGGTCTTGGGGCTCTGGCTGGACCAGGCCTGGCCAGCCTGCTCAGTAGTGGAGGTCCTGCAGCCGGCAACTCCTCTTCAAGGTACCACAAGCCTACGGAGTCACTTCACTAATACATTAAATCATTGTGTACATTTATGCACTTTCTCTCCAGCTCAGACTACACATTTACTACTTATTAACCAACTTTTACAGATGGCTTATTCTACATTTATTACAAATTAGTTTCTCTCTTTCTGTTCCCTCTCAGTCCATCTCAATCTCCTGCTGTCACCCCCACCTCTACCTCCGCTGCCACCCGGCTGGGCTCCTCCCAGGTGCCAACCACACCCATCACCCCGTCTGCCACCAGTGTAGCGTCACCCATGGCCTCACCCACCATCCCGGTTGCCCCCTCCATCGCAGCCGGGGCAGCCAGCCCCACCCAGCCCATCCAGCTGAGTGACCTGCAGAGTATCCTAGCAACCATGAATGTACCTGCGGCTGGGCAGGGAGGTGAGGGACTAAACATATAAATTATAGAGCAGCGCACAACAGTGGACAGAAAGAGCAATTAAGAGTCTCTTGAATCATTTTACATGGGAAATAAGGAACTTTAGTCATGCTGTTACCAGTTAAATAAAAAACCTTGCAGCAGTAGATCCATGATCTAGCCCTCCGTATGTGTCTCTGTCTGTATGAAATATGAATGACTGACTGTTTGTTCTCGCTACAGTGGACCTGGCCAGTGTTGTGACCCCTGAGATCATGGCTCCTATCCTGGCCAATGCTGAGGTCCAGGAGAGGCTGCTGCCCTTTCTGCCGTCAGGAGAGTCCCTGCCTCAGAGCACCGACGAGCTCCACAACACACTCACCTCTCCACAGTTTCAGCAGGTATAACACACTGCTCTGAGTGTGTTGAGCAGTGCTCTCTTTCTGTGTAGAGTACACTAGAGCATTAGTTGTCAGACTGTGTAGCAGTGTTCTCTCAGTGCACTATTAGTATGGCTAGACGTGATCTTGGTTGCTTTTCTTTTAGCTACCGCTTGAGTGCCACATTTGGTCTACTACTGTGTGTACGACGTAAAGCAGGTATTATTCTCTCTGTAGGCCATGAGTCTGTTCAGCAGTGCCCTGGCGTCTGGGCAGTTGGGGCCTTTAATGAACCAGTTTGGTCTGCCAACAGAAGCTGTGGACGCAGCTAACAAAGGAGGTCAGTGTCCTGTATCTGCGTACAATACATGAACGTAAACTCAGGGGCCGTGTTTGTCTGTACGTTCCATTGTTTAAAGAGAACACAAGCATGCAGTCTCCTGCCTGTGCAGACATTCCTGCATAACATTGACATTAGTGTCTACCATTTTTAATAAGGATTTTCATAACATCATTACAGTTATTTCCTGCTGTTTGGGATCATGAGTGAAATTGAACTTTCCTCTATTCCAGACGTTGAGGCTTTTGCTAAAGCCATGGAGACAGACAGCAAGTCTGACCATGAGGATGACGCCAAAGACAAAAAGGATGAAGATATGAGTTTGGATTAGGACCCTCTGTTAGTTCCGTTTAACTTAATGTATTTTATTTAACTTATTTACTGGTTCTGAAGCTGTGGACCATTTACCTCTGTACATGTACTCAGAATAGAGATATTAAAAAGAAAAAGGCATTTAAGACACCCAAGGCTCTATTCAATCTCTCATGCTTCAGCGACACATCGAATAGAGCTCCTAACCTCTGCTGTTCATTTAGAACACATTAATTAAGTACATCCTCAGAGCTTGAATCAACTTAATGTTAAGCGTTTTCCCTGATATACTGCGAACCAGATTACTGCGGCTGGTTAGGACTTGGTAGACAAGTGACAGCTGCATGTGCCAATCTGCGACCTGAAGCTTCCTGACAAATAATAAAAAAGTCCAGACACATGGTCAGAAAAAAAACATTTGATAATTTAACACTACTTTTACAAAATTGAGACCATCCATAAAGCACAACATTTTCACATTCTAAACAAATGACGAGGTAATTTAAGCATACATTTGCAAAACGGAGACCAATTCACACCACAGCAGAAATGAGCAATTCTCCATGTTACTGTACAAAACGTTTTCTCCAAGATCACACACAATGAGATTCACATAACAGTAGGTCTGTCCAGATACTAAGATACATTAAGCAGTCTGCAATTTTCCATGATTTCCACAGGTGCGGTGGAACACTCAACAGCAACAAGACAAGTGAAATAAGCGGGAATAACATCTGGATAGGACAGATCATTATTAAACTGTGGTTTTAGGCACTTCTTACTCTATGTTGAGTGGCATGAGCCAACACTGATGAAAATAAATACACGAGAAATACTGTAAAATAGCTAAATACATGTAACTTTAGGACATTTCACACACAAATAACTGCTTTCTACCTGCACTCAGTCCAGAGATCTCCTTTTGTTTGTTTGATAAATCCCATGATCCCAGATCCATGGGGGGTGGGGCTTTATTTCAAAGATATTTCCTGAGAACTTAAAAATGACAACTGGCTCGTGGATGATCCAGCACATTGAACAATAAGGTAAGAAGTCTTATTGCAAATCCTATCCCTGGATGTTGACAGAACAGCAACCAAGTAATGATAGAAAGTTTGATTTAACAACCATCACAGAAGAAAAGTCATTTGTGGTCTAGATCGACACTGCCAGCAAATAGGCAGTGGTTTGCACAGTGAGTGTGGATTTAAAGTACAAAATTAAGAAGTTAAAAGCAGCTACAGTGCCAACCCAAGAAGGCAAATACAAAAACATCCAAGCTGTACAAAACCACAAGTTCTAAACAAATGATACAACGGAATGGCTGATGCTTCTACAGTATAGTTTAAAGTGGCACTCTGGCCAGCCCAGAACTCCCTCACAATCATATTGAGACTTTAAGACCAATGATTGATGTCATTTTCACAGCAAGTGAAGAAATAGTCATATCAACACACACACACACACAAGTGTGGGCCTATGTTTCATGAGATGAAATTAAAGATCCCAGACATTTTCCATATGCACAAAAAGCTTATTTCTCTCAATGTTAGCGCACAAATTTGTTTACATCCCTATTAGTGAGCATTTCCACTTTACCAAGATAATCCATCCACCTGACAGGTTTGGCATGTCAAGAAGCTGACTAAACAGCATGATCATTACACAGGGGCACCTTGTGCTGGGGACAATAAAAGGCCACAAAAAATGTGCAGTTGTCACAACACAATACCAAAGATGTCTCAATTTGAGGGAGCATGCAATTGGCTTGCTGACTGCAGGAATGTCCACCAGAGAATTTCATGTTAACTTCTCTACCATAAGCCACCTCCAATGTCATTTTAAAGAATTTGGTAGTACATCCAACCCGACTCACAACAGGGATGTAAAAAAAATGCACAACATTTGAGAGAAATAAGCTTTTTGTGCATAAGGAACATTCCTGGGATCTTTTATTTCAGCTCATGAAACATGGGACCAACACTTTACATGTTGTGTTTATACTTTTGTCATGTATGTATGTATGTATGTATGTATGTATGTATGTATGTGTGTATGCATGCATGAATGTATGCATGCATTCACGCACTGAGATATAAACAGTACCAGTCAAAAGTTTGGACACACCTACTCATTCAACTGTAGAATAATAGTGAAGACATCAAAACTATGAAATAACACATTTGGAATAATTTATTAACCAAAAAAAAAAGTGTTAAACAATTCAAAATATATTTGAGATGAGATTCTTCAAAGTAGCCACCCCTTTCCTTGATGACAGCTTTGCACACTCTTGGCATTCTCTCAACCAGCTTCATGAGGTAGTCACCTGGAATGCATTTCAACTAACAAGTGTGCATTGTTAAAGTTAATTTGTGGAATTTCTTTCCTTCTTAATGCATTTGCACCAGTCAGTTGTATTGTGACAATGTAGGCTGGTGTACAGACAATAGCCCTATCTGGTAAAATACAAAGTCTATATTATGGCAAGAACAACTCAAATAAGTAAAGAGAAACGACAGTCCATTACTTTAAGACATGAAGGTCAGTCAATCTGGGAAATGTCAAGAACTTTGAAAGTTTCTTCAAGTGCAGTCGCAAAAACCATCAAGCACTATGACGAAACTGGCTCTCATGAGGACCGCCACAGGAAAGGAAGACCCAGAGTTACCTCTGCTGCAGAGGATCAGTTCATTAGAGAGTTACCAGCCTCAGAAATTGCAGTCCAAATAAATGCTTCACAGTTCAAGTAACAGACGCAACATGATCTGTTCAGAGGAGACCGAGTGAATCAGGCCATGGTCAAATTGCTGCAATGAAACCACTACTACAGGACACCAATGAGAAGAGACTTGCTTGGGCCAAGAAACATGCGCAATGGACATTAGACAGGTAGAAATCTGTCCTTCTCAAATTTGAGATTTTGGGTTCAAAATGCAGTGTCTTTGTCACAGAGTAGGTGAACGGATGATCTCTGCATGTGTGGTTCCCATCTTGGTGCTTTGCTGGTGACACTGTCAGTGATTTATTTAGAATTCAAGGCACACTTAACCAGCATGGCTACCACAGCATTCTGCAGCGATACGCCATCCCATCTGGTTTGCACTTAGTGGGACAATCATTTGTCTTTCAACAGAACAATGACCCAATACACTTCCAGACTGTGTAAGGGCTATTTGACCTAGAAGGAGAGTGATGGAGTGCTGCATCAGATGACCTGGCCTCCACAATAATCCAACCTCAAACCAATTGAGATGGTTTGGGATGAGTTGGACCGCAGAGTGTAGGAAAAGGAGCCAACAAATTCTTAGCATATGTGGGAACTCCTTCAAGACTGTTGGAAAAGTGAAGCTGGTTGAGAGAATGCCAAGAGTGTGCAAAGCTGTTATCAACGGGTGGCTACTTTGAAGAATCTCAAATATAATTTGATTTGTTTAACACTTTTTTGGTTACTACATGATTCCATCTGTGTTATTTCATAGTTTTGATGTCTTCACTATTGTTATACAATGTAGAAAATAGTAAAATTAAAGAAAAACCTTTGAATGAGTAGGTGTCCAAACTTTTGACTGGTACTGTATCTGTGCGTGTTGTTTTGCTAGACATTACTGCACTGTTGGAACTAGAAACAAGCATTTCGCTGCACCTGCGATAACATCTGCAAATCAGTGTACGCAACAAATAAACTGATTTGAGCTATAAATGAGCAAAGATAACACCACCAGGCACCATTTACACATAAAAATGACTTTTCTGCATCTTTGGACAGTAAATTAAATTATTTCAAACTGATATGGCGACCATCAACATCAAAGCCTCCTCTCTGTGTGTACTTAAAGACACCCCCATTGGGATGCCACCCCATACCCAGTTTGAGCCATTTTTCAATAAATATTTAACTTGTACTGTTTGTACAAATAAACATGGTTTAAAATATATATTGATCAGAATGCAATACACACCACAGAAAGAAGTTTGGTACAAGTGGACACAATTAGAATCAAAACAAAGAAAAATCAGTCCAATATCTTTGCGGAAAATACTCTTAATCCGTCATATCAAGTCATATCAAGATAAAGAACAATTCAAAATAGATATTGAGCACCTAAACCATTTTTTCCCCCCAATTTGAATAAGGGACATGTCAGCTGGGCTGACCTGGTACACCTAAACATATTCTAGGGAAGAAGATGCATCCCTCCAGGTGATGATCCAGGATCAGCATTTCCAATCAATATCACCAGGACTTAAATATCCAAACTGGCCCAAGGCCAGTGATTCAGGCCACCTCCAGGCTCCAGCCTAGCCCTGCTGCACCAGCCTGCGGTAGTGCGGCATGACCTTGCTGTCAGGGAGGTAGAGCCCCATCTCCAAGGCAACCAGGACAGGGAACTCCAATGGAATCAACTCCCGGCGGTTTATACGAAAACGCTCCTCCAGCTTCTGCTCAACCATGGACAGGGGGGAAGGGGGGGGGGTTGTAGTGTTAAGATGGCTATGAATCTAACTACGATTACTAACAATTAATAGAGAACAAACTTAGTTAACCTGTGAGCAAAAGTACATGTAAGAAATTACTAAAATATACATGTAAGAATTTACGTCACTCACGTCAATCAGCTGTCGGACCTCCTGCTTCTTCAGATCACTGCTGATCTTGGCTGCCAGCAGGACGCAGGCAGCAGACACCAGCTTCCTGTTTTGCTTGTTCAGGCGACCCTGCAGCACCAGCTTCTCAAAGTACACAAAGGCCATGGCCACCGTGACTGGCTGCAGACTGCACTCCTCTCCCACCGCACGCATGTCCCGCTTCAGGCTGTCAAACAGGAGGTTATCAGTTACACATAGGTGTTCATGGTAGGCAGGTATTCAGGATTTGCATTTGTAAATGCATGGTTTGGAGACAAAGATACAAAGGGGAGTTTCAGAAATACAGTGGGGGGAAAAAGTATTTGATCCCCTGCTGATTTTGTACGTTTGCCCACTTAAAGAAATTATCGGTCTATCATTTTAATAGTAGGTTTATTTGAACAGTGAGAGACAGAACAACAACAAAAAATCCTGAAAAACGCATGTCAGAAATGTTATAAAATGATTTGCATTTTAATGAGGGAAATAAGTATTTGACCCCTCTGCAAAACATGACTTAGTACTTGGTGGCAAAACCCTTGTTGGCAATCACGGAGGTCAGACGTTTCTTGTAGTTGGCCACCAGGTTTGCACACATCTCAGGAGGGATTTTGTCCCACTCCTCCTTGCAGATCTTCTCCAAGTCATTAAGGTTTCGAGGCTGACGTTTGGCAACTCGAACCTTCAGCTCCCTCCACAGATTTTCTATGGGATTAAGGTCTGGAGACTGGCTAGGCCACTCCAGGACCTTAATGTGCTTCTTCTTGAGCCACTCCTTTGTTGCCTTGGCCGTGTGTTTTGGGTCATTGTCATGCTGGAATACCCATCCACGACCCATTTTCAATGCCTTGGCTGAGGGAAGGAGGTCCTCACCCAAGATTTGACGGTACATGGCCCCGTCCATCGTCCCTTTGATGCGGTGAAGTGGTCCTGTCCCCTTAGCAGAAAAACACCCCCAAAGCATGATGTTTCCACCTCCATGTTTGACGGTGGAGATGGTGTTCTTGGGGTCATAGGCAGCATTCCTCCTCCTCCAAACACGGCGAGTTGAGTTGATGTCAAAGAGCTCCATTTTGGTCTCATCTGACCACAACACTTTCATCAGTTGTCCTCTGAGTCATTCAGATGTTCATTGGCAGACTTCAGACGGGCATGTATATGTATTCTTGAGCAGGGGGACCTTGCGGGCGCTGCAGGATTTCAGTCCTTCACGGCGTAGTGTGTTACCAATTGTTTTCTTGGTGACTATAGTCCCAGCTGCCTTGAGATCATTGACAAGATCCTCCCGTGTAGTTCTGGCCTGATTCCTCACCGTTCTCATGATCATTGCAACTCCACGAGGTGAGATCTTGCATGGAGGTGAGATCTTGCATGGAGCCCCAGGACGAGGGATACAGTTCTTTTGTGTTTCTTCCATTTGCGAATAATCGCACCAAATGTTGTCACCTTCTCACCAAGCTGCTTGGCGATGGTCTTGTAGCCCATTCCAGCCTTGTGTAGGTCTACAATCTTGTCCCTGACATCCTTGGAGACCTCTTTGGTCTTGGCCATGGTGGAGAGTTTGGAATCTGATTGATTGATTGCTTCTGTGGACAGGTGTCTTTTTTACAGGTAACAAGCTGCGGTTAGGAGCACTCCCTTTAAGAGTGTGCCCCTAATCTCAGCTTGTTGCCTGTATAAAAGACACCTGGGAGCCAGACATCTTTCTGATTGAGAGGGGGTCAAATACTTATTTCCCTCATTAAAATGCAAATCAATTTATAACATTTGACATGCGTTTATCTGGATATTTGTGTTGTTATTCTGTCTCTCACTGTTCAAATAAACCTACCATTAAAATTATAGACTGATCGTTTCTTTGTCAGTGGGCAAATGTACAAAATCAGCAGGGGATCAAATACTTTTTCCCCCCACTGTAGATATAGACAGTGGATTTAAAAAAAATAGTGTGTTGACATGTTACATCTGTGTTCATTTCTGCACCTTCTTATCTTGCTGAGGGTCAGTTTGATATGGGGGAACTTCTCCTTGAACGTCTCATTCATGTCTTTTTTCAGGTCCGACGGCTTCACATACTCAATAACAGTCGTCTGGAAGACAGGGAACAAGATAAATAAACTTCAGTTAGTGCTAAACACAGCTGTTAGAATCTTGACTAGAACCCCACAATTGTATCATATTACTCCAGTGCTAGCCTCTCTACACTGGCTTCCTGTTAAGACAAGGGCTGATTTCAAGGTTTTACTGCTAACCTACAAAGCATTACATGGGCTTGCTCCTACCTATCTTTCCGATTTGTTCCTGCCGTACATACCTACACGTACGCTACGGTCAAAAGATGCAGGCCTCCTTATTGTTCCTATAATTTCTAAGCAAACAGCTGGAGGCAGGGCTTTCTCCTATGGAGGTCCATTTTTATGGAACATCCGACTATCCATGTGAAAGCGCAGACTCGGTCTCGACCTTTAAGTCTTTATTGAAGACTCATCTCTTCAGTAGGTCCTACAATTGAGTGTAGTCTGGCCCAGGGGTGTGAAGGTGAACAGAAAGGTACTGGAGCGACGAACCGCCCTTGCTGCCTCTGCCTGGCCGGTTCCCCTCTCTCCACTGGGATTCTCTGCCTCAAACCCTGTTACAGTGGCTGAGTCACTGGCTTACTGGTGTTCTTCCATGCCGTCCCTAGGAGGGGTGTGTCACTTGAGTGGGTTGAGTCACTGACATGATCGTCCTGTCCGGGTTGGCGCCCCCCTCGGGTTTGTGCCGTGGGGGAGATCTTCGTGGGCTATATTCAGCCTTTTCTCAGGGTAGTAAATTGGTGGTTTGAAAATATCCCTCTAGTGGTGTGAGGGCTGTACTTTGGTAAAGTGGGTGGGGTTATATCCTGCCTGGTTGGCCCTGTCTGGGGGTATCGCCAGACAGGGCCAAAGGTACTCCTGACCCCTCCTGTCTCCAGTATTTATGCTGCAATAGTTTATGTGTCGGGGGGCTAGGGTCAGTCTGTTATATCTGGAGGATTTCTCCTGTCTTATCCGGTGTCCTGGGTGAATTTAAGTTCTCTCTCTCACTCACTCACTCTCACCCCCTTCCGGAGGACCTGAGCCCTGGGACCTTGCCTCAGGACTACCTGGCCTGATGACTCCTTGCTGTCCCCAGTCCACCTGGTCGTGCTGCTGCTCCAGTTTCAACTGTTCTGCCTGCAGCTATGGAACCCTGACCTGTTCACAAGATGTGCTACCTTGTACCGGAACTGCTGTTTTCGACTCCCTCGCTCTACCGCACTTGCTGTCTCTAACTCTGAACGCTCAGCTATGAAAATCCAACTGACATTTACTCCTGAGGTGCTGACCTCTTGCACCCTCTACAACAACTGTGATGATTATGATTATTATTTGACCCTGCTGGTCATCTATGAACGTTTGAACATCTTGGCCATGTTCTGCTATAATCTCATCCCGGCACAGCCAGAAGAAGACTGGTCACCCCTCAGAGCCTGGTTCCTCTCTAAGTTTCTTCTTAGGTTCCTGACTTTCTAGTGAGTTTTTCCTAGCCATGGTGCTTCTACATCTGCATTGCTTGCAGTTTGGAGTTTTAGGCTGGGTTTCTGTATAGTACTTTGTGACATCGGCTGATGTAAAAAGGGCTTTATAAATACATTTGATTGATAAATATGAGAACTTTGCTTTCATCCTATTTATAGAGATTCCATGTAAGATATTCCATCATCTACGAGGGCTGCGTGTTCTGCATTATTTTCCAGAAAACGTGTAGAGCCCCGAGTTGATTATCCCTTTTATACCATGGCTATAATTTACCACTAGAAATGTTTTAATTTGCAAGTAGAAATGTGTTCAACATCCACTGAAGTAGCTAGCAAGTTGACAGTAGTTGCCTTAGTAACCAAATAGACTTGGTAGTTTAGCTAACCAAACCATCAGTCCTAGCTTGCTATTATGAAAATCAAATTCAACAATGCCAATAAATGTTTTCAATTTGACTTTCGCTTTTAAAAGCAGTCCCAACACAGAACATGTAAGATATATAGCCATTTAATTGTACCGTGTGTTATAGGGAAATAACATGCTCTAGAATGCCCTTCAAGCCAATCAGAAATAATTACTCAACAATGCCATGGTATAATATGTCATTTTTATTATGTGCAGTAAAGTTTACTAGTCATAAAATTGCTTTATTGTTTTAGTTTATAATGGTGCCACTGTACAAAATAAGTGTATTCTGGACTGTCAGCGTGTCTTGTGATGTATTGTCTAGTCAAAGTCATGTGTTGAGGTGTGTGTTACATGTATAATTTTATATGAATGCTTACCATATAGGATGCAAATATAAGAACTCTCTTGTGTCTCCCACAAGGCCACTGAGGGTCACTGAGTAGGTAGGGATCATAGTCTGCCAGGTCTTCTATACCTGTAAAAATGGGGATTAAATTGAATGAGAACACACACACACAGTAATGATTGCAAAAACAATTTGCCAGAGGAGAGAGAGAGAGAGAGAGCATGTAAGCCTCTTTTCCAGTGAAGTGGAGCATACTCGGGTCCTGTCCTATGGTGCTGTTGAGTCGAGACGGGTTGGTGTAGTTCTTCTGGCCATTGCCTCGGTAACGGGACAGGGGTGTCTGTGTTGTGCTGGGCTCTAGTGGTCCACTGCTCTTCGACCTCACCAGGGCGTTAGTTGGGAAAAGGAATCGGGCGTACGATACCGTCTGATGAGGAAAGACATGTTAACTATCACAAAGCACAGACCGAACGTACGTAATCGCACTCTCCAGTTCAACCTTACCTTTCCATATGCCCCTAGCTCCACCCCAAGGCCCTCCAGGCCAGGGAACAGGTCAAAGGCAACCCCAGAGGACAGCCGTTGTCTCTGAGCCTCCAGCTTTGGGTCACTGGGTGGGCAGGAAGACAAACTACTCATGTCACCATCATGCAGCTCCACATTAAAGCCAGAGATCATTATAACACAACTCCTTTCCTGAGGGCGATACATGACACCTGTAGTTGGTTGGGGTTGTGTGTTTGTACCTGAGGTGAATACATTCTCCATAGGGCAGCACTGAGAAAGCAGCACATAGAGACCGCTTGGCACAAATCAGCATAATCCTGCAGGACATAGATAGCAAGTACAGGCACACAAAACATGCGCAGTGTCAGGCTACAGAAACAGCATTAGTACTGCACTTATTAGTACAATAAGTACACAAGGCAGGCAATACGCTTGACCTCATCTTTACTAGAGGCTGTTTGCCTACTAATCTCACGGCAACCCCCCCTCCAGGTCTCTGATCACTACGGTTTCCTTTTCTGTCTCATGTTCCCCAACCCTAGCAACTCAGCCCCTATTCAGATAATCATGCGCCATTGCAATCGTTGCGCTCTCTCTCCCTCACTACTCACTCTTCTATCATATCATCTCTCCCTTCTGCTAAATCCTTCTCCCTTCAGTCTCTTGACTCTGCCTCTTCGACCCTACTCTCCTCCCTTTCCACATCCTATGACTCACACTGTCCCCTTTCCTCCCGGCCGGCGCGACCCTCTCCTCCTGCTCCGTGACTGAGTGACTCATTGCGAGTTTACAGAACAGGGCTGTGGGCAGCTGAGTGAAAACTTCCTGAGGACCTATCATCCTTTCACTCCCTCCTCACTACTTCCTCTGTATCTGCTGCTAAAGCCACTTATCCCACTATAAATTTCAAGCTTCTGCCTCTAACCCGAGGAAACTCTTTTCCACCTTCCCCTCCCTCGTTAATCCTCAACCCTCTCTGAGGACAACTTTTTCAAACCACTTTGAAAAGAAAGTTGACAACCTCCACTCCTCATTCACTCAGCCTATTGAGTCCACTGGTCTCACTCACACAGAACTACCCTATGCCTTGATCTCTTTCTAACCTCTCTACAGATTAAATCATGCGACTAGTGAGGTCCAGCCGCCAGACAACCTGCCACACTACCCCATCCCCTCCTCCCATTCCTCATCCCTGACCACTACCCCATCCCCTCCTCATCCCTGACCACTACCCCATCCCCTCCTCATCCCTGACCACTACCCC
The DNA here is from genome assembly GCF_901001165.1 of Salmo trutta. Taxonomy (NCBI): domain Eukaryota; kingdom Metazoa; phylum Chordata; class Actinopteri; order Salmoniformes; family Salmonidae; genus Salmo; species Salmo trutta. The sequence goes on along the minus strand of NC_042986.1, from coordinate 14,347,731 downwards.
ATCCCCTCCTCATCCCTGACCACTACCCCATCCCCTCCTCATCCCTGACCACTACCCCATCCCCTCCTCATCCCTGAACACTACCCCATCCACTCTTTCCATTCCTCATCCCTGACCACTACCCCATCCACTCTTTCCATTCCTCATCCCTGACCACTACCCCATCCACTCTTTCCCCTCCTCATCCCTGACCACTACCCCATCCCCTCCTCATCCCTGAACACTACCCCATCCACTCTTTCCATTCCTCATCCCTGACCACTACCCCATCCCCTCCTCCCATTCCTCATCCCTGACCACTACCCCATCCCCTCCTCCTATTCCTCATCCCTAACCACTACCCCATCCCCTCCTCCCATTCCTCATCCCTGACCACTACCCCATCCCCTCCTCCTATTCCTCATCCCTGACCACTACCCCATCCCCTCCTCCCATTCCTCATCCCTGACCACTACCCCATCCCCTCCTCCCATTCCTCATCCCTGACCACTACCCCATCCCCTCCTCCCATTCCTCATCCCTGACCACTACCCCATCCCATTCCTCATCCCTGACCACTACCCCATCCCATTCCTCATCCCTGACCACTACCCCATCCCCTCCTCCCATTCCTCATCCCTGACCACTACCCCATCCCCTCCTCATCCCTGACCACTACCCCATCCCCTCCTCATCCCTGACCCCTACCCCATCCCCTCCTCCCATTCCTCATCCCTGACCACTACCCCATCCCCTCCTCATCCCTGACCACTACCCCATCCCCTCCTCATCCCTGACCCCTACCCCATCCCCTCCTCATCCCTGACCCCTACCCCATCCCCTCCTCCCATTCCTCATCCCTGACCACTACCCCATCCCCTCTTTCCATTCCACATCCCTGACCACTACCCCATCCCTCATCCCTGACCACTACCCCATCCCATTCCTCATCCCTGACCACTACCCCATTCCAACCTCCCAATCCTCATCCCTGACCACGACCCCATCCCACATCCCTGACCACTACCCCATCCCCACCTCCCATTCCTCATCCCTGACCACTACCCCATCCCCTCCCATTCCTCATCCCTGACCACTACCCCATCCCCTCCTCCTATTCCTCATCCCTGACCACTACCCCATCCCCTCCTCCCATTCCTCATCCCTGACCACTACCCCATCCCCTCCTCCCATTCCTCATCCCTGACCACTACCCCATCCCCTCCTCATCCCTGACCACTACCCCATCCCCTCCTCATCCCTGAACACTACCCCATCCCCTCCTCATCCCTGAACACTACCCCATCCACTCTTTCCATTCCTCATCCCTGACCACTACCCCATCCCCTCCTCATCCCTGACCACTACCCCATCCCCTCCCTCATCCCTGACCACTACCCCATCCCCTCCTCCCATTCCACATCCCTGACCACTACCCCATCCCCTCCTCATATTCCTCATCCCTGACCACTACCCCATCCCCTCCTCATCCCTGACCACTACCCCATCCACTCTTTCCATTCCTCATCCCTGACCACTACCCCATCCCCTCTTTCCATTCCTCATCCCTGACCACTACCCCATCCCCACCTCCCATTTCTCATCCCTGACCACTACCCCATCCCATTCCTCATCCCTGACCACTACCCCATCCACTCTTTCCATTCCTCATCCCTGACCACTACCCCATCCCCTCATCCCTGACCACTACCCCATCCCCACCTCCCATTCCTCATCCCTGACCACTACCCCATCCCCTCCTCATCCCTGACCACTACCCCATCCCATCTTTCCATTCCTCATCCCTGACCACTACCCCATCCCCTCCTCCCATTCCTCATCCCTGACCACTACCCCATCCCCTCCTCCCATCCCATCCCCTCATCCCTGACCACTACCCCATCCCCTCCTCCTATTCCTCATCCCTGCCACACTACCCCAGCCCCTCCTCCCATTCCTCATCCCTGCCACACTACCCCATCCCCTCCCCCCCTCCCTGACCACTACCCCATCCCCTCCTCCCATTCCTCATCCCTGACCACTACCCCATCCCCTCCTCCCATTCCTCATCCCTGACCACGACCCCATCCCCTCCTCATCCCTGCCACACTACCCCATCCCCTCCTCCCATTCCTCATCCCTGCCACACTACCCAATCCCCTCCACACTACCTCATCCCCTCCTCATCCCTGACCACTACCCCATCCCTCATCCCTGCCACACTACACCATCCCCTCCTCATCCCTGACCACGACCCCATCCACTCTTTCCATTCCTCATCCCTGACCACTACCCCATCCCCTCCTCCCATTCCACATCCCTGACCACTACCCCATCCCCTCCTCCTATTCCTCATCCCTGACCACTACCCCATCCCCTCCTCCCATTCCTCATCCCTGACCACTACCCCATCCCCTCCTCCTATTCCTCATCCCTGCCACACTACCCCACCCCCTCCTCCCATTCCTCATCCCTGACCACTACCCCATCCCCTCCTCCCATTCCTCATCCCTGACCACTACCCCATCCCCTCCTCCTATTCCTCATCCCTGCCACACTACCCCACCCCCTCCTCCCATTCCTCATCCCTGACCACTACCCCATCCCCTCCTCCCATTCCTCATCCCTGACCACTACCCCATCCCCTCCTCATCCCTGACCACTACCCCATCCCCTCCTCATCCCTGACCACTACCCCATCCCCTCCTCATCCCTGACCACTACCCCATCCCCTCCTCATCCCTGACCACTACCCCATCCCCTCCTCATCCCTGACCACTACCCCATCCCCTCCTCATCCCTGACCACTACCCCATCCCCTCTTCCCATTCCTCATCCCTGACCACTACCCCATCCCCTCCTCATCCCTGCCACACTACCCCATCCCCTCCTCCCATTCCTCATCCCTGCCACACTACCCAATCCCCTCCACACTACCTCATCCCCTCCTCATCCCTGACCACTACCCCATCCCTCATCCCTGCCACACTACACCATCCCCTCCTCATCCCTGACCACGACCCCATCCACTCTTTCCATTCCTCATCCCTGACCACTACCCCATCCCCTCCTCCCATTCCACATCCCTGACCACTACCCCATCCCCTCCTCCTATTCCTCATCCCTGACCACTACCCCATCCCCTCCTCCCATTCCTCATCCCTGACCACTACCCCATCCCCTCCTCCTATTCCTCATCCCTGCCACACTACCCCACCCCCTCCTCCCATTCCTCATCCCTGACCACTACCCCATCCCCTCCTCCCATTCCTCATCCCTGACCACTACCCCATCCCCTCCTCCTATTCCTCATCCCTGCCACACTACCCCACCCCCTCCTCCCATTCCTCATCCCTGACCACTACCCCATCCCCTCCTCCCATTCCTCATCCCTGACCACTACCCCATCCCCTCCTCATCCCTGACCACTACCCCATCCCCTCCTCATCCCTGACCACTACCCCATCCCCTCCTCATCCCTGACCACTACCCCATCCCCTCCTCATCCCTGACCACTACCCCATCCCCTCCTCATTCCTGACCACTACCCCATCCCCTCCTCATCCCTGACCACTACCCCATCCCCTCTTCCCATTCCTCATCCCTGACCACTACCCCATCCCCTCTTCCCATTCCTCATCCCTGACCACTACCCCATCCCCACCTCCCATTCCTCATCCCTGACCACTACCCCATCCCCTCCTCCCATTCCTCATCCCTGACCACTACCCCATCCCCTCCTCATCCCTGACCACTACCCCATCCCCTCCTCATCCCTGACCACTACCCCATCCCCTCCTCATCCCTGACCACTACCCCATCCACTCTTCCCATTCCTCATCCCTGACCACTACCCCATCCCCTCTTCCCATTCCTCATCCCTGACCACTACCCCATCCCCACTTCCCATTCCTCATCCCTGACCACTACCCCATCCCCACCTCCCATTCCTCATCCCTGACCACTACCCCATCCCCACCTCCCATTCCTCATCCCTGACCACTACCCCATCCCCACCTCCCATTCCTCATCCCTGACCACTACCCCATCCCCACCTCCCATTCCTCATCCCTGACCACTACCCCATCCCCTCTTCCCATTCCTCATCCCTGACCACTACCCCATCCCCTCCTCCCATTCCTCATCCCTGACCACTACCCCATCCACTCTTTCCATTCCTCATCCCTGACCACTACCCCATCCCCTCCTCATCCCTGACCACTACCCCATCCCCTCCTCATCCCTGACCACTACCCCATCCACTCTTTCCATTCCTCATCCCTGACCACTACCCCATCCACTCTTTCCATTCCTCATCCCTGACCACTACCCCATCCCCTCCTCATCCCTGACCACTACCCCATCCCCTCCTCATCCCTGACCACTACCCCATCCCCTCCTCATCCCTGACCACTACCCCATCCACTCTTTCCATTCCTCATCCCTGACCACTACCCCATCCCCACCTCCCATTCCTCATCCCTGACCACTACCCCATCCCCACCTCCCATTCCTCATCCCTGACCACTACCCCATCCCCACCTCCCATTCCTCATCCCTGACCACTACCCCATCCCCACCTCCCATTCCTCATCCCTGACCACTACCCCATCCCCTCCCTCATCCCTGACCACTACCCCATCCCCTCCCTCATCCCTGACCACTACCCCATCCCCTCTTTCCATTCCTCATCCCTGACCACTACCCCATCCCCTCCTCCCATTCCTCATCCCTGACCACTACCCCATCCACTCTTTCCATTCCTCATCCCTGACCACTACCCCATCCACTCTTTCCATTCCTCATCCCTGACCACTACCCCATCCCCTCCTCATCCCTGACCACTACCCCATCCCCTCCTCCCATTCCTCATCCCTGACCACTACCCCATCCCCTCCTCCCATTCCTCATCCCTGACCACTACCCCATCCCCACCTCCCATTCCTCATCCCTGACCACTACCCCATCCCCTCCTCCCATTCCTCATCCCTGACCACTACCCCAGCCCCTCTTTCCATTCCTCATCCCTGACCACTACCCCATCCACTCTTTCCATTCCTCATCCCTGACCACTACCCCATCCACTCTTTCCATTCCTCATCCCTGACCACTACCCCATCCCCTCCTCATCCCTGACCACTACCCCATCCCCTCCTCCCATTCCTCATCCCTGACCACTACCCCATCCCCTCCTCCCATTCCTCATCCCTGACCACTACCCCATCCTCTCCTCCCATTCCTCATCCCTGACCACTACCCCATCCCCTCCTCCCATTCCTCATCCCTGACCACTACCCCACCCCCATTCCTCATCCCTGCCACACTACCCCATCCCCTCCTCCCATTCCTCATCCTTGCCACACTACCCCATCCCCTCCTCCCATTCCTCATCCCTGCCACACTACCCAATCCCCTCCACACTACCTCATCCCCTCCTCATCCCTGACCCTTACCCCATCCCCTCCTCCCATTCCTCATCCCTGACCACTACCCCATCCCCTCATATTCCTCATCCCTGACCACTGGCTGCATCCCCTCAGACTTCAAAAAGCCCTGAGTCACTCCTTTCCTCAAGAAACCAACATTTGACCCCTCTGATGTCAAAAAAACTACAGACCAGTATGCCTTCTTTCTTTTCTTTCCATAACACTTGAGCGTGCCGTCTCTGACCAACTATCTCACTATCTCGCTCAGAACAACATTCTTGACCCTAACCAGTCAGGCTTCAAGACGGGTCACTTAACCAAGACTGACATAGAGATGAGCACTGTGTCACAGAGGCTCACAGCACTGCCAAAGCTGATTCTCTCCTCTGTTCTCATCCTCCTAGATCTATCCGCTGCCTTCGACACCGTGAACCATCACATCCTCCTCTCCACCCTCAGGGACTGGGCATTTCAGGCTCTGAAGTTGTTCTTCCTCCTGGGGAAGGCCCGTCAGCTCCAAGACCGCTCCATCATGGTTGACAACTCCACGGTATCCCACTCCCAGAATGCAAAGAACCTTGGCGTGACCACAGACAATAAACATCAAAGCAGTGACTTGCTCCTGCAGGTTCATGCTCTACCACATCTGTAGAGTACGACCCTCTCTCACACAGGAAGCGTCGCAGGTCTTAATCAGCCCAACGTCTTCTCTGTCCTGGCACCCCAATGGTGGAACCAGCTTCTTCCTGAAGAGGAACTTTGAAGAGGACGTACAGACCGAGCAACTGATCCGAGAAGCCTGCAGAAACTGCCAAACAGGTCTTCTCAGGTGGGGACAAAGAGGCAGTGGCAAGTCCTGGTCCTGAGCCTCCAGTCAAGCGGGCGTAACTGGAGGATGAGGCCAGTCAAAGGACCAGCCCTGTTCCAAAAAAGCGGAAAGGGCGCACAACAGCTCCTGTCGGTTCCTCTGACAAGCTTGTTACATATAGCAATATGCCTAAGCCAAACATCAGAGTCCATAGCGCATGAGGGACCAAAATGGGCCCCTTCCAGACTGAATGAAGAGAGCACATTTGTTCTTGGGTCCAGAGCAAACAAGGCTTTAGGAATGGGTGGCACCAGAGGAAGGACTTACATCAAACATGCTGACCTCAAGTATACAGCCGATGCCCAGGACAAACACTGGTTGGCAGAGAGACAGCATATGAGAGCCACAGGTGGAAATGGCCCATCTTCTTATTGAAGAGTATGTCCAGGACCTGTCTCTGAGTAACGATTACAAACAGTAACGATTACAAACATTACAAACATTGCACTGACCTGAAAATGACCCCAGTTGTACTGAAGCATTTTACAGCTCCCGGGAAGATGATTGAGAAGATGCAGAAGGCCATGGAAGCCCAGAGTTCATGGAAGGAATAAAGTCCTAGACAGCAAAGGCCACCCTGTCCCTATGGGCCCTGTACAAAAGTAGTCCACTAAAGGGCACCATTTTGTGGGCGGCAGGTAGCCTAGCAGTTAAGAGCATTGGGCCAGTAACCAAAAGGTTGCTGGTTCGAATCCCCAAGCCGACTCTGTCGATGTGATCTTGAGCAAGACGCTTAACCCTAATTACTCCTGTAAGTCGCTCTGTAAGTCGCTCTGACTAAAATATAAATTAAGCTAAGACAGCAAAGTCCCTGACCATCTTCCAAAAACATGTTAAATAATCCCACAGCACCTCCCAAAAAATAAAAAACAATCACACTTGACTCTTTTCCCTCTTACTTGCTCAGACTTTGCTGATAGCTACACTACAAGGCCAAAAGTATGTGGACATCCCTTCAAATCATTGGATTTGGTTATTTCAGCCACACCGTTGCTGACAGGTGCATAAAATCGAGCACACAGCCACGCAATCTTCAAAGACCAACATTGGCATTAGAATGGCCTTACTGAAGAGCTCAATGACTTTCAACGTGGCACCGTCATAGAATGCCACCTTTCCAACAAGTCAGTTCATCAAATTTCTGCCCTGCTAGAGCTGACCCGGTCAATTGTAAGTGCTCTTCTTATTGTGAAGTGGAATTATCTAGGAGTAACAACGGATCAGCCACAAAGCAGTAGGCCACAAGCTCACAGAACTGGTGCTGAACCTCGTAAAAAATTTGCCTGTCCTCGGTTGCGACACTCACTACAGAGTTCCAAACTGCCTCTAGAAGCAACATCAGCACAAGAACTGTTCATCGGGTGCTCCATGAAATGGGTTTCCATGGCTGAGCAGCCACACACAAGCCTAAGATCATCATGCGCAATGCCAAGCGTGTTTTTCATGGTTCGGGCTAGGCCCCTTAATTCCAGTGAAGGGAAATCTTGCTACAGCATACAATGACCTTCTAGACAATTCTGTGCTTCCAACTTTGTGGCAACAGTTTGGGGAAGGCCCTTTCCTGTTTCAGCATGAAAATGCCCCTGTGCAAAGCGAGGTCCATACAGAAATGGCTTGTTGAGATCGTGTGGAAGAACTTGACTGGTTTGCACAGAGCCCTGACCTCAACCCCATCGAACACCTTTGGGATGAATTAGAATGCTGACTGCAAGCCAGGCCTAGTCGCACAACATCAGTGCCTGACCTCACTAATGCTCATGGCTGAATGGAAGCAAGTCCCTACAGCAATGTTTCAACATCTAGTGGAAAGCCTTCCCAGAAGGCTGGACGCTGTTATAGCAGCAAAAAGGGGGCCCAACTCCATATTAATGACCATGATTTTGGAATGAGGTGTTCGAAATGCAGGTGTCCACATACTTTTGGCCATGTAGTGTACTTTGAGGAAAAATGTACTTTCTATGAATGTGATATGTGGTTGTCCCACCTCGCCATCTTAAGTTGAATGTACTAACTGTAAGTCGCTCCGGATAAGAGCGTCTGCTAAATGACTAAAATATAAATGTTACCAGGACAAAAACATACTGTAAACAGCGTCAGCCAACAAAGCTACTTCAGCCAGTCAACCGCAGCACGAGAGAAGACATTTTTGAGTGAGAAACTACACAAAATGTGTATGCAACCAATGCTGTATACATCTGCTAACAGTTTACAGAGTAAGCTCAAAGCAGCTGTAAACAGCCAGCCATAGCACTTAGGCCTATCTATAAACAGCCTAAATCTACACACAGCCGCTAAAGGCGCCAGTCCTCACAACACACCAGTCAATAACATACAACGTCAGCCAGCGCCGCGGCCTCTCCTTTGGGATTTCAGCCTTGCAGCTAAAGCTCGGGCCAGACCTTGGATAAGAGAAGCTTATCTCACCAAGGGGGAAATACATACACTTTTTAAATCCCCTTTCTCATCCACTCCAGTGGTTTTACAGTTACTTCAATGCTCTGTATAGACTAAATACAAGTTCATAAGCAAAGACAGAATTGTTGGGAAACTGGTTATTGCCAGAGCCATATATTAAAGAGTTGGGCCACCTTTTAGAATGTTTTATATTGTTCCAATTCTAGACATTCAGTTACATAATATTATTTAAATATTTCCCCATGCTAATGGAGCACTAACATGGCTCCATATCATTTTGAAGTGTCATGTAAATGCACTATAATGCTCATTTTAGACATTACACCATGTGTACAAAACATTAGGAACACCTGCTTGTTCCATAACAAACTAACCAGGTAAAGGTGCTACCTTATGTCACTTGTTAAATCCACATCAAATCAGTGTAGGTGAAGGGGAGGAGACCGGTTAAAGAAAGATTTTTAAGCTTTGAGACAATTGAGACATGGATTGTGTATGTGTGCCATTCAGAGGATGAATGGGCAAGACAAAAGATTTAAGTGCCTTTGAATGGGGTATGGTAGGTGCCAGGCGCGCCGGTTTGTGTCAAGAACTGCAACGCGGCTGGTTCTTTCACAATCAACAGTTTCCCGTGTGTATCAAGAATGGTCCACCACCCAAAGGACATCCAGCCAACTTGACAACTGTGGGAGGCATTGGAGTCAACACAGGCCAGCATCCCTGTGGAACGCTTTCAACACATTGTAGTCCATGCCCCGACGAATCGAGGCTGTTCATGGGGCGCTAACATGGCTGCAGTGCCATATAAAAATGGTCACACAATGCAGAAACCTCAGTGTCCCAACTCTAAATACGTGGCTCTGGTTATTGCTAAACGATCTTACAACGTTCAGCAACATGCCATACTGTATTCGCATTTTTGACACATGATACACAGGAGACTATGGGCGTGATATTGTCTATGATTAAGTAATCTTCAGGTAGGGTGAAATGAGCGGGGTTCTAAAACTGTGTTTGCCTTGTTGAAACAGATTAGATGCATGTCTTATATGCATGTCCCCAGGGGAACTTTACTTTCTAAAGACAACCTAACAGCTGTAGCCGTAGCCCTATACTCACTCACGAAAACACATTGAGTAAGAGACAAAGTTCAACGGAGATAGAACAGGCTGGGTGCAGCCTGAGCGTGGTATTTCAGTCCCATCTTACATAAGGGGTGTTTTACTGTTATTGCCAGAGGGTTATATTTCCACAGGACACCTCTTTGGGTGTTTTGATTTGTTTCCAAGGGTGATTCAATTCACACAGTCCTGCTGTTACTCATTTAGGGGTCTAGCCAAGTGAGCGATCTAAGTTCCAGCAGGTCTCTTAGTTAAAAGCCAAATGTATACGTTTGCATTGCAACAGGGCTTAGTATGGAACTGGCTGTGAAGTTACTTCATGGAAAACACTTAAGGCCTTTGCAATCTTCTTCCCTCTGTTCTAGACATTACAATTATCAATTCATTGTAACTAATTGACTGTATGTCATGGAGTTCACAAAAATGCCACTTAGAATGCCTTTCTTGATCCCACTTACTGAGTCTACAGAAGAAAGTGTTATGTTTTGGTTGTCAATTCCATTAGAATACATGGTTTGCTCAACATCTTCTGCATTCTCATCTACTACTTTAACTCACCTGCTGCCTCTTGTGTCATATTGCCTCATACTCTTGATAAAGTGGACCTTCTTGGCCACCCTTGCGGGTCCTGGAGAGCCCGAATGATTCCGTGATCTACGACAAAATGGAGTACCCCAAAAAGATTTGTCAATTAAAAACATCAACATTTGTCATGTCTAATGTCTGGACCAACAGATAGCAAGCAGTGCCATATAATTTCTCAGTGAGTTGTAGAATATGGAAGTAAACCAAGTCTGTACATGAGGGGAATTAACAATGTTCTTGAAATAATAAATAAAGGAAGAACTTGTAGATTTCTATACATCACATATTTGAATAACAAAGCCAAAATTACAATCTTATGTGACAGGGAATTGAAGTCATTTAAGTAATTGTCTGTATTTTAAAAAGATGATCAGAGACAAGGAGAGAAAGACAGAAAAATGTGTGGGGTGGGGGAGGGAGAGATGAAAACACAGGACAAGGTCTGACTATTGTAATGTTTACTTACACAAACAGCAGATCATTTTGTTAAAATAAGCAACCCAATAAACAAAATATGTAAGAACTATATCAAATAATTGGATGAGCCTTTAGTTTTACTTAGGGATATACTGTGCAGCACTTGTAGCTGCCTGCAAGGTTGTTTTTTTAATCGGACCTTGACAGGCAGATACGATTTTCTCAAATGGGGCAGCTGACAATATAAAAATATATAATCATAATATTATTGCCTTGAGAAAAACGTTGCTTTTTTTAAACGACAATTTCGAAGGTAGGTCTAGTAAACTGTTCCCATTTGAATAACCATTGATATCTATAATGAAAGTACCTGTTGGCAATATGCGGAAGTAAGAACACCTTTATAAAATCAGGCCTATTCTGTCAAACGTTGAAACAGCCAATGTTTGTTACAATGAATACAAAAGCATTTAGTTACACCTACAGTCCCGACGGATGGTCATCATGACAGATCCCTGATTGTTTACCATCCTAATAAAAATTGAGTATCTAGATAATATGTCCCACCTTTGACGTGTATCCCCCGGCACGGAATTCAGAGTCAGGAGCACAGATGGCGATTTGGCAATTGGATTGAAGGTCTGAGGTCCAGAAATGGGGGACAGGGAGGTATCTGGGGGTACTATGGTGTCTACACCCTCAAACAACACCTCACGGCACCCCACAGCAACACTTGCGTCCGTGTCTGTAGACATACCCAAATTAGGTAGGACTGGGCTCAGTCCCCCAATCCCCGCCACAGTAGTAGCAGCGCCACCGGCCAAGTAGGGTGATACATGGGGGAAGGTTCCGTAGGTGCACGGTGAAAATTGAGGGTGTCCAATCGCCTGTGCCCCGGCGGCGTCTCGACTTCGGAGCTCGGCGGCGTCCTTTTGACCGAGGTTTCCATTGCTAAGACGATATAAAGGTCGTCCGTCTAGAGATATGTTGTTCAGGAAAGAAAGAGCCGCCTGTCTCCGTTGTGAGTCTTTACCTTTTCGCAGGTGTTCTTTTTGTGATTTGGCAGTATTACCGCCTGTTTTACACTGACGACCGCACGCAGCAGTCGCCATTCTAGTACTATAATGATTGATAGTGCGCATTGAGGAACGAATTTAGCCGGCGGGAGGACAACTCCACACCCACCATAAGAGGATTGGTTCAGACGTATCATTATGTAAATAAGTTCGTTCTAGCGGATTGGCTGTGAGATGTACACTGAGTATACCTAACATTAGGAACCCCTTTTGCCCACAGAACAGCCTCAATTTGTCGGGACTTGGACACTACAAGGTGTCGAAAGCGTTCCACAGGGATGCTGGCCGATTTTGACTCCAATGCTTCCCACAGTTGTGTCAAGTTGGCTGGATGTCCTTTGGGTGGTGGACCATTCTTGATACACAAGGGAAAGCGTTGCAGTTATTGGCACAACCCTGTTCAAATACACTTCAATATGTTTCTTGCCCATTCACCCTCTGAATGGCACACACACACAATCCATGTCTCAATTGCCCAAGGCTTAACAATCATTCTTTAACCAGCCTCCTCCCTTCATCTACACTGATTGAGGCAGATTTAACAAGTGATATCAATAAGGGGTCATAGCTTTCACCTTGTCAGTCTGTCATGGAAAGAGCAGCTGTCCTTAATGTTTTGTACACTCTGTGTATATATGCCATTTAGCAGAGGCTTTTATCTATCTTTATTTCCTGTGTGTATATGTTTTATGCATGGGGAGGAACAAACTATCCTGGCATCCAAAGCAATGCTCTACCAATGAAGCTTCAGAGGACCACAGATGCTAGAGAGAGATTTGTAACAACTGGTAGATACATCGTTACAATGGATAGAGATACATACTGTAGGTACAACGGAGAGATACATCGTTACAATGGATAGAGATACATACTGTAGGTACAACGGAGAGATACATCATAGGCATAGCCAAGGTATTGTTATACATTAGACCCTATGCATTTATTCAGCAAAACATTGGACATCTTTGGAAATCTTAACCAATATATTTCTACATCAATTATTATGGTCCTATTACTCATTTCATTTCACCAATCAGTGCACTTCATGGTAAGCATAGGGATCTTATTTATAATCGGCAACTATATTGAGAAGGTCGGTGATCATTTATATTGAATTACATTGTGCTGCAGATTTTAAATATTGTGCCCCTATATGAGATAAGAGTGGCTGGGAAGTGAACTGTTTTCTATTGAAAATTATGATAAATAATAAATAATTTTGTGGACAAAGCCCCACCTGGCCCAATGACCTCTGGCTGGACTCAGGTGCCAGCAGCCAACAGAGTAGTGTTTCATAATCCACTGATCCACTGCTACATGAGACAGGATTTGAGCTGTTTACCACTGGGCAATCTAATCAGAACAATCTGTCACTTTAGTAGAATGATTCGCTCGGTCTCTCTCTCCATCTGTTTCTGTCCGTCTGTCTAATTGTATGATTCACATTTAAACCATTCTACAGTAGTAGTTTGATAACTGTATTTAACTGACCTAAAAGATGGACTTCCAGTTCCCACATATACTGTACATGTATGTATATTTAGGATAATTAACTATATTTTGGATAACTGTGGATGCATTTGGTTTCTGAAAATCACACATTGAAAGAATGACTTGTTCATAGAAGGTAAACACATTGCTCTTTATTTTCTCAACAACAACATAATGAAAGTCTTTGTTCTTTTTTTCTGCAGTGACCAGCAACAGTCTGGAAAGACCAGTTTAAGGCTTTGATTCTGGTATGTGTGTTTGAGGTACAGCCCAGCCAAACCAGTATGGTTTGATGGATGAATCCAGACCAGAACACTGTATAAGTTAAGCCCTGGTGTTATACACAGACTCAACAGTTAGCACCAACATGGAGTCGTGGCTTCATAGTTCTGTGGCTATGTGGAGATACTGTATTCATCTGCGTGCTAACAGGAGAATTGAGTTAACTGGACAGCATTTAGAACTAACCCGTCAGCATCTTTCTACAACACAATATCATATGAACCCCAATGTACAACATACACATGGGCACGAACAAGCGCACCCGCTCCTCACATCAAATTGCTCCCAGTTTCAACCTCTCAGCCACATGGTTCTGTCTTCTTCTCCTGGATTTAAAGTTAGTACGCTCAATTTTTAGTGCTAGACAGATAGAACACTTATTTATGGAGCAATGACAACCTAGATACACACAAAGCACATACTGTATCATCATCATGAAGATTGAGAGATATCTAAACTATTTTATACACGGCATCCAGAGTCCAGACAAGTTAGACATAATATAGCAATCCATGGTGCAGCAATCCTGCACATTCCGTATCCAGCCTACTTCCTATCTGTTGTACTACAGGAATGTTGTTGTAATACCACACCAACTGTAGAAAGCATAGTGCACTGAACATTCACCTCGATCCATTTTTTTTCAATTTCCCTCGCTCTTTAGAAATTGTCCTATGGATTTTAGACAACTTATTAAGGCTTTGAGATTACTTAAACATGCATAAATAGCTATGACAAATCACACACAGCAGTAAGATATTCCATTGTCATCTTCAGGTCAAAGTAGCTGAAATAGATGGATATGTATTAAGCATACCCATGTGACTTATTTACTGTTATGGTGTATTATCATTATAAATTAACAGAAATATTGTCATAGGTATTCATATGTTTAGGTATTGTCTCTAATGGTATTTGTCTTGGCTTGAGAGGACATTATTTTGAAGCACGTTCATTGAGGATGGTTTCCCTCTGATTGACAGCTAGCCACAAAGCCCAGCTTCTCTTTCTGTGTCCCTCTGCATGTTCACTGATCCCTAACCTCTGACCCCTGGCCCATAACCGTCCCTGTACCATCCCCCTAACCTGAGAAATTATACTGACACCAAAATACACACCTCACCTAGTCGCCTACTTAACCCCACATTAGACATTGTGTCTCTGTCCCAGACCTTTGATGTGAAAACATTTGGACACAGTCCACCTCTCCCTGTCAGTGTACCCTTGATGCTTCACAACACCGACGGGCGACAGCAGAACTGGAGTAGAACTGATCCTCAGAGGGAGTTAGTCAGCTGTGTGCCACTGTGGGGCCTTACCGGCTGGCTGGAAGCCAGGTGAGTAACAGCACTCTCTGCGGTTCACACCGTGGTCTCATACTCCATCACCTCTGTGGGAGAGCCTAGACAGCGGTACTGGATCCTTGGTGTGACCGGAGCAGCACCCTCGAGCACCAGGATGGTCTTGCGCAGCCGGCGGTCGATGAAGTGGGCATCCCAGGCAGGGTACTTCTTCCTGGGCAAGTCAATACGGATGACTGGCCCCTCTGTACTAGGGGCGAGGGGTGGGAGAGTGGCCTTGACTCCTCTTTTAAGTGTTCGTACCAGAAACACGTCTGAATTAGCCCCTCCCATCTGCTCACGGTCTCCCCCTTTAGTCCTCTGCAGGGTCCTGGGGGGGCTCGCTACTACATCTGGAGGGAGAGAGGAAGCTGGGGAAAGGCAGGACTCCACTGCTACCTCCTCCGGCACCCCCCATCCCCACCCTGAGATAGGACCGTCAGGGTGCAGCAGGCAGTAGTATACAAACATGAAGAAGGTCCCCAGAGCGTAGCTACTGGCCACCATACACACTGTGAGCAGGGCATTGAAGTCTGACGTCTGTGGGGCGCGGTACAGATACCAGAATGTGGTGAGTGCCACGTTCTCAATAAATACAACCACACTGTAGACGAGCATACGGCAGCGTGTGCGCCCCTCCCTCACGCTAAACCAACAGAAAACATACACAATGCCGACCACCATGTTATAGATGATCTCCTCCCATTTGGACATGCAGAAGTCTGTTTCACCTTGAATGATCCAGAATGTCATGATGCACCAATGGGCCACAATGAAGATACCGAAGTAGAGCTGGAATACGGAGGCGAACAGGGCGAAGGCCATCGTACGGGCTCCGATGGTAAACAGGTGCCACAGGATTTGCACAATGACGGCCTTGTAGGACATGGGCAGCTTGTCGTCCCGGGAGTCCCTCAGAACCTTCTGGTAGGAGGCGATCATCCAGGACAGGGACACCAGTGAGGCAGAGGCTGAGAGGCCTGGAGAGAGAGATAGAGGCAGTGAGAGACAGGAGACAGACAGAGAGAGAGAGAGAGAGAGTGAGAGAGAGAGAGAGAGAGAGAGAGGAAAAGAAAAGTAGAGGTTTAGCAGTGTAAAAGGGCCTGGCAGTCATGAGATTAAAAGAACTCGCTGCTGAGCTGAGTGTCATGTGAAGCAGAACGCTCCCTTGTAGTCTAAGGAATGCTTCAGGCTGGGGAAACATTCCTACAATCCAGACCAGTATGCCAGAATGTGTGTCAGCTTTCACCCATCTTTGTGTAGGCATTTTTAAAGGAAGGATGTTGTGGATCGAAAATCTGTCAGTTCTGACTGAGTGATGCCACGTTTGGGGGAGTTTCAGAGGGTGATGTCACTAGTGAGGGATTATTAAGGTATAGGCATAAGCAATATAAATGGGTTTGGGTATAGAATGTGTCAAGATACTGGGTAGTTTGAGATGGTGATTAGTACGGTAAAGGACGTGTCAATGTCAAGGATAGGCCATCACAGTGGATTGTATTGGGGAGTTTGAGATGGTCATGCCACTAGTAATTATTAAGGTTCAGGACAGTATTTGTGTTCAGACCGTGACTCACCCTGCAGCGGGAGGACCTGGCTGGCCTGGACCATGATGCTTAGCTGCAGGACCAGCTGGGGGGCGCTCTTCAGGAAGGACTCCAGTAGGCGCAGCATGCTGATGTCAGCGCTCTCAAACATCATGCGCCAGTAGAAGTGACGGCGCTCATGGTCCCCACGCCAGCGACTCTGCACCCCCAAGTACAAGGCATGGACATACCTGTGGAACATCAGACAGGAAGAGGGAGGTGGGGGGATAGGGACAGAGAGGGAAGGGCGTGAGTATGATATTGGAATCATGTCACATTTTTTTGCGAGAGAAGAATCTCCAGCTATCATGAAACACTTCATATCAATCTGTTTTATCCACATGCCAGCACCATCCCAAGACGGATGGCTCATTGCAGCCTTAGTCCAGCCTCATTCTAGCAACTGAACTTTAAACTCTCCAGACAACCTGGGAGCTGTTACTCCATCCAGACAGAAAAACTGGTAATAGTTTGTCGTCTCTTAGTAGAGTGCCACTGAGCATGAATCGGTCTGGTCACTTCATCCTGTCCTCTCCAGGCTACAGAAGTGATCGCTTTGACAATATAAAATGATACTTTGTCATTTGACTTCAACCTCTCTAAATGTAGTGACTGTTTTTGGCATGCGTCATTACCTCTGACTGATTGTGTGAAAGAGAAATGTGTCTCTGTGATGGTGGAACAGGAACTAAATGTGGCTTGGTGATGGCTAGAGGGAGGATGGGACAAAACAGAGCCCTGTCCTATAGTATCTCAATGAGCCCAGTGAACCAGGAGGGAGTTAGTATAAGCCTTTCTGTTCTGGTTTCCTCTGCCTGGGGATGTCATATACACACAGCACACACATACATACATGCTATAGTGTCCCACTGATGATTATTCTCATTCAAAGTGATCCAAAAGCATCCTGCCATGCCACTCCCATCTAATATCATCCAAGCTGATTTAAATATAATGACAACATGCTTTGCTGACCCCAGAACAGCATCATTAGCCTTTACTCGCCTCTATCCCAGTGCACCTGTCTGTCTGTGTATCAGTGACAGTTCATTCCTGAGTTAACACCTGAGGGTAAAACATTCAATGGTAATCCTCTTTAATGTGCAGACACGCCAGTCCAAGACCAGCAGCATGGAACAGAGCACACACAGCAGCTTTAATGGCATTACAGCTAATGCCACTTTGCCTCAGAGACTTTCAATAGACTCCACAGACAGGACTCTACCGTGTCTCAATCTATACCAGGAAATAAAGAATATGTAAATCCTGCCCATGGAGTAATCTAAAATCGAATCAAAACAAATGTGATTTATCACATGCGCTGAATTCAACTGGCGTAGACCTTACAGTGAAACGCTTGCTTACAAACCTTTCCCAATGATGCAGAGTTTAAAGACACAGATGCAGTGAAAAAGAGCAGAAAACTGATTTTGCAAAGAAAGAAATGATGGTGTGGTTGCCTATTCAAATAGTGTTTCTACAGTAGATCATGTGCCGGCAGACTCATTCAAGTGACAGTGAATTGACCTAAAGGTCGATCCCTCACATGTAATTGACATACAGTTGCCTAGCTATGTAAACTTACTTTCTGTCCCAGGGGAACAATGATAGAGAGAGAAAGAGAGAGAGAGGGTGGGGGATAGAAGGACAGAGAATTAATGATTTGCCTTTGAGGTCCATATCACTGGCTGCTGTAAATACTATTAGCCTACCAATCTTCTCACTACAGTTCACGGCAACAGCTAGAGCCTGTCAAAACCAATCATCACAAACTATACTACTTCTGTATCTGTGGGTGATTCTGAAGACTATTTCTGTATCTGTGGCTGAGTAGACCTACAGAGCAATATATCTGCACTGTGAAATGCAATGAGGCTAAGATATATTTGTTACATCCTCCTAACATGTCTTGTCTATTTTTCACAATAGTTTTGGCATGCATGGCATAGATAGAACATCCATAACATAGGAAATCCATGTCCTGATATCGAATCCTAACACTCCCCATCTCACAGATCATACACTTTCACACTCAAACGATGGAAGAAAGACAAATGGGATTTGTGTGTTCATAAAGCGAATGGTGTGGATGAGTAGACGATTTTCCCCGGGAGATTATTGACCTAGAAGCTAGTGAGGGGGGAGGAGCCTACAACTCCCTAACCTGTTACCAGACGTCAAAGAAAGCGATACAAAAAACATATCGACTTTGTGAATAGAGTAGCCTTCTCTGGGTGAGTTTAGTTTAGTAGGGAAAAGGCTGAAATTAGGAAATATTTTAACAATAATGTTCAAAATTGAGCTATTACAACAAACCCAAACATAGTAGCCTAGTAGGGATATTAGAATATTAGAATGTTTTGATCACCATCTAAGCAGAACCTCGTCTCACTCACACACGTTCAAGCCAGGACAGTATCCGTGTATGAGTGATCTTACCTCCAGACCTGTGCTAGCTGAAATATATGGATGAAGCATTGAAAGAGCCACATAAAGGCTCTGCAGCAGCCCCGGGCGCCTCCCATAGTGCCGGTCGTAGGCAATGCCCCGACCGCAGCATCACGGCCAGCGCCCCCTTGCTCGCTGTCCTTGGTGCTGAAATGTCTCTTCGCTCCGGATGCTGCGACCACGGCAGCTGCGGCTGTGCTACTGTCGTTGGTATCCGAATAATCATAGGCAAACCACCTAAAACTCAACACCTGGACCACCACAGATGGAACTATCACGAAGACCAGTGTCAATGCAAACCACCAGTAGTTCCGCCTGAGGTAGTAGTCCGCGGCCAGCCACAGGTCTGAGGCCCCATCCGAAAAGAACACCAAAAGGGCACATATCGTCCAGCTGCAGTCGAGGAGCGAGTAGCGCTTCCTAGCAGGGTGGCACTGAGGCGAACGTTGAGCTGGACCGGACAGGCACTCGGGCGGGATGTCATTTCGCAACGAGACGGGTGCACCATCAGATTTAGCGGCCATGTTTGTTTTAGAGAAGAGAGTGGGCAAGGGAGATGAGAAAATGATGGAAGGGGGGAGGGGTCGCGTATGTGTGTGAATGCATGCGTGTGTGGGGGAGAAAGGGAGGGAGGAAAGGCGAGGGGAGGTGAGAAAGCGAAAAGGATATTTCATAATAAATCCTGACAAAAAAATGTGATTTATTTAGCCCTACCATACGACAGAAAATGAACAGTAAAATGTTAGCACGCTAGATCATCATACGATTAATGATTATGCAGTTTTCTTTAAGACTGCATTTGCACTGGCAGGGGGAGCCATGATGAAACAGTTGGACGTTTCATCCGTGCTGAACCGAACTGTGCTGAGATGGCCGTTTTGACAACACAGCACAGGGATCATCAACTAGATTCAGCCTCGGGCCGATTTTATGTTGAGCAGATGGTCAGGGGGCCGGAACATAATTACAAATCATTTGTAGACTGCAAATTGACCGCAAGAATCCCAAACATATGTAATGTTTAGTTTTGACTAAAATATAATAATTTCAAGCATTGCTTACATTTGTATACGATCACCTGTCTCTCTATTATGAGCGGGAATAATTCAAATCACTTGGAGCTGATTCCCTGGTGTTTTTACTGTCTTTTATGTCCAACAATGGTCATTGAAAAAAATATTTAGAAATTTGGTGTGTGTGGGGGGGGGGGTCTCAAAACACTTGGGGGGCGAAATGAAATCAACAGCGCGCCACCAGTTGGGGAAACCTAACATAGCAGATGTTAAAATGTCATTTTACATGTGCATTCAGTACTTTGCTTCATAGGAGTAGGCCTAATTTGCTCTAAAGGAGATTGTTGCTCCTCTCTGAAGGCCTACATGATCCATGTGCCACAAAGATACTGTACTGGAAACATGTCTTAATAGACGACCTATTAAATACCAAGAAAGGCATACTATGATGGTGTGACACACATAGGCCTATCAAGCCTGTCTAAAAGCAAGCCCCTATGTAATCATATATATTTTTTAATGTAACCTTTATTTAACTAGGCAAGTCAGTTAAGAACAAATTCTTATTTACAATGACGGCCTACCCCGGCCTAACCCGGACGACGCTGGGACAATTGTGCGCCGCCCTATGGGACTCCCAATCACGTCCGGATGTGATACAGCCTGGATTCAAACCAGGGACTGTAGTGCATTAGACCACTGCGCCACTCGGGAGCCCATGCCTCCTGCCTCCTGGCAGGGGCGGGCTTAGTGATTTGGAGGCCCCAGGCAGAGGCCAGGCAGAGGTGGCTTTCTCATTCACCCTCTGAATGGCACACATACACAATCCATGTCTCAATTGTTTCAAGTCTTAAAAATCCTTCTTTAAGCTGTCTCCCCCAATTAATCTACATTGATTGAAGTGGATTTAACAGGTGACATCAATAAGAGATCTTAGCTTTCACTTGGATTCACCTAGTCAGTCTATGTCAAGGAAAGAGTAAGTGTTCCTAATGTTTTGTGCACTCAGTGTATGCAGCCCAAGTATCTGATGCTGTACATGTCCTCTGCTTCGACAACATGGCAGTATTATCAGCAGCGCCTGTTTTTTATTAAAGAAATGTGTAATTTTTCTGTTCAAATTAATTCTAATTAAAGAGTCTCATTGCTGCAACTTAATTTCAATCAAAGTCACTTTTACAATCATATCGCGTGAAACAATGCACACAAACTCTTCAGGGTGGAATAATCTATTATTATAAACCAGTCTGTGGGTGATGAATAAACTTTGAACTCAGAGCAAGGCTTCAATCGCAGAGGGACATAAGGGGCTGCTGTGTCTCTTTTTACTGAGACGTGGCTTAGGTACACTCAATTCTGCTATTCTGGTAAATCAGGGTGAGGTATGTTTTCTCAAACAATTCCTGGTGTATCAAAGTTAAAAACATTGCAACTGCTGTTCGCCCAGCCTGGAGTTTCTTGATGCTAAAATGCAGACCCCACTATATGCAGAGGGAATAAATGTGTTATTATCATAACTGTGTACATACCGCAACAGGCAAACATCAAGGTGGCACTCAGTGAACTTTACAAGATCATTAGCCAGCAATAATCCTCTCACCCGGAAGCAGTCTTTATTGTCACGGGTGACTTTAACCAAGCCCGTCTTAAACACATTTTCCCAACATGTATCCTGACCCAGAAGAGGACCCAGTATGCTTGACCGTGTGTACACCAACATCTGTGATGCGTATAAAGCCATCCCCCACCCCACTACGGCCAATCAGATCACATCTCTCTGTTCCTACTTCCCGCCTACAAAAAGCAACTCAAGAGGGAGCCACCAACACAGAGAATAGTGAAGAGCTAAAGAGGAGACAGACTTAATGCTGCAGGATTGTTTTGAGAATACTGATTGGAAAATGTTTAAAGATTCATCCACCCAGGACTAATCCATCAACATTGAGGAATATACATCATCAGTCACAGGCTTCATTAGAAAATGTCTTGATGTAACAATCAGGACACACCCCAACCAAAAACCTTGGATAAACGGAGATATCTGTACAACGTTGAAAGCCCGTACTACAGCATTTAATGTCAGCAGAATCAATCCCAATGATTCTGTGGCGCGCAACGCATACAAGGCAAGCAGCTACAAGCCCCGCAACTCTGTTAGGGAAACAAACTTGAATTGATGTTCGACAACTGAGACTTGCGTCACGTGGCAAGGACTACAGACTATTCCAGACTTCAAAGTCCCGTGTGGCTCAGTTGGTAGAGTATGGAACTTGCAATGCCAGGATTGTGGGTTCGATTCCCACGGGGGACCAGTACAAAAATGAATGCACTCACTACTGTAAATTGCTCAGGATAAGAGCATCTGCTAAATGATGTAAAGGCAAATCCAGCTGTGCCTACTGAAACCTCCCTCCCAGACAGGCTTAACACATTCTAAGCTCGCTTTGAGGCAGACAATACTGAGCCATCCAGGAATGCTCCGGATGACCAGGTGCTTTCACTCCCTGAGGCTGACACAAGGAACTCTCTAAAAAAAAGGAATACTCACAAAGAGGGATGGTATCCCTGGCTGCTTCCTCAGAGTGTGTGCTGACCAGCTGGTGGGTGTCTTCTTGGACATCTTCAATCTGTCACAGGCTGTAGTCCCCACCTGTGTTAAGGAGCCCACCATTGTCCCAGTGCCCAAGAAAAACAAGTTGACATGACTATTGCCGCATTGCTCTCACCTTGGTCATCATGAAGTGATTCGAGAGGCTGGTCAAGGCCAGCATGCCAGGCACACTTGACCCACTCCAATTTGCCTACAGCTCCACGGAAGATGTAATTACCATCAGTATTCACACATCTGGACAAGAGGAACACCTATGTGAGAATGCTGTTCATTGACTACAGTTCAGCATTCAATACTATTGTTGCCACCAAGCTCAGAGCCCTGGGTCTGTACACCTCCCTCTGCAACTGGATCCTGAACGGGCAGACCACAGGCTGTGAGGATTGTGAACACTCTTAACACAGGGTCCCCCCAGGGGTGTGTCCTCAGTCCTCTACTCCCTGTTCACCCACAACTGCGTGGCTTTGCACGACACCAAACCCATCATCAAGTTTGCTGATGACACAACGGTTGTAGGCCTGTTTAACCAACGAGTCAGCCTATAGCGAGGGGGTAAGTGAACTGGCATTGTAGAATCATGACCACCTCTCCCTCAACGCCAGCAAACCAAGGAGTTGATAGTTGATTTCAGAAAGCAGAGGAGGGAACATGCCCCATTCCACATCAACGGGACTGCAGCAGAGTCACAAGTTGCTCGGAGTCCACATCACCGAGAAGTTGTCATGGACCAACACCACCACCACTCGCCAAGAGGGGACAGCAGCGTCTCTACTTCCTAAGGTAGCTGAAGAAATTTGGCATGCCGCCCCTGGTCCTCTTCAAATACTACCGCTGCACAATCAAGAGCATCCTGACTGGTTGCATCACAGGCTGGTATGGGAATTGCTCCGTCAATTTTGATGTCCTAATAAAACGTTAAACTTGTTTTTACTATTATGAGAAAATATAATCACAGTTTAATATGAAATATATATATGGAGAAAAAAAGTGAACTATTCTGAATTATTATTCGGCTGATTGGATTAATTTACTTCTTTGGCGGCTTTTTTTGTCAACAATGTGGCCTCATTAACCTGGGCACAGTGGCCAGGTAAAACACCCTTCCTCCCCATTTCCTTTGCATCTTCCCACAGATTTAGCTGCTTTTGAAACGAGAATAAGAGTGCTGAGCTGAGCAGCCCACGGCAGCGGGTCGTTTGTTGGGGGGGGGGGTTGTATTTGATTAAAGTTTATTGAAAAAGTACGGATTTCTGCTAACAAAGGCATTCAACCACAGAGGACAAACATAGGTACAAGGTAAGCGTTTCATAATTAAACATTTAAGTATTGAGCTTGGGCAAATTGATGTAGTCGGAGCTGAATTCCATAAAGGCAGGGCTCTGCTCAACTCCATTGGTTGAGTTCATCAATAACTTCCTTCACCATGGAGTTCAGTTTAGTAAGCTAGGTCTGACATTCACGTGACACAGCCGCGTAAGGCGAACCCTGTTGCCGTTGCGGAACAATAACAGTGACCTGTCTGCCTTTCCGCTCAGCAAGCCTGGCACACACCCTGCGCCTCCTTGGGTGGTTCCGGATAAGCCAAGTAGTTGGCCTTTTGCTGTGGCCACGTCTCATGAAGAGCCACTGCTGTTGCATTTCTCCAATTCCTGCACGTGAACATCTCGAGCTTGGCTGCTGCGTCGGTCATTTTCTAGGATAAGCTTTCGGCTTTTAAATCATTTGAAATTAAATCATTTAAAAAAAGGAAACTAAATCAGGCTTGAAATAATGGGCCTGAATTAGACAGAGGAACTGTGAGGATTGGAGGCAGCAGTTGGCGCATCAGTAACGATGCGACATGGCTGTATTTCAGAAAATCGAGCCGTCTCATTCTAATTCTATGCCAACAATCCTTTAATGTTCCCGCAAAACACTAGAGATTTGCAACAGGCAAAAATTCTTCACAACTATTGATTATCATCATGTATAGAGAAAATAAAATGCATTGACAAAAGATAATGAAAATGTACAATTTTTTTTAATCATTCATAAAAGCTGGAAAATCATTTGCGACAAGGTAACAAGACACAATAGAGTTGGTTTAGTACAACATATTTTCAACCTCAAGACAGAAATCAAGTCTCCTCATTTCCCAAATTCTATAAACACACATTTTCCACAGCTTCATCATTCAAAAAAACAAAACAAGAATTAGAATATATTATGGGAAAGATGAAAGCCTTGCAGCTTCCCATATAAAACAAAGTCACTTAGTAAATATGTTATTTGATGAATATAACTTCTTAAAAGTAATAGGAGAAAGAAAACATGGAAGTTGATGCATTACTGTTGACACAATTAGTGCAGATGGGTAAGTTAATGAAAAGGCCAATAATTACCATGATTTATTTTGCAAACATTTTGTCATTTGAAATGAGCCAAAGAACAGAAATCAAAACAACCTAATTGTCCAAATCCACAATAAATTGCTTGGTAGTCTTTTTTGTTTTAAATTGTAATTTATAAAACAGGGGAAAGGGAACTTTTCATCACAAGGCTGTCCCATTGACAAAATGAAAAAGAGAGAAAAAGGTCTGGATTTCTTAACCATTACGAAGCAAAGAGTATCCATGAAGAATCCTCCATTATTAGAGTGGTGAAGTAGAGAATTACTTTTCTGCTATTGTCAAACATCTCCATTCGTTGTTGAAAGGGCTTGAAATGCTGGCACATTCCAACTGGGCACCAGTATTGTATTGCAGCTTCCTACAGGTAGAGACAGAGGACATGTTAGTCCACAGGTACTTTTTTCATTCCTTTTTTCAGTTTATTCTGATAGAAAACAAATATATCAATGCAAGTACATTAGCTGGTGCCATACTCATGGGATGATGATAAAATTAGACAGATGCCATATCACCCATTGGATCCCATCTTAGCCCACTCACCTGGCTCAGAGCTGCTGTAAGGGGGAGCTTCAGAGCAGTGTGCAATTTGACTTCTTTTCCTTCTTCTTTTCTATCGGTGTTTTCCTATTGATCTGTCTGACCAGGTCATAGAAAATCTAAAGCAGACAAAAGGAGCCAGTAGTTAGAGATGCATCTGTTATAAGCTCCAGATAATCACACTTGTTTACTTGACGAGATGTATATTCTTATTGCAATTCTCGTCGACGTAACATACATTCATTCAGTTCAGGTGACTGGAAGTGAAAGCGGTGGGGCTTACCTCATTAACGTTGATCTTTGATTTTGCTGAGGACTCTAGAAAGGCACAGTTGTTCCACTGTCTGGCCAGGTTCTGACCCTGCTCCTTGCCCACCACACGCTCATCCTCCAGGTCACACTTGTTGCCCACCAGGATCATGGGGACCTGATACAACATAACGAGAAATAGACAGAAGACAATGAGAGACTATAGCTCTTTACCCTGTTGCTTTCCAAAGCAAAAATAAAGGCTATATAAGTCTCCATAATGTGACAACAAATCAATAATGTACTAACTCTGCATGTGGTAGAAATAAGAGCTAAACTGAAACCTGCAAACATCTCTTATGACATTTCTATTTCGTTATTGCTATGCTCTTCCAGCACAGATAATACCCTATTGAGAGAACCTATGGCTCTCAGAGCAGTAGGATTACAAGATAAGAGCCAACAGAATCCTTAATTGAAAACACCATTAAAATTGCATATAAATCATAAACGTATCATAGATTTCATAACAGCTGTAATACATGCATTGACGACAAGGCCCACGTGTTGGAAACACGTCAATGACAGCGACTGAGCCCTGATAAGCTACAATACTCACGTCCTCAGTGTCCTTTACTCTCAGGATCTGTTCCCGAAGGTCCTGTAGATCATTAAACGTGGACTGTGCCGTGATGGAGTATACAAGAGCGAAGCCTTGACCATTCTTCATGTACAGGTCCCTCATCGCTGTGAACTGCTCCTGTA
This sequence comes from Salmo trutta, assembly GCF_901001165.1. NCBI lineage: Eukaryota > Metazoa > Chordata > Actinopteri > Salmoniformes > Salmonidae > Salmo > Salmo trutta. Next base: position 14,321,132 of record NC_042986.1, on the reverse strand, counting down.
GAACAGCAGAGGAAAGACTCCATGACACGCTGGTCATATTTACTGTTAACGTACAATCTGTCACCATGGCTAACATGGACACGTTCTACCTACTGTTCCAGCTGTGTCAAGGATTTCAAGCATGCACTGCTGCCCATCCACTTCAACTTGCTGTGGGAGAGGGAGTAAAGTTGAGTAACATTTTGACATCAGTGGTGGCACTTGAAAACTTGGTAACTATAGGGCAGCATACCTTTCTGTAGGAGTCTTCTATTGTGGGGTCATATTTTTCCACAAAAATACCCTGTACAAATTGGACAGTCTGGAAGAGAAAAGGCAAAGGGGAGGAGAACATGAATGTAGAGAGTGACACATACATTCTCCAAATCAAAAAACAGACACTCAATCAGGGCTCTAAACATTTTCATTGGTAGCACAACATGCGTTTCAAAAATATTGACAAGTCATATAGGCCCAATAAAGGCTGTATCTAAATCAATTAAAAAATCTTATTTTCTGGTGCTCCTAATTGATTTAGATACAGCCTTTATTGGGCCTATATGACTTGTCAATATTTTTGAAACACATGTTGTACCCTGGAAACTAATCTGTTTATTCTAAAAGTTAAAATGTTGATACAAATACCTGTCATTGAAATGACAAGTTAATTTGTGGAATATTAGGTGAGCTAACATTGTGAGAAACACAGTTTCCTATTGAGCTGCATAATGCGGTAACATGACTGAACAAGTTGTTAACGGCCCGCGACATGGTTGATGAATGGAAAATATGGAGATGCATCCAGCTGCAGCGCCAATAGAAGGGAGAAAAAACGAAGTGCCAGTAATATGGTCACAACTTTAACGGTTTGGGCTACAGACTAGCTGTTTTTTCTCTAGGGCACTCGGAAACAGCGCTACGTGAAGCTTAATCATTACAACAATTATTACCTGGCTGATTTTTTTGTTCTAGGTGCACTGGTGCTCCCAAATGTACATTCCAAGTCACACAGCAAAATATTTAAGGGCATATGCGACCAGAATGGTCGCACTTTAAAGCCCTGCACTCAATGCACCCAGAATGACTCATAACAGAAACCTAAGCATGGCGGTACTAACCAGTGCAGATTTGCCTACACCTCCTGAGCCTAACACCACTAGCTTGTATTCACGCATGGTGGGGTTACTTCACTCGACGGCACAAAAGTCTGCAAGAGATGAGACAAGAGAGAGAACATTGGTTAGGCCTACTTACCTCACTATTTATATAATTTGACACATTGCCGGCCACAGATGAGGAGAACCCAATAATTCCCTTCAGTTTTCATCAGCTCTAGACGCCACACTGTGGGCGGTTCCCTTGGCTCGTCCATTATCTAACTACTTTAGTTATACACAGCCAATCCTAAACATAACGGCCTTGTTGCGGTAACCCCCTTTGACAATACATATTCAGAAAGTGAAACTCCACTCTGCCAAAAGAAGGATATATATCTCTTTCTGACTCACTATCCAGGGACATCCGCCGACATGACAAGGCCTTCTTTTCAAAAGAAGGAAACAAATAGAACCAAGATAACCCAGAGATGCATGTCCCCCTTATAAAATGACGCCCTATAACACTTGAGTGACAGTGAACTGATGCTAATTGTCAAACAGCTCAGTCTCTATGGAGACTGTAGGCAATAGCCATGGTGCCACAAATAGCTTCATCTAATTAGCATGCACAGGAGAAGGCCATGTGGGGTGAGGCGTCGCCACCTCTATCAGCTTGGCAAGGTGAGAAGTAAGGATTGTTAAATTAGCACAACATTATAAAAAAGCTCATCAGTCTGTCAGGTTTTTATGACTGTTGATATTACAAAGCCATCCAGTAACTGTTTCCTGTTCTGTCTTGGAGCCAGCCATGGAAACGTGAGGCACCTGCCAAGATACACTTTTCTCTACAGAATATTATCCCCATGATACCTTTGTTATTGTTTTGTCTGTATTCCAACGTGTTTAACGTGTTGTCATTGCATCTTTTCCTCCAATAAACCAATGTCTCTTTATGTCCAATAGGAATTACTACCAGGCATAGGCGAAAACTCCTCCATGAGAAAATACATTTTATCTGCTGTGCAGAGAAACAATCCAAACACACTATCATTATCTAGCTATGCAAACCTAACAAATTCCAAGCGGCAGCAGCATGACAGGCCTACAACGGAGAGCTGGGCAGTATGTGGGATGTTACAAAGGGCCATTCAATCCTCAGACCATTGCAATACACCCCTTCCTCTGTGAAAATTATATGCATATAGAAAACAGAACAGAGATCATAGTAAGAGAATGACCATTGCTCTGCTTAAATAATGACCAGACCAAGAAAGGACACTCTTAGCCCATTTTTAGAAAGCAGAAGTTAAACCTACAGCTGCAATAAGAATACGAAACAAAATGTGTGTCAAAGGTTTCAGAAAGACATGACACTTTTATCTGATGTGGCAATGGCCTTTAGTTGACTGATTACAGGTGACACATCTAGAGTAGCGCTTAAGCAAATACAGTGAGCTCAAAAAGAGTATTGGGACAGTCACACATTTGTTGATGTTTTGGCTCTGTACTCCAGCACTTTGGATTTGAAATGATACAATGGACTATGAGGTTAATGTGGCCGCTACCATGATCACGGATAATCCTGAATGAATCGTGAATAAGGATGAGTGAGAAAGTTAGACGTACAAATATCATACCCCCCAAAAAATGCTAGCCTCCCCTTTTATTGTAATGGTAAGAGGTTTGCATATCTTGGGGATATGATATTTTTGCATCTAACTTGAACCTGTCTCCTTCCCTTCATCTACACTAATTGAAGTGGATTTAACAGGTGACATCAATAAGGGATTTTGTCATGGAAAGAGCAGGTGTTCCTAATGTTTTGTACACTCAGTGTATGTGAATTTGTCCCAATACTTTCCCCTAAAATGTGGGGACTATGTACAAAAAGTGCTGAAATTTCTAAAACTTTTCACCCGATAGGGATGAAAATACCATCAAATTAAAGGAGAAGGTATTTTTTACAACCAAATCTCTACTTTCTATGTCAATGGCATGTTATAGAAGGGTCCAGACAATTGTATTGTGATTTCACGTTTTTGAACTCACTTCCTCATCCTCGTTGTGTAGTATAGTGGCCCCTAAAATGACATGAACAAAAGCTCCAAAAACACCCAAATACATCCTTTTAGAAACAGCAAAGCTCTCAGTATAGTGATGCAAGTCTTTAGATGTTGTACACATGAAATTGTGTCAATCCAAACTTTATCCGCAACGTTATATTCCATTTTGTTGTGACTCGAGCAATACCCCTCCGTCCATTTTACAGGTAACTGACAAAATAAAGGAAACACTTGAGTAAATGAGGGATACAAAGTATATTAAAAGCATGGGGTGCTTCCACACAGGAAGTTCCAGACACTTGTAGAATCTATGCCAAGGCACATTGAAGCTGTTCTGGCAGCTCGTGGCGGCCCAACGCCCTATTAAGGCACTATATGTTGATGTTTCCTTTATTTTGGCAGTTAACTGTAGCAGCAGGCTACACAGTAAATGGAACCGCTCGAGACGGCTCGAATCGTGCAAAAGGGAATATAACATTGTGGATAAAGTTCGGAATGACAACATGTGTACAACATCTAAAGACCTGCATCACTATACTGAGAGCTTTGCCGTTTCTAAAAGGACGTTTTTTGGGTATGTTTTTAGATTTTGATCATGTTTTTTCAGGGCCCCCATACTACACAATGAGGATGAGGAAGTGATTTACTGTTTAGGGTAAGTTTCTCCAAAACATGTAATCACAAAAAAGGTGTCTGGACCCTTCTACAGTATAACATTCCATTTACACTAAAAATAGAGATTTGGTTGTAAAATATTAATCTCCTCCTTTAAAGTGGATTGTCTGCAATTTAACCTCATAGTCATTGTACCATTTCAAATCCAAAGTGCTGAAGAACAGAGCCAAAATAACAACAAAGTGTCCCTGTCCCCAATACTTTAGCAGATCACTGTAAATGCCTGTAGAACTTCACATGGTCAATCCCAATGTTAGTATCCTGCAAAACACAGCTGATATGGTGAGTGTTTCCATGTTGACAGGAACTTGGCACATCCACCATGCCCACTGCACACCAGCACAGTGAGCACACTAGCCTCTTGATATGTTATAACTCAGTGACGGTTCAGACCCAGTATTCTCTTAACATAAGCCTACATGTTATTTTATTTTTTACTAATGCTCTGAGTGGTGCGTTCCGTCAGCATAGAATAGCCTAGTTTCTGCACTGAAACTCATTTTATAGAAAAACAAACACCCACTCTAAGGACATAACCTACTGTGCTCAAGGCTGGAAGCGACAACTCCCCACTACATCTAGTGAGGGAAGGCTAGCAGTTCCCAGGACACACTGACGTCTGTGGGCAGGTGTGGATGCTGTGCTGGGAGCCAAAGGAGCTAGGCTACTCCAAAGAATCCCCACAAAACTAGGGAAAAGACAGAAGAAATATATAAATTGCATTTCACTTTTTGTGAATAATCTTAGGGCTGCACTTTGAGAGTTGGGAGTGTGACACACATTGCCAAACGGTAGGTGTACATTAGCCTGAATCATCTACTCATCGGTGAGTACGTTTACATGCAAACTAATAATTCAATATTAAACTGATTATGACAGAATGCATAATGCATATGGCATTAGTCACGTAAACACCTTACTCTGATTATCTTAATTGGCGTAATGTCATAATCGAGGTAAGCATACGCCGATTAAAACACCTGGTTTTCTGAGCCATCTTTCAAATGATTAGGACATGTAAACAGCTTCATCATCGCTCCAGCGGGATATTTGATTTGCGCATTTGCCAAATTAAGCATCCCTCTTATGCGCGAGTGAAGTGAGTTCTGAAAAACTGAAAGTATGCATGAAATATTTTTCACATACAAACTTTATGTCAGAACTCAGAATCAAAAAGTCTTCGCAAAAATAAGTCAGTGGTAGAACGTTTATTTTGATTGGGTATTTTCTGCATTGATCAAAAGTCCCATCAGTAGCCTGACTTCAGATGTGTCCATGTAAACAGGAATATTACCTAACCGGACTATCCACAATAATCACATTATTGTGTGCATGCTACCGTGCTGTGTTGGGGAAGCTTCTCTGAAAATGGAGTTCACCAAGCTACCAATTACTTCACATTGGAAGAAGTTACGCTAGACTAAAGCTACCCGTAAGAAAAATATAGTTTACATAACTAAAGTTACTTTGATGAAGTAGTTCATCCAAACTAGATTGTGAAAATGTATCATCAGTAAATCTGTATTGTCAGAATACAAATTGCAAGAACAAATCACCATGGGGTCATATGTTAACAGAATGTTTAACGGATTAACAGAATTTAGCCTATTAATTAAACCCCAAAACAGTTTCAAGTGAGAATTAGGCAAGTCCGATGCCGAAAAATAAAATTAAAAAAAGTTGTGTAGTTCCAGTAGTTAGCCTAGCTACACAGCATAAAAGTAATTAACTACTGAAAACACGACCTAGATTTGAATTTAGTTCAACTACCACCAAGCTACTGGAAAATGTAATGAATTACTAGCTAGTTGAACTACTGTACTTGTACACTGAATGTACAAAACATTAGGAACTCCTGCTCTTTCCATGACAGACTGACCAGGTGAATCCAGGTGAAAGCTATGATCCCTTATTGATGTCACTTGTTAAATCCATTTCAATTGGTGTAGATGAAGGGGAGGAGACAGGTTAAGGAAGGATTTTTAAGCCTTGAGACGGATTGTGTACGTCTGCCATTCAGAGGGTGAATGGCAAGACAAAAGATGTATGTACTGTCTGAATAAATTGTCAAACGACCTAAAGAAAAGTTGGGAAAATATATGAGCATACTTTACATTTCAAAGTCATCGAATTTTGAGTGTTCATTTAATGTTCAAAGCATTCTGAATTCATCTAACATGTTCATAGGCCCAAGCCATGTCAAAATACATAGAATTGCAGGAAATTAGCTTTAAAATAGCACAAGTGCCTTCCCCAGACTCCCATCTAGGTCAAATCACCTGTGCATAACAGAAGGGGGCCACCAGAAGTGTTGCCAATTAAACATATGGTCTGATCCAACCGTAATGAAGCCGGTTAAAACAGTGTACAGTAAGTGTGTATTTTGCATTTGAGAATCGATTCACGTTTAGATGGAGTAATTTGGCTCTGAAAATAACATACAAGGACCTTTGTTGGACCGGTACAGTTAGGCTCCTTTAAGAGTACATATTGGGCTACACTCAGTCTTAAACTTGACAGATATGGTGTAAAAATCCTGACTTGAATGCATACAAAAGGAACACCTGATGGGAAATTGCTTTTATTGCACATGGGTGTGCGCTCCCGAATGTCAAATCACGTGTCAAATCTTAATTCTCACTAGCCACCCTTGCTTACATAACTAGTTAGCTAAATGCAACCTTTATTTAAACTAGGCAAGTCAGTTAAGAACACATTCTTATTTACAATGACGGCCCACCGGGGAACAGTGGGTTAACTGCCTTATCTGGGGCAGAACGACAGATTTTTACCTTGTCAGCTCGGGGATTCGATTCAGCAACCTTTCAGTAACTGGGCCAACGCTCTAACCACCATCTGCCGCCCCTCAATCTATCCATCTCGATCAACGTTTCCCAAACTCGGCGGTCCTCGGGACCCCACGTTTTGATTTTTGCCCCAACGCTACAATGCGGATTCAAATAATCAAAACTTGATGATTCGTTGATTATTTGAATCAGCTGTGTAACGTTACTACTGTACTTAGGTCAGAAACCAGAACGTGCACCGAGTTTGTGAACCCCTGACTAGTTGGCTAACTAGCTAGCTAATAGGAAACAGATAACTTGCAACTATGTGTCTGACATCACTTCGACAAAATAACGTTTCAATGTAACGTTAAAACTAAGAGGAAGGGATCAGCTGTACCTAGCCAGTCAAGTTAGCTGGCGAAGTTTGCTAGCTAAGCTAACGTCCCCTCCCGTCCGATTCAAAGTTATAGCTAACAACTAACGTTATGTAGCTAGGTGAGCCAACCGGGTAGTGCCTGGATAAATTCTTAATAGTTAGTCAATTAATGTCCAACTAGCCAACATGGCTAGCTAACTAAGGCGTGTGAACCACTGGTGTTAACTAGCTACAGACAACTCCCTTCGGCTTGTTGTGTTAGCTAGCTGTTTCGCTAACGTTAGCCTCCCTTAGACGTTCCATCCGGCCTGGACGTTAGCTGTCCTACTTGGCCATCCGACACGTTTCTAACATTTTCACGACCTATATACATGTTCGAGTATTGATTATCCCCAAACTGTTGCTATGACCAGAGATAATCGTTACTCACCGTGTTTTGTCTCCCCGCCACCTCACTGGAGTAGCTGACTTCAATGAACCTCCGCGAACGTCAATCCCTAGCTAGCTAACCTCTCCCACCATAAATGGCAACGGACGGTGCACACTAGCTACTGTAGTTTCAAGGCGGCCTGATGTTGTAGTCCATAAAACCATAATGGATCATCTGAGTATCATGGCAACCATGCACTCACTGAAAGTGCACATGTTATTAAATAAGAGATTGCAATTTTATTTACACGGTCTTCGCATTATAAACTGAGGACTGACAAAAACTATAAAGTAGGCCTACTGCCATACAACATCTGTTTGGATAATGTGGGCATGCAGAATACTGTAGTCGTGTATGCAATTAGAAAGCATACATTCCACTTGAATTCCCAGAAATAAGCCAGCTCTACTTTTTCAAACATATCAGAGGAAACAGTCAAACAGATGCAAGGAAACAGCAAGGGTCTTCAACTTCAAGCCAAACACACACACACACACACACACACAATAGCAATAGCAATATTTATTGCCAACCCAAAGCTTCTAGATCCTGTACATATGTACACTAATGCCCTCTATAAACTAAAGACTTGTGACTCTCACTGAGGTCTTTGTTACTTTAGTGTCAGGAGGGAGTAGAGAGCATTGTCGTCTATTTTCAGTTGGGGTTCTCCTAAATGTGCGGTGCAGTACAAGTCACTGTCTTCCTAGGGAAGAATGTTGGAGCTTTACATAATTATCTCATACACATGACAAGTGTCCTCTTCACCCTGAGAGAGAGGAAGAGAACAGAGGGGAGAGGGGATTGGGTAGAGTTTATTTGTTGACCGAGTTGGTGCAGAATGAAGGCTGTCTGATGAGCACATGCAAAATCTTATTCAAACTATGATAAAGCATAAACAAAAGATCCAATTCACCTGTGCAATGGCTACAGGATCTGATACTTTAGATGCTGGAAATGCTGAGGGACACAAATTAGAGGCTTCAACATATCATAAACAAATAATATTATCGTAACTGCATTATATGTAGGTACGATATCAAAGAAAGGGAACTTGGTCTTACTCAGTGAGCACGACATTGTGTATTCTTCAGAAAACGATCAAAGTGCAACCACAGTGCAACACATCAACAGTCCGACAGCTCCCACAACAACATGGACACTTAAAGAAAGAGAATAATTCAACAAACTCTCAATCAAACCCGTTTTCCAGTGTTTTTAGAACAAAATAGAGTAGCTTAAAGTTAAATTACCTGTGGTGTCAATCAGAATCGATGAGGATGTTGGCGTGACATCCCAATCTGCAACAGGTAACTTTTTGCATGGCACCATTAAAGTGACAAAACAAAAGCATGCAGAGATAAATGAAAGATTTATTAGAAAAGAAAAGAATTGCTTATTCTTTAAGCTATTTAAAGTTATATCAACCTGCGTAAATGTGGGGACCTCTGGGTACACATATCTGTTTGTTTCAGTGGTGTCCTTCCTATCAGGTGTAAACAGTGAAGTGACCAATGGAGCTGTGGGTAGAACTAGTAGAGGGTAGACCGAGTATGAGTTTTGTGCATTCAAAGACAATCAAATGGGATCAAAGCAAAACAATATGCATACCTTTACTCACAGAGACATCTACTTTTGTTAAAACATCTCGTCCCCACTGATCAAGTCCACAATAGTAAAGTCCAGAGTCCTGTAATTTCAGGTTTTTGATGGTGGCAATGAAAGTATGTCCATGGACGTTGTCATACATAGAAAATCTTCCTACTGTGACAAATGTGTCCGCTTTCACACTTCTGATGAGAATGTCACTGTAGGAACAAGGGTGGCGACACAAATATTTGGCCTTATATTGATATCCATCTGGATATGAACACTTAATGTCTAAAGATCCACCTTCACTTCCATGCTCTCCAATTTTGCTCCTTTTTGCATAACAGCTTAAAACTTGATAAAAGAGAAAACAATGTTATTGTTTATGATGATAACAAATAATAGTTGAAACGTGAAATAAACAAAAACTTTGTGGAATTGTTTGGCAGGAGTTTATTCTATACAATTTGCACTATGCAGGAGTCTCACAAAGAAAATAATCAACAACAAAAATTGTCTGCAATTGTAATCAACAACAAATCAACAACAACAAAAATGGTCTGTGTTAAACTCTCCTGGCAAGTAAAGGAGAATCATCAGATAGATTTTCATGTTTTAATTTTTTAAATCTTATTTCACCACAGATCCCTTTTTCTCTCAAATGATCCTACTGTCACCATATCAGTCTCTACCCAGCAGCATCACTTGCAGTGGCTTAGGCCTGTTTTTGCTGTATTACAGGAAGTGAAAAAATAAACTGATTGCAATGTTTCAGGAAGGAAGTGCTACAGACAAGTGCTACTTTTGTTAAATCAAAAGCCTATGAGGCAGACGGAGACATCGAAGACAGACGAAAAACATCCCATAATTGTTCATCTGGAGGAATTAAATGACCTGGTTATTAGCTATTAGATGCACTCTCGAAACCAGACATATGAATGTGTTTTGTTTGGTTCTGTAAATACATTTCAGAATTTGCACTTGAATACATCAGGTAACACCTGTGGCCTGACATGTCAACCTCAGTGCTGTACTAGTAGTTAAAAATCTTTACTTGTCTTGGTATATTTTCATGTCATAAAACATCTGTGTGATACAGTATGTACCCCTCATGAGTCAATTCTAAACAACACAACATTTTCAAAAGCATTCTCAAAATATATTCCCCTCCCTCTCAGGACACAATCTATCACAGTGAAATGTTTGCATAGGTCAAGGGGTCTCCTGCCAGCTATAGGGAAGTCCCTCATACTTTCATGTTGTAAGCAACTGCCAACCCTATAGACAACTAATAGTGATTGACTGCTATTATATTACACATTGACCAGATTAAGAACCTATGCACACTTTAGATACGAGTTGTGTGTTGCATACTAGTTATGTGTTTGGTTAAATGTTTTATTTAGCTATACTGAACAAAAATGTAAACGCAACATGTAAAGTGTTGGTGTAATGTTTCATGAGCTGAAATAAAAGATCCCAGAAATTTTTCCATATGCACAAAAAGCATATTTCTCTCAAACGTTGTGCAGAAATTAGTTTATATGAGCCTTTCTCATTTGCCAAGATAATCCATCCACCTGACAGATGTGGCATATCAAGAAGCTAATTAAACAGCATGATAATTACACAGGTGCACCTTGTGCTGGGGACAATAAAAGGACACTCTAAAATGTGCAGTTTTGTCACACAACTCTCTCAACACCTGTCCTCTCCCGAGTCCATAGGGGAGTTGCAGCGATGGGACAAGACTGTAACTATCAATTGGATATCACGAAATTAAGGAGAAAAAGGGGTACATTTTTTTTAAATTAAAGTAAATTGTTGCATGTTGCGTTTATAGTTTTGTTCAGTATATAATATCCTTTAATCGTGACACTGGAAAATTGTCTTAAAAAAAACAAAAAAATATATTTGTTCATTCCTCTTATGGCTACTTAAATGTCTAAAAATACAAAAAATATGGTGACTTGCAATGTGTAAGCCTTTCCTTCCAGTTGTTCTCCCCTTTGAACTTTTCTGTTTCCGCTGTGCAACTCCCCCGTTCTCCCCACCTCTTTGCTGGACAAAGCCTCACATGAAAGAGCAGAACATCCAACTGACCATCATCCAGTAATTCAAAAGAACAAAGGAATTATTCTTACATCATACTGTGTCTTCAATGCAATAACCAAATATGAACATCTAAGGAGAAAAGGAGGGAGAGATTCAACTGAGGGAGACAGAAGTCAACAGGCAGTGTAGCCTAAGGTGGTTTCACCAACACCAACACCACCTTCTGATTCACAGTACCCACTGTATTAGATATCTCTCCATATCTCAGCAGCAACAACAGAAGCAAGGCTTCGCCCCAGACAAATGCAGTTCTGTTTCTGTATCAAGTCCAACCTCTTCTTCCTGTGATCCCCTGCCCGTTCCCGAAGAAGCTTCGGAACATCAACCTGCAAGAGGGTAAAAAATTTAGATTAGATTTATTCACCAATATTCTTCCTGGCTGTAAATTCAAGGGAAATGCTGGCTTTATATAAATATATATGTGTGTGTGTTAGTCTACAGATGTAATGAAAATTCCTCTCATACTGTTGGCTGCTCACCACATTAATCACATTGTACTGATAGCATTATCATGCTGCTTTCACAAACAACTTCCACTCCACTCCACTCCTCTCCTGTTCAAACATTTTTTAGAGCTTTCATAGTGCTCTTGCGAATGGAGTCCAGCAACTGGTCCCTAGTGTTCCTCTCTCCTTGGTTTGAGGTCAGCCCGCTGAGTTTCCTCTGTGAGGCAGGCATAAGGGCTTTCCTTAGGCCCTCCAACACTGGGGCAGGGGGAGGAGGTGGATGTGCTGCTGGTCCAGATCAGCCAGCCTTAGGAGCCTGAGGTGGAGGTGGTGGAGACCTAGGACGAGATCCAGCATCCCCAGCCTTAGGAGGAGGTGATGTAGACCCTGGTCCAGATCTACCACCCCAAGCGTGTACCATGGCCAAAATTCCCTTGCCAGTGAGGTGGTTGGAGTCAAGGATGACGCTGGTCAGAGACGTGTTGTTCCGCAGAGTGCCGGCAATGGCATAAGCCACATGGTCGTCAGCCCGGGTGTTGGCTAAAGCAAATGTCTTGACATGTGTGTTGCTTTGTAGTGCTTCTGCAAATTGGATGAGAGTGTGGGTCTTGATGACATCTGAGTTGTTGACATTGAGCTCCGTCATCAAAGGGTAATCTTTTCTGACCTGCTCAAGGAGCTCATCAAACATGCTGGCCTCCTCGTCTGCCTCCATGACTTCACCAGCCAGGCGTTCATCCCTACTGCTGTTCTCTAGGTTTACATTGTTGACTTCACTGTATTTATTAGGATTCCTTTCTGTCTCCTTTTCACTGTCTTTCTGTGTCTTATCCTGGACACTACTTCGTTTCCTGTGTGATTGGGTGTTTTCTCTCTCTTTGTCCTTCTCATTATTCCTCTTTTTCTTCATCTCAGTACCTCTGAGTTATTTTTGCTTTTCCTCTACTTTAGAGAACATTCCTCTTATCTTGCTATCCTTCATTTTTTGAGATTTCTCTTTATCTTTCTCCTTACTATCGTCTTTCTCAGCTTGCCCTCGAAGCTTTGAAATCAGGTCCTTGGTTTTAGAGTCTGTCTTTGTTCAGTTTTTTTCTCCTTTTCTTTCATATCCTCTTTTTTTGTTTGCAATTTTGAGATAAGGTGAAGTGTTTTGTTACTACACTTATCCTTTTTGTCTTTTACTTCAACCTGTAGTTCACTGCTATTTTCAACAATCCAATCTTCCTTTTTTTCACCGTCTTTGTCCTTATCTCCTCCTAACCTACTATGTGGTCTTTCCTCATTTTCCTCTCTACTCCCTCCCTCACCCTTCAAGTTCTTGCTCTCTGTTTTTTCCTCTTTGTCCTTGGATATGTCCTCCTTAGTGGTCTCCACAGCAGAGAAGTTTAGGTCCATGACATCCTGGTCATCCGGGTCATCTGACTTGAAGTAGAAGAAACTATCACAGCTCTTCCCCATCTTCTTCAGGTGTTCCCATTTCACTCTGTCAGTTGTTGGCTCCTTAAGTATGAAGTATTTAAGAAAAGATAGTTGCATGAATCATACAAGTATGAAATGCAGTATTAGATTACATTTAATACACAATGTACTGTATATTCATTTTTATATATTTTTTAAAATATTTTCTGAATGCTTCTGGAATGTCAATAAGTCAGGAAACAGCCTATGTAAAACCTATGGAACATTGCCCCTACGAGCACCCTTTGTAAAACTGTATATCTTGCATATAGCAAACAGGGGTTTTTCATCCCCTACAGGGCGATGCGTCGGTAGGGATCTGCGAGCCACTGTGTAAGTAACTCTGGCAGATGTTTCCTTAAAAGGCAGTATGGGTCAGAGCGTTCTGCTCTGGAATTTCATTTGTCTTAGAATTGGAACCAGCATGCCAGCATTAACCAGACTCTTTATTCCATGAGCCTGTATTTTACCTTGTTCATCAAAACCTTCTCCAGATCTCAAGGGGCTTTGTGAAAACAAGATGACATACAAAATATCTACAGCCAACACCCTACAGATGGCCAAGTATAGCTTTGTAGGATGGAAATTAAGTATTGATAACTATACTACTGCTACATAATTGGTTAACATTTGAATACAATGTGAATCATATATCCTGCTATTTCTACATGTTCTCTTTATGGCTCAGGGGCTCATTTGTTTACGATTTTAAAAAATGGGGCTGCCTAGCAACTCCTCAGACTTATGATGCCCCAGTGTGTAGGTGACATTTTGCCTGTTCACAAGACTTCTCTATAGTCTCTGTACACGCAGCTGTTTCAACAAAGCTCATGATTCCTTACTTGCAACCTGTTGGAGCCTTTATCTAAAAGCTGAGTGTCAACATACTCTGGGTCTCTAAAGATAAGCTCACTGTCTAAGCTTCTCTTTATTAATCATTAGGATATTACTGTATCATCTGAAAAAAATCAACTTAATTTACAAAATTGGACACTGGTATTGTCACAGTCAAGATCTGAGACGTGTGTAATATCTCATATTTATATTTTATACTAATACAATTGCTCAGAGAAAGATTCTGTTTAACAAGTAATTTGTTTCTCATAAAAAAAGGTAGGGTTCAAAATGACTGTTTTCAATACCTTTTACCTTGCGAGGATAACGGCACTGAGCCTTTAAAAAAATGTAGTCTGCACTTATGGACTGCGCTCTTCAATTCAAACCACAGGTTTTCTATGGTGTTCAAGTTCTGAGTCTGATAACTGGCCACAAAATCAACATTTTGCAATGGCTAACAATTTCTGAGGATTTTGATGTGTGCTTGGGGTTATTGTCTTGCTGGAGGATCTACTTGCGGACAAATTTCTGTGTCCTGGCAGAGGCAACCAGGTTTTTGGCAAAAATGTCCTGGTACTGGGCAAAGTTCATGATGCTGTTGACCTTAACAAGGACCAGTGGATTCAAAATAGCCCCATAACATCAAAGACCCACCACCATAATTTACATTAGGTATGGGGTTCTTTTCTGCTTATGCACTCTCATTTTGACACCAACCCCACCACTGGTGTGCTTGGCCAAGGATCTGGAAGGATTCTGTATGGAGGAATGGCCTAAGATCCCTCCCAATGTGTTCTCAAACTCATTTTAGCAAAAGGCTCAGTGCAGTTACCTTCGCAAGGTGAGGTATTGAAAACAGGGATGTCAATAATTTTGACCCCTACCTTTTTGAGAAAAATGAAATATTTCTTGTTAAACAAAATGTTCTTTTCTAAGCAATTGAATTAGTATAAAATATAATTCCCCCATTTTTGGGGGTTGCGTACAATACAGCTCAGTATTTCAATTAAGTATTTTATAGTCATTTTTGCTAATTTTTAGCAAGGGTGTCAATCATTTTGGGACCCCACTGTACATCTGTATTCCTATTTCTGTCAAACTCCTAACAATTATTGATTTATTTCCAATAGAGACACTAACAGCAGTTATATTTGAAGTTAGTGGGTGAAATATTGCCCACAAAAGTATTCATCATCCCTGGTCTTGAATCCTGCAATCACTACACCATGTCTGGAATCCAGGGTTGACAGCATGAGGGCCCTGATATACTTGGGCACTTGAATAAGGTGTGAAATTGGTAGGCCAACTTAAAGTACTCAATTGACAGCTGTTCATACATCTAGGATACACTATTCCTACTGTACTAATACCATTTCAGAAGTCAACCAGCAAAAACAACTTCTAACTATTGTATTTTTTAATTGGTTACAAGTGGTCCTTCACACAAAACTAACGACATTGGCATCATACCTCAAAGGACAACTCCCTTTGAATGAGTTTCTTGGTTTCGCGCTCACAGTAGTCAAGCATCGCCCCCCTATTTTATTTTATTGACGGCTGCTTGTCTGTCTGGTTCCTCTGCCGGAGCCCGACTGGCTCAGTTGGATCCGGGTCAATAACGGTCAGTTCGCACTGCAGCTCTTCCACCTCGGCGGGTGTCAGAGCGGCTAACAGTTTGTCAATATCGGAGTCCTCCTCGCTGTCCACAGAGCGTTGATTCTGCACTTTCCACATTATTTCCCACAAAAATGTCCTGTTACGCAAACCGGTGTGTAATTGGTTGCGTCCGGTCTCCAAAAGTCCTTTGATAATAATAGTTCTATTGGAACACTAATCTCAGGTTCATTGACCTCTCCAGTCTCTCTTTGAAATGGTCTTTCAGTGCAATTGAAATAGGTCAGTACCCTCTCCTTGTCCAAACTATCAGGAGGACTGCCTGGGCCGCCTCTCGAATAACTGTTTAGCTCAATGCCCAATTTAAGATCAGCGCACTGGAGCTGGACTGGAGCCATATGACAACACAAGGAAAAATGCAAATTGATAGCTATTAAATCATCTATATTTTGTATGGGGCTATTATAAGTTTGTGCATGATGTCATCAAGAGAGAATTATACTTTTGTAGCCTATTATGGCCATTTAATTCAAGGTTCTTTTGACTAACACCAATAATCCTTATGCATTCATTACGCAATAAACCTGCTTATAGGATAGTGGTACTACACACTAGTGTTGATATTACGACATCTAGTGGACCAAATTAAAAGATGAAAACCGTTCCTTTGATATTAGGAGAAAATGTTTTTATTCCACAATATAAACTGCAATGTCTCAAACTACCTCTCTCCATTCCTTCCCAAAGTAACCCACCCAAGCACATACACCACATGACCAAAAGTATGGACAACTGCTCGTCAAACATCTCATTCCAAAATCATGGGCATTAACATGGAGTTGGTCCCCCCTTGCTGCTATAATAGCCTCCACTCTTCTGGGAAGGCTTTCCACTAGGATGTTGGAACATTGCTGTGGGGACTTGCTTCCATTCAGCCACAAGAGCATTAGTGAGGTCGGGCACTGATGTCGGCCGATTAAGCCTGGTTCGTAGTTAGTGTACCAATTCATCCAAAAGGTGTTTGATGGGGTTGAGGTCAGGGCTCTGTGCAGGCCAGTCAAGTTCTTCCACACGATCTCAACAAACCATTTCAGTATGGAACTCGCTTTGTGCACGGGGGCATTGTCATGCTGAAACAGGAAATGACCTTCCCCAAACTGTTGCCACAAAGTTAAAAGCACAGAATTGTCCAGAATGTTGTATGCTATAGCGTTAAGATTTCCCTTCACTGGAACTAAGGGGCCTAGTACGAACCATGAAAAACAACCCTAGACCATTATTCCTCCTCCACCAAAATTGACAGTTGGCACTATGCATTCGGGATTGGTAGCGTTCTCCTGGCATCCGCCAAACCCAGATTTGTCAGTCAGACTGCCAGATGGTGAAGCGTGATTCATCACTCCAGAGAATGTTTCCACTGCGCCAGAGTCCAATGGCAGAGAGCTTCACACCACTGCAGCTGACGCTTAGCATAGCGCATGATGATCTTAGGTTTGTGTGTGGCTGCTCGGCCATGGAGACCCATTTCATGAAGCTCCCAACCAACAGTTATTGTGTGCTGACGTTGCTTCCAGAGGCAGTTTTGAACCCTGTCGCGAATGTCGCAACCGAGTACCGACAATTTTGACATACTATGCGCTTCAGCGGTACCTTTCTGTGAGCTTGTGTGGCCTACCACTTTGCAGCTGAGCCGTTGTTGCTCCTAGATGTTTCCACTTCACAAGAACAGCACTTACAGTTGACCGGGGCAGCTCTAGCAGGGTAGACATTTTACATACTGACTTGTTGGAAAGGTGGCACGTTGAAAGTCACTGAGCTCTTCACTAAGGCCATTCGACTGCCAAAGTTTGTCTATGGAAATTGCATGGCTGTGTGCTCGATTTTATATAGCTGTCAGGAACGGGTGTGGCTGAAATAGCCAAATCCACTAATTTGAAGCCGTCCACATACTTCTGTATATAAAGAGCCTTCGGAAAGTATTCAGACCACTTGACTTTTTCCATGTTTTGTTAGGTTACAGCCTTATTAAAATATATATATATAATAAATAAAAATTCTACACACAATACTTCATCAATGACAAAGAAAAATCTGGATTTTATAAATTTTTGCTAATTTATTAAATAGAAAAACTGAAATATCACATTTATATAAGTATTCAGACCCTTTACTCAGTACTTTGTTGAAGCACCTTTGGCAGCAATTACAGCCTCGAGCCGCCTTGGGTATGACGCTACAAGCGTGGCACACCTGTATTTGGGGAGTTTCTCCCATTCTTCTCTGCAGGTCCTCTCAAGATCTGTCAGGTTGGATGGGGAGCGTTTCTGCACAGCTATTTTCAGGTCTCTCCAGAGATGTTAGATCGGGTTCAAGTCCGGGCCACTCAAGGACATTCAGAGACTTGTCCCGAAGCCTCTCCTGCATTGAACCTTAGCCCCAGTCTGAGCTCCTGAGCACTCTGGAGCAGGTTTTCATCAAGGATCTCTGTACTTTGCTCCGTTCATCTTTCCCTCAATCCTGACTAGTCTCCCAGTCCCTGCCGGTGAAAACCATCCCCACAGCATGATGCTGCCACCACCATGCTTCACCGTAGGGATACTGCCAGGTTTCCTCCAGATGTGATGCTTGGCATTCAGGCCAAAGGGTTCAACTTGGTTTCATTAGACCAGAGAATCTTGTTTCTCATGGTCAGAGTCTTTAGGTGCCTTTTAACAAACTCCAAGCGGGCTGTCATGTGCCTTTTACTGAGGAGTGGCTTCCATCTGGTCACTCTACCATAAAAGGTCTGATTTGGTGGAGTGCTTTAAAGATGGCTGTCATTCTGGAAGCTTCTCCCATCTCCACAGAGGAACTCTGTCAGAGTGACCATCAGGTAATTGGTCACCTCCCTAACCAAGACCCTTCTCCCCCACTTGCTTAGTTCGGCCGGGCGGCCAGCTCTAGGTAGAGTCTTGGTGGTTCCAAACTTCTTCCATTTAGGAATGATGGAGGCCACTGTGTTCTTGGGGACCTTCAAATGCTGCAGAAATGTTTTGGTACCCTTCCCCAGATCTGCGCCGCCACAATCCTGTCTCGGAGCTCTACGGACAATTCCTTCGACCTCATGTCTTGGTTTTTGCTCTGACATGCACGGTCAACTGTGGAACCTTATACAGACAGGTGTGTGCCTTTCCAAATAATGTCCAATCAATTGAATTCACCACAGGTGGACTCCAACCAAGTTGTAGAAACATCAAGGATGATCAATGGAAACAGGATGCACCTGAGCTCAATTTCAAGTCTCATAGCAAAGGGTCTGAATACTTATGTATTTTTAATACATTTGGTAAAATTTCGCAAAACAGGTTTTTGCTTTGTCATTATGGGGTATTGTGTGTAGATTTGAGGATTTGTATTTATTTAACCCATTTTAGAATAAGGCTATAATGTAACAAAATGTTGATGAAGTCAAGGGGTCTGAATACTTTCCAAAGGCACTATAGTGTATGTGGCAGTTGATCCAGTTCCTTCTGTCTGCTAAATTGCTAGTCTACAACTGTAACTTACCCCAGTCGATACACTTCCTGTTCTGTACATCAAACCATTGCTGAAGCATCAACACGTAGTTCAGAGGAGACCAATCCATTGAATTCAAGTGAGACAAACCTTATTGCTCAGATAAATAAACTTAGTCTACCAAAAATTATATAAGTCAGAGAAGTTTGATGCAAGTACTAAGCACTGGGTTTCCCAAAAAATACAGTTCTCTCTATCACATGATTTATTATGGGGAAGGAGGGGACCTTAACCAACACCATCTGTCTCTGGTTTTGCATGCAAGGAAGTTCAATATACTGTAATATACCCTTGGATCTTTACAGAGTGCCTTATTGTTTGACTCCTTTGCACCATCCTTTATATGGAAACCCATGCAGCACTGACTCCACATCATGTCACAACCACAAACAGTTCAAAGGAGGAAAGAAAAAGATGTAAAAAATACAAAAAAAGTAACAAACAGTATCGTTCTGGACAACAACCCAATAAAGAGGAGATAGCACCGTTGTCACAAAGGGGATGAGGACAAGGAGGGCTAGGTCTGTGACATCCTGACTTGTGTGGCCAAGTAGCTAACGGAGTAGGCCGAAAACCGTCAGACTTCCAGCTTTCCTTCCAAAACGCCATCCATTCTCTCCTCAAATCCTCAGCGGCCATCGCTTATTGTACAGCTGACACACACATAGTCCTCTTTCTCAGCCAACTCGGCTGTCACACCCACACAGACCTGGTGGAACCACTGGTTACAGCTGCCGTCACACTGGACCCAGTCCACCTGAAATAAGTCAAAAACACCAAATAAAGAAAACTCAAGTGACATAAGCCAGACAAGGAACTGAACATTCAGTAAATTTTACAATTTCTACTACAAACAAACTGCTAGGCATTCTGTCCCTCTGTCCTTTATTTGAACTCCAACACTAGCAGTCAGTCAATCAGGTTTTCGCAATTAATAAAATATCGCTTATCTTATTTCATATTCTCTTATTATCAGTGAGTGATTTATTTTACCTCATCTCCTTCTGGCTGCTGGCATCCCTCTGCTGGACACATGGCCATCTCCTCTTCAGAGTCGTCTGACTGGGAGAAGTCGGAACGAGGAGATGAGGAGGTCGAGGCTGCCCTGCGTTCCAGGTTCTTCTCCTTGTTCATTTTCTGTCTCTTGTTTTGGAGCTTCTTGGCCTTGTCCCTGCGCTCTGTCTCCAGAGCCTCCCTCTCCAGGCGTCGCTTGGCCTTCTTCTCTACTCCGTTAACTACTTCCTTTTTCAGGCCATCCTGAAGAGATAGAAAACGTAACATCTTAAAGTAAACTGGATTTCTTATTTTCATCAGTGATGAAACGGTAACAGTGATAAACCAAATGCTTTTATAGACCAATCATAAAAAAAACATACCATTGAATTTAATGTATTTGTACGAAAGGCTGTGGAGAAATGGTAGTCATCATAGTCGAATAGATAGAAGTTAGTCATATCAGAGCTGTAGCTCCGCCCACCAGTGAAATGGAGAAAAACACGCTGGGCAATTCCAGCTCAGAGAAGTCAAGTGAGAGAAGGTTCCAGCCATCCTGTGGTTTTCCACTACTTAGCTTTCATTGTGTTAGCCAAGGCCAGTGTGCATCCTTGTTGATATGCAAGTACATATTTAATATCCTTCAGGTGTTTGTCTAAAGACGCACTTGGGGACAATATTGTCATTTTATGGATACGCTAATTAGGCATTTCTATTGCGAGCCATCAAGAGCTAGCAACTGTAACGAAGCTTGCTAGCTCCGTCTCTCCGATCATATTATTTCTGACATTTAGCCTAGAATTCGTATTGTGTAAATGTCCCCCAGTGCCTTTTTACATACCCTGTATAGATGTATAGAAGATGGCACCGACAGACATGAAAGCTCTGCTTCTAGCTCCTAAGCAACTTTGCAGTATTTTTGTGTGTTATTTTTGTGTGTTATTTCTTACATTATTAGCCCAGAACGTTTGTGTTATTACATACAGCCGGAAATAACTCTTGGATATCAGAGCGGCGGTAACTCACCAGCATTACAACCAGGAATACGACTTTCCCCGAATTTGGATCCTTTGTTCGTACCCCGCAAGGCAGTTTAATTTATTCCTGATGCTGCTCCAAGATGCCACCGGCGGAGTAGAGGTATTCTGAGTGGACTTCTTTTCCGACTCAGGAGGCGTGCACACCATCCACCACTTCCGAGTATATTACTCAATAATGTTCAGTCCCTGGACAAA
Organism: Salmo trutta; assembly: GCF_901001165.1. Lineage (NCBI taxonomy): Eukaryota > Metazoa > Chordata > Actinopteri > Salmoniformes > Salmonidae > Salmo > Salmo trutta. The sequence continues at coordinate 14,299,880 of NC_042986.1, read as the reverse complement.
AAAGTAGACGAGCTCTGGGCAAGGATCTCCTTTCAGAGACATCAGGGACGGAATCATGGCTCTCTCTGGATACACTGTCCCCGTCCATTCAGCCAACTGGGTTCTCAGTACACATATGAATAAAGAACTCTCTGGGAAGAAGAAAGGCGGAGGGCAATTGAACTTATTCCAGAGTCTGCTCCAAGACGCCGCCAGCAGAGAAGAGGTATTCGGAGTGGACTTCGAGTCCATCCACTACTTCAGAGTATTTTACTCGCTAATGTTCAGTCCTTGGACAATAAAGTAGACGAGCTTAGGGCGAGGATCTCCTTCCAGAGAGACATCAGGAACTGTAACATACTCTGTTTCACAGAATCATGGCTCTCTCCAGATATACTATCCCCGTCCATACAGCCAGCTGGGTTCTCAGTACATTGCGCAGACAGGAATAAAGAACTGTCTGGGAAGAAGGCAGGCGGTGGTGTATGTTTCATGATTAACTACACAAGGTGTGATTGTGATAACGTACAGGAACTCAAGTCCTTTTGTTCACCCAACCTAGAATATCTCAATCAAATGTCGACCATATTAACTCCCGCGATAATTCTCTTTGGTTATAGTAAGAGCTATGTATATTCCTCTCAAGCCGATACCAGGACAGCCGTCAAGGAACTACACTGGACTTTGTGCAAACTGGAAACCACATATCCTGAGGCCGCACTTATTGTAGGTGGGGATTTAAAACAAACGAAACTTGAGAAATTCCATTAACACATTGCCTGTAGTACTTGTGCTACAAAATCTCGCGACCATTGTTACTCCCCCTTCCGGGATGGCTTCAAGGCTCTCCCCCACTCTCCCTTCGGCAAATCAGATCGACTCGATTTTGCACCTACCTTCCTATATGCAGAAAGTCAAAATAGGAAGTACCCATGCTAAGGTCTGTTCAACGCTGGTCTGACCAATCGGAATCCATGGTTCAAGATTGTTTTGATCACGAGGACTGGGATATGTTCCGGGTTGCCTCTGAGAATAACATTGACGTATACACGGACACGGTGACTGAGTTCATCAGGAAGTGTATAGGGGATGTTGTTCCCACTGACTATTAACGCCTACCCAAACCATAAAACGCAGATAGATGGCAGCATTCGCGCAAAACAGAAAGCATGAACCACCACTTAACCAAGGCAAGGTGACTGGGAATATGCACAAATATAAACAGTGTAATTATTCCCTCCGTAAGGCAATCAAACAGGCAAAACGTGGAGCCGCAATTCAACAGCTCAGACCCGAGACGTATGTGGCAGGGTCTACAGACAACCACAGATTACAAAGGGAAAACCAGCCACGTCGCAGAGACGGAAGTCTTGCTCCTGGATTAGCTAAACACCGTCGCCCGCTTTAAGGATAACACAGTGCCACTGACGCGGCCTGCTCCCAAAGACTGTGGACTCTCGTTCTCTGTGGCCGATGTGAGTAAGACATTTATGAGTGTTAACCCTCGCAAGGCTGCCGGGTCAGACGGCATACCTAGCCGCGTCCCCTGAGCATGCGCAGACCAGCTGGCTGAATATGTCTGTAAACACTCCAATCTCTCCTTATCAGGGTCTGCTGTCCCCACTTGCTTCAAGATGTCCACTATGGTTCCTGTACCCAAGAAATGGTAACTGAAGTAAATTACTATCGCACCGTAGCACTTACTTCTGTCATCATGAAGTGCTTTGAGAGGCTAGTTAAGGATCATGTCACCTCCATCTTACCTGATACCCTAGACCCACTTCAGTTTGCATACCGCTCCAATAGATCCACAGATGATGCAATCGCCATTGCACTGCACACTGTCCTATCCCATCTGGACAAGAGGAATACCTATGTAAGTACGTTGTTCATTGACCATAGCTCAGCCTTCAACACCATAGTACCCTCCAAGCTCATCATTAAGCTTGGGTCCCTGGGTCTGAATCTGCCCTGTGCAACTGGGTCCTGGACTTCCTGACAGGCCGCCCCCAGGTGGTGAAGGTCGGAAACAACACCTCCACTACGCTGATCCTCAACACAGGGGCCCCACAAAGGTGTGTGCTCAGCCCCTTTCTGTACTCCTTGTTCACCTATGGCTGCGTGGCCACGCACACCTCCAACTCTAGGGCAGCATCCCGGAGTCGCCTCTTCACTGTTGACATTGAGACCGGTGTTTTGCGGGTACTACTTAATGAAGCTGCCAGTTGAGGACTTGAGGCGTTTGTTTCTCAAACTAGACGCTCTAATGTAGTTGTCCTCTTGCTCAGTTGTGCACCGGGGCCTCCCACTCCTCTTTCTATTCTGGTGAGAGCCAGTTTGCTCTGTTCTGTGAAGGGAGTATTACACAGCGTTGTACGAGATCTTCAGTTTCTTGGCAATTTCTCACATGGAATAGCCTTAATTTCTCAGAACAAGAATAGACTGATGAGTTTCAGAAGAAAGTGCTTTGTTTCTGGCCATTTTGAGCCTGTAATTGAACCCTCAAATGCTGATGCTCCAGATACTCAACTAGTCTAAAGAAGGCCAGTTTTATTGCTTCTTTAAATCAGAACAGTTTTCACCGGTGCTAACATAATTGCAAAAGGTTTTTCTAATGATCAATTATCCTTTTAAAATGATAAACTTGGATTAGCTAACACAATGTGCCATTGGAATACAGGAGTGATGGTTGCTGATAATGGGCCTCTGTACACCTATGTAGATATTCCAACACTGAATGGACTTCTTATTTACAACATTAACAAGGTCTACACTGTATTTCTGATCAATTTGATGTTATTTTAATGGACAAAATGTTTTTGTTTTTCTTTCAAAAACAAGGACATTTCTAAGTGACCCCAAAGTTTTGACGGTAGCACACACACACAGTATTCTAGTCAATGCCACTCCGACATTGCTCATCCTAATATTTATATTTTTCTTAATTACATTATTTTACTTTTAGATGTGTGTATTGTTGTGAATTGTTAGATACTACTCCACTGTTGGAGATAGGACCACAAGCATTTCACCCACAATAACATCTGCTAAATATGTGTATGTGACCAATAACATTGGATTTGATTTTAATGTGGGTATCTTTCATTGTGAACCTTGTTGAGGTATTTCAAGTCCATTGTGCAGTTGTAGCCCTGTACTGAAGAGTACGGTGCTATGCTTTGTAGAACAGCGGCACCCCTTTGATCTCTAATTAGTGGGGTCATGTTGCATGGCTCTGTATTGCCTTGTATAGCATTAAGCCATTATAGCCACGTTATTATTACATGCATATTGTTTATAGTATAGTGAACTAGAGATTGTATTATGTATACACTCTACATCTGTCATTCAATATCGCATCTTTATTTCTCTCTTTACTTGCAGACCACATACACACTTCCTTAATGCAAGTTGCCATACCACTAAGTGCCTTGGCCCATACATGCTACATACACTGTGCTGTTCCGTGCCCGTACTGTGAATCTTCAGCGTCATTAAACCACCTAGACCGCACTCCTCCGTCTTGTCATCTGTGCCCTTATCAGCACACGAGAGCGAACATAAAGTAAAACCTAAAGAATATACAGTCCACCAAGTCCTCAGTTACAGTACTTGATAGCTAGCGTGCTCTCACACACACACACACACACACACACACACACACACACACACACACACACACACACACCTCTTTTTGTGGAGAGCTTCTTCCCTGAGAGTTGCACTGCTTGCGTTTGTCACAGCCCGAGGGGTCGTCCTCTTGCTGTGACGTGCGTCCGTGGGTGTGATGCGTTCCCAGCCCGTTCAGTAACACATGGTAGAGCTGTGTGATCTCTGGCAGAGACACCTGCAGCAGGAGCCCTTCCACCATCAGCTCCTCCAGCTCCACACTCAGACCTGCAGCAGCACAGCACACATCAGGTTATTGTAAAGGAGAAATATTCTCAATCACCTACCGTAGCTGGTTAAATAATCAGTAGTCATCAGTAGAGCGCTAATCAATATAATGAAGTTATCAAGAAGTCCAGCTGGTGATAAGAATTACAAATGATTCTACAACACTGCTTTATACCACAGAACTGACCCTGCAGAGGAATGCATCGTTGCTCAGTGTAGAAGACCATCTGATCATGACTTGTCCTGTTCCACTCTGGAGTCAAACATGGTGGCTGTTTATATAGAAAAAATAAATATCAAATTCATTACTAATCTGGTCATTAACATAACTGTCTCTTAATTCTGAATTATATGACTTTAAAATGGATAGATAACTACATTTCAGAGAAGGTGTGTGACTGACCTTTCCAACCGGAGATGGTGAAGTTGTAAAGTTCTCCTCCAGGTCTGGAAGGCCACAGGAGGCCGAGACCTGTCGCGCACGGTGTTGCCAGCTGACTGTTCTCTCAACCAAATAGTGAAGCGCATCGCCTTCCGGTAGACGCACCTGAATACGCTGCAGCGACGCCAGCAAGGGCATGACCTTGTCCAGGGGGGGCTTCTCCGAGCGTCGGCAGTCTGGACACAGCCAGGCCTGGGCTGAACGGGAGTCTGAGGGAGCCCTCACACACACGCTGTGGAAGGCGTCCCGGCAGAGCTCACACTGTAACATGGCTCCCATGGGGGGATTCTGACACACACACACCTTCAGGTCCATGCAGTCTGCCGTAGGGAGGAGCTTGGACTCGTTAGCTGCCCGGAGGGAGGAGAGGGCCCACATCTCCCGTAACCGCACTTCCCCGAGAGTTGCCAGCTGGTAAATAAATGTCAAAACATTTCAATTTATAGAATTTGAATGTAAGTTCATGTCCAACATGAATTGAGATACAATACATATCCAGTACTAGAAAGAAGAAGAGAAAGTGAAGGTCCGCACTTTGAATTGAGTTGAAAAATAAAAGATGTCTCAAACTGAATACATGGCCATTGTAGGTGTACTTACAGCTGAGGTGGTGTACTTACAGCTGAGGTAGTGTCCTTGGTCTCTAAGAGAGCTTTTTCCACATCACTGAGACAGTCTAGCTTCACCATCTTCTTCTTACTGCAGTCTTTAGCTTTTTTTGACTTCCTTTTCGGAGACCCTGCTCCAACCTCAAATCTTGGACACAGAACCTGTGGACAAGAACAAAATGATGAATGCATTTCTGGGAATTAAACTGCTTTATACTGTACATCACTCATGGACAATTCATAGGTGGCGCATTGCAGCCATTAGACAATTACCTCAAGTAGAGTGAAGTGAGAGTTTTTGATGAGGAAAATTTTAGCAGCAGACTCTTTCCAGGCCTGCAGCTCTGCTACCAGAAACTCTAGATGTTTTAGAGGGTCCAGCTGGACTGGGATGGCTTGTCCTCGTATAACCATATCAGAGAGCTCGTCAAACAATGGAATGGAATCTCCATCCTATAAAAGCACACCGAATTCAAGTTTTCTAAACATAATGGTTCCACATATTTCCTTTACATGTCAACCTGGGAGCATTGTTTCTATAAAAATCATGTATAAAAACATCATTGTGAAACGTGGTGTTTTATTTTTCCGTACCTGAAATGCCTCTGCTTCCTGAAGCCACTCCCTGGCCCTACTGATGGAGTCCTTCAGCATCATACAGTTGGGGAGGTAAGCAGGTATACCCACCACCTTCTCAGCTGCTTCAGAGAGGACTTCTATAGATGGGGGGGGCCTGGTGGAGAAGAAAACAGTTAGGTCAAAAGACTGGTCAGTCACCAGCACAAGGGGCCCAGTTATCCGACTGACAGGAAGCATACATATCATATTATCCATCTGTATGGACTATGGAGAAATGTTCTCAGGTGTGTATCAATCATAAAAATATGAATGTACTATCATGAGAAAAAAACAGACAATTCCTAAGACATTTCACTTCCCTTATTGTTCAACATTTGTTGCTATTCACTCCATCTTTCATAAAGGTCAATTCCAGATCTTTCTGATGTAAGCAGACATCACTGTTGTGATGCTTGTGAACCATGCAACGTTTTCCTCTGACAACTGATGGATTGTTTAGTGTTAGTAGCTTTACATAGGCATCTATACTGACCCCTTGCAACCATGATACACTTTTACACTTTCAAACCATTGGTTACATATACAGTTACCGTGGTATGGGCTATGCACAACTCTATAATAAAGAAAATTTTCAACATACCGATAAAATCATAAAGAAAACAAAAACTATCCATCCGTCCTTGAGGAGATAAAAAGAACAGCACTTCTCACTATACTAAGCTCTAAAATGACAGAACATTTGAATGAACTCTAGCTCTAGAAAGATGCAGACAATTAAAACTGGACTGAAAAAGACTGTTAAACCGTGGATATGTGGCGCGCGCACAGAATAGATGCACATTCCTTGGAGAGCCATGCCATTAAAAAAAAGCTGCTTGAAAAACGCCGGTGACAGTGATTACTAAAAAGCACTGGGTACCAAATGGGATGAAAGCAGAACTAGATATGCATGCTCACTTTTTGTAGATCTTGTTGAATATTCTAGCAGCAGCATTTTGCACTAGCTGGAATTAAAATGAAGCAAAATCAGGGACACTGACATACTGTAGTTCTGCTAATGTACAAATCAGTAATCCAGTATGTTTGTACATTCGTTAAAGAGAAACCTCACTAGCTTTAATATAAGTGCCATAACCACATGGCTCATTTTGGCTAAGAGTAGAGAAAGTTCAAATTCAAGACCCAGAGTTGAATCTCTGAGTGAGGACACAATTATTGTAAATTCAGGTCTAAATGATCCAGAATAACAAAGCCCAGAAGATGACCTTAACCTATTTTTAAAATCCACTCATCTAAAATTTTGGCCTGTCTTCTTTGACATCGGATTCCTAAAAAAAACAACCCTGAAATACCTGGTTTACCGATTAAGATTACAGATGTAAACGATAAATCCTCGGTGTGTGCGGCCCTCACCTGGCCTTGAGGAGGATGCTGGTCTTTTCCTCCCAATGTTCAGACACCGTGAGCAGCTCCTGCAGATGAGCCATGGCCTTCTCCACAGAGGGGTGAGGGGTCAGGCCCACACCCTGGTCTATCAGCCTCCGCATGGTCTCCAGGGTGAGGGTGGAGGGCTGGGCGCTGGTCTGCTGCACACCCTCCAGCCAACGGGCTTGCTCCAGCCTCTCCCGTAGTATCGGAAGTTCAGGCAGCTCCACATCAAAGTCAAAGCTAACGTCTAGAAGACTCTGGATCACCGCTGTGCCGGTGGCCTCATCCATCAGAACTTTCTCACTGTGCTGCTGGAAGTCTTCGATGCAATTCAAGAGATCCTAAGAAAATAAACGTCATTCATATCATTATGAATACTATTCTACAATGATTGAGGATTCAGATGGGTTTATGCTTTTACCTTGAGAGGAATACTTTCTGGTTAGGGATGTTAACGGTTAACATTTGATCGGTCATGCACATCGGTCTATAGGTTAATTTGAATAATGTAATGGAATTAAATTGCCGCATGTATGTTTTTGTTAGTCGTCATGCATTTTATTTATCACATTCGCACAGCATACAGACCCTAGTTTGAGTGGAATATCACCTGTCGAACAGTGCGAGAGCTGCAACTGCTCCTCAAACAGCTAGTTTCTGCTGGAGTGAAAAGCCCAGTCATTGCGGAACAATTCTAAACGCAATCACGTGTTAAAAACAGAGTTTTGATAGCCACGATTAAAAAGAGGGTCCCAGCTTTCCCATTCGCCATTCAAGTGCATAGGATCAGGCAACGTTAGGCAGGCTATTAGCGCATCACCAACCACTTTGCTATCCGAGCTGGAGGCTGTACACAATTTGGAAAAATATACTTAATTTATTGAAACCTGAATGTTTTACTTCCTCTTATGAGGCATGTCTCACCTTGCTTCAAAGGAGCCTAGCCAAAATCCAACCATAGAAATGGGGAATTTATTTTATGAAGACTTCCTCATATGCTACTGAAATCAGCATTTCTCTCCTGTTCCATTGGTTTCCATGTCAATTTTCTTTTGTTGTTCAGAAGCCAAAGGCACCATCCAAAGGCACCACCATCTCCCTCACTAGCTTTAAGCACCAGCTGTCAGAGCAGCTCACAGATCACTGCACCTGTTCATAGCCCATCTGTATACAGCCCATCTATCTACCTACCTCATCCCCATACTGTATTTATTTATTTTGCTCCTTTTGCACCCCAGTATCTCTACTTGCACATCCATCTTTTGCACATCTACCATTCCAGTGTTTAATTGCCATATTGTAATTACTTTGCCACCATGGCCTATTTATTGCCTTAATTTCCTTATTTTACCTAATTTGCACTCACTGTATATTGACTTTTTGTTTTATTTTTTCTACTGTATTATTGACTGTATGTTTTGTTCATTCCATGTGTAACTCTGTGTTGTATGTGTCTAACTGCTATGCTTTATCTTGGCCAGGTCGCAGTTGCAAATGAGAACTTGTTCTCAACTAGCTTACCTGGTTAAATAATGGTGAAATAAAATAAATAAATAAAAATCCCAGTCATATTAGCAACCCATCATAGTTGTTGCGGTTAGATTCCCCCTCTTCCATGTTTCTAACAGAGATGTTCATCTCCGTCACATATGGAACCGCTCACATCAGGTGTGCTGTTTAGAACTGTGTTTTACATTCTGGTGAAAGTTTGGAAATTGTGTGTTATTAGCTGCTTCATTACAATAGTTGTGGCTGTGAGCCAAATGTCTGTTCCTTGTATGCATGCATAACATTTTCTGTGTCATGTCATTTTACTGTTGGGATTTATTTGTACAGTTTGTTAACCGGTTAATGAGGGTCGGTTAAAATAGGCAGGAAAATTGACCGAAATTTGCATTCCATCTCTGACCAATCGCGTTAAACACAGTTCCCCAGTCATCTTAGTTAGGTCTAATCAATTCCAATGACATTTTCTAATGGCTGCAACATCACGGCATTTAGATATTGAACTTCCTCATTGCATGGCATGTAGTATCTATTGGACCTTTAATTTGGGGGCTTGAGGAAGGCTGCAAGGGATGTTGTAAAGTTGCCTGACAAATGACCTCAGCTCCTGCACGGTCAGCTGGCTCTGGGTCTTCCCCCCACCACACCGATACCTGAGAGAGAATTATCACAACAATTGAATCAAACTGCATCATGCAAACCCTTTTATCAAACTGGTAATGAAATTTAAATAAACAGTTGGTTGGTTGAGGAATTGAATATTAAGACACAGTTGATCATATGTGGGCAGGGGAGGGGAAATGATCCAGTGATGATACTCCTGTTACATCTGACTGCGGACTGTGTTAGTGGTACCTAGTCTGCCTTTTGCCGTTGAGTAGCTGCTGGGCCACTGAGAAGCACTTCTCTGCATCCTGTGTGACTAAACGGAGCTGACGCAAGAGGTCATTGTCAGGGAACATCTTGGACTCTGATTCGTTAATGAGGGAGCGGAAGACTGACAAGCCTGGGGAGAGAAGGTCAACATTTCAACCAATAGGTTATGAGAGGCCTGATTCACAACTATATGGAACAAAAATATAAACATAACATGTAGAGTGTTGGTCCCATGTTTCATGAGCTGAAATATAAGATCCCAGAAATGTTCCATCCACACAAAAAGCTTCTCTCAAATGTTGTGCACAAATTAATTAGTTTACATCCTTGTTAGTGAGCATTTCTCATCTGCCAAGATAATCCATCCACCTGACAGGTGTGGCATGTCAATAAGCTGATTAAACAGCATGATCATTAACAGATGCACCTTGTGCTGGGACAATAAAATGTCACTCTAAAATGTGCAGTTTTGTCACACAACACAATGCAACAGATGTCTCCAAGTTGAGGGAGCGTGCAATTGGCATGCTGGCTGCAAGAATGTCCACCAGACATGTTGCCAGAGAATTGAATGTTAATTTCTCTACTATAAGGCGCCTCCAACGTAATTTTAGAGAATTTGGCAGTGGGTTTGCAGAACTGAATAATTTCTGCACAAACTCATCTGTGTGCTCGTCGTCCTCACCAGGGTCTTGACCTGACTGCAGTTTGGCATCGTAAACGACGTCAGTGGGCAAATACTACCTTTCGATGGCCACTGGTACACTGGAGAATTGTGCTCGTCACGGATGAATCCCGGTTTCAACTGTACCGGGCAGATAGCAGAGGTGTGGGACAAACGGTTTGCTGATGTCAACGTTGTGAACAGAGTGCCCCATGGTGGCGGTGGGGTTATGGTATGGGCAGACATAAGCTACGGACAATGAATACATTTGCATTTTATCGCTGGCAATTTGAATGCACACAGATAACGTGATGAGATCCTGAGGTCCATTGTCATGCCATTCATCTGCCGCCATCATCTCTGTATCACATCCAGCTGTCATTGGGAGTCCCATAGGGCGGCGCACAATTGGCCCAGCGTCGTCAGGGTTTGGGCAGGGTACGCCGTCATTGTAAATAAGAATTTGTTCAATTTAAATAAAGGTTAAATAAAAAATAAAAATGGTTCAGCATGATAATGCACGGCTCCATGTCGCAAGGATCTGTAAACAATTCCTGGAAGCTGAAAATGTCCCAGTTCTTCCATGGCCTGCATACTCACCAGACATGTCACCCATTGAACATGTTTGGGATGCTCTGGATCAACGTGTACAACAGAGTGTTCCAGTTCCCACCAATATCCAGCAACTTCGCACAGCTATTGAAGAAGAGTGGGACAAAATTCCACAGGCCACAATCAACAGCCTGATCAACTATTTTCAAAGGGGGCGAGTCGCGCTGCATGAGGCAAATGGTGGTCACACCAGATACTGACTGGTCTTCTGCTACACGCCCCAAGCTTTTTTTGTAAATGATCTGCGACCAACCGATGCATATCCGTATTCCCAGTCATGTGAAAACCATAGATTAGGGCATAATGAATTCATGTCAATTGACTGATTTCCTTATATGAACTGTAACTCGGTAAAATCTTAGAAATTGTTGCACGTTGCGTTTATATTTTTGTTCAGTGTGAATACAGTTTAACTCTAAGGGGCGGTTTTCCAAACCCAGATTATGGCTAATTTCTGGATTTCAAAGTACTTTTAATGGAGAGAAGAATATAGACAAGCTGAATTTGTCTCTCACTTTTTTTCTTGTCCAGCTTAGCCTCCAGAGTCTCCGTTACGCGGGATGCCCACTCGTCGTAGGACTCAGCTCGCTGCTTCACCACATTCATCATGGGGTACAGATCATCCAGTGTAAATCTATAACTGCAAGTGGAAAAGGGAATAATATCAGTAGAGGTCAAAGCCAGAGCAGATGAGCCATCTGAGGACACCAGGACTATAGAAATGTAATTAAAGGAGCCGATGTGACTCCTTATTCTACATGTCAAAGAGGCATGTTTGTTACACTACATGAACAAACGTACGTGGACACCTGTTCGTCGAACATCTCATTTGAATTAATATGGAGTTGGTCCCCCCTTTTCTGATATATAACAGCCTCCACTCTTCAGGGAAGGCTTTCCACTAGATGTTGGAACATTGCTGCGGGGACTTGCTTCCATTCAGCCACAAGAGCATTAGTGAGCTTGGGCAATTAGGCTCGTAGTCAGCATACCAATTCATCCCAAAGGTGTTCGATGCCGTTGAGGTCAGGACTCTTTGCAGGCCAGTCAAGTTCTTCCACACCGATCTCGACAAACCATTTCTGTATGGACCTCGCTTTGTGCACAGGGGCATTGTCATGCTAAAACAGGAAAGGGCCTTCCCCAAACTGTTACCACAAAGTTGGAAGCACAAAATCTTCTAGAATGTCATTGTATGGTGTAGCGTTAAGATTTCCCTTCACTGGAACTAAGTGGCCTAGCCTGAACCATGAAAAACAGCCCCAGACCATTATCCCTCCACCAAACATTAGCTGGCACTATGCATTCGGGACAGGTTGTGTTCTCCTGGCATCTGCCAAACCCAGATTCGTCCGTCGGATTGCCAGATGTTGAAGTGTGATTCATCACTTCAGAGAACTTGTTTCCACTGCTCCAGAGTCCAATGTGGTGGAGCTTTACACCACTCCAGCCGATGCTTGGCATTGCGCACGGTGATCTTAGGCTTGTGTGCGGCAGCTCTGACATGGAAACCCATTTCATGGAGCTCCCGATAAACAGTTACTGTGCTGACGTTGCTTCCAGAGGCAGTTTGGAACTCTGTAGTGAGTGTTGCAACCGAGGACAGATGATTTCTACATGCTTCAGCACTCTGCAGACAAACTGACTTGTTGGAAAGGTGGCAACCTATGATGGTGCCATGTTGAAAGTCAGTCTTCATTCAGTAAGGCCATTCTACTGTCAATGTTCTATGGAGATTGCATGGCTGTCTGCTCGATTTTATACACCTGTTAGCAACAGGTGTGGCTGAAATAGCTGAATCCACTCATTTGAAGGTGTGTCCACATATTTTTATTTATATAGAGTATTTCTATTTGAACGTTCGACAACATTGTGCCCTGTTGAATGCACCCCGGGACTCACTTCAGTGTGGAAAAGGGAGAAAAAAATCTGTGGAGATTAAAGCCAAACTGGCGTGCTGTGGATAGACTTGATGCGTCGGAGGACAAGACATGAGACATGACTCACTTCAGTGTGTAGTTGGTGAGGGGGCAGGAGCAGAGGTCCTGGATGTGGTGGAGACAGACCAGCTGGCCGGGGCTGCAGGGGCAGGTGATGGCAGACAGGAAACAGGTGGTCCTACATTTGGCACACTGCCGCTCATCATCCTGCAGGAGATCGTATTCCGCCTGCTCACAATGCAACACCCCCTTCGGGAGAAAGACACAAACACAATCATGTTATAAACGAAGACCCGAGAGACGGGGAACCAGACAGCTGTTCTCCTTAATTGGAGTGAACAATATCTCATTAGTGTTTGATAAGCCTCTAAAAATGCATACATCAAAATGACCTGTTTAGGTCTCGTTGCTCTGCCTATCAAAATAATATATTGTGATATATTATGACCTGAAAAATACAGAAATATAAAGCAATGATATAATATTACTCTAAGAATTGCTTATTCTTTAGAATTAAAAAAAAAACTTTGATTAATTGATTTGAAAAGTGAAAAATCAATGTATTTTCACATATATCTGTCTGTTGTCGGGGCACTTTACCATCTTGCGGACTTTATCTCGTAGGTCCTGTTCCTCTCTGATCATATCCTTCATATCCTTCTGGACAGCCGACGCCAGGACCACATCCAGACTGTTGGCCTTGGAGGCCATCTTGCAGATCATCTCGTCGTGGGAGAAAACACAGTACCGATGCAGCAGTCTGTAGTGGTCAACGCATTGGCGGCCTAATGCCATCTGAGATTAACCAAAGAGAGACTATATTAGTAAACAGTCGACTTCACATAAACTAACCCCTGCAATATAATATCAATGAGGAAGCCAATGAGTATCTTACCCAGTCCACAGTGCAGAAGTTGACAGCCTCAGCGAAGTTAAAACCTTGGTTGAAACCACTGTGATAGGCTCTGGGGAAAGTGATGACAAACTCACCAGCACACTGATTGGTTCTGTAAATCTGGGGACACAGAAAATATCGCTTTCAGACTGATTTCTCTGTTACTGAAATGACATAGTATTCTATGGAAATACGTGGGTGTAAGTCTAGTTACATTGAGAAAGACACTTACCGGAACCCCGTAGGACATGAGGGTGTTGGGGTTCATGATGGTGACCAGTTGGTGGAGGAGATCTGGCTGAATCTGAAACAGCTCTGGAGCTAGTTTCTTCATCACAGCCTCCAACTGTTCTGCAGCAAAGCCAGGTGCTCCATACCATGTCTTCGGTTCCCCCCTTTCAAAAACAAACAGAGCTTGAGTCGGGAACATCACGCAAATAAGGTATCCAAGGTGATATTAATAGCTTGAAAATATTGTCCTGACTCCATATAGAAAATGTGGAAAAATAAAAAGAATCACTGATCATAAGCAAAATGGCACTTTGTACCATGTTACTAATTACTTCATTTCAACATCCCTAAATAAAGAGTGGTTGGTCAACATCAGTACCAGTGCAGGTAGTTGATGGAGTAGCTCCAGTGGTCCTCGATGTGCCAGCAGAAGGAGGAGAAGCACATGCCTACATAGAGCCAAGGTAGCGTCATCCCACAGATGTCTGCTGTGACATGAGTCAACACTGACGGGTCCATCATCGCCATGTTGTTCAGGTTCCAGCCACAATTCAGGTACTTCTGTAAGAGATCATGAGAAAGAGTTAAGCCATTTTTTAAATCTATTTTTATTCCGATTCAAAATGGTACATTGGCAAGACATTAAAATTGAAAGACACGTTTTGCCATTATATTGTGAGTCTACTGTGTGATACACTGAATTGGTTTGGCTACCCATTCATTTGAATACAGCTGCCTACCTCATCCTTTTCTGAAACCTTAAATCTTCCATTCTTGATGGGGAACCCGCTCCCAAACTCCTTGGAGGCTATATCTGCTCCGTACTCCACTGTGACGTCCTCTTCGATGGTGCTCACCAAGCGCCAGAACTCTTTTTCTACCAACTCTGTGGGAACCATCTGAAACAAACAAACAATACAAATTTTAAAAATGCCATTACATGACAGTTGTGAATCAATTACAACAGGTCAAAATTGTTAGACCTTCCTTAATGATTAGACACATTCTACTTACATGAACTGGCATGTTGAAGTAATCAGATTTGAAGGAGTCTGCCATTTCTCCAAAAGCCCGCAAAGAGTAGTCCCTGTATGCTTGCTCAAAGCCAAATGCCTCCTGAGGTTTGCTGCACTCCTGTTCAAAAGAAGAAAAAAAAGGGTAGAAATCACACCTTAATAACAGTTTTCTTTTCACAGACAAACGCATTCGGTACTCCGCATAGAGCTTTTAAATGGCTTTTTGAGGAGGAGTGGAAGTGAACACTGGAATGCAAAGAACTTGCATTTGTAAACAACAGCTATTACGTTGTGGCTGCATGGATAGTAAGGTTAGCAGCAGGAGGTGGTGACGCTAGGATGATGTATAGCACACGGTTAAGTTGTTTATCATGGCGGTTGATCCTACATAGGGTAGACAGCCATCAAATATATATATTTTTTTAATGACACAAAAGTTAGCTTGATCTGCTAAAAACAACATTAGCTACCTAACTAGTACCTAAACTAGCTAGCTAGCTAATGAGCAGATTTCCAGTCCCAAAGAGAGAACTATGATAATACAAAAACACAATTGCAACGAAATATCACATTTTATATCACTTGAGAATAACAAAGAAAGTCGTAGTCTAAATTTCCATGTTTCCTAACCTCAGATACAGAGATCAGAAATACAGAGATTAAACATTCCGATTGACGGTTTTATTTCGATGTCACTTAGTCTCTCTCACTTTGTTTGATGATATTGCACAGATTTGCAGCTGATGTCCTTGATCACTGGCGTGGGTGTAACAATCCCTGTATGGCTGACATAGGACGCAACCCCTGTCCATAACAGCACTTTATACCCACAAAGTAACATCCATTATCCTACCAAAACCATGATCTTGGTTGGGCTAGAGCAGTGGTTCCCAACCTTTTTTGGTTTCTGTAGCACCAAGTATATTTTGCTCTGCTCGGAGTACCCCTGAAGTACCCTCAAAGTACTCCCTCATGTAAATTTGTCCAGTAAGCCTATGGTCTCAGGAGTCTTCTCATGTACCCCCTGCGGATAGGCCAAGCACCCCCCCCCCAGGAGTCCTATTAACCCTGGTTGGGAAACACTGGGCTAGAATAACAGTACGTTAGGTCTCAGAGCAGGTGACATCACCACACTATGCCTACTAGGGCTTTGTCTCACTTTGTCTTTCCTTGATTACTCGCATCCTATCTCCATACCTGTATTTTATCACAATTGTATTGGAGGTGAAGGTACCTTCTACTCCAATGGGTTTTGAGCAGGAGGCGATAAGAGCAATCTAGGAAGGATGAACTGAGAAAGAGCCTAGCACTCACCTGTCAACTAGCTGTGCTATACACTCACCCCTCAGCTGCTTCAACCTCAGCAGCCAGCAGAGCAGACTGTGTGAACTGAGTCAACCCACAGAATACATTTTGGGGGTATTTAATTCTGCTACATCGCGTTGTACTGTCGGTGGTGTAGGAGGTGAAAAGGGTGTGACTGTAGCAGAGGTGAGCTGAAGGTGAGTTCGAGTAGCAACTGTGATGTGATCCCCCTGAGACTCGAAGAGGTGTCTCCTCCTGTCTATCATAAATGTATCTATATTTTAATACCGTAAGCATCTCAGCTGCGGGAGGATCTCCTCCTGCAATTTTGGGCCAATTTGCTCCATTCTGCTACACTCACTGTCCTCCTCCTCCTGTGGTTGGCATACTAGCTTCAAGTATAATTTAATTAGGGTTTACGTCCCGGCACGGGGCAGCCATATGAGGATGAAACTCATACATTACATGGCTAATTTGCAGCTCATATAAAAGTGACCCTTCAGGGTATTTCTCTCTTGCCTCCACTATCCATGCTCTACCCTTTTGGTTACAGCAGATGTGAGATTATTTATTGTATGCATGCCCAATGCAGACATATGATGGGATTAATATTGGCCTCGTGGGTATGTCTAATGTACATGTGACTTGTCATTCCTATACTGAAACAGGATGAGCAAGCCCTCACCCATTGTTTACATTTTGTTGAGACGCTTTCTCCATTTTAAATGATACTATTAGAAAAGCACTCACATCTGAGAAATTGTATGTGGGAATAATTTGATAATAATTTATTCATACTGGCAAGATCAGTGTGTGGGTTTTTCTTTTTCATTAGACAATTAATGAGTCTAACCATGTTGAAGGTTACCAGATTTGATTTCTACTGCTACTGTATATGCCGTGATGAAATGGATTAGTGCGAGCCCTACCCTTGTAATGAAGGTAGGCCATAAGGATAACATACACAGGAGAGAGACATTACTCGCAAATATCACTATCATGAGGGTGTGCAGAAAGTTACATTTTAAGGTTCATTTGGTTGAATTAAAATACAGCTTGCTTGAAATAAAAGTAGCAATTTGTGTGCTTCATGGGGCGGCAGGTAGCCTAGTGGTTAGAGCGTTGGACTAGTAACCGAAAGGTTGCAAGATCAAATCCCCGAGCTGACAAGGTAAAAATCTGTCGTTCTGCCCCTGAACAAGGCAGTTAACCCAGTGTTCCTAAGCTGTCATCGAAAATAAGAATTTGTTCTTAACTGACTTGCCAGGTTAAATAAAGGTCAAATTAAAAAAATGTAATGCATCATCCTTGTGTAATTAATATGCAGTTCAACATTATCACCACAAGATGTCAGCGCTAGCATTTGTATTGTATTATTGTAGTATTGTATTATACTACACGTAAACAAACCACTAGCAAGGTCGCGTAATGTGAAGTCTGAATACATGCCTAGAACAAACAAGCGGTTCAATAAAATTACAGTATGTATCTTAATTGAAACTAAGTGGGCAATACACCTGGGTAAAATATAGTTGCGTTTTGGAGACGAAGCAAACGAAGAGCTAGGAGACAGATTAGTGAGGGGGTAAAGAGGCTGATAGTGGGGAAAGAGGCTGATAGTGGGGTAATTGCTGCTGCTAGCTAACTTCTGATGTAAACAAATGTGGCCATCAATTATTGGACTCGTACGCTAGCTACATTTAGTTTAGTTATATAGTTGGCTGTCGTGAGAGAAATTCATATATCTAGCTGGTTAACAAGGTAAGCTGATCTTTCTCTACCTTCACATCACACTAGTTCTGTGGTTATTTGCTGTGCTTGCCAAATGTAGCCAACACCACCACCAGAGCAAATGGATAATAAACAGGAAATAAATGTCTGATTATTTTGTTTACTGGATCTGGTAGTAACAAGTCAATGTGTTTGTTCTGTTTTTTGGTAGGATCAAGAACAACGATCTTGTCATTTTGTACAATTATGGCATGCTTCAGCGCTGGCTGTTTATATGGGAACCTCTTGGTTGCGTGTGCATATAGAATGTGTTATTGACAGTTGAAAAGGTCTATAGCTAACACATATCGGTAACACTAACAACTTTGGTACTCTGTAGAAGTAACAGCGCTGAGCACATTCATATTATACCCTCACAGGAGCCAGTACAGACTCTGAACTGTGAAAGTGGTTATTTATTTGATCTTCTATATATTTTTTTAGGGGGTAGATCAGCTTTATTATTGCAGATAGATTGTGGCTTCCATCAATGTAATTGTCTGCATAATTTCCAATCCCCCATACATGTTTTTTGTAAATATAGAATATATATACACACAGTGCATTCCGAAAGTTTGTCCCCCCCCCTCAATCTACACACAATATCCCATCATGACAAAATCTGTTTTTGCGTAGAAATTTGCGCACATTTATTTTAAAAATTATGAAATATTACATTTACGTAAGTATTCAGGCCCTTTACTCAGTACTTTGTCGAAGCACCTTTGGCAGCGATTACAGCCTTGAGTCTTCTTGAGTATGATGCTACAAGCTTGACACACCTGTATTTGGGGAGTTCTTCCCATTCTTCTCTGCAGATCCTCTCAAGCTCTGTCAGGTTGGATGGGAGCGTCGCTTCACAGCTATTTTCAGGTCTCTCCAGAGATGTTTGATCGGGTTCAAGTCCGGGCTCTGGCTGGGCCACTCAAGGACATTCAGAGACTTGTCGTGAAGCCACTCCTGGGTTGTCTTGGCTGTGTGCCTAGGGTCATTGTACTGTTGGAAGGTGAACTTTTGCCCCAGTCTGAAGTCCTGAGCACTCTGGAGCAGGTTTTCATCAAGGATCTCTCTGTACTTTGCTCTGTTCATCTTTCCCTCGATCCTGACTAGTCTCCCAGTCCCTGCCGCTGAAAAACATATCCACAGCATGATGCTGCCACCACCATGCTTCACCGTAGGGATGGTGCCAGGTTTCCCCCAGACGTGACGCTTAGCATTCAGGCCAAAGAGTTCCATCTTGGTTTAATCAGTCCAGAGAATCTTGTTTCTCATGGTCTGAGAGTCCTTTAGGTGTGTTTTGGCAAACTTCAAGCGGTCTGTCATATGCCTTTTACTTAGGCATGCCTTCCGTCTGGCCACTCTACCATAAAGGCCTGATTGATGGATTGCTGCAGAGGAATGGAATTTTTGTGCATTCAAATTGCCATCGATAAAATGCAATTGTGTCCGTTGTCTGTAGCTTATGCCTACCCATATCATAACCCCACCATGGGGCACTCTGTTCACAACGCTGACATCTGCAAACCGCTCGCCCACACAACGTCATACACGTGCTCTGCTATTGTGAGGCCGGTTGGATGTACTGCCAAATTCTCTAAAACAACGGAGGCGGCTTATGGTAGAGAAATTAACTTTCAATTCTCTGGCAAAAGCTCTGGTGGACATTCCTGCAGTCAGCATGCCAATTGCACACTCCCTCAAAACATAAGACATCTGTGGCATTGTGTCGTGTGACAAAACTGCACATGTTAGAGTGGCCTTTTATTGTCCCCAACACAAGGTGCACTGTTGTTGAGATCATGCTGTTTAATCAGCTTCTAGATATGCCACACCTGTCAGGTAGGTGGATGGATTATCTTGACAAAGGATAAAATGCTCACTAACAGGGATGTAAACTAATTTGTGCTAAGAAAATGTAGATAAATAAGCTTTTTGTGCGTATGGAAAATTTCTGGGATCTTTTATTATAGCTCATGAAACATGGGACCAACACTTCACATGTTGCGTTTATATTTTTGTTCAGTATATATTATTGATTGTTTGACTATGACTTTTCAAATCACCCATCAGTGCTAATTTGCAGAGTAAGCTCCAGGTACATGTTGCAATTCTTTAGCCATTCCTGAACCTGCGACCAAATTCCAGCTTCATATGGACTAGAGGTCGACCGATTAATCGGAATGGCCGATTTCAAGTTTTCATAACAATCGGAAATCGGTATTTTTGGATGCCGATTTGGCGATTTGACTATTTCTCTCTATACAATTTGTATTTCATATACCTTTGACTATTGGATGTTCTTATAGGCACTTTAGTATTGCCCGTGTAACAGTATAGCTCCCGTCCCTCTCCTCGCTCCTACCTGGGCTCGAACCAGGAACACATCGACAACAGCCACCCTCAAAGCAGCGTTACCCATGTAGAGGAAGGGAAAAAACTACTCCAAGTCTCAGAGCGAGTGACGTTTGAAATGCTATTAGCGTGCACCCGGCTAACTAGCTAGCCATTTCACATCGGTTACACCAGCCTCATCTTGGGGGTTGATAGGCTTGAAGTCATAAACAGCGCAATGCATTGCGAAGGACTGCTGGCAAAACGCACGAAAGTGCTATTTTGAATGAATGCTTACGAGCCTGCTGCTGCCTACCATCGCTCAGTCAGACTGCTCTAACAAATCATAGACTTAATTATAACATAACACACAGAAACACGAGCCTTAGGTCATTAATATGGTCGAATCCGGAAACTATCATCTCGAAACAAATTCTGACAAATTACCCAAAGTGTTGCATATACCCTGACTGCGTGCAATGAACGCAAAATGACACAATTTCACCTGGTTAATATTGCCTGCTAATCTGGATTTCATTTAGCTAAATATGCAGGTTTAAAAATATATACTTCTATGTATTGATTTTAAGAAAGGCATTGATGTTTATGGTTGGAGCAACGTGTACCTAAGCGATTATATGCAACGCAGGACAGGCTAAATAAACTAGTAATATCATCAACCATGTGTAGTTAACTAGTGATTATGATTGACTGATTGTTTTTTATAAGATAAGTTTAATGCTAGCTAGCAACTTACCTTAGCTTCTTACTGCATTCGTGTAACCTCGTGGAGTGCAATGTAAAGCAGGTGGTTAGAGCGTTGGAATAGTTAACCGTAAGGTTGCAAGATTGAATCCCTGAGCTGACAAGGTAAAAATCTGTCTTTCTGCCCCTGAACAAGGCAGTTAATCCACCGTTCCTAGGCCGTCATTGAAAATGAGAATGTATTCTTAACTGACTTGCCTAGTTAAATAAAGGTCTACATTTTTTTTAAAATAACAATTCTTTTTTTTTTAAATAAATAAAAATCGGCCAAATCGGCGTCCAAAAATACCGATTTCCGATTGTTATGAAAACTTGAAATCGGCCATTCCGATTAATCGGTGGACCTCTAGTCTATATGGCACTATTTTTTGGTTCTTAAATTAAACTGGTTCTCTTTTTTATTTATCACAATTTTCTTTAACCAATTTTGGTCTTTAATACAAGGCCAACAGACAAGTTCCTTACCTTCTCCCCCTTCCACTTGCCTCTTCCATTTGAATGTGGTTATTGGTGTGATGAGGTGACTAGACATCACTACTCACTTGAGCCAGGCACTTGGGGCACCTCCAGTCTCCTTTGGGGATGTCGTGTAGAGGGGGTATGAGACAGAATGTGTGGTAACTGGCATCACAGCCATCACACAACAGAAGACGATCCTCGTCACTCCCGCTGCCACACACCAGACACATATACAGGTCCACCTACAGAAGAGGGGGGAAGAAAGTTGTTTAATATAAAACTAATGAATAACCAAAGGGAGTACAATTCAACTTTTGTTTACATAATCACATTTCTTCAACTTCCTATACACTACTGGTCAAAAGTTTTAGAACACCTACTCATCCAAGGGTTTTTCTTAATTTTTATATTATTTTCTATATTGTAGAATAATAGTGAAGACAAACTATGAAATAACACATATGGAACCATGTAGTGACCCAAAAAAGTGTTAAACAAATCAAAATATATTTTACAAGTTAGATTCTTCAAAGTAGCCACCCTTTGCCTTGATGACAGCTTTGCACACTCTTTACATTGTCTCAACCAGCTTCATGAGGTAGTCACCTGGAATGCATTTCAATTAACAAATCAAAATCTTTTATATTTGAGATTCTTCAAAATAATCACTGTTTGCCTTGGTAACAGCTTTGCACACTCTTGGCATTCTCTCAACCAGCTTCACCTGGAATGCCTTTCCAACAGTCTTGAAGGATTTCCCACATATGCTAAGGACTTGTTGGCTGCTTTTCCTTCACTCTGCGGTCCTACTCATCCCAAACCATCTCAATTTGGTTGAGGTCAGGTGATTGTGGAGGACAGGTCATCTGATGCAGCACTCTATATCTCTCCTTCTTGGTCAAATAGCCCTTACACAGCCTGGAGGTGGGTTGAGTCATTGTCCTGTTGTAAAACAAATTATAGTCCGACTAAGCACAAACCATATGGGATGGTATGTCGCTGCAGAATGCTGTGGTAGCCATGCTGGTTAAGTGTGCCTTGAAATCTAAATAAATCACAGACACAGTGTCACCAGCAAAGTACTCCCACACCATAACACCTCCTCCTCCATGCTTTACAATGGAAAATACACATGCAGAGATCATCCATTCACCCACACCACGTCTCACAAAGACACAGCGGTTGGAACCAAAAATCTCCAACTTGGACTCCAGACCAAAGGACAAAATTCCACCGGTCTAATGTTCATTGCTCGTGTTTCTTGGCCCAAGCAAGTCTCTTCTTATTAGTGTCCTTTAGTAGTGGTTTCTTTGTAGCAATTCGACCATGAAGGCCTGATTCACAGTCGCCTCTAAACAGTTGATGTTGAGATATGTCTGTTACTTGAACTCTGTGAAGCATTTATTTGGCCTGCAATTTCTGAGGCTGGTAACTCTAATTTATCCTCTGCAGCAGAGGCAACTCTGGGTCTTCCATTCCTGTGGCGGTCCTCTTGAGGCCAGTTTCATCATAGCGCTTGATGGTTTTTGCGACTGCACTTGAAGAAATGTTCAAAGTTCTTGAAATGTTCCGTATTGACTGACCTTCATGTCTTAAAGTAATGACGGACTGTCATTTCTCTTTGCTTATTTGAGCTGTTCTTGCCATAATATGGACTTGGTCTTTTACCAAATAGGGCTATCTTCTGTATACCCCCCTACCTTGTCACAACACAACTGATTGGCTCAAACTCATTAAGGAAAGAAATTCCACAAATTAACTTTTAACAAGGCACACCTGTTAATTGAAATGCATTCCAGGTGACTACCTCATGAAGCTGGTTGAGACAATGTAAAGAGTGTGCAAAGCTGTCATCAAGGCAAAGGGTGGCTACTTTGAAGAATCTAACTTGTAAAATATATTTTGATTTGTTTAACACTTTTTTTGGTTACTACATGATTCCATATGTGTTATTTCATAGTTTTGATGTCTTCACTACTATTCTACAATGTAGAAAATAGTAAAAATAAAGAAAAACCCTTGAATGAGTAGGTATTCTAAAACTTTTGACCGGTAGTGTATGTTACACAAAAACATGTAAAATGTGTTCTGGTGTAAATACATTATACTGTTGATAATCAATTTAAGAGTATTCTCTCTCAAAAGAATGGATTAAATAAAGCCACACTTACTACACTCACTGCAGGAGGTGGGGCATCAATACTTGTTTTTTTCTTATATCGAGACTTGTTTTTGTCTGCCTCGCTCACCGGCTCGATGGGTTCTTGTTTCACTAGAATGGGAATGTCTTTTTATGTAAAGAAAAATTACATATGATGAGCATAATGAGGAACATCAGAGGATTTAACTAATGAATTACCCATGGTGTATCTTATACCCTTGCCTGAACATCATACATTAACTTCCAATATTCACTCTTAAAATGCATGGCCCAATACATGGATTGAGTAGTATACAAGTGTATAGATATTGGCACCGATCACACATATTGTGTTAACTCTTTTGTGGTTAAAGTAAAGCCTTGTTAATACTGACCTGGCTCGGGCTTGGCAACAAAAGAGCCCATCCTCCTCCTCAGATTTGGTCTGTTGTTTTCACAGGGTTCAGTTCCTGGTTCTGTCTTCACACAACCTGACTGTGGGTGGAGAAATAGAGTTCTAGTTAACTACAGTAAATACCACTAATGATCTTACAAAGTTTATATGCAATAGAGAGAAATGTGCCAATGCATTCATGAATAATTGAGAACACCCATAAGGCTTTAGGCAAATTACACTCAAATTGGCTTTCTTATGCAACTCCTCCATTTTCTGACTTAAGGATTTGAAGGGGATAGAGTAAAGTAGATGGTTACAGGGTAGTTGTGCAATCTGAATTACTGGTTTTAAGAGGAGTTCTTCTGACAAGTGTGTGTGGCTCTGTACGACAAGGTCATCCACCTCAGCTCTCATCCACTTTGCTCTGTGGGCGCTGTTGCAGCAGGACTCGGTTGGCTCAACAAAGTGCTGCCTCTCGGTCAAGTCAGGGGGTTTACACTCCTTGTCACTCGTGTCAACTGGCAGGGTTGGCTCCTGGACAAACTGCAGGCATATACAATGTAATGTTATACAATATATAGTTAATCCATTACAAAATGTAGAATAAACGTACAACCAACAACAAATCAAAAGACATGGCACACATCTATGGCAGCAAGGACACCCAGACTATGGCAGCGGTGCACAGACAAAGCACTATGAGACCATTTTAAACAAAGAATGGTTGTATTGCAGTCTAACATTTCTGTGTAACCAAAAATGTGCTCTGTTAATTCTTAGATAATAACCATGAGGCAGACATACCGTGTCAAGTTCAGGAGCAGACACTAAACGCATCAGCTTGGACGCAAGCTCTGGTGCCTAAAGCAAGAGAGAGCTTCCAAAGTTAACAACAACGACCCAATCTATGTTCACTCAATACGCTTTCTCTACAGCGTTCAATAAATGTATTCAATATTGAAAACGATCCTCACTAGACATTAGACAAACATACTTCCCGCATAACAGCAGTAAAACTATGGTTGAACAGTGCTCAACTTGCCTACAGATGAGCCAACCAAGCGCTTAATAAAGCATTAGCTGATTCATAAAGCCCTGAGTGCAATGTGAATAGACACAGACAGATTAACCAATGAGTGTTAGGCAGGGGTTGGAACCGATTCAGGGAACAGACCCGAAAACCAGAAAATAATTACATTTTTTGAGGAACAGAACCAGAACTGAGAATGAAAGTGATCTATACTGTTCTGGAACAGAAACATTATTTTAAAAGCATGGGAACCAGTTAATAACATTCTGGGCCTTTTTCCCCCACAGTCCCACAAAAAACAAAAATTTAGTTGCATGTCGCACACTACACTTGTCTGTCTAATGCATGTACATAGCTTGCCCGCTCCATAGAAAGCTGCTCTATCCATTGGTCAACTAATTTAAAGTTGAGTGAAATGTAAAAAAGAACGATATAAACCGTTACTTTTTGGGGGTTTGAATTGGTTCAGAACTTTATTTTGCTGGTCGGAAACAGTGGAATGGAACGTAAAAATATAATGGTTATGTTCATAACGAAACGATTGGAAAATAATTGGTGTTGGGGCATCTGTCCAACTTACCAGGAGGTTGGCTCCACTCTGGAAGAGGTTGTAGGGGTAGAGAAGTCTCTCATAGTGTGACCGTAAGTGAGAGCCAACAGCCTTGCCAGGAGCAAAGCCCATCTTAAGCGCAATCGCCGTCCAACGTCTATCGCGACACACAATATCAAATCCGCCCTCATCTGCAACATTCTGAAATAAAATGTTTAAAAGTTAGGTAGAGTCAGTGGATTCTGTGCAATGCTATCTAAGATGGAATAAATGTATAATAGTTTGAAACAACGCTAAACACTAGTGTCATGACGTTGCCCTCTTTGAGTACAGCGAGCACAGTTGACCCCCTCACCCTCTACCATCCCCCTACTTCTGCACCATCTCCCTCTGTCTCCTACACCCAGGCTGCTGTGGTCAGAAGGTGGTCGTAAATTCCAAAGAGAATGTCCTGCCTCATGGCCCCAGTTTTGAGACAGAGTGAGGTTTCATAGAGAGACAAAGGAATTCTTCCACCTCACAGGATGGGGGAACCGAATGACATATATGTTCTGGAGAAGGTATAAAAGATCGGTGAAGAATTCAGCTACGAACTGGTCCATTTGGCACAATGTTGTGAAACTCATTAGAGACAATATTGCCATATTACCATAATAATGTTTATATAATAGCCTCAGCTATGAGACTTACATCTAAATGGTTGTATCAACTGAATGAATAAGGATAAACCTATTTGGAATATGTTGAGATGCTATGTACTGATGTTAATGTGAGAGAATTGTATTTCTGTTCAAAGCTTAACTAAGTCACCGGCACGCCCCCAGGGACACAGACAGGACAGGGCGTCATGTGACAGCCTTTTCTACATTCAGTATATGAACCCCCCCACCCAGGGTTTCTTTCTTTAGACCAGCTTACCTCGAGAAAAGAGGGCTAAGGTTTGACCATGCATTCCTCTACTGAACTTTAACCATACCACGTGGTTAAACTTTTAGACTATCGATACCGACAGAATAATAACAAGGCTTTGATATTAATTACTAGTCTGCAGCTAGAAATTCGGTATCATTGAACGCGAAGACCGACGAAAGATCCATTCTATAACGACGTTAATGAATGTCGCTTTGAATGATCCATTCTAACCGAGAGAGAGAGAAAGAGAGAGAAAGAGAGAGAAGAGAGAGAGAGAGAGGATGAAACTCTCCAACAAAGATCACGACGGCACACTGAGCATAAATATATATATTGATTGCAATTGTTTCCGAATGAGTGAGCGTTCATTTGCAAAGGATTAGCATATCAATTGTTAATATTTATCAACTCTGTTGTGCCTTCTCAGCTGACCCTTATCACCCTTTGTTTAACAAGCCGCCATGCCGGTTTAGCCCACTAGGGCACATTCCTCTACCATTGATTTGTAACGATACCTACTGTTTTGTATGCTTTCTGTGAATTACTTAGTTTAGTAAATAAATTATTTTAAGACAATTGATGTATGGATGACTTAGTGAAGACTGGGTTCATGCAGATAACAACAATTTACGACGTTTGGAATGAGACTGACGCGAAGTAATAACACATCATTAAAACAAGAAGATAATCGATCAGGTATTATATCTGACAGTTATATTAGGAAAATTATAACTGTGTAATCTGAATATTTTCCTTGGTGCCCCGACCTCCTAGTTAATTACAGTTACACGATTAATCAGTTTGTCGCGTAATAATAATTACAGAGAGTTATTTGATAAAAATAAGTCTTCAGTTTTAATGATGCTCAAAGACACGACACTAGTGATGGAGAAACAAAGCTTCTTGAAAAATATTGAGGCTTTCCAGCCAATTGTGTCAAAAATTGTTTCATTACTCAAGGCTTTGATCAACACAGCGTACACTAGTGGTACCTGCTGGTCAAAAGAATTTAGAGCAGCCAAACGTTTACACATATAACGTCCCACATGTCATAGCGTGTGGGCAGGGTAACCTTTTTGTCTTCTACCGAAACCGTTGCCAAGCCAATTAGGTAGTTGTTTGATGAAACAAAGCTTCAGACGTCATTGATCACATGATTCTGAAAATGATAATCGGCACACTGCTTTGAAGAAAACTGCTTAGTGATTTTGACCTATGCCTCAGAGCTCTGGTATCAAATCTATCACTACTAAACACCCAACCTTGTTGAGTTGATACAGGTCCAATATCTTCCTTTCCACATGAGGAATCTTCAGGGAACACCCCTGCAACTCCCAGAACTTTGCAATCTGGTCCAAGAAGTTAAGCTTAACTCTGGTCTGTGCCTAGGAAAGGGAAACAAGGGCGATATATTAGTCACTGTAGGAATTTTTATTTAGAGAATCATGGCGGTGATAAGTGTCCTGGCTCAGCTATGTGATGCAATAAAAAAAATACAAAACCTTCAGTGCTACGTCAACTAGACAACTGCATTGACAAGGACCCTGACCAATCAGTTTAATTCCCCTTTATAGGCCAAGGTGTCAAAGTGGTGCACATCTTCAAGGGTATTGTACATTAAACTAAAATCTAGGCTACACATCATGCAAAGTGACTTTCTTACCAATTTTCCCTCTAACCAGCGCGAGTGTGTGGGCATGCAGCTCCCTGGGACTGCTGCGCAAGAGATATCAGCCCGCACAGAGAAGCCTGGGATTTAAC
This sequence comes from Salmo trutta, assembly GCF_901001165.1. Classification (NCBI taxonomy): domain Eukaryota; kingdom Metazoa; phylum Chordata; class Actinopteri; order Salmoniformes; family Salmonidae; genus Salmo; species Salmo trutta. The sequence continues at coordinate 14,271,787 of NC_042986.1, read as the reverse complement.
TTTTCCCCCTTAGTTAACACTATCAATGTTTCCCTTTACTCTGGGAATTGTGATCGAATCAACGCAATATTAGCCACCTTCAATGCAACATACCGAAATTAAACAAACTGAGCAAGACCTAGTATGCAAAACTAACTATGCAGGAGATTTTGTTGTAGGCAGAACGCATCGGATTAGGATTCTATTGCATTGACATGCAAGACTCTACACAGCCAATACTCTACATATAACCAATCAGAGCTGCAGTAGTCCTATATGCAAATAGACCATTGCCATATATGGATCTGTGCAATTCACATTGATCTGGACTGTGTTTACAGCATGAGGGGTCGTGTGTATTTTTAATTTAACTAGTTAAGAACAAATTCTTATTTATAATGATGGCCTAGGAACAGTGGGTTAGGTTAACTGCCTTGTTCAGGGGCAGAACGACAGATTTTTACCTTGTCAGTTCAGGGATTCGATCTAGCAACTTTTCGGTTACTGACCCAACGCTCTAACCACTAGGCTACCTGCCGCCCCAGGTAGATGCGCTTGTTTTGAGATCAAAGTGAGAGCTGCATGTAGCCACCTGTGCACATTTGCTCATATCATGTGCTAGTTAGTGAGTTATTAGCCCAGTTATAGATAATTTGTAGTCAGCAATGGGGGAGTGATTGCTTCCTACAAGAGCACAAAACCTGTACATTTCTAGACAACTTTGAAAAGCAAAGCAGGTGAAAAGCTATTTTTTTTACTTAAAAGGCGCAGTGTTGTATTTTGAGACAGGCTTGAATAAGCTTAGTAGCCTATAGGCAGAGGGTTGCATAATCGGTCTGATTCTCTGTAATAATGGTATGGGAATAACACCACAACAACATTTCCAGTCACCTTGTCTGAAGGACAAGTGGATAAACAGGTTAATGTCAAGCCCTGCATGTTTTTTTTTCTAAAGTCTCATGGAATATAGGCCTACATTGAACACAAGTTGGCTGATACTGTAGGCTGAATGATAGAACAGCTATTTCCATGGTAAAATGTTATGGGATGCATTTTGGTAGGCCTACATCATGATCAACTAGCCACAGTAGCCTACTTGACCACTGTCTGAAACTGTATCTTAAAGCTAGTACAGCCTCAGTGTTCATAGTAAATGCACGCTGGAAGTTGCACAGAATTTTCACAATGTTCAAGTTTGCGCTCAGCAGACCTGAAATTTGCTCAGTGCTGAAAACATTGAGGGAAAATTGCTCCTTACCTCCAGTTCATTTAGCCTCTGTATCCGAGGAGTGAAGTGCAGTCTGTCAACATCACATGCAAATGGAGGCTGCCAGTCCTATGAGAATACAACAAAATATTATTATTAGAACGACTTAAATATTACACATAATAAATAGGTCTATCGCACAGCTGAAAAGATTTTTCAAAGTACCACATAACACCCAGCAGTATGGAGACATCATACAATAAACCAGTCATTGCCATGTATGGGACACCTGTCAGTAACAGATGTTTAGCCTACAACTCTAAGTCTGTCTATTGGTCTACCGTGGTCATGGAGTTACAGTTGAAGTCGGAAGTTTACATACACCTTAGCCAAATACATTTAAACACAGTTTTTCACAATTGCTGACATTTAATCCTAGTAAAAATTCCCTGTCTTAAGTCAGTTAGGATCACCACTTTATTTTAAGAATGTGAAATGTCAGAATAATAGTAGAGAATGATTTATTTCAGCTTTTATTTATTTCATCACATTTCCAGTGGGTCAGAAGTTTACATACTCAATTAGTATTTGGTAGCATTGCCTTTAAATTGTTTAACTTGAGTCAAACATTTTGGGTAGCCTTCCACAAGCATCCCACAATAAGTTGGGTGAATTTTGGCCCATTCCTCCTGACAGAGCTGGTGTAACCGAGTCAGGTTTGTAGGCCTCCTTGCTCGCACACGCTTTTTCAGTTCTGCCCACAAATTTTCTATAGGATTGAGGTCAGAGCTTTGATGGCCACTCCAATAACTTGAATTTGTTGTCCTTTAAGCCATTTTGCCACAACTTTGGAAGTATGCTTAGGGTCATTGTCCATTTGCAAGACCCATTTGCGAACAAGCTTTAACTTCCTGACTGATGTCTTGAAATGTTGCTTCAATATATACACATAATTTTACTTCCTCATGATGCCATCTATTTTGTGAAGTGCACCAGTCCCTCCTGCAGCAAAGCACCCCCACAACATGATGCTACCACCCCTGTGCTTCACGGTTGGGATGGTGTTCTTCGGCTTGCAAGCTTCCCTCTTTTTCCTTCAAACATAACGATGGTCATTATGGCCAAACAGTTCTATTTTTGTTTCATCATACTAGAGGACATTTCTCCAAAAAGTACAATCTTTGTCCCCATGTGCAGTTGCAAACCGTAGTCTGGCTTTTTTTAATGGCAGTTTTGGAACAGTGGCTTCTTCCTTGCTGAGCGGCCTTTCAGGTTATGTTGATATTGGACTTTTACTGTGGATATAGATACTTTTGTACCGGTTTCCTCCAGCATCTTCACAGGGTCCTTTGCTGTTGTTCTGGCACTTTTCGCACCAATCTACGATAATCTCTAGGAGACAGAACGCGTCTACTTCCTGAGCGGTATGACGGCTACGTGGGCCCATAGTGTTTTTACTTGCGTACTATTGTTTGTACAGATGAACCTGGTACATTCAGGCGTTTGGAAGTTGCTCCCAAGGATGAACCAGACTTGTGGAGGTCTACAATTTTTTTCTGAGGTCTTGGCTGATTTCTTTTGATTTTCCCATGATGTCAAGCAAAGAGGCACTGAGTTTGAAGGTAGGCCTTGAAATACATCCACAGGTACACCTCCAATTGACTCAAATGATGTCAATTAGCCTATCAGAAGCTTCTAAAACAATTACATCATTTTCTGGAATTTTCCAAGCTGTTTAAAGGCACAGTCAACTTAGTGTATGTAAACGTCTGACCCACTGGAATTGTGATGCAGTGAACTATAAGTGAAATAATGTCTGTAAACAATTGTTGTAAAAATGACTTGTGTCATGCACAAAGTAGATGTCCTAACCGACTTGCCAAAACTATAGTTTGTTAGCAAGAAATGTGTGGAGTGGTTGAAAAACAAGTTTTAATGACTCCAACCTAAGTGTATGTAAACTTCTGACTTCAACTGTACATTTTTCTCAATACAATTTGCTAGTTATTTTAGGGTTACAACATGAGCATTGTAGAGCATACAGCACGATTGATTCCTTATCTTAAACCCACTAGCCTAACTAACATCACCTAAAGACCAACAAAATGGCCAGATGGAATTCAACAGCCAAGAAACGGTGTGTGAACATTCCATTGCACCAGGATATTTACATCCATCTATGAAATTACTTATCACTAATTTTAGACTACATCCAATATTGATGGATAGTTATAACCAATACTTGTCTTTTTTTTTACCTACACTGTTGGAGCTCGGCACATAAGAATTTCAGTGTACCCTAGGATTACATCTGCAATCCTGTGCATGTGACTAATAAACTCCTATCTAATAATATATACATTATATGATTGATGCCTATTATTCATTTATGGATTCCATTTTTTGGGGTTCAGGGGCCCTTTTCATTTCAGTTTCCAAAAAGGTCACAGTTATAAATAAGTTTAGGCTACACCAAACTGGAGACTAATAAATACAGGTGATCCTTAGTTGTGGGAAGTTAGAAGTTTGTCTGAATGACATTAAAAACAACATTCATAGTAACTAATCAACCAACATTACCCGTCTCAGTAAAGTTACAGCTCTTTGGCATTACCAGTGACTAGGGTTGCAAAATTCCAGGAACTTTCAATAAATTCCCTGATTTTCACAAAATCTGGGAATTTATTGAAAAACCTGGAAATGTATTGAAAGTTCACAGTAATGTTGAAACCCTACCAGTGACTACGTCAGACCATGTCAAAAGGTTGCCTATTATTTTTGATCTACCAAGCTAATCAATTAAAGACAAAAGTTGCCAGAAGATACCGACCCTACTGTTACGCTTGTTTACACCGAGCTGCACTGGGGTTAAATTAAGACACCGTGGAGACTGCGTGAGATATGGGTCAGAAAATGTACCTCAATGCAGGGATGGGATATTCCACTGTACTCAATTGTACCTTTATCCACACTGATACATCGACTAGAAGATTGAAAAACTGTTAGTTTTCTCAGAAAACTGCTATTTTCGTCCTCATCGCATGCTAGCTTGCAGTAGCCATTCTGGAATGGCAATGTTAGCCAATCAACTCCACATGCCATTCCATGATGGCTGCCGTTAACTAGCATGAAGACAAAAAGGGCAGTTTTCTGGGGGGAGAAAAACAGTATTTCAATCTTCTCAATGGGGCAGTGTGGTTATAGGTACAATTTGGAGTACAGTGGCATATCCCATCCCTGCATTGAGGTAAGTTTTCCGACCCATATTTCATGCTGGCTCCACAGTGTTAATTTAGCCATGATTGCGTTCAGATCCCAATGCAGCTCAGTGTAAACAAGCATAACGGTAGGGTCGGCATTTTCTGCCAAAGACAAATGGTGTATGCGTGTGTATTGTTTTCTCGCCTGATGACACAACTACGCTGATCAGTCTTGGTAGCAAGCTGCTAGCTAATGAACCCAGCTGTAAATCTCCACGTAAATTCAATTGACATAGCTAGCTTTTTTGTTTATTGAATGCTGTTTGTTTTAAGTAACGTTAACTAGCCTACGTTAGCTGTTACTACTAACGTTGGCTAACTTGTCTTTTTACACTGAACTGACAGACTTCACTGTCGGTCATCGCACTAGCTAGTTTGACATTTGTCGTTAACGAAAGGATAATCTCACGATTTGTTAGTCGGCTAACGTTAGCTAGCTAACTCAATTAGCTAGCACGACGATTTCAGTGATTGAAGAAGCAGTCAACATTGTGTAAGCAGGTTACGTTAGCAAGTTATTTTCAAGAACGTTGCCTGCTGCAGTTACACAATGCCACTAACGTTAATTCAGTTGGTCAGGTAGCTAACGTTAGCTATTAAAACTAGCTTGATTATGAAGTTAGCTAGCTATATAAAACATTTTAATGATACAAAAGAATCAGCAGAACCTTCATCCGCCATGTTGAAAAGGTCCCTTTAACCCCCCGTGTTTGTGGTTGTCAGTCTTGTTAAAATGGTTTTAAAGAATCTGTTAAACCATTCAGCAGCTCGACCACACTTACCGGAGGCGGGCGGACCTTACAAATACCCGTTTTTTCCGCAATTGGACGGATCTTATTTATATAAGCAAAAGGATCGGCAAATTCCTCCCAGCTTGGTTCGAAGACTGGGCACTCCTGAGGCGGCTTGAACTCGTCCGGCCGAGGCTGGGTCATGGTCTTAGTCCAATCTTAGAGCTCAGACAACACAGGTAGCCTGATCACAACAGTGTGTCACCTTATCTTATGGTCTGTCCGGAGGTATATCCTTCTAATTTTCCAATGTCAGGGTCTCTCGAAGTCAATCGGGATCAACAATACGAGGCAGCTCAGCCAAACACACATACACACACAGTGAAACGAATGTTCTAAGGCAGTGACTACGTCCGCCTAAAAAAGTAGATACCATATAATTTTTCTAAAACCTCTTATGTTTGCAAACTCATTCTCTGATCTTAGACATCAATCCTACTGCATGTTAAACATTGTAAATCAATATAGATTATAGGCTTTTATTACATGGATTGTGATTATTGTCGATTGCACCAATATATTTCTAAAATGATTCCTAAATATTTTCCTATATTTCAATTGTTAATCACATACAAACATGAATATGTAAATATACAACTACCCGTTTGTTTTGACACATCATTGTCGTGTTGAATTTAGTGTAATTTACACAGAATTATGTTGGAAAATATGGAGTATAAACTACGCATAAATTACTACTTTCTTTAGTCAGACCCTAATAATTAAAAAAAAACTAAATTGTAATGAAACATATATAAGCTATGTAGAGGCCTATTATTAAGTCACAAGATTGAATGCACCCGACTGATGTCCTCCGTGAAGTGCTGTAGCACACAGTGCATTTGAAGCCTATGCTACATCCAAACCAGCATCTTCATTATAGTGTCAAATATTGTTCGTCTGACAAAACATCGTCTTATTGACAAGTTGAATATACGTAATTGTGCACCATGTTGATTGGTAAAATATTAGGATTTCAGTGTATTCATTCTTGCAAATGCTTTTCATTGTATCCTCACTGGCTACTGTTTATTATCGCGGATGGATATTTTCAGGTGACACCTTCACCGCTGCCGGATCTTGTTCTTTAAATAGCCCCGATGGGAGTATTTTGATTGGATGTATCTGCTTTGCAGGGGACGAGCATTGATGACTTTTGATATGTAACAGTTTGAGGCTAGTCACAAATTATATCCATGCGCTCCACAATAATGATCCAGAGACCATAGCCCAGTAGCAACAGTCATCAGCTCACGGAATGCAATGGGTTACAACTGTTTATTACATAATTATAAAATATTTATACATCTATAGACTCATAATATACTGTTAGTAAACTAAATATAAATGCTCAATACATTATTACTGAAACAGAACATGACAACAGAACGTGGGTAAGGTTCTTCAATCTACTCCTGGTTGAGTTTGGCCCTAGCTGTAACATTCTAATCATCATCAATTTCAAAATAATATGCAGAGAGAAAAAATATCTTGTGCAATGTTGTACTCAAGACCGATTTTATTCAGAAGCTGAAAACTATTGCAATTGCAAAACATGGCACTTTGGAACTTACCGATTAACAAGGCGTTAATAAACCACAAAAAAAGTGCATCTGGCTTTACATACGGTTTATACAACTTCAGATGTTTTCGTTCAGGGCAGGCAGATACAACAATATATTGTTACAAGAAGAAAGAATACAAAGACAGAATATGACATTTTTAATAGACAGATTGGACATCATGGTTATTTGGTTCTTAATATTCCTCACCCGCATCATCATCATCAGATTCTGTGCTTGTTCTGCCCAGCTCTTCATAATCCTTCTCCAGACAAGCCAGGTCTTCTCTGGCCTCAGAGAACTCTCCCTCCTCCATGCCCTCACCTACATACCAGTGCACAAAGGCACGTTTGGCATACATGAGGTCAAACTTGTGGTCCAAACGGGCCCAGGCTTCAGCAATGGCAGTGGTGTTGCTCAGCATGCACACAGCCCTCTGGACTTTAGCTAGATCACCTCCAGGTACGGCAGTTGGGGGCTGATAGTTGATCCCAACCTGATTAGATAGAAATAAAATAAACAAATGACCCCTTAGGCCGCAAAATAAATATGGTGTTCATCTCAAATCGCAATATAAACCATATACAGGAGGCAATCATGTTACTTACCTTGAAACCGGTGGGGCACCAATCCACAAACTGGATGGAACGTTTGGTCTTGATATTTTGAATGGCAGCATTCACATCTTTGGGCACCACATCTCCACGGTACAGCATACAGCAGGCTATGTACATGCCATGGCGAGGGTCACACTTGACCATCTGATTGGCTGGCTCGAAGCAGGCAGTGGTGATCTCAGAGATGGTCAGCTGCTCATGGTAGGCCTTCTCAGCGGAGATAATGGGCGCGTAGGTGACCAGGGGGAAATGAATGCGGGGGAATGGGACTAAATTGGTCTGGAACTCTGTGAGGTCAACATTCAAGGCACCATCAAAGCGTAGGGAGGCAGTGATGGAGGAAACGATCTGACCGATCAATCTGTTGAGGTTGGTGTAGGATGGACGCTCAACATCAAGGTTGCGGCGACAGATGTCGTAGATGGCCTCATTGTCCACCATGAAGGCACAGTCAGAGTGATCCAGGGTGGTGTGGGTGGTCAGAATGGAATTATATGGCTCTACCACAGCTGTGGACACTTGGGGAGCTGGGTAGATGGCAAATTCCAGCTTGGACTTCTTACCGTAGTCAACAGACAGGCGCTCCATCAGCAGAGAGGTGAAGCCAGAGCCAGTGCCTCCTCCGAAGCTGTGGAAGATGAGGAATCCTTGTAGCCCTGTGCACTGGTCAGTCTAGGGAGAAAAACAATTGACCAACTCAACACCAGTGATGCACATATATATTGGCCTTAGCCTATATTATTACTACATTATGACTCAAATCCTTCCTTTGACTGTATGACCAAGATCTGGTCTTAATGTGATACTTACCATTTTACGGACACGCTCCAGAACCCCGTCAATGATCTCCTTACCCACGGTGTAGTGTCCACGGGCGTAGTTATTGGCTGCATCCTCCTTTCCAGAGATGAGCTGCTCAGGATGGTAGAGCTGCCTGTACATTCCCGTCCTGACCTCATCTGGAGGGAAAACAATCACTCATCAACAAATATAGGACATCAACTGGAAATGCCACCTAAATTACCACACAGTAGTGTCAATTAATTATTGTTGATTTGCTCTTGGTTGGCAGTCCTGTGCATTGATATTATGTAGCCTATAAAGCTGTACTTACATCCACCCACAGTGTAATGTAGATTCACAATTTTAACAATCAGAATTTTTTGTATTTATTAATGTGCAGTAGTAACACTTCTAGAACTGCTACAGTAGTGTAAGTGTTTTGATTAATGCACACTACTTAACAGACATACTGCAGCTCATTAGAAGTAACCTTGCATTTAATTCATTGTTACTTGGCAAGGGATACTTGTGTGTACTTTGGAGCAGCATATCCTGTGTGTGGGCTTTCTTTATTCATTCATCGTTTTGTTGTTGGCCCAGTTGTTATTGTTGTGAAAGTTTGGGATGTGTATCACTAATAAACCCCTCCATTTATTCAACATTTAATTATTTTATCATCTCTTCTTCTTTGTATCAATATTCTACACCACCACTTACCAATTACAGCTGGCTAGGTCCACAAATACCACCCATTGTACAAGCTTTCCTGAGCCACGCTCACTGAAGAAAGTGTAAAAGGCGTCATCACCGCCACCAACAATGGTCTTGTCTCTTGGATACCATGCTCCATCCAGCACAGGTCCTCGCATGCATTCCCAATTAGCACTCCTGCCTGGCCCATGAGGATGGATATGCATTCACACTACACATGTGCAATCACACACACAAACATGAATGATGGGTGGAGAGAAACAAAATGTTACAAATGACATTGCTTACCAACCACCGTTGGCTCCAGGTCCACAAATATGGCCCTGGGAACATGGCGGCCAGAACTTCCTGTGTTGAAAAAGGTGTTGAAGGGGTCAGTCCGTGAATTAGGCCCCTGGTCCTCTTCATTGAACACCCCGTCAGGCCCCACACCGTGTTCCAAGCAGAAGAGTTCCCAGCATGCATTGCCAGTCTGAACTCCCGCCTGACCCACGTGGATGGAGATACACTCTCTCTGTTGGCAAAAAACAACAGCATGACTACTTCCTGTTCCTCAAACCGTCTGTCTGAAGTGGAAAATACATAAACAGCAAAGCCCATCTGACACACAGATACTGTAAATCGGACTATATTAACACACAAGGAATTCAACTATGATGACATCTAGGATTTACTAATAACAACATTTGTGTATGTTATCTTTTCTGCTTTGGCTGATTGTTTACACCTCAGTAAGCACAGTCAAAACTGAAGAGGCTGAATGAAAAGTTGATAGAAAAGCAAAACCGGATATAGAAAAAGTCAAGATATATCCATTACCACGTGGTTCAAGTATTTCAAGGTAATGCCAAAAGTAGAGAGCAATATGGTAGCACCAAATTTAAAGTAACTATGTCACTCTAAATAATGATCCCCAAAGATTCTGAACTTAAATCTGGTCAAAAAAATGATTTATTCCTTTGATAGTCAGTTTCCCGGACACAGATTGACCCTAGTCCTGGACTTGAAATCAGGGTGCTTTTTTTGTCCAGAACTAGGCCTAATCTGACTCTTGGAAACTGTACCTAAATGTTTAAAGAATATATTTTAGGCAGACTGCCAGACACATGTTTCAGCAGGTCCAGATTTGTAGTCTTGGCACTGGATCTCAGGGGTAGGGAATTCTAGGTTCTCACAAGGTGGTAATAAACTGACATTTGAAAAGGAAATAGCATCTGTAAAAATGTAAAACTAAAATGCTGTGTAATAACACAGTAAGTCACAAAGACAAATATAACTCCTAAATCAGGAATACAAAGTAACTTTTTGTATGATGATGTGAAAGGGGCTTGGTATGCTTGCTATACTTTTTAATGGCTGATTCTTTAAAAAGTACAAGGTATCATGCATAGGCCCATAGGCTATGTACTAGACTACATGTTTCGTTTATGTACACAACTGATATAAGAAGTTACTGTATCACAGTACATTACTTTCCTAGACTCCTGCCTAAATACAGGTAAAGTAAGCTAATATTTTAACAGATGTATTTGTCATTTGAAAGTTGAAAACCTCATGAAAGTTTGTCAAGCATATGACTCAATCGTCTGTGTCTGCCCCCTACCAGAGACGGAAGACAACTCGCTGTTTTTTGTTGTTGTGGATCAATGAACTAAGTAGACCAGACTCAGCTGCTATTGCATTGGTGTCTTTAGGACACCCAGTAAAGTAGACCGGAACTGACCCTTTTTTAAAATGGTAAAAGGCCTGAGTGAACTATCTTCATTTATCCACCATCTTTGCCCACACCATACCACTTTCCGCTTCCTCACACAGGCTCAACAGATTCATTCGATTCCACTCTTTCAGACACAGACAGTATACATTCCCACGCATACTGTATTACCACAGTTTCTAAACCCAGAGGCGCAACAGCGCAAGACTTCCGGGAACGCATGCGAAACAGACAAAGCAGACCAGGCCGGGGTTTGAGAAGTCAATGAGAGAGAGAAGTGAAAAATGATTCCTTAGTTATTAATTTTCAAAAAATCTAAAGGCACAACCTAGATTCGAGACAATGTCTTAAGTAGTTGAACATGTTATTACCAGTGGCGGTTCTAGACCATTTCAACTGGGGGGGCCAACATTGTGAAAGTCACACGTTTTCATTTTCCTAAAAAACAACTATATATTGAAGGAGTGCGGCCCGCACATGCGCAGTTCGGTGCGAGACGACCGTTTGACAAGATTACGTATTTCTGCGCATGACGAATTCGCCATGACATCGCCTACAAGTGTGATTGGGAATTCTATTAGAGAAGCAGCTTCTGCCTATCTTCATACTGTAGGCTACTGTCTTTTGTATTACATTGTTGTAAGAACGTAGTAACAAAGTATCAACTTTCATACTAATGGATACATTCAATTGATAGGGGTAGGGCCCTACGCATGGCCGAGGCTATATGCATAAGGCAATAAGAACTTTTTTCAAATGAAACATCTGAAATCGTCGAGTAAATGATGGTCCACATTTTCAGACTGCATGAACATTACATTTGTCTTTGAGGTTGGCAAATATTAATAATAACACTGAAAATGGGGAAAAATGTACTAAACGTATTTAGGATTTCAATGCGAAAAGAGAAAAATGAAATAGTTATGTAAAGTGCGGGCATACCATTTCCTCCTGTCAAGATTCGGATGATTGAAGACGCGTAAACAAGGTTTTTAAAATTAATTGTTAGCATACAGTAAAGGCGCAAAAAGTTTTGCTACAGCTCCGTCGACAAAGGTCTCCGCCAACACAGGAATGTAGACTGGGTCTGCGCTGCACTTTGAACACACCGCCCTGCACACTACTAAAATACCTGAGCACTCTAGTCGAATTGTCATTGGATCCCAGTGGTGACGGTATAGGTATGATGACATTTCAAAAATGGATTTACATGTAACCTAAAATATGTGATTTGGTTCATACTCCATCTACATGTAGATATTGTTGTGATTTTGGGAGGTAGCCAGGTTGGAACTGAACCAGGCTCTGGCCATGGGGCAGTCTGCTCTTATCAATGATCACAAGATGACCCCCCTTATTTGATAAACCGACTACAGTATTGATGTTTGAACAACACAAACAAACATTTACATATACAGTATATGTGATTTGGTTCATACTCCATCTACATGTAGATATTGTTGTGAATTTGGGGGGTAGCCCGGTTGGAACTGAACCAGGCTCTCGCATTGGGGCAGTCTGCTCTTATCAAGGATCACAAGACCACCCTCTCTTATGGGAAACACGTCCCTGCCCCTCCAAACATCCATCCACACCCCTGATAGCCCCACAGTAGTGTCATCCCATTTCTGACTGGTCAGTTCAGGGATTAGCCCAACCGGGACTCAAACCCAGGTCCCTGCGAGTGTGACTGTCAGTCCAACACCTTAGCCATGATACCAAGAGGTCCGAACCCCTTGACAAAATCACTAGGCTTGTACTAAAGGTCACCACAGTACACATCAGCATAACATTCTGAATAGCCTTAATAACGAATACAAATATAAAAGCTCTAAATTATCACAATGTTTATTCACTTTTCAAGTAACAACAAAAGACTAGTCAGTATTTTGCACTTGCCCTGGAGAATAGCAGTCAAGTTTTTTTCTTGTCGAAACAAATCCACTGTGGACAAATGCATGCACCATACACACATCAAAAAAAACATTTTTGCTTTATTAGCAGTGTTCTTCAGTCTGTCGCCGGGGACAAAGTGATTTTTACAAGATGACAGAACAGCAAAAGAGCAAGGAATCATGTGCAATTATGAAACGCTTTCCCTAAAATGTAATTAATTTCAAAATGTCTTTGATACATTGAAAATAATGACTGTGTCAGGTAAATACCAATTATTCAAGAAGTGATTTGTTTCTAAAAGCACTTTATACATAATTACAAAATCTACAGAGGGTTTTCTAATTGATAACCTGGCAAAAGCTAAATAATCATCATACTTGATGGTATGACAACAATCATCACAGTCCTAATGAGGCATCATGGTTGTTAGGTTCAATGTGGGCCACAGGGGCATAAGGCATATAGCAGCAGCAAACTGGACTCTCTTGTGTTTCTTCTGCTCCATGGCCCATAACAGAAGTAGAGCAATATATTGCACTTTAAAAGACGAGTCAAAAATGTACCTCACAGGTAACCACTTCAACGGGAACCACTAAAAGAGTGTCATGCAATCGAGTGGGTTGGGATGGATGTCTTCTTGGATGCCACAACTGTTGATGAGGAGACTGAAATAACTCATCTCTGTTATACACCCCCTGTCCCTTATCCATTGAATGCCAAGGGTTTTCCCACAGAAGTAACCAAACTCAGATGAGAGAGTCTGATAAACAATCAATCAAGAGACTTCGGGGAGGGCATATAGCACACTGGCCTGCAAGTGAATGATCCCTGTGTCGCTCCATAGTAGTGGCTAGTAAATATCAAATTCAGGTTCAGGACTAGCTGCCTGCCCTCCTCCGCTTCATCCGACTTTTCTGAGGTAAATCTCACTTCTCTCGCAGGACACATACTCCTGCATCGCAGCGCTGTGTGGCCATGGAGGTGACCACCTCCCAGTTGTCAATCACTGGGTCGTAACACTCGATACTGCTCAGAAGGGAGTTTCCATCATACCTGGAGAGAGGACAAAAGAGCACAGGGGAGAATGAACAACATCATATGGCTGTGTTCAGTCACATCCTCATAATCGAAGACTGGACCATAAGGGGAGGTTGCTTTTATGATTCAGATATTACAATGTTATCTAAGCAAGAATAATATAAAGCAATTAAAAGAGTTGTCATACATAATTTATATGAATAATCCCAACCAAAATGCATCTATATCTCTGTCAATACTGAAGTTGGGTACAGAGTCGTGGTCGGATGGTAACACTCCTGGCTCTATGCACATGTACAACTCTCAGCCGGAGACCGGGGTTCAATCCCTGTGTCCTCCCTTGACTCTGTATCTCCTCTTCACCTGTCTCCCCCATTTGTTTCTCATCTGTCTGTCATTAAAAGCAATAAACATACGAAAGGACAGTGAATTTCCACTCCTTTAAAATATTGGATATTTTAAATATATTAAAGTCGGAGAAGGATTGGGATGTTTAGGCTTACCCAGCTACGGCGTAGAGTCGTCCCCGGAGGACGGTAGCTCCTACGTAGCAGCGGGGAGTGGTCATACTGGCTACCGTGGTCCAATAGTCTGTCCTAATGTTGTAAAACTCCACCGAGTCAAGATGCGCTGTTCCATCGAAGCCTCCCACTACATAGATGTGGTCGTTGAGCAAGGCTACACTGGCCCCTACAACAAAGATTATAGGCCCTTCAGACATACTAACCATAGCCATATGTAGAGAGAGCCATACTGTATATAATCTATATACAGCCCTGATACTATTATATTGTCATACTCTGGAGTACTGACCTGAGCGTTTGGTAGCCATGGGGGTAACATTAGTCCAGTGTCCTGTGTGAGGGTCATACCGTTCCACTGAATTGAGGATGTTCAATCCGTCGTACCCACCTGCAACAAATGACATACATCCTTACTAAGGTCAGGGGAAAAACAGGTGGCATTGTAAATATTTATACATCAACACCATTACAAACTTAAATAAAACATCTTTAATACCCACCTAGACAGTATATGAGTCCACTAGCCACCACCAGGCCAGCCCCTTCCCTGGCTGTCTGCATGTCCCCCAGCATACTCCACTGGTCAATATTGGGGTCATATCGTTCCATGCTGGTGTGACGGCGACTACCGTCAAAGCCTCCAGCAACATAGATCATATCTGTGGGCACAAAAGTGAGAAAAGATATGGTAGGAAATGTTCCAACAACTTTTTGGAAGTCTGCTTTAGATAACACTTACAGGGTTTTGTAACATCTGATGACAGTCATTCTCTTCAGTGCTATTTGCTTTTGTAAACCCCATGACAATGAGGACTGTCAATCAGAGAAGATCCTTTACCTCCGAGTGTTGTCGCCCCGGCAAGGCCACGCCGTACATTCATAGTGGCGACGTTGTACCAGATACCATCCTCGTCGGCCGTGTAGTCCAAGCACTCCACCGAGCTAAGCCGCGATCGACCATCGTAGCCGCCAATCACATACACGCGGTCATTGAGGGACACGGTAGCCACGTAACGCCTTTTCCGAGCAATGTTCTTTAAAAATATGCTTGGGATAAGTTAACCATGATCAGAGAATAGAGCCAAAATGTCTAATAAAAAAAATGCTACTTACAGGTAAAAAGCTCCACTCCTGAGTTTTAGGATCATACTTCTCAACAATATCTATAGGGGATTGTTGACTTCCGAATCCTCCAATAACGAGCAGGACCTCCTTGGCACCTTGAAAGAGCAACAGTGAATCACTTTTTCACATCAATAACAAGGTGGCAACTCCCACTAAGCTTGTATTGTATCCCTATTATTAGGACAAGGAAAGCACCTCAAAAAAGGGAGGGCAGTGCTGTACCTAATCTGGCTTGGGTGCGTGGCCCCTGCATCTCACTCCTCAGCTCAGGTCTAAGGTGAAATTTCTTGGCCTCATCCACAAGGTCTCGACAGGGAAGACTGCATCGAATGAGGGGCTGGAACACGTCACAACATATACAGTACTTTATCCAGACATTAATAACACATAAAACACCACAAAAGTTTCTTCCCCTGCTCAACACTTGAGGCCTGTTTCCTAGACTCACACTATAAATCATGCTATATGGAGAATCTTCATTGAAAGTGGATTTTAGGCCAGGACTGGGTTTAATTTATGTACGGGAAACTGGCTGTTGATGTATTAACACAAATCCATTATGGGGAGGGCTAAGACAAGAAAACTGCCTACATCACGTGATAGTGTGTGGTCTAGCTGCCTCACCTCTGAGTCGATAACGTCTGTGATATAGCGCGGAGTGAGCAAAGGCATCCGCACATGCTCCAGCATCTCCGATAAATACGTCTCCCTCTCTTTCCTATTGTGTTTAACCCAATTCAACACTGCCTCGAATACAGGCTCCTCTGAGTCCACCTGCAAATAGAGAAAATATGTATTGACAACCACACCCTGACAACAAAACCAAACATGCTTGTTGTAAAAACGGTAATCCCAGAGTATAACCACCCAAGGTCAAACATGCATTCACTCAATCACACTGATTTCTTCACAGCAAATTCTCCAGTTTTAAATCAACACAGTATTACATTTAACACTGTTCCAGTGTCTATAAGGGTCCACACGTTTCAGTTATAATTAACACACTGCCTAGTGTAAAGCCTTATTTGCATATTTCCCAGTGTTCCTTGCCTTTCTAGTGAATTGTATTTCAAGACCGTATTTGTCAGTGACAGACACATGGTTGTTGCATTCATTCATTTTCAGTCCTGTGGCCTTCACCCAGTGAGTTCATAAGAGAAAATGCTTTCATAATACATTTTTTTGACAATACAATAGGTATTTCATAAGGCCTTATACTGAGGGCCTGGTTTTACCCTAATACAGTGGCCTGAAATTCACAGTTTACAGGCCATATCATGCCTTCAAGTCCACTTGCGCTGGCTTGCAAAGTGATATGTAATTCCAATTGGAATCCAGCCAGAGTGGGGATATCCAACATTTGGAATTCTTATTCACCCGCAACCTGTATTCAGAATGACTGCCAGGGTTGGGAAGACTTGAGACTACCTAAAGATTTGAGACTACCTAAAGCATATAAACTTTAACAACCATTTCAGTAACGTGTGCAATGAGTCCAAGTAACAGATTGGATTAGTTTAGAAACATTTGTTATTTATATTTAAGTGGCAGAAGATGAATTGATCAATAAAACAACGTACATGCAAAACATAGATATTGAAACAAACAACTCTAAAAATCTTCCTGAAATAGAGCATTCTGGGAAATATGATAATGTGGGCGTGGTTTTGGTTCAACTCTGATTATTAACAGTGAAGGGAAACTGAGGCTTTCTGAAATTGTTAATTACTCTGCGCTTCGTTATCTGTTCACAATGCTCATTAGTGACATCTGCTCGTCAGCAATAAATAGCAGCATGTGATTATCAGATATACATTTTTTTCTCTGTGGTGCAGGGGTAAGTTGTTAGCTTTAGTAGCCTATAATCAGTTGGAATACCAGGTTTGCACCTTATATCATACTTCCCATTTTTGCCTTCAAGTTGACTTTTTTTCAAAAACTGAATCTATGGCATTAGTTAGGATGCTTAAGACAGAAGCTTTTACTAAGTAAAATAAAAATTTGAACAACAATGCAGAAAGTGTGGTTTCACACAAAACAATTTTCAAAACAGTAGGTCTTCAATGGGATTCGACCTCATACCCTAACATCCCTGAATGTTCCATACTCTACTTACTAAGCTACTGGTCAGGTGAAAGTTTTTGTACAAAAAACTATATATGTAAGTATGGTGTCCAGTAGAGGTCGGTGTTTGAAAGCCGCTTAGAATCTAAGAAAGTACCGAAACCACAGCCAAATCAGTGGGATCTCGCAACACACGTTTTGAAAAAGCACATGATCAAATGAAGCTTCGGACGTCATTGATGATTTGATTTGACTTTTGATAAAGTGATGCACGCATCGGCACACTGCTTGGAAGTTAGCTGCTTAGCGATTTTGACGCACTCCTCTGAGCTCCTGTATCAAATGTAACATCACTAGTTATTAACACCAACACTGGGGTTATTTTACACCAATGACTGTTAATTTAACACAGAGTTCATTTAACTCCTGAATCAACACTATACATTTTAGAAAAATCAACACTAGGTAACACTGGCCAATTTGCTGTGTCCAAATAACTGAGATCAACTTCAAGAGGAAAGTCAAAGTCAGGTTTTCATTTATGATGTAGATACTGTCAACTACGGCACAGTTACAAAAATAACAGGAAATTGTGCCTTTGATTTAACTAAGTGTACAGTGCATTCAGAAAATGTTCAGACCCCTTCCCTTTTTCCACATTTTGTTACGTTACAGCCTTATTCTAAAATGGATGAAATAAAAAAATGCCCTCTTCAATCTACACACAATACCCCATAATGACAGTGAAAACAGGTTTTAGACATTTTTGCAAATGTATTACAAATAAAAAACAAATACCTTATTTACATAAGTATTCAGACCCTTTGCTATGAGACTCGAAATTGAGCTCAGGTGCATCCTGTTTCCATTGATCATCCTTGATGTTTATACAACTTGATTGGAGTCCACCTGTGGTAAATTCAATTGATTGGACATGATTTGAAAGGCACACACAGCTGTCTACAGTATATAAGGTCCCACAATTGACAGTGCATGTCAGAGCAAAAACCAAGTCATGAGGTCAAAGGAATTGTCCGTAGAGCTCCGAGACAGTATTGTGTCGAGGCAGAGATCTGGAGAAGGTTACCAAAACATTTATTCAGCATTGAAGGTCCCCAAGAACACAGTAGCCTCCATTATTCTTAAATGGAAAAAGTTTGGAACCTCCAAGCCTCTTCCTAGAGCTGGCCGCCCGGCCAAACTGAGCAATCGAGGGAGAAGGGCCTTGTTCAGGGAGGTGACCAAGAACCCAATGATCACTGTGACAGAGCTCCAGAGTTCCTCTGTGGAGATGGGATAACAACCATCTATGCAGCACCTTTATAGTAGAGTGGCCAGACGGAAGCCACTCCTCAGTAAAAGGCACATTACAGCCCGCTTGGAGTTTGCCAAAAGGCATCTAAAGAACTCTCAGACCATGAGAAACAAGATTCTGTTCTGACAAAACCAAGATTGAACTCTGGCCTGAATGCCAAGCATCACGTCTGGAGGAAACCAGGCAACATCCCTATGGTGAAGCATGGTAGTGGCAGCATCATGCTGTGGGGATGTTTTTCAGCGGCCGGGACTAGGAGATTAGGCAGGATTGAGGGAAAGATGAACGGAGCAAAGTACAGAGAGATCCTTGATGTAAACCTGCTCCAGAGCACTCAGAACCTCAGACTGGGGCGAAGGTTCAACTTTCAACAGGACAACAACCCTAAGCACACAGCCAAGACAACCCAGGAGTGACTTCGGGACAAGTCTCTGAATGTCGTTGAGTGGCCCAACCAGAGCCCGGACTTGCACCCGATTGAACATCTCTGGAGAGACCTGAGCTTGAGAGGATCTGCAGAGAAGAATGGGACAAACTCCCAAAATACAGGTGTTTCAAGCTTCTAGCGCCATACCCAAGAAGACTTGAGGCTGTAATCGCTGCCAAAGGTGCTTCAACAAAGTACTGAGGAAAGGGTCTGAATACTTGTGTTAATGTAATATTTATGTTTTTTTATACATTTGCAAACATTTCTAAAAACCTGTTTTTGTCTTTGTTATTCTGGGGTATTGTGTGTAGATTGATGAGGGGGGAAAATTATTTAATCCATTTTAGAATAAGGCTGTAACGTAACAAAATGTGGAAAAGGTCAAGGGGTCTGAATACTTTCCAAATGCACTCTATATTACACACATTTTGATCTCGAAAATCATGACAAACAAAAATACTTTGAATTAATAGGTAAACTATAAATCAAGTCCCATGGTTATAATGATTTTTTTATAAAGAAAGATATGCGCTGTGAGGTTAAAGACAGGAATTTTCAGAGCACAAAAGCATACTTAAATCAAATTGTCTTCCCCATAATTTCAGAGCCAGGCAAATCTGCACAGGGGGCCCCATTAATGGAGATTATTGCAGGTCTACACTTGCACCGTTCCTTTCCAATTTGATACTTGTGAAAAGTGTCCCCCACGCTTTCAAAGATGACCCTGAATGGAGATCAGAAATGCACCTGAGGCAGCATGACTGTGTGCTCTCTGAATTCACAAACAAATTCAGTAAACTATTCCAACTTTGGTAGCACTTTACATCAAGTTTCTCTTATAGCTCAGTAACATCCTAATTACACTAGTAACAACATTGTATTAACACGTTGTTACTTAGTTCTTCAGTAATTGTAGTTTAATTGCATAGAAATGGAGTTGTAATTACAAAAGAGGAACAGTGACTTTTCCTATTACAAAAACCATTCAACTCCATTAATATGCATTTACAAAGGCTACCTAATGGCTACCTATTTTACAAAGGCTACAATGTAACAACAACAATATTACTATCCAATTAGAACGTTAAAACACAGGTATAATACCTCACCAAATCCACCTTTGTTTACCTGGATTTCATCGCATTTAACTAGTTTTTCAACCTCGTTCTGGCAGAGCAGCATAAACTCCTCATGTTGAACAACCTCAGGGAAGTGCTTCTGAGAGAAAAGCTCAGCGGCCTGCATCAGGTCAAGGCAATTGTGGGTCTCAGCAAAGTCCCGAATGCCCAGGCAGTTTGTGGGATCAAGCTGACTATCCAGAAAGTCACAACATGCTCTTTTCACTCCTGAGGAATACAAAGAAGTGCTATACGTTAATATGTGAAATAATGTTGAAATATTTAAAACTGCAATATGTAACTTTTTGGGCAACCTGCCAAAATTCACATAGAAATGTGTGTTATATTTCTGTCATTCTCATCAAAAGCGTTTTTGGTTAAAGAAAATATATTTCACAGCGGTTTAGATGGTACAATGATTCTCTAAACTGTACCTGCTTCTTTTCTTCACAAACTGAAATTTGTATTTTAGCAACCTGGAAGTGGCAGAGTGATTTCTGCCTAGTACATCTTTATTTTGCTAAAAACTTGTTGAGATAAATTAACAATGTTTCAACTATATTATCAAATTAGCAACACATTAGCCAATCATATTGCATAAACCTGATAAGGGGTGCTGATGGGTGTGCATTTCCTTTTACAAAGGAGCAGATTTAGATTTAACTGTCATACAGCTGTTTTGAAAGCCAAGAAGAAAAAATAAAAATTGAGTACAATACAATGATATATTTTACTTTATGGGGACTGAACGCTTAGTTAAGGCTGCCAAGCTTGATAGGACAAAACAGATACAAAGGTCAAAGCCTTTGAGCCCAACAATGACAGGAGTCTCTCACAGCCTACCCCACCCAAATCGAGAGGCCTTTGAAGCCCCCTCCCACTGTTCAGATTCCATCCACTGGCATTTTATACCAGAAATCTGCCTCCAGAAAAAAGCTTCTCCCAAGTGGGTGTGACACCTACTACCTGTCTCCCCGTCTGGTACAGGTACCCTCACTACCCCTCGCCTCCAGCACACACGCACTGTTGTGGCGAGTGACTCTGAACTTACAATGGCTTGCCCCAAGTCGTTATCCTCTACGGGATCGGTGTCCCTTCACCGGGTTGATTGAGCTAACATGCGCTAATGTGATTAGCGTGACGTTGTAAGTAACAAGAACATTTCCCAGGACATAGACTTGTCTTATATGGGCAGAATGCTTAAATTCTTGTTAATCTCACTGCACTGTCCAATTTACAGTAGCTATTACAGTGAAAAAATGCCACGCTATTGTTTGAGGAGAGTGCACAACAACAAAAAACTTATCACGGCAACTGGTTTGTACATTCACCTCTGAAGGTAAATAATGTACTTACATTCAGTAATATTGCTCTGATTTGTCATCCTGAGGGTCCCAGAGATAAAATGTAGCATAGTTTTGTTTGATAAAATCTAATTTTATATTCAAATGTAGGAACTGGGTTCTAAAGTTTGAACCCCTGCTGTTTCTGGATTTGGGTATGTCATTTTAGGCAAAAATTGAAAGAAAAAAGGGTCCGTTCCTTAACCTTGTTCTGAACACCTCCAAAACTAAGGTCATGTGGTTTGGTAAGAAGAATGCCCTTCTCCCCACCGGTGTGATTACTACCTCCTGAGAGTATGGCTAGATGGTACACTGTCCTTCTCTCAGCACATATCAAAGCTACAGACTAAAGTTAAATCTAGACTTGGTTTCCTCTATCGTAATCGCTCCTTTCACCCCAGCTGCCAAACTAACCCTGATTCAGATGACCATCCTACCCATGCTAGATTACGGAGATGTAATTTATAGATCGGCAGGTAAGGGTGCTCTCGGGTGGCTAGATGTTCTTTACCATTCGGCCATCAGATTTGCCACCACTGCTCCTTATAGGACACATCACTGCACTCTATACTCCTCTGTAAACTGGTTAACTCTGTATACCCATCGCAAGACCCACTGGTTGATGCTTATTTATAAAACCCTCTCAGGCCTCACTCCCCCCCTATCTGAGATATCTACTGCAGCCCTCATTCTCCACATACAACACCCGTTCCACCAGTCACATTCTGTTAAAGGTGTCACGTGTGCTCCCTCTCCGGCCTCTAAGTCACCAGGCTGCTCGTTATGGCGCACACCTGTCACCATCATTACGCGCACCTATGCATCATCAGACTCACCTGGACTCCATCACTTCCCAGATTACCTTCCCCATATATGTTAGTCCCTTTGGTTCCTTCCCCAGGCGTTATTGTTTCTGTTTCATGTCTGTGCGTTGTTCGTGTTTCTTGTTTTGTATTATGTTGCGTTTATTTATTAAAACACTCACTCCCTGAACTTGCTTCTCGACTCTCAGCGCACATCGTCACAAAAGGTCCCCAAAGCACGCACATCCCTGGATCGCTCATCTTTTTTCATTTTAATGGCAGCTAGCGACTAAAATGAGCTGCAACAAACACTCAAACTGGACAGTTTTATCTCAATCTCTTCATTCAAAGACTCAATCATGGACACTTACTGACAGTTGTGGCTGCTTCGCGTGATGTATTGTTGTCTCTACCTTCTTGCCCTTTGTGCTGTTGTCTGTGCCCAATAATGTTTGCACAATGTTTTATGCTGCTACCATGTTGTGCTGCTGCCATGTTGTTGTTATGTTCTGTTGCTGTCATGCTGTGTTGTCATGTGTTGCTGCAATGGTATGTTGTTGTCTTAGGTCTCTCTTTATCTAGTGTTGTGGTGTCTCTCTTGTTGTGATGTGTGTTTTGTCCTATTATAGATATATATTTTTTTAAACATTATTTTTAATCCCAGCTCCCGTCCCCGCAGGAGGCCTTTTGGTAGGCCGTCATCGTAAGTAAGAATTTGTTCTGACTTTCCTAGTTAATATTTTATTATTAAAGTAAAACAAAATGGTACTTTATTCCACAGAGTATATACTGTAGATGTAAAGTATAGTGCATATAGCACACCCTGTCCAAGGGTTGTCATATTATTTTCGACTTCTCAACTTACCTTTGAGCTGCAGCAGACAGGCAGCAGGAAGCAGTTCCTGGACATTCTCCACTGTGACCAGGACTGTCTCTGTGTAAACAAAGTCCAGCAGGATCTCCATGGTGGACGCAGTCAACCCCTGAATGTCTACGAAGGATTTCCCTTTCTCTGACAGCTGCAATAGAACAACAGCAAAGACAGACACGTCAGCTTAAATTACTAGTTACTAGTATTACTAGTCTCTCTTTGCTAGACCCCGGATGCTCCGCATGATCCATCTGGCTGTGAGAAGAGACAAAAGGGGAATACATCACACAAAAAATATAAATTGTTTACTATTTGTCATACATGTGTAGGAATTATAGTCAGCTTTGATAGTAAAAGAGCAATGCTCACCTGATGATTCCTAGAGAGCTAAAAATGTTAAAGGAAAGAAACTAGGTCAACTGAGCTGCAGAGAAATAATTAGCATTGGACTATTTCTGCTGTGCACTTTCATGGCTTTTTCATGGTTGAGAATATGATCCATGCAATTTAGTTCAAGTTTTTAGTAAATTAATAACCAGATGGCAGTCCGATAGACACCGAAAGACATATTTCTCAAGAAATGAATATCAGTTTAATTTCAGCCTACACAAATCTTAGCTGGGTTCTAAGCACAAGGCATATGTAGAAACTATTTTGGTAATGTCAACCTCAGAATCAGTTAATTAATTATTCCCTGTCTCTTTCTGCATATAAAGAGAACCACCAGCAAAAGTATTTAGAAAGTTATTATTGCTGATGACACTGGTGATCAGAGTCTTGTTAGGATTAGATTTCCTGGCAACCTTTTTTTGTCCTGGTTTTGTGAGGAGTCACCTCTACATTATCGCCAGTCTTGTGCTTACAGTTACCTCGCTGGTGAACATGGCGCAGAAGTAGTCACTGCAGGCTGCCAGGACAATGCGATGTACAGGAAAGTCAGTATTCTCCACTCTCAAAGTGATGTCACAGAGTGTGTTGCTCTTACGAAGTGCGTTCATGGCATTGAGGATGGATTTGGCATGGGAGTTGGTCATGATGTCTTTGGGAGCCATGGTACTGTACTTGACAAGAGTGCCTCAAGTTTCAAGAATCTCAACGTGCTGCAATATCTGGCAAAAACAGAAAAGCGCGATTGAACACAGTTTGTAGGCAAAGTGCAAAGATGACAAATTATGATACATTACATGAGACCTCGACCACTGAGGTTCACAGCTGTTTAATGTGCAGGCAAAATGCATTTTTTAATTTCATCTTTATTTAACCAGGTAAGCCAGTTGAGAACAAGTTCTCATTTGCAATTGCGACCTGGCCAAGATAAAGCAAAGCAGTTCGACACATACAACACAGAGTTACACATGGAATAAACAAACATACAATCAATAATACAGCAGAAAAAGTCTATATACAGCATGTGCAAATGAGGTAGGATAAGGGAGGTAAGGCAATAAATAGGCCCTGGTGGCAAAGTAATTACAATATAGCAATTAATAAACACTGGAATGGTAGAATGTGCAGAAGATGAATGTGCAAGTAGAGATACTGGGGTGCAAAAAAGAAAGATAAATAAATAAATAAATACAGTATGGGGATGAGGTAGTTGGATGGGCTATTTACAGATGGGCTATGCACAAGTGCAGTGATCTGCTCTGACAGCTGGTGCTTAAAGCTTGTGAGGGAGATAAGTCTCCAGCTTTAGTGATTTTTGCAGTACTGTAATGTATTACAGTGAACAACAATTGAATAACTAGCTAGACCTATAAGAAATCTAGAAATAACTGCCTAACAGATGATCAGGGATCAAATCCAGTCCTTCACATTGGTGCCATGACCTGAGCTGTGTTTGAATACCCATACTGTAAAAGAACGGTATCCTTTTAGTTGAGTGTACTTGTGCTTCGCCTGTCTACCGGAAGTTGATGCTGTTGTATTGCAACTTCTTGCTAGCTTGTTAGCATAACAAATTACTAGCTAGACATTTTACGATTTCATTAACAATGTCCATTGAGAATGCACAATGGACTATACCAATTGACTAAGCTAAAAATGACGAATAGTCAAGTCAATAAACGTTGGGTAGTTAGTTAGATAGCATACAGTTAATATACTGGCAAGTTTGATGTATTAGTAGCCAACTAACGTTAGATAGCTAGCTAACATACCGGTGCATACAAGCAACTGCTGTAATAATATGCTATGCGGTTCGTAAGGCTAGCGTAGCTAACAAATTGTCTGCCAACATAATGTGTAACGTAACTTATATGAAAAGTAATTACTTATATTTTGCACGATTTTCTTCAAACCTGAAAATGCTGTGAAGGCACGCCCATTTTCTGAAGAATTGCATTATGGGCCCTCAAAGCACGGCAATTGTATCCACTGCTTATTTAGGATTTTGTTTGTATTTATTTTTTAGAGAAATTGTTTTTATTTTTGTATTATTATTATTTTACATAGGGGAACACAAGTACATATAAAGAATATGCAAAGGACAATTGGGCTAGGGGGTACAATATCACATTATACAAGGACCTTAAGGGACATGCATACATTTATAATTCTAAAAGCTTTTTTGTTGGTAGAGTATTTAATTGTCTTTAAAATATAGTTCAATTTATTTTGTAAGGTAAGAAAATGTGTTTTATTTGTAAATTTACATTTATAAATGAGAATTTTGGCCAAAAGAATAATTACGTAAATTAAAATTACGTAAAATTGTTTCAACTTATTTCTATCATAGGTGTAAATCTTCATAAATGTGTTAAATTATAAATCTACTGATGTCTTGCCACAGATTTCTTACATGAATACAATGCCAAAACATTTGTAAGTCGCTCTGGATAAGAGCGTCTGCTAAATGATGTAAATGTAAATGTAAAAAAGGGTGTTCACTACAATATATATATATATTTTACTAAATCATATAGTGGTTGGCAGGATAATATTTATGAATAATTTTAAAAGAAACTTCCTTCATTTTGTTAATAAGTATGTATGTGTGGCAACATCCAAACTTTTTCCCCAACCGATATTATCAATAAAACCATTCCAATAAAGCATGACATAAAGCAGATACAACAACCTGTTGAAAAAAGGCTTGTATAGCTCTATTGTTGTTGAATGGACCAAAAGAAAAACAAATCTTTCCTACCGATGAGTCAACAGGGTTAATCATAGGTATGTTTTTATTTAACCTTCATTTAACTAGGCAAGTAAGTTAATAACACATTGTTATTTACAATGACGGCCTACCAAAAGGCAAAAGCCCTACTGCGGGGACTGGGGGTTAAGGTCATGTTCTGAGGATCAGGTCTTGACACGTTCCTGAATAATAAAGCAACACCTGAGGGAATGGCATCTAAAACAATTGTAAAATCTTTAGGCGTGACAGGGATCTTGTAAAGTGATAAGTATACTTTTATAAACTGGGTGGTTTGAGCCCTGAATTCTGATTGGCTGAAAGCCATGGTATATCAGACAGTATACCACGGGTATGACAAAACATTTAGTTGTACTGCTCTAATTACATTGGTAACCAGTTTACAATAGTAATAAGGCTCCTCGGGCGTTTGTGGTATATGGCCATGGTCAATATACCACGGTTAAGGGCTGTTCTTATGCATGACGCAACGCGGAGTGCCTGGACACTGGCCTTAGCCATGGTATATTGTCCATGGCCATATACCACAAACCCCCGACGAGCCTTATTACTATTGTAAATGTGTCCAGGCACTCCGCAACAGCCCTTAGCCGTCATATATTAGCCATATACCACACCTCCTCGGACCTTATTGCTTAAGAATACTTGTATTTTGGGGAATGTAGTATGACATCCGGGAACTTTTGGCATACTAACTATATCCATATTATGACCAATAAGCATACTACATACTTAAGTATGAGTATTCGAACACAGCTGGATTCAGACAGCTAGCTAACGTTACAATTCGTTGGCTAAGCTGGTGTAGCACATGGGGATGTGTGGAACTTACTCCTCAGTCTGAACTGTCCCCACACGCGCCAACAAATTGCTAGATTTTCGCGTGGCCCCGACTGGCTCGCTTTTTTTGGGGGGGGTCACGTGTGCCAGCAAGGCATAGGTTCCGAGTTAGTGCCAGGTATGGGCTGAATTGGAAGGAAGTTGTACTCGTTAAATAAGCGACGTTACACTGGCATCTGTCCAATTTGAGTTGAATTAGATTTACTCAATGCAAGGATTTTAAATAAGATGTCACCTTATGACATTTTCCAACTCCAAATAGCTAACTAACTAGCAGGTGGTTATGCCAAGGCCAACTAGTCGCAGATAACCGTAGCTAACTACGAGTTAATGGTTTGAATGAATATGACAGACAAACTACCAAATAAGGAACACGAATGGAACACACAGTATCAAGCAATACAACTACCCACCACCTAGCTAGATAGCATTAGCAAGCTAACTAGCTAACTCCAATGCAATGATGGCAGACGTCCAAGTCACAGTTGAGGATGCCAAATGTGATCCATGGTAGCGTGTGCTTTCCTGCAATAGTGTGGGCTATTGCGAATGAGTTTTTCTAAGTAATTACTAACAAAATATGAATTTCAAGGATGCCGCAACAAATCTAGCTGGAGAGCTATCCGCAGTCAGTGTAGCCTTTGACAAAAACACGATGACTGTACGTCACGACTCACATACGTGCAAGCAGACCTCGAATGTGAATGTGCATGTTTTTACTTTTGAAAGTAAACACTGAACCAATGTAAACAAACCCGCAAAAACTCAGAATCAAAGCAATACATTTTTTTCTCCCTTTTTAACAAATTTAGCAAGGGGATTTTTGTTTGTTTATTGTTGTGACCGCCTGCGAAGGGTCGCTAGAGTTCGATTTTTATGAAAGGTGCCAAAAGTGCAACATCGTCAACCTGGCGCACACCGGTGCTCATCCACAAGAGTATATTTAGTCCCTGGGACATCATACCTACAATATATACAGTACCAGTCAAAAGTTTGGACACACCTACTCGTTCAAGTGTTTTTCTTTATTTTTACTATTTTCTACATTGAAGAATAATGGTGAAGACATCAAAACTATGAAATAACAGCTTCTATCTCAAGGCCATCAGACTGTTAAACAGCCATCACTAACATTGAGTGGCTGCTGCCAACATACTGACTCAAATCTCTAGCCACTTTAATAATTACAAATTGGATGTAATAAATGTATCACTAGTCACTTTAAACAATGCCACGTTATATAATGTTTACATACCCTACATCACTCATCTCATATGTATATACTGTACTCTATACCATCTACTGCATCTTGCCAATGCCGTTCGGCCATCACTCATCCATATATTTATATGTACATATTCTTATTCATTCCTTTACACTTGTGTGTATAAGGTAGTTGTTGTGAAATTGTTAGATTACTTGTTAGAGATTACTGCATGGTCGGAACTAGAAGCACAAGCATTTCGCTACACTCACATTAACATCTGCTAACCATGTGTATGTGACCAATAAAATTTGATTTGATAACACATATGGAATCATGTAGTAATCAAAAAAGTGTTAGTAGCCACCCTTTGTCTTGATGACAGCTTTGCACACTCTTGGCATTCTCTCAACCAGCTTCACGAGGTAGTCACCTGAAATGCATTTAAATTAACAGTTGTGCCTCGTTAAAAGTTATTTTGTGGAATTTCTTTCCTTCTTAATGCATTTCAGCCAATCAGTTGTGTTGTGACAAGGTAGGGCTGGTATACAAAAGATAGCCCTATTTGGTAAAAGACCAAGTCCAAATTATTGCAATAACATCTTAAATAAGCAAAGAGAAATGACAGTCCATCATTACTTTAAGATATGAAGGTTCAATGAAGGTCCAATCCAGAAAATGTCAGGAAATTTGAAAAGTTTCTTTAAGTGCAGTCGCAAAAACCATCAAGCTCTTTGATGAAACTGGCTTTTTGATGAAACTGAGGACAGTCACAGGAAAGGAAGCCCCAGAGGGGCTGCAGAGGATAAGTTCATTAGAGTTACCAGCCTCAGAAATTGCAGGCAAAATAAATGCTTCACAGTTCAAATAACAGACACATCTCAACATCAACTGTTCAGAGGAGACTGTGTGAATCAGGCCTTCATGGTCGAATTGCTGGCAAGAAACTACTACGAAAGGACACCAATAAGAGGAATAGACTTGCTTGGGCCAAGAAACACTTACAATGGACATTAGACCGGTGGAAATTTGGTCTGATGAGTCCAAATTTGAGATTTTTGGTTCCAACCGCCATGTCTTTATGAAACGCAGAGTAGGTGAACAGATGATCTCCGCATGTGTGGTTCCCACTGTGAAGCATGGAGTAGGTGGTGTGATGGTGCTTTGCTGGTGACACTGTCTGTGATTTTATTTAGAATTCTAGGCACACTTAACCAGCATGGCTACCACAGCATTCTGCAATGATACGCCATCCCATCTGGTTTGCACTTAGTGGGACTATAATTTGTTTTTCAACAGGACAATGACCCAACACACCTCCAGGCTGTGTAAGGGCTATTTGACCAAGAAGGAGAGTGATGGTGTGCTGCATCAGATGACTTGGCCACCACAATCACCCGACCTCAACTCAATTGAGATGGTTTGGGATGAGTTGGACTGCAGAATGAAGGAAAAGCAGGCAACAAGTGCTCAGCATATGTAGAAACTCCTTCAAGACTGTTGGAAAAGCATTCCAGGTGAAGCTGGTTGAGAGAATGGCAAGAGTGTGCAAAGATGTCATCAAGGCAAAGGGTGGCTACTTTGAAGAATCTCAAATGTAAAATATATTTTGATTTGTTGAAAAGATTTTTGGTTACTACATTTACATTTTAGTCAGATGCTCTTATCCAGAGCAACTTACAGTAGTGAATGCATACCTTTCACACTTTATTTTTTGTATAGGTCCCCCGTGGGAATCGAACCCACAACCCTGGCATTTCAAACACCATGCTCTACCAACTGAGCCACACAGGACCATACATTCCCTATTAGTTATTTCATCGTTTTGATGTCTTCACTATTATTCTACAATAGTAAAATAGTCAAATTAAAGAAAAACCCTTGATTGAGTAGGTATGTCCTTTTGACTGATACTGTATGTGAATGTGATATTTCAGTGTTTTATATTTTATGAACTTGCAAACATTTCTAAAAACCTGTTTTTGCTTTGTCATTATGGGGTATTGTGTGTAGATTTATTAGGGGGGAAAAAACAATTTCATCCATTTTAGAATACGGCTGTAACATAACAAAAAGTCAAGGGGTCTGAACACTTTCCGAATGCACTGTATTTTACAAGATTTTATTAGGATTTCTATAGTCAGAATAAGGATCAGATACTGTTCTTTTCCTTTATCACCTAAAGCTCAATAAGTTAATCTCAAAACAATGAATGACATTTACACATGTAATGATTTCTTAAGACAGAGATTTAACTTTGACTTTAATCATTGTGTTATTTGTAACTCTATTGAAATGGCAGAACATATTTTTTCACCTCAACTCACTAAAACCTTTTGGAAGGCATTTCAATACTGAATTACATTATAATGATTATAATGATCTTATTATACCCACTTTAACTTATAATAATGTCAGATTTAGTTTCCTAATGGAGGACATACATTAATCGTGTATGTACAACAATTTGATTATTATGCAAAATATAGTAGTTTCTTAAAAACTACCCCTTTGTTTGTAATCTTTTTGAATGAGGTTAGGCTACATTGTCCAAGATATCTTTGAAATTAGTTCAATCTAAACAAGCCCTACGTCTTTATAATAACTTTTGTACTCTGATCCCTGATGAGACCACTTTGAGTCTTAGTTTTGTTTATTTCAGAAAACGAATATTTTCTTTTATGTATTATGCTTTTTCTAGTTGCTGGGTCTGTTTATTAGAACAAGTGTTTTTTCTTGTACGCAAAATGTTAGTATTTGTTTGTGAAAATTCCTGAAAAAATAAAACAAGTAAGATTAACCCATAGGTTTTTGGGGCCTCACCCCCGTTATTTGGACTGGACTGGTTGGCCTCGTTCCTGACAGTTCCGTAAAATACGTTACTCGATTGGCCAATATCAAGAAATGAGGGCGGGGATTAGAGCCACCCAAGGACAGTCTTGATAAGGAGGAGCGTAACGGCGTGTTTCCGGTAAAACCAGGCCGAGAGAGAAAATAGTAACAGTAATCTATGTAGCTACTTAAAATAAAGAACAGTATAGAAAGAGTTGTCCACTTTGTTGGACAACGTCTGTCCAATTTGCCTAACCTTTACAAATAGATATCAATTGGTCGTCGGGAAAAGAGTCGGCTGTAGCAAGGCAATGGAAGCCGAGTTTCGGAAAATCGATGAACCCGGGAGTTGGAACGCCATTTACCAGGTAACGTTAGGTTCGTCTTGGCAAATCAAGGTGGCTTTGAAGTTTCAAGTTCTGTGTGGCTAGTAGGCTAGATGGTAACATTATGGGTTTACAACGACTTTATTACACGTGTGTCGTGGTTATAAAGTATTATTTCAGATTTATTGTGTACCAATTTTGATACCCTAGCCAGCTAACTAGATTACCTTGTTCCGATTTTTTTTTAATGACCAAATCTCCTCTGCTGTCCTAGCAAGCCCCACTGTTTCCAATGATACCGTTGTAAAAATCGAGTAGGCCATGTAGCGCAGGTTGTCACATTTGTAACGTTTACCTGCACCTGGTTGATACATTGTAACAGATTAATGTTGTTACATTGATAGTCATTGACTGAGTCATTGATAGTTAAATGTAGACAGATTCCCCTACTTACTCCATGCTACAGTTCAGACATCATGAATGTTACTACAAAAAGGGGCACACCACAATTGCAATCACATGTATCTAACTAACACATCTAGTAACTATTAGAATACTCTGCATTACAGACATTGCCTAAAGGTGACTGTGTGTCCAAGATGTGTCATATTTGAGAATAATGTGGTGGATGACAATTATCTATTATAGTGTCAGCATCATTTGTGAAACTGCAGACTACAATTTGGTTCAGGAAAAGATCCTTTAAATGGCATATTAAGAGTAGATACCCAAAGTATCCTGTTTTTGTGTTGTAAAGAACGACCGTAGTTTTAGGAAATGGTATTTGAACATCAAGCAACACAGAAACATCCAGACACACCATAAATCTGCACAGTAATACATGCTCATTAAGACCCAGCTAGAGTTGAAACTAGTTGTAATAAACAGAGCACCTTTTGGGAGAATACCAGTGAGAGCGCAACCATAGGAACAACCATTTGTCTCCCAAAACAAAGATCTCTCCCAAGTTAAGAAATTAAGTTTGAATGTATTGTTGTTTTTTGCTCTCAGGAAATCCGTCAGCAATCAAGTGAGCTGCCCTGCAAACTTGCCAAATTACCTGAAAACAAAACTCGGAATCGCTACAGAGATGTCAGCCCATGTAAGTTTTGTACTCTTGACTCCATATAGAGGAATGAGGATTGAGCTGCTGAGATTCCCCGTTCTAGATACAAATCAAATAAAATGTTATTAGTCACATGCGCCGAATAAAACAGGTGTAGGCCTTATACAGTGAAATGCTTACTTACGAGCCCCTAACCAACAATGCAGTAATAAAAAAAGAAAGAATAAGAAATAAAAGTAACAAGTAATTAAAGGGCAGCAGTAAAATGTATATAGAGGTCCTGGATGGCAGGAAGCTTGTCCCTAGTGATGTACTGGGCCGTACGCACTACCCTCTGTAGTGCCTTGCAGTCGGAGGGTGAGCAGTTGCCATAACAGGCAGTGATGCAACCAGTCAGGATGCTCTCGATGGTGCAGCTGTAGAACCTTTTGATGATCTGAGGACTCATGCCAAATCTTTTCAGTCTTCAGTCTCTTCACGACTGTCTTGTTGTGCTTGGACCATGTTAGTTTGTTGGTGATGTGGACACCAAGGAACTTGAATCTCTACAGAAGCATAACATAAGATAAAAACATGCCAATAACACAATAATAACAGGCATTTGATAATAATACAGTTTCTAATAAAGTTGATGCATTATGCAGGACAGCTTTTGATACCTGCACAATTTTCTCTTCAAAATCAACACTGTTCTTGTATTTAGGTGCTATATACTGTGACTGAACCATGTTAAGCTGTAGTCTTTGAAACATCTCATGTATGGCAACAGATGGATCTTTCAAGGTCAGATTCCTCAGAAACAGTTCAACAGAACAAGCTTTTAAAGTATATATTTTTAATCTTCCTTCATGGTAACTCGACACAGCAAAGCTGTTGTCGTTTCCTCTTTTCACAAAGATGCAAAAACCAAACCTAAACCCTATGGGACGGACCAGTCACATGTCAACCAGGGTGTCCATATGTTCTTGTTTCCTGGTTTGAGGTAAAGTGAAACAGCCATACACTAGACTTGAAGTATTTTAAATCTTGGCAATTTACTTTAGTCCCATTCCAACTCTATCTTTTGATTTAGATTAGAAGAAAGAGATAGTATTTCCTGTTTAGTTGAATGGATTAGAACATGGGAGAGGAAATAAACACTGCTGTGTTTCAGTCACAGATAGACCTGTTGGATGTACTGTACAAATGTCTCTTGAGAACTGACTCTCTAAACAGAAGTCCCTTAGGATATTACAAATTGCAAAGTCAAAAGGGTTTTCTTTTCATCAAAGTTCTTTCATTCTCTGCAGTTGACCACAGCCGAATCCGCCTGCAACTGGGTGCGAATGACTACATTAACGCCAGCCTAATTTCTGTAGACGAGGCACAGAGAAGCTACATTCTTACTCAGGTTTGTACTCTCTGGCTTTTGTACTCTGGGCTAGAAGGTTCTGAGAGTAAATTGTTGTCTATATGTCAAGAGATCACAGCAATTTTACTTGGTTCAGAATGTCCGACTTCTAATTTAGAAAGACAGCAACAGCACAGTGACAACAAACATCCAAACATGACAATAAACAACATCTAGCAACCCCTTCAAAAGTAAGCCGGGCATCCTGTGTGACCTGGCTTGGGGGGGTACAGTTCATAAACATGTATACAATTGATATAGGGCGCGTTTGTAAATTCACTCTGGCTATCTATTCCGATTTTAGAGCACTCTTGTCTGAGTGTGCCAGAGCGCAGAATAACTGATGAATTTACGAACGCTCAATACCCGTTGAATATGGCCGGTGTCAGTAAGCATTGGCAAAAAAAGCTTACTTCAATTGTTGCCAGCAGCACAGTTACAGTCACCAACTCTATGGATAACATGACAACAGCCTAACCAGCTCTGCTAGGCAATTAAAATGGTTATAGTGAGGTGTTCTCTCATTTATGTCTGGAAGTAGCTAACAAGCTAGCTAACTTTAGGATCAACCCTACACCTCGGTCAGAGCATCCAGTGTGCGCTCTAAACGCTCCGAGATCGAAACGCTCTGAATTTACCAACGGACAATCTGACCAAGCTCTCTGGCACTCAGAGTCAATTTACGAACGCACCCACAGTAGACTATGCTCTCTGGTTTATATATGTTCTTATAATGTCCCAAAGACCCTCTAGTCCATTGTCATAGTCCTGGAGGTCTGATTCCGCTCATTCCATAGTCATGAAGTCCTTTAACCAAATGTCCATGCTGAAGCACTGAGGTTTACATATTTTCTAAGTTGTACACTCACTGAGGTTTCATTTTAGGATTGTGTAAAAGTGCCACTCTCTTGAATGCCATGATATCTATATCAAAAGTGGGTAACAATTCATTTGAATCTTCACCGACATGCTCCTTCTACGGGTAGCCGGTCACATTTATTACTGATTGACGTAAAAGGAACGGATGAGAGATGCTTGCAGCATAACTTTGGGTTGTTTCTAACAATACCTCCTCCCCCTCTTCTTATTCCAAAGGGACCCCTTCCAAACACATGTGGTCACTTCTGGGAGATGGTTTGGGAGCAGGGGACCATGGGAGTAGTGATGCTGAACCGTGTCATTGAGAAAGGATCTGTGAGTATATCAATGATTATTATTAGTATTTCATTCATATGATCTGCCTTGAATATTGAATCTCATTAACCACTATGGGCCTCCAGTTAGAGAGCGCTACTCTGTTTAAGTAAGACAGAGGGGCAATGGAAAGTGGTTCACATAAGGGCCTTTCCTCTTCCTATCTCAAAATATCAATATTATACAGTACCAGTCAATAGTTTGGACACACCCACTCATTCCAGGGTTTTTCTTTATTTTACTATTTTCTACATTTTAGAATACTAGTAAAGACATCAAAACTATGAAATAACACCTATGGAATCATGTAACCAAAAAAGTGTTAAACAAATCAAAATATATTTTATATTTGAGATTCTTCGAAGTAGCCACCCTTTGCCTTGATGACAGCTTTGCACACTCTTGGCATTCTGTCAACCAGCTTCATGAGGTAGTCACCTGGAATGCATTTCAAGGACTTTGAAAGTTACTTCAAGTGCAGTCGCAAAAACCATCATGCGATACGATGAAACTAGCTCTCATGAGGACCACCAGAGTTACCTCTGCTGCAGAGGATAAGTTCATTAGAGTTACCAGCCTCAGGAAATGCAGCCCTCAGACAAATCAACATCAACTGTTCAGAGGAGACTGCGTGAATCAGGTCTTCATGGTCCAATTGCTGCAAAGAATCCACTACTAAAGGACACCAATAAGATGGACATTTAGACCGGTGGAAATCTGTCCTTTGGTCTGATGAGTCCAAATTTGATATTTTTGGTTCCAACTGCCATGTCTTTGTGAAACACAGAGTAGGTGAACGGAATATCTCTGCATGTTTGGAGGTGTGATGGTGTCGTGGTGCTTTGCTGGTGACACGGTCAGTGATTTATTTAGAATTCAAGGCACACTTAACCAGCATGGCTACCACAGCATTCTGCAGCGATACGCCATCCCATCTAGTTTGCGGTTAGCAGGACTTTAATTTGTTGATCAACAGGACAATGACCCAACACACCTCCAGGGTGTGTAAGGGCTATTTGACAAAGAAGGAGCGTGATGGAGTGCTGCATCAGATGACCTGGCCTCCACAATCACCCGACCTCAACCCAATTGAGATGGTTTGGGATGAGTTGGACCACAGAGTGAAGGAAAAGCAGGCAACAAGTGCTCAGCATATGTGGGAACTCTCTAGATTGTTGGAAATGTATTCTAGGTGAAGCTGGTTGAGAGAATGCCAAGAGTGTGTAAAGCTGTCACCAAGGCAAAGGGTGGCTACTTTGAAGAATCTCAAATATATTTAGATGTTACACTTTTTTGGTTACTTCATGATTCCATATGTGTTAATTCATAGTTTTGACATCTTCACTATTATTCTACAATGTAGAAAATGGGAAAAAATTAAGAAAAACCCTTGAATGAGTAGGTGTGTCCAAACTTTTGACTGGTACTGTACATATTCAATGCAAACATCCCTATCAGATGTATGCACTTCTGTTTTCAGGTGAAGTGTGCACAGTACTGGCCACCTAGAGAGGAGAGGGAGGCGATCTTTGAAGACACAAATTTCAAGCTTACACTTGTTTCAGAAGACATTAAGTCTTACTACACTGTCCGTCAGCTGGAGCTGGAAAATCTGTCGGTAAGATTCCTCTTCCTCATTGTGCCCTCTTCTGTTCTCCTCAGATTTATGCACCCATAGAACCAGTGGACCCCAACACAGCATCCTATTATAATTTTTAATGAAATACTTATACATAAAAACAAACATTGAACAAATGGTTACACTTCGTGTTACAGTGCTATTGTCACTGATCTACAGTGCCCTCCATAATTGTTGGGACAGTGAATCATTTTTTTCTTCTTTTGGCTGTATACTTAAAACGTTTGAATTTGAAACCAAACAATGACTATGAGGTTAAAGTGCACACTCTCAGCTTTAATTTGAGGGTATTTTCATCCATATCTGGTTAACCGTTTAGATATTACAGCACTTTTTGTGCATGGTCTCCCCCTATTTTAGGGGAGCAAAGGTATTAGGACAAATTCACTTACAGTACCAGTCAAAAGTTTGTACACACCTAAAGTACTCATTCCAGGGTTTTTCTTTATTTTTACTATATTCTACATTGTAGAATAATAGTGAAGACATCAAAACTATGAAATAACACATATGGAAACATGTAGTAACCAAAAAAGTGTTAAACAAATCTTTTTTTATTCTTCAAAGTAGCCACCATTTGCCTTGACGACAGCTTTGCACATTCTGGCATTCTCTCAACCAGCTGCTTAAGGTAGTCACCTGGAATACATTTAAATTAACAGTTGTGCCTTGTTAAAAGTTTGTGCAATTTATTTCCTTCTTAATGTGTTTGAGGCATTAAGTTGTGTTTTGACAAGGTAGGGGTGGTATACAAAAGATATAGCCCTATTTGGTAAAAGACCAAGTCCATATTATGGCAAGAACAGCTCAAATAAGCAAACAGAAACGACAGTCCATCATTACTTTAAGACATGAAGGTCAGTCAATCTGGAAAACTTCAAAAAATGTGAACGTTTCTTCAAGTGCAGTCGCAAAAACCAAGCGCTATGATGAACCTGCCTGTCATGAGGACCGCCACAGGAAAGGAAGAACCAAAGTTACCTATGCTGCAAAGAATAAATTGATTAGAAGTAACTGCACCTCAGATTGCAGCCCAAATAAATACTTCAGAGTTCAAGTAACACACATCTCAACATTAACTTTTCAGAGGAGTGCGTGAATCAGGCCTTCACGGTCGAATTGCTGCAAAGAAACCACTACTGAAG
The DNA here is from genome assembly GCF_901001165.1 of Salmo trutta. Lineage (NCBI taxonomy): Eukaryota > Metazoa > Chordata > Actinopteri > Salmoniformes > Salmonidae > Salmo > Salmo trutta. The sequence continues at coordinate 14,233,846 of NC_042986.1, read as the reverse complement.
GACACCAATAATAAGAAGAGACTTGCTTGGGCCAAGAAACACGATCAATGGACATTAGACCGGTGTCCTTTGGTCTGATGAGTCCAAATTTGAGATTTTTGGTTCCAACCTTCGTGTTTTTGTGAGACACAGAGTAGGTGAACGGATGATCTCAGCATGTGTAGTTCCCACAGTGAAGCATGGAGGAGGAGGTTTGATGGTGTGGGGGTGCTTTGCTGGTGATACTGTCTGTGATTTATTTAGAATTCAAGGCACATTTAACCAGCATGGCTACCACAGCATTCTGCAGCGAAATGCCATCCCATCTGGTTTGCGCTTAGTGGGACTATCATTTTTTTCCAACAGGACAATGACCCAAAACACACCTCCAGGCTGTGTAAGGGCTATTTGACAAAGAAGGAGAGCGATGGAGTGCTGCATCAGTCACCATCAATCACCTGACCTCAACCCAATTGAGGTGATTTGGGATGAGTTGGACCGCAGAGTGAAGAAAAAGCAGCCAACAAGCGCTCAGTATATGTGGGAACTCCTTCAAGACTGTTGGAAAAGCCTTCCTCATGAAGCTGGTTGAGAGAATGCCAAGAGTGTGCATAGCTGTCATCAAGGCAAAGGGTGGCAACTTTGAAAATCTAAAATATATTTTGATTTCTTGAACACTATTTTTGGTTACTACATGATTCCATATGTGTTATTTCATAGTGTTGATGTCTTTGTTTTTATTCTTCAATGTAGAAAATTGTAAAAATAAAGAAAACCCTTGAATGAGTAGGTGTGTCCAAACTTTTGACTGGTACTGTATATGTGTGTGGAAGAAGTAAAAAGTTAAGTATTTGTTCCCATATTCATAGCACGCAATGACTAGATCAAGCTTGTGACAAATTTGTTGGATGCGTTTGCTGTTTGTTTTGGTTGTGTTTCAGATGTTCCCAACATAAATTAATGGCAAATAACGTACTGTGTCATTTGAGTGACTTTTATTGTAAAAAGGAATAGAATATGTTTCTAAACACTATCATGATGATGGATAATCCTGAATAAATGAGAAAGTTACAGACGCAGAAATATCCTACCCCCAAAAATGTACCCTGTTATTGTAATGGTGAGAGGTTAGCATGTCTTGGGGGTATGGTATTTGTGTATATACACTCAGTGGACATTATTTGGTACACCCATCCCCCAAGGCACCTAATGTGTGCCAGGAAAACATTCCCCACACCATTACACCACCGCCACCAGCCTGTACTGTTGACACCAGGCAGGATGGGGCCATGGACTCATGCTGCTTATGCCAAATACTGACCCTGTCATCAGCATGACACAACGGGAACTGGGATTCGTCGGACCAGGCCCCGCCCCCGCCCAAAATTGTCCAGTGTTAGTGATCGCGTTCTCACTGGAGCCGCTTCTTCTTGTTTTTAGCTGATAGGAGGTGAACCCGGTGTGTTAGTCTGCTGCAATAGCCCATCTGTGACAAGAATCGATGTGTTGAACGTTCCGAGATGCTGTTCTACACACTATTGTTGTACTGCATCATTATTTGCCTGTTTTGAGGCCCGCCTGTTAGCTTGCAAGATTCTTGCCATTCTCTTTCGACCTCTCATCAACAAGCTGTTTTCACCCACAGGACTGTCGCTGACTGGCTGTTTTTTTGTTTGTCGCACCATTCTCTGTAAACCCTAGATGCTTGTGCGTGAAAAGCCCAGGAAGCCGGACATTTCTGAGATACTGGGACCTGACGATCATACTATGCTCAAAGTCACTTAGGTCACTCGTTTTGCTCATTCTAACGTTCAAATGAACAGTAACTGAATGCCCCGACACCGATGCCTCCTGCTTCATATAGGCCACGGCCACGTGGACCATTTTTGTGAATGGGGGTGGTGTACCTAATAAAGTGTTTCGAAGCAGCTTCGATGGATTTATGACATCCGTATACAAGCAACGGGTTTATGACTTCCTTATACAAGCAACTCCGGACTATCACGTTCCAAAGTCATTTCTAACATTACCTCTTTTTTTTTTACTTGTTCATACTTGTTATGATGGGGCAATACAGCAATCGATATCTCTGTTCTATTTTATGCTTATTCTGTTTATTTGTCCTTCTTACAGACTCTGGAAACTAGAGAGATCCTACATTTTCACTACACCACCTGGCCTGACTTTGGGGTGCCTGAATCTCCAGCATCCTTCCTCAACTTCCTGTTTAAGGTGCGGGAGTCTGGGTGCCTCAACTCTGACAAGGGGCCTGTGGTGGTGCACTGCAGCGCAGGCATCGGCCGCTCTGGAACCTTCTGTCTCGTCGACACCTGCCTCTTACTGGTCAGTACTGGACTGGGAATTCCATAAAAAATTTCAAACTTTATTCGTCCTACACGGGGAAATTGTGAAAATGAGGTATTGAGAATGAGTTGTGCATTCTCTGGCTTTATGAAGAGTCATAACTTCATGCCAGGTTATTATTTATTGTTTTGTAACTAACTGTCTGTGACATTTCTGATTGCAGATGTCCATGCGCAAAGACCCATCAACTGTGCGCATTCGTGACGTGCTGCTGGAGATGCGACGCTATCGGATGGGCCTGATTCAGACCGCTGACCAACTCAGATTTTCCTACCTCGCTGTTATTGAAGGTGCCAAGTGCATCATGGGAGACACATCGTTGCAGGTAAATTCAATTTCTCTTTTAGTTGCTGCCATGAACCAAAGTGTTATAGTAGATCATGCAAGCACATCCAAATTTGGTCTCCTTGTTGGCCACAGAATGCTGTTATACTTGTCCTCTAATGAAAAATTGAATAAGGCTAATTAGGTTAAGTGTTTATTTGAATAGTTTGGATTTGGGCAGCCCTAACTAGATGTAGAGGTCTCTCCTCATAATGTACGGTAAAAGGTCATAGCTATTCTCTTCTCTGTAAAGCCTTTGAATGTTTAAATAATACCCACATCAATCCTTAAATGTTTACGTTAAGGAGTCGTGGAAAGAGCTCTCCAACGAAGAGGATGTTCCTCCAGAGTTCACCCCTCCCCCGCCCCACTCCCGACCCCAAGGTCCAATCAACGGCACGGTTGAACCTTCCTTCTTTCCTGAAGAGATTGTTGTTGCGCAGAATAATTTCCACACTCGCAGGTAAATAAGATCAGCTCAATAGACATTTTTAGCAATCTAGACTTCATATATGCAATATTTAATATCCCCTATCTCTCTGTCGTCGTCGTCCACCCCCCCCCCCCCCCTGAATATCTCTCTCTCCTATGGTAGTGCCCCACCAGAAACTGAACTGCGATGGAGGGGCGGTGGTGATGGTGCTACCTCCCAGTCTCCCACTGTCCCCGCTGATCAACCTGGCGGCCAGGTGGGAAGCAAAGAACCAGATCCCAAAGCTCGGATGGAACCACACCAGCTGCATGAGACTGAAACACAACAGGGGCTGAACCAGGACCAGGCAGCAGCAGCAGGAGACGACAGCCTTGAGGCTCAGGGTGCCTGGACCCCCCTGCTGGCCAACATGTGCCTCTGCACTGCCCTGGCCCTGGGTGCTTACATCTGTTACCGGGCCTGTTTCCACTGATCTCCTCTACCCTCCTCCCTCTCTTGCTCCTCCCTTTCTCTTGTCAGTTTTTTTGCAGGGTGAACTGGGCGAGTGGATTGTTTGGATTTCAGCAAATTGATTGATTCAGACTCACTCACTTGTTTTCTTAACAGAGCGTGAGTGTGGGAGGAAGGGACTGCCCCTTTTCCCTTGTCACCCACCGTAGCTCCCATATGAACTGTCAGTTTGGACTCTCAGGACCTCAATTTTCAGGTGTCACATCCCAAATACAGGTGTTGATTTAAAAACAAATGAGTGAACAACAATTTTTCATTATAGTCGTCAGTAAAGGAAGGTGTGTGTTTGTTCCTGTGTTCTGTGAGCTGAATGGTTTACTAGTTGACCCTACCTACACACATGCACCCTCTATTCAGTTACCAAATGGCACACTCATAAGTGTTCTTCCATTTCAGCCTTTGCAAATAATGTCCATTGGCTATTCACCTTTCTCTACCAAATAGTTATTTCAATCCAGCTCTTCAAATAAAAAATTGGTCAAGAGGAGCTACTCAGCTTGATTTGTGGCAACCCTGCAGTGCCAACGTAATGATTTGCTGCAGAGACGTTAGTAAAAAGAAAACAGCCAAATGTAATTTTTCTCCTTGAGATGATTGGGCAGTATTATACCCAGGAGTAAGCTGAGACTAGGGGGTGGCCACTGAGAAAGAGACTGCCCTCCCCGCCTTCCACTGGTTGAGTGGTGCATACAGTGGGTCATTTACAGGCCATAAGAGAGCTCCCTACCACTGCCCCGTTTAGGGCCTTTTGGCTAGAGCTGAGTGAGGTGAGGTGAGTGAGTGAGTGAGTGAGTGAGTGTGTGCGTTTAGTGAGAGTGTTCAGCTTTCTACTGATGCTTGATTTCTATCTGCTGTCTTAGTGGAAAACATCACAAGTTAATAATATAAGTCATATTTGAAATGTATTCTAGATTGATTCCTGGCCCTTTTCTCTCACACCACGTATTCGTTCCTAACTTGACATTTAAGCAAGAGTGTCTTGTTGATAATGTGCTTTGAATGGAAATGCCGCACACATGTATTGAGCTGTTCTGGCTGGCCTAGTTTGAGACGCTGTATTCACATTTAGCCTGTTTCAAAAAGTGGTTCCAGCTAACGCTGATGTACAAATTCCAAAATGAGTCTCCAATGATTTCGCAACAGTTTGTTATTGTTGTCAAACCTATTAAATATATCATTCAGGGATAGTGACTTCTTGCTGTCGCCACATTGGATGAATAATGCAGAAGCAATTCATGCTAAAGAAACAAAGTGAATGTGTAAGGAGGAGGGGAATGCATCAGGTGAGCGTTGCATAGTAATTAAAGAGCAGGCATCTGAACACAGGAGGCTGCATTAACGCACAAAAATGCCAGCTCAGCCTACTATATGGAGACACAAACAGCAGCTAACCCTACGCTCCCTTCGCTAGCAATACAAATACTTTATATTGACCTTTTTTTCCCATCCTCTGACAGCTAAACCCATCCTGCCTGTATGGACAGGGAGCCTGGGGTCTCAAACCAACCAACAAACACCAGCACATGGAATAAAACACTGTAGTGGTGATCAGTTATATTATGTTATGGCATGGGACTGTGCTGTTAAGTTTGTTCTTATTACTTTTTTTCCCACATAAACATCCTGCAGTTTTGAATAAACAGGTTTTTAATGAGATTAGTTCAACTGCTAGTTTAATTTACTTTAGTGACTCAAAAAGAACTATTTACTTCCTGAGTCCAACAGCTGTACTTTTTCTCTAGAATGTATGAAATCCTACCCAAGGACACACCCTCTGGATACATTTTCCAGATCAGGTTTCATTGAGCTGGCTTTTTTTTTTTATCCATCATTGTATTCCTTTTTTAATAAAAAAAAATGTACCGCTGATTTGTTCTAGTTTTTGGATCTGAGTCAATTGTAAGATTTTATTTTATCAGACTGAATTCTGAACAAAGGCTGTGGTAATAAAATCAGTCTCTGTACTTTCCTTGTAATCTCGTTTTTCTGTATGAGATTGAATTATGATCATATTGACATCACCAATATGAAAAGGGCATTAGAAGAGAATGTCTCACATAAGAATGGTTATTGAAGCTAGGCTCAGCCTTGCCAGCCATACAAAGGGAGCAGATTGATCAGACATCTCTTTGAGTTACTGCTTCTCCCTAGAAGACCATAATGTACCAATAATCTTGATAGGTGAGATAAACCATTCTGTTCCTCAGACATTAAGCAGCTAAATCAGTAGGCTATAAAGAAGTGTCCAGCATACAGCGGTATCACAGATAGAACAATGAGACCGATATTTCAGCGGATGTATAAATGTGAAGCATCGGCTTGGCGTTTCCACTCACTACCAAATAGTGGCCGGCAGTGGGAGACGATGATGGAACGAGATGGATTTTGGCCGACATTCTGCTAATGATCTCATCGATGAAACATTTGATCTCAATACAGTTTTCTGTTCCCAAAACTAGAATCTGTTACGAACAGAGTGGACTAAGTTTTGTAGACTTGAACTTTTAAGTCTACAAAACGAGTCGAGTTATTGCACACGCGCACCTCACAGAGTAGGAGTTCCCTAAAGGAAATAAGAAAATGTTGCTAGAACGCGACAATAGGATCTCGCTAGCTCGTTCTTGGCTCTACCCACCTCGTTGCTTGTTCTGCCCACTATGACTGATTTAGTCTCGTTTGAAACGACAGACAGTGAGTGATCTATCTTGGTTTAATCATAAAACTCTTTGGCAGTATGACACTTGTGGACTAATTCTGATTTAAAATCTGACCTGGCAAAAATACCGACATTTAATAATGTCTTATTAAATCTCTGTGTTATTTACTGTGACAAACTTTGTAGGCGATGCAAGACCAGGGTTTTGAAGTTGCCACAAGGGGGCTCTTTAGTACACGCAAACAGCCCAAGTTTCAACATAAACAGACAAGTCAAGTTTCCTTGTGTCATCATACAAACGTATGACTCACATACCTGGGTACATTGTGTACAGTGTAGCCCACACGTTTCCTGTTTTCCATAACTGTACTCATCAATAATAATCTTACCGTATGCATAAATACATGTGAAAATAAATACAAATAGTTTCCTGATCTTTTTTATATCTCTCAGATATAGGACAGACACTTCAGATCAAACTTATACTTTCTGTTGTTATTCCTTGGGTTTCTATTGGCTAATAGCAGCAATGCCAAATTCAACGTTTCATCAAATCACGATTAAAAAATAAATGATATACCTTAAGGAAGGGTTCCCCAACTGGCAGCCCTGAACGCGCTGAATTTGGCCCGAGGTTGGTTTCATTTGGCACCCCCAAGTTTTATTTTCATGCACTTTACTAATTTTGCCATGGGGCAGAAAGAAAGAAGTTTTCTGCTATTCCACCAATTTTGATATGGGGTGGAGAGACATTTTTGTAATTTTAGAGCTGATTTCCGGCAACTCTATACATTTTGTAATGACTTATGCCATGTTAATATGATATCTGAGTGAGAATGACTAACAAAATCAATGGGGGTCCCCTGGAGGTCAGGGCCCCCTGGGCACGTGCCCTGGGTGCCCGGTCGGTATTCGGACATTATTAATACAAGTTTAGATAGCTGGCTAGACTAACTACCGTTCTACAAATTGTTAGTTGACATGGCTAATTAAGTAACTGTCAGTGACTGACATAACAAGAGAAAAAATGCTGAAATTGCATCTTTTTTATTCTACTATTCTTATTCTAAATAATAAGTTGAGACCCCGACTGAGTTCCTTAAAAAAAGTCACCAGGGCACTAAGCGACTGCTTATGTCGCTTATGCCTGGAACTGGCCCTGAATGTGGGTAACAACACTGTTGTTGCCCAGGACTAATAGATTAACCAACAGTGCTAGGAAAAACTAGGGGGTAAGTGTGTGTGTGTGTTACATGCATCAGAGGAATGCAACTAAAGAGTGAGTAATAGCACTCCCAAACCTCAAGGCTCTGCTGACGTCAAGAGACAGGATGGAACAGGCAGCACCAGTCGGCAATGGGACAAGTACTGCCAAGGCATTTCCAGAGATACGAAGTGGTTTTAAAGGCATAGCTGCTCTATTCAGTACAAACTGTATTATGCAAAAAGTTTACATTAGCAGGATTGTTTAAATGTTTATGGTGCTCCTGATGATGCTGCTAATAATGATGATGATCATGCTGAAATATGATGATGATGATACAATAAGCACAGTTTATATGATAGTGTATTGTTTTGATCCTATGATTGACTACCTGATAATAAATGAATTAAGAAGATTATTAAAGAATAAACTTTTGTATTTATTTTGTATTGCAGATTGTATATATTCATGGTCTGCTGTGAACAATGTTGCTGAATGTTGATTCAGATTTATTTGCCTTTTACTAGGTCACTTAATTGATCAATGTAGGCATAATCCTCATAATAAAAACTTCCAGTGACAAAATGGGCAAGAGATTACATTTGACATTGAATGACATTCATAGACCTAGCTATTGGTTCTTTGCTTAGCCTCCTATGCTGAACCTGTGACTTTAGTACAGTACCAATCAGAAAGGGAGTCACTCCTGCCCTACAGGCTCTTCCAATGTACGTCCTGAGTTTAGTCATTAACCTGGAACTTCCCAATGGCCAGCCAGCCCTGAGAGGCCCTTAGTGTATAAAAGCTAAGTCTTTCTCTTATACTCTGAATTACTTCATGGGGGCCATGTGGGGTTCTGGAAATTCCAGAAAACGAAACCATCTGAGAAATGCTTAATGACTTGTGGGAGCTGGAGTCCTCAGAACCTAATAGACGGATGCAGACACATTTGTCTTGTTATGTACTTACACAGTACTTGGTGGTCATGCATGCAAGTCATGCAGCGTGTGATGTCTCATAATACCTCCACCAGAAGTTTTTCACTGAATGAAAGATCAATTCACTTTCATTATTCATTTTTCCGAGAACATTATTTCCTTGGATTTTTTTTATTACTGAACATCGAAGTGTGACAAATCCTCTGTAAGTTTTCAGAGAATTTTGACTCACCCAAAACCAGCCTCCAAAAACTGAGTGTGCATTCTTCACTTTAATGGAAAAACACTGTGTTATTGGCTTATTGCTATCCCGACCACCACAACATAGTTTCTGAAGTTGATCTCTTTGGTGACGGTTGCTATGACACTAACCCATGAGCATTAGTACTGGTTCCTGTTCCTGTCCCTGGTTGCTGATGGCGTCGACACCCTGTCACTGTCAGGCCTGCTACGGCTGAGATGTCACATGCGGTCTTGCTTGGTGTTAAGAGGTTCGGTTAAGGCATGTAGGTCACCGCAGCTTGCTCTTTGTCTAAACAGACGTATTTCTGAGTTTATAGCTGGTGTTTTACCCCTCCAACATGCTCTGCATCTCCCACTTCCTTCCTCTGGCCCAGCGCTCATCGAACACGGCAACGACTGATGACGTTAACAAGAGGGTGATAATGAAAACAAACTTATTTGAGCTGACCTCCCTGGGCCTCCTCCACCACAACAGTTGACACTGCTGTATTGCTTTTCATATTGGTGACCGTTATCATTATACGCAAAGTTGTACATACTTTGGTAGTGGCAGCGGAAATTGTGAAATATATCATTTTCTGTAGATATCCAGATACCCAATTCATTACATACTGTATATACTGATACAAATGTACTGTTATTTGTTATCATTTTTTACATTTATCATCATCAGCTACACCCAATTATGGAAATAAGGGGAAAGGTTCAAATGAATGTGAGGTTTGTCACATTTTGCTTGATGTGGGTGGTGTGTTCATCTATTCAAACAATGTGTGCCAACACACCCCATTTCCTGTTGAGTAGCCTGTGTGGGCCGGCTCACCTGTACGTGGATGAGCGTGAGACATTGTGTAGCTAGACGACATGAATAGGATCTTATTGCGCAACTATCCACAACTAATCTGGTGCAGTAGGCAACAATGATGCAAAATAGTTAGAAACCTGTTGATCACTGCCAATTGCAAAAAAACATACCTTCCTTTCTTCAATACTAGATTTTTTTTCTTGACTGCAAAGTAAAATTGTCTTGTAAAAAATTACAAGACAAAAAGACTTGTAATTCTTAGATATTTATATTCTGTTATGTGGAGAATACATTTTTATTCTGTTATATTTAACCTCTACAGGATTGGTGGGTCGCCTCGGGACGGTTGAGCTAACGTAGGCTAATACGATTAGCATGAGGTTGTAAGTAACAAAAAAATGTCCCAGGACATAGACATATCTGATATTGGCAGAAAGCTTAAATTCTTGTTAATCTAACTGTAAAGGCTGTGGGTAACTGGTGAAAGGAGTCAGGTGCAGGAGAGCTGAGATGCGTGGACGAGGTGTTTAATACAAGACAACACCAGTACAAACACAATACTATGGTGCGGGAAAAATACCGGTACCACAAAATAAACGGGCATAATAACAAAACCCGGCAACAATATACCAGCTGTCAGATACAGCCTTCACAATAAAACAAACACGCACACAAACATGGGGGAAACAGAGGGTTAAATAATGAACATGTAATTGGGGAATAGAACCCAGGTGTGTAGAAAACAAAGACAAATCAAATGGAAACTGAAAGTGGATCGGCGATGGCTAGAAAGCCGGTGACGTCGATTGCCGAATGCCGCCCGACTTCGGCGGAAGTCGTGACACTAACGGCACTGTCCAATTTACAGTAGCTATTACAGAGAAAGAATACCATGCTATTGTTTGAGGAGAGTGCACTGTTATGAACTTTGCACATACACTGCTGCCATCTAGTGGCCAAAATCTAAATTGTACCTGGGTTGGAATAATACATTATGGCCTTTCTCTTGCATTTCAAAGATGATGGTACAAATACAATACAAAAAAATGCATGTTTTGTCTTTGTATTATCTTTTACCAGATCTAATGTGTTATATTCTCCTACATTAATTTCACATTTTCACAAACTTCAAAGTGTTTCCTTTCAAATGGTATCAAGAATATACATATCCTTGCTTCAGGTCCTGAGCTACAGGCAGTTAGATTTGGGTCCTGAGCTACAGGCAGTTAGATTTGGGCCCTGAGCTACAGGCAGTTAGATTTGGGTCCTGAGCTACAGGCAGTTAGATTTGGGTCCTGAGCTACAGGCAGTTAGATTTGGGTCCTGAGCTACAGGCAGTTAGATTTGGGTCCTGAGCTACAGGCAGTTAGATTTGGGTCCTGAGCTACAGGCAGTTAGATTTGGGTCCTGAGCTACAGGCAGTTAGATTTGGGTCCTGAGCTACAGGCAGTTAGATTTGGGTCCTGAGCTATAGGCAGTTAAATTTGGGTCCTGAGCTACAGGCAGTAAGATTTGGGTCCTGAGCTACAGGCAGTTAGATTTGGATATGTCATTTTAGGTGAAAATTAGAAAAATGGGGGGACCCTTAATTACAATTCAGAGCATGAAATCAAGACGGAAGAGGTTAGTTAGAGGAGGGGAACATATCACACCAGCTCCGCCCATTCTTTCACAGTCTACAGTCATGGCCAAAGGTCTTGAGAATGACACAAATATCAGATGTTACTATGGAATATTGAAGTATAATTACAAGCATTTCATAAGTGTCAAAGGCTTTTATTGACAATTTCATGAAGTTGATGCAAAGAGTCAATATTTGCAGTGTTGACCCTTCTTTTTCAAGACCTCTGCAATCCGCCCTGGCATGCTGTCAATTAACTTCTGGGCCACATCCTGACTGATGGCAGCCCATTCTTGCATAATCAATGTTTGGAGTTTGTCAGAATTTGTGGGTTTTTGTTTGTCCACCTGCCTCTTGAGGATTGACCACAAGTTCTCAATGGGATTAAGGTCTGGGGAGTATCCTGGCCATGGACCCAAAATATTGATGTTTTGTTCCCCGAGCAACTTAGTTATCACTTTTGCCTTATGGCAAGGTGCTCCATCATGCTGGAAAAGGCACTATTCATCATCAAACTGTTCCTGCATGGTTGGGAGAAGTTGCTCTCGGAGGATGTGTTGGTACCATTCTTTATTCATGGCTGTGTTCTTAGGCAAAATTGTGAGTGAGACCACTCCCTTGGCTGAGAAGCAACCCCACACATGAATGGTCTCAGGATGCTTTACTGTTGGCATGACACAGGACTGATGGTAGCGCTCACCTTGTCTTCTCCGGACAAGCTTTTTTCTGGATGCCCCAAACAATCGGAAAGGGGATTCATCAGAAAAAATGACTTTACCCCAGTCCTCAGCAGTCCAATCCCTGTACCTTTAGCAGAATATCAGTCTGATGATGGCACGTGTTTCCTTGCAGGTAACCATGGTTGACAGAGGAAGAACAATGATTCCAAGCACCACCCTCCTTTTGAAGCTTCCAGTCTGTTATTCGAACTCAATCAGCATGATAGAGTGATCTCCAGCCTTGTGCTCGTCAACACTCACACCTGTGTTAACGAGAGAATCACTGACATGATGTCAGCTGGTCCTTTTGTGGCAGGGCTGAAATGCAGTGGAAGGTTTTGGGGGGATTCAGTTCATTTGCATGGCAAATAGGGACTTTGCAATTAATTGCAATTCATCTGATCACTCTTCATAACATTCTGGAGTATATGCAAATTGCCATCATACAAACTGAGGCAGCAGACTTTGTGAAAATTCATATTTGTGTCATTCTCAAAACTTTTGGCCGCGACTGTATATATGTATAGGTATGTCATTTTAGGTGAACATTTTTTAAATAAGGGTCCGATCCTTAAGAGGTTTAAAGAACTTGAAGGTCATGTCAAAAGGAAACCGGACCTTCGCTTTAGTTCTTGTAATCTAGGAAGTTTTCAGGGAGTACATTGAGGAACAGAGCAATGACTTGATAGATGCTTCAACTTTCTATTTCAACATAATTAAGGATTTAACACAACAAAAAACATGGTCAATATTTTCACTAATGAGTTACAGACAGATGTTCAACACCCTAAGCTTTTCTGTGTCTGATAAAATGTGACTAGAAACTAAATTCACAGATAAAATATACTTTTGTGTATATTTAAGGCACACTTTCATCACCTATCACAATACAAGAACTGATAAGAGGCCCAGTCTTTTTAACGTGTTCTCTATCTGATCAGAAAGGAAAAGATGCCATATCTCGCTGCATGTGGGCTCATTGTCAGAGCCATTGTGAGTAGTCTGACACCACACGAACGGTTGATTTCCATCCCTTCGGGTGGTGGTAGATTTTTCTGCCCCTGCCTGCCTGCATATGGCCAATGTCAGGTTCACTTGCAACACCAATCTCATTTTTAAGTTGTTTCTATTTGTTTGCATACGCATCTATGAATTGTAATACTGATTGATATAACATCACTGTTTGAGAAAGTGATCAACTCAATTTAATTGTACTGTGTAATTGTATTCTGGGTGGTATAGAGACCTGGCTTGCCAAGCATCTCTGACCTTTACATACAAATTACAGTATGACACTGTAACCAAATGGAAACTAAAATGACACCTATATACACTGCTCAAAAAAAATAAAGGGAACACTTAAACAACACAATGTAACTCCAAGTCAATCACACTTCTGTGAAATCAAACTGTCCACTTAGGAAGCAACACTGATTGACAATAAATGTCACATGCTGTTGTGCAAATGGAATAGACAACAGATGGAAATTACAGGTAATTAGCAAGACACCCCCAATAAAGGAGTGGTTCTACAGGTGGGGACCACAGACCACTTCTCAGTTCCTATGCTTCCTGGCTGATGTTTTGGTCACTTTTGAATGCTGGTGGTGCTTTCACTCTAGTGGTAGAATGAGATGGAGTCTACAACCCACACAAGTGGCTCAGGTAGTGCAGCTCATCCAGGATGGCACATCAATGCGAGCTGTGGCAAGAAGGTTTGCTGTGTCTGTCAGCGTAGTGTCCAGAGCATGGAGGCGCTACCAGGAGACAGGCCAGTACATCAGGAGACGTGGAGGAGGCCGTAGGAGGGCAACAACCCAGCAGCAGGACCACTACCTCCGCCTTTGTGCAAGGAGGAGCAGGAGAAGCACTGCCAGAGCCCTGCAAAATGACCATGTGTCTGCTCAAACGGTCAGAAACAGACTCCATGAGGGCGGTATGAGGGCCCGACGTCCACAGGTGGGGGTTGTGCTTACAGCCCAACACCGTGCAGGACGTTTGGCATTTGCCAGAGAACACCAAGATTGGCAAATTCGCCACTGGCGCCCTGTGCTCTTCACAAATGAAAGCAGGTTCACACTGAGCACATGTGACAGACGTGACAGAGTCTGGAGACGCTGTGGAGAACGTTCTGCTGCCTGCAACATCCTCCAGCATGACCGGTTTGGCGGTGGGTCAGTCATGGTGTGGGGTGGCATTTCTTTGGGGGGCCGCACAGCCCTCCATGTGCTCGCCAGAGGTAGCCTGACTGCCATTAGGTACCGAGATGAGATCCTCAGACCCCTTGTGAGACCATATGCTGGTGCGGTTGGCCCTGGGTTCCTCCTAATGCAAGACAATGCTAGACCTCATGTGGCTGGAGTGTGTCAGCAGTTCCTGCAAGAGGAAGGCATTGATGCTATGGACTGGCCCGCCCGTTCCCCAGACCTGAATCCAATTGAGCACATCTGGGACATCATGTCTCGCTCCATCCACCAACAGACTGTCCAGGAGTTGCACCACAGACTGTCCAGGAGTTGGCGGATGCTTTAGTCCAGGTCTGGAAGGAGATCCCTCAGGAGACCATCCGCCACCTCATCAGGAGCATGCCCAGGCGTTGTAGGGAGGTCATACAGGCACGTGGAGGCCACACACACTACTGAGCCTCATTTTGACTTGTTTTAAGGACATTACATCAAAGTTGGATCTGCCTGTAGTGTGGTTTTCCACTTTAATTTTGAGTGTGACTCCAAATCCAGACCTCCATGGGTTGATAAATTGGATTTCCATTGATTATTTTTGTGTGATTTTGTTGTCAGCACATTCAACTATGTAAAGAAAAAAGTATTTAATAAGATTATTTATTTCATTCAGATCTAGGATGTGTTGTTTAAGTGTTCCCTTTATTTTTGTTGAGCAGTATATATGGTTGTTTTGTCACCTGCCAGTGTTTTCCCTTATGCAAGAGCAGGATGGCATTCTGTTTCACAAGACCCATAATACTTGCTCTGCAGTGACCACAGGTCCCTGCTACTGCACGTCAGGGCTGCCTCTTTGCAGTCGTTCACAGTAAAATAGGAGAAGTAAAGAAGCTGTTGAAATCTGGGTTCACTCCAAGACAGATCATCCTCCTGCCTCTTACGGTATCTCAGCATTTCTGAATTCCCGTAGCAAGCCCCATGCTCCGGATATCCGGGGCGCACATCTCTCACATTACTGCCATTTTTTATCTAGGTTAAAGGGATAATTCACCCAAATTACAAAATGACACATTGGTTTCCTTACCCTGTTAGCAGTCTATGGACAAGTATGACAGCAATCCATGCTTTGGTTTAGTTTCCCTGGCACTGTTTCCACATGCTAACATTTTAGTATTTGTGGCACTAAATCACATTCAAGTCATGGGACCGATATTAGCATTTTTGACACATCATGTCCAAATCATCTAAAAGTATCTCAAATTGATTGTGAAGCTCAACAAATTCACTTATGGAGGTTTTAAACATGATGTGAGTAAGAAATGCTAATATTGGTCCCATGACTTTCATGTGATTTGTGTCACAAACGCTAAAACATTAGCATGTGGAAATAGTGCCAGGGAAACTAAACCAAAGCATGAACTGCTGTCATACCTTGTCCGTAACCTGCTTACAGGGTAAGGGAAGCAATATGTCGTTTTGTAATTTAGGTGAACTATCCCTTTATTGGCATGTGTAAAATCGAAATCAGTTATTTGGTCTGTAGTAGTGAACTGTTCGTTAACAAAAAATGTAATCAGATACAGTGAGTATCTGCCTGACAATCTAAGTGAATATCCTGCATGACCTTGAACTGTAGAGTGTAGTAGAGATGTTTGAACCTTTCACCCCTGAATTAGTAGTTTAAGCATTGACATACTGTACATACACCCACATGTAAACAAAAACACACACACACTCACTCATACTATTGTACTTACTGGAATAATAATAATAATAATAATAATAGATTACATTTCTATAGCGCTTTTCATAGAATCGCAAAGCACTTCAAGAGCAAAAAACAATCAAGTAATATATTATGACAGGTCAACCAAGAGAGGCCATGTATTTGAATGCTGCATCCTCTGAAGATGGAGAGGGTCAGTTCATGGCTTGAGTGAAGGGAGCTGGTCAGAGGATGGTAGATGAAGGTGATGGAGTCTGCTGATGATCTTGTGGAGGGCAAGTCTGGTAACCAGCCTGAGTCTTATAGCCAATGTTTATAAATAATATTTATAAAGAAGAGTAACACCCAATGTATAGTTTATAAATGTGTTATTACTTTTGTATAATGCAACTGTGTTGACAGAGCAATGTCATTTTGCTTCCCAAAAAGTGTATACCGTACACACAATTTGGAAATTAATATGATTTAAGAAAAGTCAACTTGGTACATTTCCTGGTCAGTGTTCAATATCGTCCCCATACTTATTAGTTGTATATTGATATCATGTTGAAATGCTATGGTGTACAAAAAAGACACAGATATGTTGAAATATCACTGTTTCATGTGTCTTCAGGGAAGAGTGTTTTGAGGGAAGTCTCACATTGACCAGAAATAGAAAGAAAGTACAACAAGAATGGCTATAATTTATCTAGCTAGATCTCACTCTAAATAAACAAAACTAGTGATTCATAGATGTGAGGGATAGCTTACCATTTTACCATGTCCTGTTTAAAGTCTCAAACACGAGGTGGGGCTGCTCTGTTTGTATTGCTCTACCAGAGGAGTTTTTAGGAGGGCTATTGGTCTGCAGTAGGTATGATGCAATGTGGAGTTTACGGACAACCACTGCTCATTGACGGTAATATGTGTGGGAAATTCCCTCTCCTCAGTCTGAACCAGGCACTAGCAGGGATCTGGGAGGCTCCAGGAGCTGCAGGGGGCAGGACTACAAGGTCACCCCAAGTAACAAGTTTGACCACTGTGTGTGTGTGTGTGTGTGTGTGTGTGTGTGTGTGTGTGTGTGTGTGTGTGTGTGTGTGTGTGTGTGTGTGTGTCAGACTGAGAACAATAACCAAGGGCAATCCATTTAAACTGAGGGTAAAACTCAATGATGTTAATGCTATGCTGCAGCTTAGAAAACAAACCAAACCAAGACAATACAGTGTACACTACTTTTAGGAATCAATCAAATTAAGTGAATGTACAGTATAATTTGGGTGAACTATCCCTTTAAGTATTACAACCTATTGCTAGATTTGTCTTGTAAGTTCAAATTGCATAGAGGATTTTTTTTTCATTGGGTGTGACATTTTAATTCACTGATGGAACAAGAAGATGTTGTTGAGCAATATACTCTGTTTCCATAATGGGAAGTTGTGTTGCGAAATCCAGTATGTTCAAAACATTGTATTTTCTATTTTGTGTGATACAAGGAAGAATGACAGTGTCAAAATGTACTTGGAGCTATTGGGTGCAGTAATAAAGCCTCATTGAGAAATACATAAAGCACACATACACAATTTGCTCTCTCTCCTGAAACTGGCATCCTTCCCAAACCTCCGCCCTGCATTGTCATGGGTATACAGTAGGCCATGCCCATGTCAAAGATGTTCTTATGAGTGAGGTGGCAGGGTGGGGGGTTATCTAGAACCTGAAAGGGTTATTCGGCTGTCCCCATAGGAGAACCCTTTGAAGAACCCTTTTTTGGTTCCAGGTAGAACCCCTTTAGGTTCTATGTACCCTAAACCCAGAGGGTTTTATATAGACCCCCAAAGGGTTCTATCTGAAACCAAAAAAAGGTTCTCCTATGGGGACAGTTGAAGAACCCTTTTGGAACCTTTTTTTTCTAAGAGTGTATTATTACGGCAACTCTTGATGGCCAAGTTTGATAGTATTTTCAGTCATTTCCACATTCATGTGTAGAAATGGTGGCAACTTGGTATTATCGACCAGTTCCACTGAGACTAGTTTTTAGTTGAAACTAAAACTGAACTTGCTTATCTAGTCTTACTGATCAAACTGGACAATCAGTGGATGAGGTAATCAAAGAGAATTACTTCCACATCCAAAATCACTCTTCTTTTTGGGTCGTCTCATAGGCTAAATATTAAAGTATGCCACTTGATATTTGAGGCTGGCAGGTTATACACGTTTTCAAAAAGCTGTTTGCAGGACTGTGGGGGTGTGTTTGGGCAGGAGGTTAGTTGCTGATTAATCTTGGTTTGTGAGGCCTTGAACCCCTCTGTGGGTCAGTGGACCCAACAGACTATTGACAGAGGTGTGTGCCTAAGATAATGGTGCCATTGGATAAAAAAGGCTCAGTTAGTATGTCTTCTTTCACCAATACACTGCGGAATTGTTTAACTGAATCACGCTGTAGTAATACTGGTATTTACATTTAGGTTCTCAATATCATGACTTATCATTTTGAATAACTATAATTAGATGCAAATTAGTCATCATATTCCAAATCAGTTGCCCACAGGTCTAAAATAATATATAAAAGCTACCTTATGTTTGAGTTTATGTACACCTATATTTTTATTCCTTGAATGTGAGTGAATATGTATGTGAGTGAAAAGATACATAAATGTTAGATTTAATTCTGTGTATGTGTGTGAAAGAGAGTGGAATACACCAGTCAGATGATCTACTACCTTTTTGAAATGTCACAAATAAACATACAAATTAATAATATCAAAGTATAAATCTGTTTAATTCAATAAAATATCAAGTACCATTAAAACATGTGTACATTTTCATCATATTAAGAGATTACTTAATTCATTGACAATACTGTTACAAAGAGTTGCATCATGCCTCTGCAGTGGGCTACAACACTTCCCTTGATAACCATTGCTCCAGATAAAGAAAGGTATTTTTAAATAACAGAATATTTATCAATATTCTATATAAAATACAAAGCCCGTACAGAAATACTGCATACACCAAATGAATAAAAGACAGAATGAAGGTGACATGTCAAGAATCATGAATGTGGCACATTCCATGCACCTTCTGTGCTTAATCATAACGTGTCTTGTAAACTGTTGGTGGCTTTTTCCACATATAGATTCTGTACACAAACGTAACATATTGGAATCACTTTTTCAGAATTATGGCACAGCGATAAATGGGTTTTTAAGTCAGTGCCTGATAAAGTACCGGTTTCCAGAGGTGTGTGGGCACTCCGGTGTGGCTAACTAACCGGTGGCAGAGAGCAAATTACGCAGGGTGGCAAGTTCTCTTGACAGCTGCTCCACGCGTTTTTGTAAACGATCATTCTCTGCAGCCAGTTCCAGCACTTTGTGTTGCGTCTCCGTATTGCGCATTTTGGCTTTATCCCTGCTCTTTCTAACAGCAAGGTTGTTCCTCTCCCGCCTCTGCTTATATTCCTCACTGTGCTTTTCCAGTCGCTTCTTCCCCTTGACACCAGACGACATTTTCTCGCCCCGCGAAGGCGACGTGCATTTACCTGACAGGGCAGGTGTGCCGGGTGGACTGGAGGAAGACGAGGACGCAGTGGAAATGTTACCAAGGCTGCCACTTGGAGTCGACTGGTAATGAAGATACCTCATGTCGTAGCCAGTTGAACCGTTGTCCATTCTTGGGTCCTCTTGAGACTCGTCTCTTTCACCGGATTTAAAGTGGTTCCCAAGAAACTCCGGGCTGAACACGGTGTCCACACGGGTCTCCTGCAGTTCAGGATAGCCCAGGACGTATGGTTCTCTATTGTCGTGCACACTTGTCTCCCGCTCGTTGAGAGATATGTAGTTTCTGTAGTTTTGTTGTAATGATGAACGTCTCTTGATCCTGCTTTCCTCGGCAAGGAAATCTGCGAATATGTCTACCCCTCTCTGCTGAGTTTCGTTATGTGTTGCCAGTTGTTGACAGTGCGCAGCTGGAGGATCCAAGTAGACACTGAAATCTATCGCTTTGTCGTTCTCGGCTATGCCAAGCTCCGTCATCGAGCCGTCGATGGGCTGCTTGCAAGTGCTGTTATCGCTAATGGGCCTGGTAATGTAGTTTGTACTCTGGAAAGCAAAGCAATCCCTGTCGTAGAAACCGGCCACTTCCATGGATCTTAACACCCGCTGGATTGCGGGAACATCGAAACCAGGGGCAGACGCCCGGGAAATTGGCTACGCGAGTAGGCCTAATGCTGTCTGAAAACACTAACGTATATTGGCACACGACTGAATGTCACTGTGACAATATTGAGTTATTGAAGAAAACAAGAAACTTGAAGAATTAGCTATTACTCAGCAGAAAGTTGTTGTCAATGTCACCAGATTGATGAGTGAAGTTGATGTCTATTGCAGCAGTGAGAGTCTAGGAAAGTTTTATATAGACTGTGTAAGAATGGGCGGAGCTGGTGTGATATGTTCCCCTTCTCTAACTAACCTCTTCCGTCTTGATTTCATGCTCTGAATTGTAATTAAGGATCCTCCCCTTTTTTTCCCAATTTTCGCCTAAAATGACATATCCAAATCTAACTGCATGTAGCTCAGGACCCAAATCTAACTGCCTGTAGCTCAGGACCCAAATCTAACTGCCTATAGCTCAGGACCCAAATGTAACTGCCTGTAGCTCAGGACCCAAATCTAACTGCCTGTAGCTCAGGACCCAAATCTAACTGCCTGTAGCTCAGGACCCAAATCTAACTGCCTGTAGCTCAGGACCCAAATCTAACTGCCTATAGCTCAGGACCCAAATGTAACTGCCTGTAGCTCAGGACCCAAATGTAACTGCCTGTAGCTCAGGACCCAAATCTAACTGCCTGTAGCTCAGGACCCAAATCTAACTGCCTGTAGCTCAGGACCCAAATCTAACTACCTGTAGCTCAGGACCTGAAGCAAGGATATGTATATTCTTGATACCATTTGAAAGGAAACACTTTGAAGTTTATGAAAATGTTAAATTAATGTAGGAGAATATAACACATTAGATCTGGTAAAAGATAATAAAAAAAAAACATTTTTTGTACCATCATCTTTGAAGTGCAAGAGAATGACCATAATGTATTATTCCACCCTGGCGCAATTTAGATTTTGGCCACTAGATGACAGCAGTGTATACTCAACGTTTTAGACTGATCCAATGAACATCTGTTCAAAATGTTGTATCAAGACTACCCAAATGTGGCTAATTGGTTTATTAATACATTTTCAAGTTCATAATTGTGCACTCTCCTCAAACAATAGCATGGTATTCTTTCACTGTAATAGCTACTGTAAATTAGATTAACAAGAATTTAAACTTGGGGGGGATGTCCTGTAGACGTTTTGAGATGGACCTTAGAAAGGGAGAATTTCACAACTAACCATACTACTAGTATTATAGGCAACACTGGTTGAATCAATGTTGTTTCTGCGTAATTTATATTCAATTATGTTGAACCAACGTGGAATACATGTTGAATTGATGTCTGTGCCCTGTGGGAGCCTACAAAGCTGGGTTCAAATCCATGTGTATTTGAGTCTATTTAACAAATACATGTGTATTTGAGTGTTTGTATTAAATACTTATGTGCTGTGTATTTTAGTATTTCTTAAATAATGTGACCAAATCAACTAGTTCTATTTGTATTTTCAAATAATTTCCTATAAATAGCCTACTATTAGAAACTATTTTCAAATACTTGTTTCCATATACATTATCTTAAATACCGCTAGGACCAAACAGACCCGGGTGTAAATGCATGGAATATTTAAATATGTGTATTTTAAAATACACTTGTCTGTAGTAATAGCCTAACTATAATATCCTACTAATAAATTATATTCTATTCTAAAGACACTCACAGATTAAGGTTTTGCCACTGTAGATTTGAAACAATTTGTAGAGATACTTGAAATATCAAATCACACATTTTAGGGCAGAGTGTAAATCCATTATCTACCATATTGTAACCCACAGCGTCAACACTTTCCATTGAGAAGACTGGGAAAAGGAACAATAATTTGTGACTTGTGGGTCAATGATTTTGGAAAATTATATTTAGTCTACGCTGCCATCTAGCGGTATTGTAAGATACAATTCAATCGACTGTAAACGTCAGCAGATCTCTGACTAGGCCTTCTACTAGGCTATTAAACGTTTATGTTGATTGTGACTTGTATTACTTTCTTTGGGGCGATCACCCCAATAGTTTCCAGCAAAATTCTCTATTGTGATAATTGTTTGATTTATGATCTCAAATAGGCCTAACACAGTTCAGTGAGAATTAAGTTAAATTACAAAATTGTAAAAACTGTAGTATACAACCACAAAGTGTTTTGCCCTAAACATAATTTCAACATCATTGACATGCCATGACTGCCTTTAAATTAAAGGCCTATATCTCTCTTCTAATTTAGCATTAGGTTTGCCTACCACGTATAACTTGGAAAAGCTGTCTGACGTGTAAAGGGGCAATCTGCGGTTGTTACATCTACTTTTGGACTTGTAAATTAATATTTACCCATTAATTCTTGAAGACTATAACTTATAAATGCCTGGTGAGTTTAGTTCAACTGTCGTACCCCATCATAACCCAAACTGTAAGCTTGTTTTACTCCGATGTTTATAAACAAAGTAAATGTAAACAAATCCTATTCAGCCTTAAAACATGGTTAATACTATACTTTTGATATCATGGATGGTCAGTCCAAGCATCCATAGCTCTGTCTATGAATTTGAGAACGATTACATTTCTCCTGCCCCCTCCCTCAGATTTTTACAGAAACAAGGGCGGGTATTTTATTTGTTATTGTTGCAACTGCTGGTTGCCGCTTTAACAGCCAAACTCACATGCTCTGATTGGCCACTCAAGGGTGGGGTCAGGCAATGCGTTCGTTCTCCTCACTACCTAATTGGTTATTCGCCTGATTATGGAACTAAGTACGACTCCGTAATTGGCTGCTTTAGATAGCAAGCTCAATGTGATAGGGTTAGAAAGGCAATGCAGTTTTACTGCAAAAAATAGCCCTGCATGATTTTCACCCCAGGATAGCCCGATTCTTACCAGAGCGGGCCGAGATAGATCTCAGATTCATGAGCACCGAGTCGTACACCTTTGCCAGACGCAGGCGGCTTGTAAAACGAGCGCGCTCGATCATTCGCAAAGGCGTGTATCTTGTTATGTAGTTCCTCCCTACATCTGTTGGTTTCCTGGCTGTGGAAAGCGGTTGAACCAGGAGTGGAACATGGCGAGAATGGTAAACGAAAACGGGTGTGGACAAGAGTTACAGAGCACAGAGCTAAATGGACCCGGTCGAGGTACAGCGCGGTGGGGTCCCCAACACGCAGGTGCTCTGGAACTTGCGAATTTGTATTCGCCAGGTGAGGCAACAAGCTATTTCTTTTGTCAACGCCACTCAGGAATGTCGTAGCCTACTAACGTTACATTTATACAATACTTACGCTTATATATCGATCAGCCAATTAAGCTTCAGGATTTTACTAATTAGGATCACGGGAAAGAAGTTTGGCTTTTTAATATTAGTATTTTCAGTTCAGGTACAATTCCGGAATACGGAAATGACATTACAACTGTAACTACTGTAAAAGCCATACATACACAGAAAGCTCCACACGCACACTGGGAGAGGCTTGCTTGACCTTTCAAAACAATTTGCCCTAATTGCCAAGTGTATGTATGATGTCAGGAATGGACCAAAGCTCCGTCATAATAAACTGAAGTGTGCACCATTAATTTATCTAACTACACAAAGTATTTAAAAGAAGATTCATGTAAGCTAGCCTAATGTATGAGGACAGATTACTGTACCAATTGAGCATTTCCTTCTTTGAGTCAGTTGAACTCTAAACACAACCTATTTGCATGTTACCTTTTGTACTTGATGCTTTTGAAAGTTTTTTTTTTCTTTTCTGCTTGACTCCCATTGAAAGACACTGAATGCATAGGTGCTGCTGTGTCCAGAATGCTCCTGTGTCAGCCCTAATAGCACTACAACTGGTCACACTGGTCAGGCTCCTCATTAGCTCTGGTCCATGGTGTTTATGTGCAGCTGATCCTCCTCTGTTGAGGCTGAGATGCATGTAAACGCCCTGGAACAGAGCTCTTTACTGATACAACATTGCTCTGGTGTAAGGAGGCTAACTGACTTTGCAGGGTATTGCCTGGGGTGTTGAGCTATAAGGCTGCTTGGCCTTAAACTGTCTTTGAGCTGTAAGAATTGGATCAGTATTTCTGTCCCAGCTGCTTCTCAATGAAATGAGTAGCTACAACAGCAAAGCATGTGGCGTAAGAAAGCCTTCTAAGGTTATCCGTTAAGTGAATGCACATCCAGTAACTCGCAGGTACAGGGTACAAAAAGTTATGTCATGAAAGAAAGAGCTACTCGCTAACCGTTGAAGACCATTGGTTCGAAACGTTGTGTAACCGATGTGAAATGGCTAGTTAGTTAGCGGTGGTGCGCGCTAATAGCGTTTCAATCAGTGACGTCACTCGCTCTGAGACTTGAAGTAGGGGTTCCCCTTGCGTTGCAAGGGCCGTGGCCTTTGTTGCGCGATGGCTAACGATGCTTCGTGGGTGTCAGTTGTTGATGTGTGCAAGGGTCCCTGGTTCGAGCCCGGGTTGGGGCGAAGAGTTACAGTTGCACAAAAAAACTGCAGGAGCATTCAAGTGTATCTATCTTTTCTTTCATTGAGAGGTTATATCATTGGGCATAATATTGTCTAACTATGTTGAAGATCCACCCCTGTGCCTTTTCTATAGTTTTACAGTTCTTTAATCATGGGATGTTCATTTGTCTGTTTGTCTCCACAGGAAAAAGATGTCAGGAATGGATAAGTGTTGTCCTCTGCTTCTCTCTCATGGCCTTCAACTTTTGTCACCTCCTTGTTAACTTCCACCTGGGTCATATGTGGTACATCCTTTTGGGCATTGGTAAGCAGCGCTGACGCACCAGTCAATAGAATAGGCTTACATCCCATGTTATGTTTCTCATTGATTGACACGATTGTTTGTTTACATGTCCCCCCATCTCTCTCTCTCTCTCTCTCTCTCTCTCTCTCTCTCTTTTTCTTTCTCTTTCTTTCTCCTCTCTCTTTCTCTCTCTTTCTCCTCTCTCTTTCTCTCTCTTCTCCTCTCTCTTTCTCTCTCTTCTCCTCTCTCTTTCTCTCTCTTCTCCTCTCTCTCAGTGGCAGGAATATTGACTGCAGACTTTGCCTCTGGTCTAGTCCACTGGGGGGCTGACACCTGGGGATCTGTGGAGCTACCCATCGTTGGAAAGGTAGCATTTGCTAACGTGACTGGATTTGAAGATATTGTCCCCAGATTGTGTGTTGTCTAATTATCTAATTGTTGTCTTGACTTTCTGATTTACTGTTTCTCCTGTTATTTTGAACTCACTTTCTGATATCTTGCCCCAGGCCTTTATCCGACCATTCAGGGAGCATCACATTGACCCTACAGCTATCACCCGCCATGACTTCATTGAGACAAATGGTGACAACTGCATGCTGACCCTGATCCCATTAGCACACATGGCTTTCAACTTCCTTACCCTCTCGCCTGGTGAGCTACAGCCAAACATGGCACAATTATCATTCAACTGAGCCAAAGCTCTGGCATCTGAAAACGTCATTTTCTAGAGCCCTAAAATCGTCTTCTTTCGCTTTCTCTGTTTCTCTCTCTCGACCCACATATAGCGGAGCACTATCACAACTACCCCTGGCACTGCTATGTGATGGCACTGGCCATTTTCGTTACTCTAACCAACCAGATTCATAAGTGGTCGCACACATACTTCGGGCTGCCAGGCTGGGTGGTCTTTCTACAGAACTGCCACATCATCCTGCCCCGCAAGCACCATCGCATCCATCACGTTTCCCCCCACGAGACATACTTCTGCATCACCACAGGTCAGTGCTAGTGGGAATGGTCTTTGTGTGTATCAGAATATGTCTTTCAGGATACGAGTAAGGGGAAAATATCATTAAACTAAATCGGCAGCCAACTACCTTTTCCCCTTTGGCTGCATTTACACAGCTCAATTCTGATATTTTCTTTCCACTAATTGGGTCTTTTGACAAATCACTTTTGACATCAGATCTTTTTCAGAGCTGATCTGATTGGGGAAAATACCAATTAGTGGAACAAATATCAGAATTGGGCTGCCTGTCTATGCAACTGGGAAATGAAATGGCACACCCAGAATCCAATATTTAACAATAATGCCTTGCGATCTGGAGGACAGCCTTACACATTGCCCCAGTCGTCCAAATGTGTTATCCGTGCCCTTGGCGATATCATGGATAGTAATGGTTTGAGGACATTCAAAGATCTGAAAGAAGCATTTATATTACCAGGTAGCTCTTTTTTTTGAGTTTGAGTTTATTGATTCTTGCTCACAGATAAAACTGAAGAAATCATAATACAATTGGGGGAATGTAAGTGGAGACTCGGGATGGAGGGGGCGCGTGGTTGGGGAATGGCTTGGGGGGGTGCTTTGTTTCTTTTCCTTGGATACAAAATATTACAAAACTATTGATACTGTTCTTTATCTTTGTATGCATTCCTGTTTTTTTGAGTGGCAGCCAACAGCTACAAGAAAATATGATAACTGAATTGATATGACTTTTGATGTTATAACTGTATCTGTAACCCCCTCTGAAAAAAAATAACAAAAAAATTAAATAGTTGGTCAAAAAGGAATTGTGCTGCCTGTCTAAACGCAGTCATAATGGTCTTATCTCCCCAGGCTGGCTGAACTATCCCCTGGAGAAGCTGGGGTTCTGGTCTAGGCTTGAGGATCTGATCCAGAGTGTGACTGGGGAGAAGCCCAGGTCTGACGATCTGAAATGGGCCCACAAAACCAAGTAACCATGCAGACTGGCTGCATCGCTACCTCAGGAGTATTCAGTCTCTTTCTCGCCTAACTCCAGCTGTAACCGATAGGAGACACCAACATAAGGATCTGGTTTCAGAGATGCCATATAGCTTTAAACCTTGCACATTTTGTCTGGTTCTAACCGTGGAGCGTTTTGTCAAGGGCCCAGGGGTGTTTTCTTAACCTACTGTGGAAATCTGAGTGGGAAGTGCTTTTTGAAATAACATTATGGAAGCACTAATACATTGCAATACTTTCTCAACTCCTCATCTAGCTCTTTATTTCTGATCGTGTATGTCTAACTTGACTCAACCTTTCTTGAGGTGTAACACTAAAGCCATTGTCCCCAAAAGGGGCAGTCAAATATTTTTTTCATCCACTTTACAAAGACTGAAAATGCAAAAAAAATAAAAATAAATACCTTTCACCCGAAAACTCAAAATATCCCAACTCAAAATATCCCAACCAGAAATACTTGAAGGAAACAGTTTGCTTTTTTGCAGCACTTAGTGTTTATTTGTCACTGTTTAATTATTATTTTTTTAAATCTGGTCATCTCACTGGGTAGCATGGACACAGTATTTTGTCCTTCACCTGTCAAGGACTGCCTATTACCTTAATTTGCTATTCATAGTTGATGCTGGTTAAAACTAATTCGCCTACCTAAGATATTTTGCTTAACATTATAGTGCAGTGCTGGCTCACATTTTGTCTACATCCAATCGACGTAACTGCTATGTTCGTCCAGACTTCTCAAACAGCCTTAACAATCACAGATGCAGTGATCTCTTGCCTTTCATTTCACTTCTCTATTGCAGAACCTATTATGTAATGATTCTGTTCTTTTCAACCAGTGGTTTTCTGTCTTCAATTTGCAAGTATCCATACAGTCATTCTCAAGTCATTTGCCAATCCTTTTTTTACACACCACACACCCTTTTTAAATCCCAGAAGCATGGAAGTGGTAAAACACAACATTACCCTTCAGTGATATTGCCAATATATCTGCTGTCTAACAATATCAAGCAGGCTGCAGTGATGGCCTAATACTTTGAGTGCAGTAGAAGAGTAATCAAAAGTGATGAATCATCATAATTAGCAAAATACCTGAAATGAAAGTGCTTTGTGTGTATGCTCTAGTAATCATGTTTGTAAATGAACTGTGCAGCAGATACCTTTGCAGTCTGACTGGTGGTGAACCTGAACCTTGTGTCTTCACTACCTTAACCTAAAGAATTGTCTGGTTGGCTGGAAATGCTATTCATGCTCTTAAATTCCCTTAACATAGACATTCTTTCATTATAAAAGGCACACTATTACCTCTCTCTGCATGTGATATTTATTGTCATTGTCACAGACCGAACCGTTGACGTACAAAAATTAATGACTGAGGTAATCGTGTGTGTGTGGGAGTTATCTTTCATAATGAATTGAACTCTGGGGCTTGTATTTCCAGCACCAAAAACCAGTGACAGTGTGGTGGTGTGCATGTTATTCTCCCATATATAAATCACTTCCTGATTTTATATTTGAAAATAGTTCAGCTTGGGAAGAATAAAGGCTGTACACAAGAACACTGGTCTCAAATTCCCTATTCAAAGGGGTGTGTGTGTGTGTGTGTGTGTGTGTGTGTGTGTGTGTGTCACACTGACTTACATACTGTATACATGCATGCAGGTTGGCTTATGCAGGCAATATGTAGGATCACCAGCTTTCCTTACTATTTTCATGTAACTAATTAATTGCTTGATAATGGAATGAAATCAACCTGCTGTAAGTGAGCACTTGAGTTTTGGGGAAGTTTTGCTATTGTTCAGTAATGTTTTTTTTTTTTTTTTAGTTGGGCCTTTATTTGAACAACCCAAATTGTCACAATTACTTTTAAGTGCTAGGCTTACTGTAATGTGGCTTTTGCATTCATAGTTAGGAAGTTTAAAAACAATGTGTCAAATTAAACTAGCTCAGATGTTTTATTCAGAAGTCAAAATGAATTTACTGAAAGCTAACAAAGGTCCTTATTCTTCTGACTCACTTCATACATTTCTCAATTGTAGGTCAGCAGAAAAATCCCTGCAGAGTTTGTTTTATTATAAGTAGGATATTATAAAAGCTGGGAAAGTGATGACATTTTGTTTCACCACCACTGGTTCTATTGGGAGTGAATCATTTCAGTCAAACCCAACCAGGTTGATGTATGAATATCTTGTTGGCAGGTACTGTTTATCATCCTTCAAATTAGTATATTGTTGGCCAGAAACATTCATAGATCAATCATGAAATAACATTCTCCTCATGTTGTTTTGGTGCATTTAATGGATATGGTCTTATGGGTCCTATTAAAAATAAATGGCTGCCATTATCCCTGTGGAACCAGAAGTAGTGACACATACTATGCATCAATTCCATTGCTTATTGCTGTTCTGCTTTGTATAGGCTAGGTAATATTAAAGCAGGTGTGAGTTTACATATTAACTACAATGTCATTTATACTTTTTTTTTTTACTAAGGATACTAGTAAGTATTGTATAATAGTAAATAAGCAGCTCAATCAATAATTATGACTACCGCTTCACTAGTTTATTAAATAATTCAGTTGAGGGGAAGAAATTTGAATGGATAAACTGAAATGGCTTTTCATATTGGTGAAATTGTAACCTCTTATTAGTTGTCTTTCAGATCATGTTGCTATTGACCAATGCCAAACTTAACTTGATTGATGGATAATTAAAAAATTAGTCAGTTTATAATGTAGTATATGCAAGATTTCATCTGTCATACTTTTGCCATTGCAGATTTGAAGTTACAGGGTGTAATATGATGCATTAAGCCATGTGTTTAGTACAAACTATTGCCTAGATGTAAATGTGTGATTAAGTTATTTTAATGACCTAATTGCTTTAATACAATACTTTTTCAATGAATGGATTTAGTTAAAGCTCTTCAGTGTAACATTTGGTTTGTCTAAATGATACAAGAATAGAGATGTTGCCTAATGCACTTATTTTTCAAAAGAAAGATCAATCATGTTATATAAATGGTTATTGTTGATTGTTGGGGGTGTGTTTCTGACATGAGATTTGTAGTGCTCCTTGGACCTCAAAGGATGGCCTTAGCTTACCGGTACAATATTGTTGGCCTACTTATGACTTGCAACTGCACTATACTATTCAATTGATTCTGCTCTTAAAAAACCTTAAGGATCTACCCCTTTTTTTTCTTTCAATTTTCACCTAAAATTACATACCCAAATCTAACTGCCTGTAGCTCAGGACCTGAAGCAAGGATATGCATATTCTTGATACCATTTGAAAGGAAACACTTTGAAGTTTGTGGAAATGTGAAATGAATGTAGGAGAATAACACATCTGGTAAAAGATAATACAAAGGAAAAAAATCATGTTTTTTTTGTACCATCTTTGAAATGCAAGAGAAAGGCCATAATGTATTATTCCAGCCCAGGTGCAATTTAGATTTTGGTCACTAGATGACAGCAGTGTATATTCAAAGTTTTAGACTGATCCAATGAACCAGTGCACATCTGTTCAAAATGTTGTATCAAAACTACCCAAATGTGCCTAATTGGTTTATTAATACATTTTCAAGTTCATAATTGTGCACTCTCCTCGAACAATAGCATGGTATTCTTTCACTGTAATAGCTATTGCAAATTGGACAGTGCAGTTAGATTAACAAGAATTTAATCTTTCTGCCAATATCAGATATGTCCTGGGAAATGTTCTTGTTACAACCTCATGCTAATCGCATGAGCCTACATTAGCTCAACCGACCCACCGCTCCTGTAGAGGTTTAAATTATCCAAAATCCATGTCATCTTTTCTCTATGAATCCTGTGGATGTTTAGTAAAGTATGGTTGTGACGATGGAGTTTTAGATATCAGAAACCCCATGCCTTGATGCCTTTTTGTTGTCTTCCATGTGGAAGACTTACTGTGTGTGTGATATTTATAAAGAAACTAAACACCAATATATTACTTGGTTGTGTTCATTATTCCCATTATATCTAACAAAGACCTTCCATGAGAACAATTACTAAAGCACAGATTATTCATTATATTGACCAGATACTTAATTGGCCGCCACAATGAACATTTTTGAAGACATTTATTTAAGGCAGTAAAATCAGGTGGGAACATTCTAGCCCATGAGAGGGCAGATACGAGTGTGATAACAGGCACAATTCCAGTATTTTTTTATTTTTTATTTTTCCTCCAAAGTTGCCGGGACGTCGTGTCATTCTTATATCGGTACATTTAACAACCTAAGCGTTACAAAACTCCTATTAGATCAAATACGCCATTCGATTTTTTGTTAAGCACATTCTACTCTCATTGACCATGTTTCCATCCTCAGTTTTTATGCAAGTAAAGTAATATGGTATAAAAAAAAAAAATCAGGACAGCTGTGATGGAAACAAGTTTTGGTACAATTTTATAAATGACAACATTTGTTTGACATTGTGGGATGTTTTTATAATCGCTAAAATTAATTATGCGAGAAATGGCGGAAACTGCTTTATACGCAAATATTGGTATAACCATATAAAAGTAAACTTGGAGTCGTGATGACTTGGTGTGTAGTCCTCCCACTACGACTCGGGGAAACTATGCAGTTTATTAGGCTACAGATTAAATAAGTTGTGAAAGTGCACGGTATGAGCTTGATGCTCCTTTCCAATAAAATGTTGAGGGTCTTATTCTGGTGACATGATGATCGATGCTTTACTGCCGTTTGACAAAAAAATATTCTCGCTCTAATGCATAATAATCTCATGTGTTGTAGACTAAACTACTAGCAGAGACTACCTGCACTGTATCTGTGAGCAGTTTTTAAAAAATGTATTTCACCTTGATTTAACCAGGTAGGCCAGTTGTAAAGTTCTCATTTAGAACTGCGACCTGGCCAAGATAGAGCAAAGCAGTGCGACACAAACAACACAGAGTTACACATGGGATAAACAAACGTACAGTCAATAACACAATAGAAAAATATATATACAGTGAAACGTTGGGTAGAGCACAAGTGCCAAGACCAGAGTAGGCATGTTTGCTTTGTAATGCAACATTTTTTGTGACAAAACATTGAACATTCAATATTTATTCAGTACATGAAAACTTTGTGTGCACTACATCATCACGCACTGCTTTTTATCTGAAAAAAAAATGGTTTGGTGGAAAACATACCACTGTTGGGAAAATGCACATTTTCTTTATGCATATTTTAGAATATTTGCATGAAAACCTGTTGCCAATTGGATGGAAACCTAGCTATTGACCTCCATAGAGTACCACAGTATGAGTTATAATACCTATAAAACCTAGCAGTCAAAACAGGAAGTGGTTCCAATCATTTTTCCCAGAGAGGATTTTAGAAACACTTAAAATAAGGGCTGTGTTTTGAGTAGGCTTACAATTGCGTGATGTTTTGATAACCGTGTGAATCTCTCTAGGACAAGGTCACTTTTATCAATATATTCACCTGTATTCCCCCCCCCCCAAAAAAATGTAATGCCAATTAGCTGCTAATGTGGCTATCATAAAGAACTACAAATGCCATGATCTGGACGAGACTGCCGAATCGAGGCAAAGGTAAGGATCTCTAGATTAACTATCTGTTAGCTAAATGTAGTAATTAATACATTTGGGGGGAAAAAATGTAAATTGACACAATACCTGTTAACAAAGGCGTCAGCTAGAGATGGCGTGCAGGGATTTGTAGTCTTACATGATGTCTACTTTGATGCTAAGTAGCATTTTCAAATCTGCAAGTAAATAGAGATGAATATATTGATAAAAGTCACCTTGTCAGAAAGAGATTTACCCGGTTATCAAAACGTCACACCAGGATACGCCTATATGAAACACAGCCCTTATTTGAAGTGTTTCTAAAATTCCCTATGGGGAAAAAATTATGGTAGAAAAACGATTGGAACCATTTCCTTGTTTGACCTCTAGGTTTTATAGTATTACGATACCTCCACTGTGGGGCTCTATATAAAAAGTCCTTGCTTGGTGTACGAAAAAACGCTACCTGCTGGAAAATACAGTTCTCTCTCGCTTCACCTCTTCCTCTCTGCTATTAGCTTATTATTTATTTGAAATATATGCCATTATCAAATGAACTACCATTGTCTGTAAATAAAATTTAAAAAACGCCTCTTTCGTTACGTTAGTATTGGGGGTGGGTAAATCTCGAGCAAGCGCGTTCCCATCTCTCCGCTCCCCTTTAACCAACTATGGTTACGTGTGCGCTCCCGCTACTAAGCGACAAGATGGCGGTCGCCGCCGGATCAGGTAAATTATTCACATAAATAAACGACTACCACATTACTTATTCCATGTAACAGTCAATAAACGTTTGTTGATGAAGTGTACAAGCGTTCCATGTTGCAATATATCTTACAGAAATGCTCAAGTACTGCTTATTTTTTCAAAACATTGCTATACATAGCTAATAGCTAGCGAAATTAGCAAGCTAGCACCTGGTATCTGCCAGCTGACAAGGTTTTTTTGTCTTGTAATTTCCATTGCCACAGTGAATTGAAGCTAACAGGACATGTCAAATTCCGTTAGTTACCCATACATTTAACGCTAAATTTAACTCATGTAACATGGCAAAATAACTCGCCAACCTGTGTCGACTGATCAATTGCCGCGTCATTCATCAGCCGTTGTTTTTAGCCTAACGTTTTGCTAACCACTCTAGCTCGTGTCGCAAACTAGCTAGCTGCTCACATTAGCTTCCACATCCAGAACGTCATTAGTAAGAAAGCTACAAGCTAGCCCATTATTCGCTAGTCGCAGGAGTAGGTCGAACTGGCTGAGTTGTCTTGAGGTAGTTAGCTAACTATATGAACGGTTTCAGCACACGTTAGCCTGAACGACACGATTTGTCAGTGATTTCGTGAGGTAACTTTAGCTAACTTGTCAGTCACATTGACTTGTAGTTAGCTAGCTATCTTACGTTATGTTAGAAATATGGCTATATTACATTGTATATAGACAATAGGCTTTCTTGTTAACTATGATGGCATCAATCAGCTAGCAAACGTTCGCTCACTCATCAGAATATAGGCCAGACCCGTTTTGGCCTATGAACTGAAATGGCTAGCTAACGTTAGTAAGAATTGTCTACCCACACATTTCTGCGGATTGCTTTACAGGCCAGTAACGTTACAAATTGAATTAGCTAACTATATATATACACGCCTAGTTAATAATCAATTAAGAACCCCAAATAGTCGGGGGTTTATTGTACTAACTTTGGTTGGGTAGTGATAGTGGGGTAATTGATGCAGAGTGGTCTCTATAAATGTTACACGTATCTGATTAGCTTAATTCTACACTAACAATCCGTTTTTATTACCAAAAACAATATAAGCAGAAATGCTGTAATTTGTAAACTGGAAGTTAAATGCCACACTATCAGATAGCTATGACTAGGAATTTAGCAGAACATTTCTAGAACCTCGGTGTCAGTGGGTCTACCCACTAAATCTGCCCTGAGTTATTGCTCATCTCTGCACCCAATAATATAACAATGACTAAACTTAGTGGATACAGTTCAGCAAGGAGCCACGAGTAACCCACTAATGGTGGTATACTCTAGTGATGGGAAACTGAGGCTTTCTGAAGTCTTTGGGGCTTTCACCAAATTGTGCTGAAAATGTTAATTACTCTGAGCTTTTAACACAATGCACATTAGTGACAGCTGCTGGTCAGTAATGAAAATCACCGTTTAATGTTTTATATATACATTTTTTCCGCTATTCATCAAATCTCCATGGCGCAGCGGTTAGTTGCGAGTCTTCATAGCCTACACTGAGTTACCATTGCAGGTTCGCACCTTTATCATTCTTCCAATTTTTAGCTGTGAAACCCCCTTTTTTTTGCTGTCAAATGTAATTTTGGGCATTATTTAGGATGCTTAAGACCGGGAGTTGAAACTGAAATTATTTCCCCATGTAACTTTTTGCAGAGTGGCACCGGAATTCAATAAAAACACTTAACTTTTTGTAGTTAATAAATCCAATGTGAAACGTGATAACTATAGTATCTTTAATTAGTATTGAAAAGGATAATCCATTCTAATTAAAAATCTCTCCCTTATTTCTGAATCACTAGGGGTGTGTCGATCTCGTCATACTCATTCGTAAACGTGTCCGTTTTGTCACACTTGATACTTCTAATCAGATTTACTCGTGATCGGAAAACCCGGAAGTGCGCTTTATCCTCTCTGGGATATGTGGGACGCTAGTCCCACCTCGACAACAGCCAGTAAAATTGCAGGGTGCCAAATTCAAAACAACAGAAATCTCATAATTAAAATTCCTCAAACATACAAGTATTATACACCATTTTAAAGATTAACTTCTTGTTAATCCAGCCACGGTGTCTAATTTCAAAAAGGCTTTACGGCAAAAGCATACCATACGATTATGTTAGGTCACCGCCTAGTCACAAAAAAACATAGCCATTTTCCAGCCAAAGAGAGGAGTCACAAAAAGCAGAAATAGAGAAAATTAATCATTAACCTTTGATCTTCATCAGATGGCACTCATAGGACTTCATGTTACACAATACATGTATGTTTTGTTCGATAAAGTTCATATTTATATCCAAAAATCTCAGTTTACATTGGCGTGTT
Organism: Salmo trutta; assembly: GCF_901001165.1. NCBI lineage: Eukaryota > Metazoa > Chordata > Actinopteri > Salmoniformes > Salmonidae > Salmo > Salmo trutta. The sequence continues at coordinate 14,198,603 of NC_042986.1, read as the reverse complement.
ATGTTCAGTAATGTTTTGCCTACAAAACATCCGGTGATTTTGCAGAGAGCCACATCAATTTACAGAAATACTCATCATAAACTTTGATGAAAGATACAAGTGTTATGCATAGGATTATAGATAAACTTCTCCTTAATGAAACCGCTGTGTCAGATTTCAAAACAGCTTTACGGTGAAAGCACACCATGCGATAATCTGAATACAGCGCTCAGCCACCAAAACAAGCCATACAGATACCCACCATGTTGTGGAGTCAACAAAAGTCAGAAATAGTGTTATAAATATTCACTTACCTTTGATGTTCTTCATCGGAATGCACTCCCAGGGATCCCAGTTCCACAATAAATGTTTGTTTTGTTCGATAAAGTTAATCTTTATGTCCAAATACCTCCTTTTTGTTTGCGCGTTTAGTTCACTATTCCAAATGCACATGACGAAAAGTAAAAAAAAGTTCCATTACAGTTTGTAGAAACATGTTAAATGATGTTTAGAATAAATCTTTAGGATGTTTTTATCATAAATCTTATATAATATTCCAACCGGACAATTCCTTTGTCTTTAGAAATGAAAGGGAACGGAGCCATGTGCGCGCGTGACTAAAGGCTTTCAGCCAGACCACTGGTTCAAACGGCTCTTATTCGCTCCCCTTTTACAATAGTTGACATCTAGTGGAAGCCTTAGGAAGTGCAATCTGACCAAATTTACACTGTATATTGGATAGGCAATCACTTGAAAAACTATATAACCTGAGATTTCCCACTTCCTGGTTGGATTTTTCTCAGGTTTTCGCCCGCCATATAAGTTATGTTATACTCACAGACATCGTTCAAACAGTTTTAGAAACTTCAGTGTTTTCTATCCAAATCTACTAATAATATGCATATATTAGCTTCTGGGCCTGAGTAGCAGGCAGTTTACTCTGGGCACCTTATTCATCCAAGCTACTCAATACTGCCCCCCGTTCCAAAAGAAGTTAAATGCCGGTAGAGCCCATACCTTAAGTGCGCATTACTGTGCTATCACTCAGTGCATCCCAGAGCACATCGTTATCTTCCTTCATTCACACACCAGCCAAACCTGGACGACGCTGGACCAATTGTGTGCCTCCCTATGGGACTCCCAATCAGGGCCGGTTGTGATACAGCCTGGATTTGTCTGTAGTGACGCCTCAAGCACTGAGATGCAGTGCCTTAGAACGCTGTGCCACTCGGGAGCTCAAGGCAGTGCCAGCGACGTTCCAACTGACTACAACGTTTGAACTTGAGGTGACAAAGAATGTTTTAGGCCTACCAAAGTTACTCCTAGAATTGAACAATATAATGCTTATCTGTATACAAAATATTCAGATAGAAAATTAACGAATTAGCCTCCTGTACGCCTTTATAAGAAATGCATGTCGGTGTCATAGCATGCTGCCTGCATATCACTCTCTATGGGGCCAGGCCGAAGCATCTCTAACTTTTATATATTTTATTTTAAAGTCCTACAGTAAATGCCTAAGCCTATACATTCGATGCCCTGATGCATTTAGTGCTCAAATCTCTGACAGCTGAACCGTGCATATGTTACACATTGAAACACAAAGTGTTTTTGTAATTTGTTAAAGGACACTTTCTTGTCTGCATCGAAGTATCAGACCTTGTACCTAGCATCGAGGATGGTGGCGACACATTAAAGAGGCTCAGAGAGAATGCCACTGAATTGCTTGTTCACAACCTCTAGTAGAGTACCTTTGCAAGTTTTAACCCCACGGTCTGTGTCGACAGTTTTGTTGAGCAGGCGTTTCAATGCCATGACAGAGGGTATCACGTCTGCTGCAGACGCAGTTGATGAGATTATTTCTCGAGTCAGTTGTTTGAATTGAGCTAGGAGTGTGTTTATGTTTCAAACATGTTCTCAAATGCCATTGAAATTGCAGCACATTGATCATGAAATATAGCGTTCCTCAGTACGAAATCCTCGTCAACCCACTGTGCTGTCAGACTCAGCATGCTCATGGTGCTGACATCGCTGGTCCAAATGTCAATCGGGAAGCTAATAGCAGTGACGCCCATAGCAAGTAGCTCATGGATGTGCGTTTCAACAATACTGTGTAACTCCGGTAGGGTAACATCTGAAAATAGTGCCTACTTGGTAGTGTGTACCAGGGCTCGAGGTGCTCGACCAGTTGGCGAAAGCCAACATCATCCACAACAGAGAACGGTTGATTGTCAAGGGCAATGAATTCCATTATCTTGGCATTTTAATGGATTTCGCCTGAGTTGTCTCTGAAATTTTCTTACTCTTTCAAGTGACTACTTGACTTGAACTTGTTTAGTTGGAAGTGTGCGCCTAGTTTTTTTTCTGCTTTTGTTCTAAGTAGTCACTGAACGTCTGGGGGTGATGCACTTTCAAATGAGTAATTAGGTTTGTGGTATTGAAAGATTTCACTTTCTCCCTTCTGTTATCTTCCTTTGGAACTTCAAAATAGATCCACACAGCAGACATTGTGAGCTAGGTTAGGAATTCTGTGATGAACGTGTAGCGCTGTATTTTTCGTGGCGTCGGTACGTCTTCTACCTACGTTATATAGGTATGCACGTCAGCTTTGACATCGGTTTTTGACATCGGCGTTGAACTTGACATCGGGCCGATGTTGGCATTTTTAGCTAATATCGTCGGATTCCGATATGCTCACCAATTTAAAAAAAAAAATATATATATATATATTTTTTTTTTAAATTTTATATTGTGCGTCCTAGTTTTTAACCGGTTCCCATGCTTTTAAATTAACTGTTCTTTTCCTGGACAGTATAGATCACTTTCGTTCGCGGTTCGGATTTTGTTCTTCAAAAGATGTCGTTCTTTTCTGGTTTTCAGTTCTGTTCCCTGAACCAGTTCCAACCCCTGCTTAAGACAGAAGCTTATACTTTACTCAATTCAACTAATTGTTTAAACAGAAATGTGCAGAAAGTGTGGTCACATAAAAAGATTCACAGAATAATATGCCTCCACTGGGTTTCAACTAGAGGTCGACCGATCATGATTTTTCAACGCCGATACCGATTATTGGAGGACCAAAAAAAGCCGATGCCGAGTAATAATGACAATTACAACAATACTGAATTAACACTTATTTTAACTTAATATAATACATCAATAAAATCAATTTACCCTCAAATAAATAATGAAACATGTTCAATTTGGCTTAAATAATGCAAAAACAAAGTGTTGGAGAAGAAAGTAAAAGGGCATTATGTGCCATGTAAGAAAGCAAACGTTTAAGTTCCTTGCTCAGAACATGAGAACATATGAAAGCTGGTGGTTCCTTTTAACATGAGTCTTCAATATTCCCAGGTAAGAAGTTTTAGGTTGTAGTTATTATAGGAATTATAGGACTTTTTCTCTCTATACGATTTGTATTTCATATACCTTTGACTATTGGATGTTCTTATAGGCACTTTAGTATTGCCAGTGTAACAGTATAGCTTCCGTCCCTCTCCTCGCTCCTACCTGGGCTCAAACCAGGAACACATCGACAACAGCCACCCTCGAAGCAGCGTTACCCATGTAGAGCAAGGGAAACAACTACTCCAAGTCTCAGAGCGAGTGACATTTGAAACGCTATTAGCGCGCCCTCGCTAACTAGCTAGCCATTTCACATCGGTTACACCAGCCTAATCTTGGAAGTTGACAGGCTTGAAGTCATAAACAGTGCAATGCATTGCGAAGAGCTGCTGGCAAAACGCACAAAAGTGCTGTTTTGAATGAATGCTTATGAGCCTGCTGGTGCCTACCATCGCTCAGTCTGACTGCTCTATCAAATCATAGACTTAATTATAACATAACACACAGAAACACGAGCCTTAGGTCATTAATATGGTCGAATCTGGAAACTATCACGTTTATTCTTTCAGTTAAATACGGAACCGTTCCGTATTTTATCTAACGGGTGACATCCATAAGTCTAAATATTCCTGTTAAATTACACAACCTCCAATGTTATGTCATAATTACGTAAAATTCTGGCAAATTAGTTCGCAACGAGCCAGGCGGCCCAAACTGTTGCATATACCCTGACTCTGCGTGCAATGAACGGAAGAGAAGTGACACAATTTCACCTGGTTAATATTGCCTGCTAACCTGGATTTCTTTTAGCTAAATATGCAGGTTTAAAAATATATACTTCTGTGTATTGATTTTAAGAAAGGCATTGATGTTTATGGTTAAGTACAGTCGTGCAACGATTGTTTTTTTCTTTTCGCAAATGCGCTTTTGTTAAATCATCCCCCGTTTGGCGAAGTTGGCTGTCTTTGTTAGGAAGAAATAGTCTTCACAGTTCGCAACGAGCCAGGCGGCCCAAACTGCTGCATATACCCTGACTCTGTTGCAGAGGTGATACATTTTCCATAGTTAAAAGAAATTCATGTTAGCAGGCAATATTAACTAAATATGCAGGTTTAAAAATATATTCTTGTGTATTGATTTTAAGAAAGGCATTGATGTTCATGGTTAGGTACAAGGTTGGAGCAACGACCGTCCTTTTTCGCGAATGCGCACCGCATCGATTATATGCAACACAGGACAGGCTAGATAAACTAGTAATATCATCAACCATGTGTAGTTAACTAGTGATTATATTTGATTGATTGTTATAAGATAAGTTTAATGCTAGCTAGCAACTTACCTTGGCTTCTTACTGCATTCGCGTAACAGGCAGGCTCCTCGTGGAGTGCAATGTAAAGCAGGTGGTTAGAGCGTTGGACTACTTAACCGTAAGGTTGCAAGATTGAATCCCCAAGCTGACAAGGTAAAAATCTGTCGTTCTGCCCCTGAACAAGGCAGTTAATTGAAACAACCTGAACAAGGCAGTTAATCGTTAGGCCGTCATTGAAAATAAGAATGTGTTCTTAACTGACTTGCCTTGTAAAAAAATATTTATATATAAAAAAAATAATACTTTTTTACAAATCGGTGGCCAAAAATACCGATTGTTATGAAAACTTGAAATCAGCCCTAATTAATCGGCCATTCCGATTAATCGGTTGACCTCTAGTTTCAACCCCATCTGTCATCTGAGTGTTCTGGACCCCGACTCCACCTGCTAAACTACTGTTCAGGTGATGCTACATGAAAAAATCCTAACATTGTAAGTACGGTGTCCCGTAGTGGTCGGTGTTTGAAATCAGCTTGAAATGCGTGGGATGTCACAGTTTGCAACACAAGGTTTGAAAAACCATGTGATCAAACAAAGCTAAGGACGTCATTGATCACGTCATAATGTTACTTTAAAACGAGCATCGGTACATTGTCGGATCAGTAGTGCTTTGAAAACTACATTGGAGTGCCGGTATCAATTATCCCATCACTACTATATTCATAACTTGTCTAATGCAAAATTCTCACCAACTAACTTCTGTAGGCCTATCTACGGGTTTATGGACAGCTGTTGAGTGTAGTTCAGATGTTTATGAACAACAGCTGTTCTCTGTCGCTGCTTAAAGGGACTTGACTAGTAGGAAGCAGAATCTGGACAGCAGCCTCATATTGGCTACTACCAGACTATTAGTCAATGGACCAGGTACAGGTGTGATTGACAGATTACATGACCAATGGCTGGTCAGTGGCAACTAGGCACAGGTGAACTGTTTTGGTACAGCTTGAGGTGGTCTGACCCACTCGACCTGTTTTGCAGTCAAAGTTAGCCTATCCCTCGTCTTGTATGGCTTGCAATCAACAAAAACCAGACAAAACCTGGCAAGTGCTGCAATAACAGTACAAAGGGCACTATAGAAGAATCGAAAAGCTTGCCTTGGTGGGTAACTGACAAATGCATTGAGTATACAAAACATTAAGAACACCATAGACTGACCAGGTGAATCCAGGTGGAAGCTATGATCTTTTATTGATGAAGGGGAGGAGACCGGTTAAAGAAGGATTTCAATTTTTTTTTTTTTTTTAGCCTTGAGATAATTGAGAGATGGATTGAGTGTGTGCCATTGACGGTGAATGGCAAGTCAAAATATTTCTGAGCTTTTGAATGGGTATGGTAGTAGGTGCCAGGCTCACCGATTTGTGTCAAGAATTGCAACGCTGCTGGGTTTCCCGTTTGTAACAAGAATGGTCCACCACCCAAAGGACATCCAGCCAACTTGACACAACTGTGGGAAGCATTGGCGTTAACATGGGCCAACATACCTGTTTAATGCTTTCGACAGAGTCCATGCCCCAAAGAATTGAGGCTGTTCTGAGAAAAAAAGGGGCGGGGTGCAACTCAATGTTAGGAAGGTGTACCTAATGTTTGGTATTCTCAGTGTATATTGAACCATAACGGGATGTGTACTGTTTTTGTTTTGTATTTCAATCATTTCTGTTTTCTGTGCTTGTCTCTCACACTAACAGGCGTTAAGGTTCCTCGTAACTTCCGGCTGCTTGAAGAGCTGGAAGAAGGTCAGAAAGGTGTGGGGGATGGGACGGTGAGCTGGGGATTGGAAGATGATGAGGACATGACCTTAACAAGATGGAGAGGGATGATCATTGGCCCTCCTAGGGTGAGTAGGCTACTCTGATCCACAGCCATTCACCAAGTTCGGTTCCCTGGCCTTGTCCAGAAACAACCCCTAGTGCTGACCAAACTAGGCACTTGCGTCGATCTGAGAGTATTGGACAGATGTAAGCAATATGGAAAAAATTCCACCTAGCCTATCAAAGAGCAAGGTGGAGTTATAACCATAATGCTAAATCTATCCAATCCTCTGTTTTTCACAAGCTTCTAGGGGGTAGGGACTAGAGTTTGTTCCTGGATAAGGCCACTGTTTCCTATGTAGACGTTCTGTATAACCTGCTATCAGGAACCTTTGTCTGGCCTGCCATTCTCACTGATGTCTTTTGTATGTCATTTTTCAGACAATCTATGAAAATAGGATGTACAGTCTGAAGGTTGAATGTGGTCCCAGATATCCAGAGGCACCACCGTTTGTCAGATTTGTGACTAAGATCAACTTGAATGGTGTGCACAACTCCAATGGCGTGGTAAGTAAACCTGTTTGGCTGGCCTATTTTGCTGTTTCATAAAATACTGTAAAACCTGCAAAATGTTTCAATTTGTGAAGGAAGATGTTGGAAAATGTCTCCTTTGTGTTGTAGATATTTTTTGATGTATGTTTGAAGATTTGATTATGTTAATTGAAGTGAATGACTGATTTAAATTTCCCCTGGCTGCTATAATAAGATGGAGTTCAGTGCAGGGCTAACATGCAGTTGAATGACTGGTACACATAACATACCCACTGCACACATGGGTTTTGTTGTAGATATGTGGTAGTAGAGTAGTGGCCTGAGGGCACACACTTAATGTGTTGTGAAATGGAATGTTTTTAATTATATCTGCCTAATTTTTCCTAGGGTCCAGCATTATTAAGCTAGTTAAACTAGTAATATCATTAATCATGTGTAGTTAACTAGTGATTATGTTTAGAGATTTTTTTATTTTTATAAGATAAGTTTAATGCTAGCTAGAAACTTACCTTGGCTCCTTGCTGCACTTGCGTAACAGGTGGTCAGCCTGCCACACAGTCTCCTCGTGGAGTGCAGTGTAATCGGCCATAATCGGTGTCAAAAAATGCCTATTACCTATTGTTATGAAAACTTGAAATCGGTTCTAATTAATCGGCCATGCCGATTAATCGGTGGACCTCTACAGTGCATCTCCTCCTCATGGACTGCACCAGAATTGCCCGTTCTTGCTGTGAGATGTTACCCCGCTCTTCCACCTTGGCACCTGCAAGTTCTCGGACATTTCTGGGGGGGAATGTCAGGATGAGCCTGCAGGAAGGGTGCCACATGAGGGAGGAGGATGTCTTCCCTGTAACGCACAATGTTGAGATTGCCTGCAATGACAAAAAGCTCAGTTCGATGATGCTGTGACACACTGCCCCAGAACATGACGGACCCTCCACCTCCAAATTGATCCCGCTCCAGAGTACAGGCCTCGGTGTAACGCTCATTCCTTCGACGATAAACGCAAATCCCACCATCACCCCTGGTGAGACAAAACTGTGACTCGTCAGTGAAGAGCACTTTTTGCCAGTCCTGTCTGGTCCAGCGACGGTGGGTTTGTGCCCATAGGCGACGTTGTTGCCAGTGATGTCTGGTGAGGACCTGCCTTACAACAGGCCTGCAGGCCCTCAGTCCAGCCTCTCTCAGCCTATTGCGGACAGTCTGAACACTGATGGAGGGATTGTGCGTTCCTGTTGTAACTCGGGCAGTTGTTGTTGCCATCCTGTACCTGTCCCACAGGTGTGATGTTTGGATGTACCGATCCTGTGCAGGTGTTGTAACACGTGGTCTGCCACTGGGAGGATGAGCAGCTGTCCGCGCTGTCTCCCTGTAGAGCTCTCTTAGGCGTCTCACAGTACAGACATTGCAATTTATTGCCCTGGCCACATCTGCAGTCCTCATGCTTCCTTGCAGCATGCCTAAGGCACGTTCAAGCAGATAAGGGACCCTGGGCGTCTTTCTTTTGGTGTAGAACGGCCTCTAGTGTCCTAAGTTTTCATAACTGTGACCTTAATTGCCGACCGTCTGTAAGCTGTTCGTGTCTTAACGACCGTTCCACAGGTGCATGTTCATTAATTGTTTATGGTTCATTGAACAAGCATGGGAAGCAGTGTGTAAACCCTTTACAATGAAGATCTGTGAAGTTATTTGGATTTTTACCAATTATCTTTGAAAGACAGGGTCCTGAAAAGGGGCCGTTTCTTTTTTTGATTAATTTATATATAAACAAAAACTATGACATTTACTTAAGTTTTCAGACTCTTTACTCAGTACGTTGTTGAAGCACCTTTGAAAGCATGGAGTCTTATTGTGTATGACGCTACAAGCTTGGCACATCTATATTTAGTGAGTTTCTCCCATTCTCTGCAGATGCTCTCAAGCTCTGTCAGGTTGGATGGGGAGTGTTGCTGCACAGCTATTTTCAGGTCTCTCCAGAGATGGTCGATCAAGTTCAGGCTCTGACTTGGCTAAGTATGGGCTCTGGCTTCCGGACATTTAGAGACTTGTCCCGAAGCCACTCCTGCATTGTCTTGGCTGTGTGCTTAGGGTCGTTGTCCTGTTGGAAGGTGAACTTTAACCCGCTCCAGAGCAGACTGGGGCTTTCATCAAAGATCTCTCTGTACTTTGCTCCGTTCATATTCCCCTCAATCCTGACTGGTCTCCCAGTCCCTGCCGCTGAAAAACATCCCCACAGCATGATACTGCCACCACTATGCTTCACCTTAGGGAAGGTTTTCATCCAGGAGTGATGCTTGGCATTCAGGCCAAAGAGTTGAATCTTGGTTTCATCAGACCAGAGAATCATGTTTCTCGTGGCCTGAGAGTCTTTAAGTGCCTTTTGGCAAACTCCAAGCGAGCTGTCATGTGCCTTTTACTGAGGAGTGGCTTCCATCTGGCCACTCTACCATAAAGGCCTGATTGATGGAATGCTGCAGAGATGGCTGTTCTTCCAGAAGGTTCTCCCATCTCCACAGAGGAACTCTAGAGCTCTGTCAGAGGGACCATCGGGTTCTTGGTCACCTCTCTGATCCAAGGCCCTTGTCCCCTGATTGCTCATTCTTGGTGCTTCCAAACTTCCATTTAAGAATGATGGAGACCACTGTGTTCTTTGGGACTTTCAATGCTGCAGAATTCTTTTTGTATTTTTTTAGACCTCATGGCTTGGTTTTTGCTCTGACATGCACTGTCAAGTGGGACGTTATATAGACAGATGTGTGCCTTTCCAAATCATGTCCAAACAATGAATTTACCACAGGGGGACTCCAATCAAGTTGTAGAAACATCTCAAGGATGATCAATGGAAACACGATGCACTTAAGCTCAACTTTGAGTCTCATAGCAAAGGGTCTGAATACTTATGTAAATAAGGTAGTTCTGTTTTTTATTTAGTATACTTTTGCAAAAATGTCAAACTGTGTTCGCTTTGTCATTATGGGTATTGTGTGTAGATTGATGAGGGGGGGAAAAAACAATTGAATCAATTTTAGAATAAAGGCTGTAACGTAACAAAATGTGGAAACAGTCAAGGGGTCTGAATACTTTCCGAAAGGGACTGGTAGCCGCATTTTACCCCCATTAAAAACAAACTTTTTCTGGCAGGTTATGTTAGATAATGCTTTTTTTATATAGTGTCATTTGACCACAACCAATCAGTGCTTCAGCCAACCAAAATATACAGAGATGTGACTCATGTTTTGTGAGAGTGTGATTGAGGTGTGACGTAATGTTTCTCTCTCCCCGTTCCCTGTCCTGCAGGTTGACACACGAGCAGTGTCTGCGCTGGCCAAGTGGCAGAACTCATACAGCATCCGTGTGGTCCTGCAGGAGCTCAGACGACTCATGATGTGCAAGGAGAACATGAAGCTCCCCCAGCCACCAGAGGGCCAGATCTACACCAACTGAACCCATGTTACTACTCTCCTCCTTTTCCCCCTCTTTTGTTTTCAGTCATCCTTTCACCCCATCTACCACTTCCCTCCTTTTTTCATTCAGGTGCCTGCCAACACTCAAGCTTACACACACACACACACACACACACACACACACACACACACACACACACACACACACACACACACACACACACACACACACAGATATAGGGACGTACATGTATGCACGTGTACGTAAACACATAGACATAGGAGCATACATGTGTGCGAACGCGTATGCAGACACACACGAACATGCAATCACTTCTGTATGCGCCATTCCTAGACCCTGGCCCCTCCCCTCTTCCATCACTGGAGCTCTGGTTGGCCTAAAGAAGACTAGGCAGGCGGAGTCATTGGTCCACACCAGACCTGATCATTCGAATACTGTACATCTTAATCTTTTTTATTATTATTTGTTATAAATGCAGATTGTACAATAACATAAATAATCTTGAGTGTACATTTTGTGTGCTGCCTTTTTGTAATAGAGAAAAAAACCCAGCCTGTCAGTTTCCTTACTTGTTTATAATTATAATCCACCAATTATGCGAGTATTTGTGGATGTTCAGTGCAATATATAAATGAGATACATTTTCTTATCAGGTTCTAAACATAAAGATCAACCAGTCAATTACCTTACCTCCCCATTGATTTAGAGAGCTTGACCCAACAAATATGTGAAAATATTTAGTGTTTTTCTGGGCTTTGTGCATGTTTGTGTATATAGTATAGCAATCTATTTACCATATCCACTGGAAATGCATGTGACTGCAGCAGCTTATGGCAAGATGCCTGAAGTAGTAAGGCCTTCATGCTGTCACTTTGGTCAACACTTGCGTTGCCATGACAGAGGCAACCACTGATATTTCGCCTCCTATACCCAGTAATGTTTTAGTTCATAAGTGTAATTGGGTGTATAAACTCAATACAATAAAATTTGCCTTCTGATATGGTTCATACAGTAGAACTTGAATTAGCCACCTCTTTCGGTCCATAGTTATAGGAGAGTAGAATTGACCAGTTTTCTTCCCCCATAAATCTTGCATCATGCCTTCACACTTGTGTATAGTGTCTAGAGTCCTATGGCTCTAACCCCCTGCAGCCATCTCCCATGTTTGTCTTAGCTTAGAGTCATTGGGTTTAAGGTCATTCATACACTGTTTAGTATGGGTTATGAAACTACAGTGATTGTACTTTTACACTTTGTCTGTACATGATCTTATGTATAGTGTTTACGTCTGTTCCCTTTGAGTGATCTTACCTAACATGCAGTAAATCTCAGTGTGACAAGTTTTCTGACTATTACTCTCAGTAATGAAGGTGGCTAGTTTGAGCTTATAAAGTACAATATTACAATTATGCTCCTCTTGAAGTGGGATCGGAGGAAATAGTATACATCAAGGGTGTAGTCCTATTAGATTAAGTATAGCATTAAAAATTCTGTGGACATAATTTCCCTTCTGCAAATTGTAAAATGGCTTGCATTCAGAAAGTATTCAGACCCCTTGACTTTTTCCACATTTTGTTACATTACAGCCTTATTCTAAAATGGATTGAATAGTTTTTATCCCCTCTCAATCTACACACAATACCCCATAATGACAAAGTAAAAACAGGTTTTCAGAAATGTTAGCAAATTTTATTAAAAATAAAACACTGAAATATATTTTCATAAGTATTCAGACACTTAACTCAGTACTTTGTTGAAGTACCTTTGGCAGCGACTACAGCTTCGAATCTTCTTGGGTGTGACGCTACAAGCTTGGCACACCTGTATTTGGGGAGTTTCTCCCATTCTTCAGATGCTCTCAAGCTCTGTCAGGTTGGATGAGGAGCGTTGCTACACAGCTATTTTTAGGTCTCCAGAGATATTAGATCGGGTTCAAGTCCGGTCTCTGGGTGGGCCACTCAAAGACATTCAGAGACTTGTCCCGAAGCTACTTCTGCGTTGTCTTGACCGTGTGCTCGTTGTCCGGTTGGAAGGTGAACCTTCACCCAAGTCTGAACCTGCTGCATAGCACTCAGGACTTCAAGGATCTCTCTGTACTTTGCTCCGTTCATCTTTCCCTCAACCCTGTGTGCCTTTCCAAATCATGCCCAATCAATTTAATTTACCACAGGTGGACTCCCAAGTTGTAGAAACATCTCAAGGAGATCAATGAAAACAGGATGCACCTGAGCTCAATTTCGAATCTCATAGCAAAGGGTCTGAATACTTACGTAAATAAGGTATTTCTGTTTTTATTCTTAATAAATTTGCAAACATTTCTAAAAACCTGTTTGTTTTGTCATTAAAGGGGTATTTTGAAGCTGAAAGCAGGGCAAGTACAGTTAGCGAGAAAGATTAGTGGACAACAGTTTAGTCCAAGAATGGAACAAAAAGGGATAAAATTGTTGTGGACAATGAGTCTGATGGATCGTTTCTCGTTGTACGATTTTTGGTTAAGGATGTTTATTTGGGAAACCCTTTTGAAGTCACGAGGATGGTAAGAAGGCGTTGGGAAAAGTGGATGCAGTCAAAGTAACCAGGAGTTGTATGGTGTTGATATCGTGTGTATCTAAAGACCAAAAGGAGCATGCATTGTGGGTCAATATCTTAGGCAAAAAATACCAGAAGTAGTTTATGCTTGATGTATGGAGAATGGGGCAAAAAAGAGCAAAGTATATCTGTATTATTTATGTTTTATGAGCATTTTTCCACCCTATGTAAAGTTTGAATATATAAGATATACTACCAAACCCGATGCAATGCAAGAAGTGTAAAAAGTTTGACCATGTGTCAAGTGTTTGCAGATGGAAGGAATATGTTATGTAAATGTTGAATGTTGCAACTGTGGTGGGGATCATATTTTCGAATTCCCGGAGTGCCCTGTTAGGGTGAAAGAGGTTGAGGGATCAAGCATCAGGGCTGTACAGCAAATCTCTGTGGAGGCATTGAAGGGGCAAGAGGCCACAGTTCTGAAGAAGATATGGCGGTGGATGGACCACAACCAGTTGCAAATGTTATACGTCAATCAAGTGATCTGGATACACTTATTGTGAAGATGGTGGATTTTGTAGCATTTATAGCCACAGTTTTTAATTGTACTGCACAAGTGTCCAAGAAGCTGGACATAATTATATCTGCAGCCGAGAAGTTTTTGGGCCTCCAAGACTTAACAGCAGAAGCACTGCAAGGACTACTGTCGCCAGGAAATGTCCCGCCCTCACAGGATCCTTCTGAGTCTCTGTAAGGACCTGATTAAAACAGAAAGCTGATTTAGTTTAACATTTCATTACTGATGGTTTGTTTGGAGTTTATTTTTTACCTTGTATTTTTTTCCCTTTTTGGATCTTCATTACCCACCTGTGCAGTAGGTGGTAGAATGCACATATAATTGTTATGAACGCCATTATACCAAAGAAAAAGTGTATGTCAGAGCAAAACCCAAGCCATGAGGTCGAAGGAATTGTCCGTTGAGCTCCGAGACAGAATTGTGTCGAGACTCAGATCTGGGGAAGGGTACCAAAACATTTCTGCAGCATTGAAGGTCCCCAAGAACACAGTGGCCTCCATCATTCTTAAATGGAAGAAGTTTGTAACCATCAAGACTCTTCCTAGAGCTGGCCGCCCGGGCCAAACTGAGCAATCGAGGGAGAAGGGCTTGGTCAGGGAGGTGACCAAGAACCCAGTGATCACTGTGACAGAGCTCCAGAGTTCCTCTGTGGAGATGGGATAACCTTCTAGAAGAACAATCATCTCTGCAGCACTCCACCAATCAGACGGACCAGACGGAAGCCACTCCTCAGTAAAAGGCACATGACAACCCGCTTGCAGTTTGCCAAAAGGCATCTAAAGGACTCTGAAACCAATATTGAACTCTTTGGCGTGAATGCCAAGTGTTACATCTGGAGGAAACCAGGCACCACTCATCACCTTGCCAATACCATCCCTACATTGAAGCATGGTGGTGGCAGCATCATGCTGTGGGGATTTTTTTCAGCGGCAGGGACTTGGAAACTTGTCAGGATTGAGGGAAAGATGAACGGAGCAAAATACAGAGAGATCCTTGATGAAAACCTGCTCCAGCTCGCTCAGTACCCCAGCCTGGGGCGAAGGTTCACCTTCCAACAGGACAAGGATCCTAAGCACACAGCCTAGACAATGCAGGAGTGGCTTCAGGACAAGTCTCTGAATGTCCAGAAGCCAGAGCCCATAATTGGCTCTGCAAGAGTGGCCCAGCCAGAGCCAGGCCTTGAACCCGATCTAACATCTCTGGAGAGAATTGAAAATAGAAATCCAACTTGACAGGGCTTGAGAGGATGGGAGAAACTCCCCAAATACAGGTGTTCCAAGCTTGTAGCATCATACCCAAGAAGCCTTGAGGCTGTAATCGCTGCCTAAGGTGCTTCAACAAAGTACTGAGTAAAGGGTCTGAATACTTACGTATGTAAATGTAATATTTCAGTTTTTTATTTGTAATACATTTGGTTAAATGTATATACCTGTTTTGCTTTGTCATTACGTGGTATTGTGTGTAGATTGATGAGGGGGTAAAAAAAACTATTGAATCAATTTTAGAATAAGGCTGTAACGTAACAAAATGTGGAAAAAGTGAAGGGGTCAGAATACTTTCCCAAATGCACTGTAATTGTGGAATGAGAAAAGGGACCTTAGGTCTCCCATTAGTCTCACGGGGCTGGGCAGGTGGAGGAAGGGGACGTCCCATCTCTACTATGTCTGACTTTATGACTGTTGCACAGACTTAAAAAGGACACAGTTGAGTTTAATCTAACACGGTGGAGCTGACTGCTGGACTGGACTCTGAACTACCCACAAGGCACTAGTTTCCTAGTTTTTCCTCCAGCCTGCGTGTGAAGGAGAGAGGAAGCCGGTCACATTGCCCCAAAAAAGCTCTATATATGGGATGAGAGGGAGGAAGTTGGATTCCTCAATAGGGCATCCACCCAGTGGCTCAAGAAACCTGTGAGTACAATTTTTAATCTGCTTGATTCCTATGAGTTGTTTAAAAAATGTTGCATTGCGCCCTAAAGTCAAGCAATGGAACAATAATGATAAGTGTATCAAATTTCATATATTGTAAAGGACGCCTTTTTCAGGTAGATCCTGATGATCTATTCCTCTGACAAGAATAATAGTAATCAATATGAAGTTAAGGTTCTTGCACTCCCTTCACTTTAAAATATTCTTTGTGTGAATTACTGTAACACATCTGGGCTTTGTAAGCCAGGTAGATACACAGAATGTGATGGTATTGGCTCTGACATTGTCTAATTTGTTAGGCCCAACATCATGAAATTATGTAAAAGCTAAACGCCTGTCTGATGTTTCACTAGCAGAGGTAGGAAACGAGCCATGTAGACCAAATTGTGCAGTAGCAAAGTTGACTTTGTAAAGGTAAAAGAAGAGACTTGAGTTCCAGGATCCGGTCGAAGTAAACGTTTTAATACAGAGTTTTGGGTATAGGTGGTCATGTGAAAATGCAAAGGCTAATAGCACCAGTGGCTAAAAAGCCACGACCAAGAATAGCATGGTGCAAATTATGCTTATGAGTCTCAAGAATATATAGTCATTCTGAATTACGTATAGATGCATCTTAACAGACAATGGTTGATATGAAACGGATACAATTCCTAGTTCAACAATGAAACATTTGCCACTTTGAGAACAGCGTGTGATGTTCAGCAGGTTGAGCCGTTTCCAAGGTTTGGATTGTCAGTGTCACGAGTTGAATTGTGTGTCCTGTGTGATCTAGGTGGTCATCAGGCATCTGGCTGGCCAGGCTGGCCACCACTGCCTTGTGGTATGTTGTATTTCTAGACCATGTGTTAGGGAAGTGAAAATTACTTCAGCTGGTTGACATGCGACTGTGTAGAGTAGACCGAAATACTTATCTGTTATATTGCTAGTATTGTCTCAAGGTTTCATGGTCTCCTCAATGGTCTCATCTGTGTATTCATTTAAAATACAATACATCTGATAATCACTACTCCAGCTCCACAGTTAGGTAGATGTCCTTGACTTTGAGGTAATCAGTGTAACTAAATAACTAAACCAGTCATTTCAAAGTGTGACGTGTTACATTTGCACCCTTGAGCAACACCCTGTGCATAAAATATAGGGCACACAGAGGCTGCTTTACACAGGCAGCCCAATTATGATATTTTTTCCACTATTTGGTCTTTTGACCAATCACATCAGATCTTTTCACATTAGATATTTCTCAGAGCTCATCTGATTGGTCAAAATACCAATTTGGTGAATTAAAAGATCAGAATTGGGCTACCTGTCTAAACACAGCCGAGAGCATCAGTGTTTAACTAGATCTGCTTATAACAGGTTGCTTCACCCTGTATGACTAAAGTTACAGTGTAAAACAGCACAGTAAAAAGCTGTTTGGTTAAAAGTTAAAGATCAAATTCCAATGACAATAGGAATGCGCTTTCAATAACTAAGAACAGATTTGGTAAGCCCACAATAACAATGGGATATTTGCTCTTGGTTAATCATTATTGATGGTCCAGGCTATAGGTCAATGCCTACCAGTTGATAGATCCTTACAGAGAGATTTGTGACTACAATACTAACATCTAATACTTTTACTAGCATAATTATTGTCCTAGTCATTTGACCCTCAATCTAATTTGATCGTTTTAGCAGCAATGTCTTTCAGTATTACTGGTATCTCGATATTTCCTCTCTTTCTAGGCTCTGAAGGCTGGCCGGGTTGAAACTGTTCAGAGAGATCTTCACTTCAGATCAGAAGTTCCTCCAGAAGACTACCTCACCTGACCTGACTGGGACCAGCAACAATACAGCCATGTCTCTGCGGATCCATGTGCTGGCCTGCTGCTTCGGCCTGGGCTCCTGGGTGGCTGTCAATGGCCTGTGGGTGGAGCTCCCCCTCATCGTTAACACTCTCCCCGAGGGCTGGGATCTACCATCTTACCTGACCGTTATTATCCAGCTCGCCAACCTGGGGCCTCTGCTGGTCACTCTCATGCACAAGCTGTGTCCGGGCCGTCTGAAGGAGAGAGCTGCCATCTACAGTGTGTTGTCCATAGGTGTCCTGGCCTGTATACTTCTGGCGTTCTCCTGGGACGAGACCACAGTGGTAGCGGCGGCATCTCGGAGCACAGCCTTCTTTATCCTCACCTTCTTCCTGGCCTTGGTGGACTGCACCTCCTCTGTCACCTTCCTGCCCTTCATGATGCAGCTGCCAGCCAACTACATCACCACCTACTTCATTGGAGAGGGCCTGAGTGGCTTTATCCCTGGTCTGGTGGCTCTCGGCCAGGGCATCGGCATGGCCAAGTGTGTGAATGCCACTCAGTCCTCTGGTAACCTCACTGAAGAGGATATGTACATTGTCCAGACCCAGTTTCTACCGCCCAACTTCTCCACTGAGGTGTTTTTCTTCTTCCTGGCAGCCATGATGTGCATCAGCCTGGCAGCATTCTCTGCACTAAACAGGCTCCCACGTAGCTTTGAACTGTCCACAGAGAACTTGGTGCCAGACACTGACACAGTGGCGTCAGTCTGCTCCGGGCTAGACAACCATGGAGCAGTGACTGAAGGGGAGAACTCAAACCCAAAACGCCACAGTGAGGAATCAGGTCAGGCCAGGCCACAGATGGCTAAATCAGGCCACTCTGTTTTCCAGTTAACTTGTATCTATTTCATGGTGGTCTGGGTGAATGGGGCGACTAACGGCCTCTTGACCTCGGTGCAGACATACTCCTGTATGCCCTACGGTAACCTGGCATATCACCTGTCGGCTGCTCTGGCATCCTGTGCCAACCCAGTGGCCTGTATAGTCGCCATGTTTTTTCCTAAAAGGTAAAACCTCAAATAGCCTCAGTAACTCTCTAAATGGATTCATGTGGTTGAAATAGCTTTCCACTGTTAAAGGTTGACACATTTTACAGCATGCTAAGGTACAAATATGGTATATACTAGTATATGATAAAGTAATTCAGCTTTCCCTCACTATCTCTGCGGTTATCTAGAATGTCTTTACTTCAGATACAGGTACCTAACCAGTTCCTGTTCTGAGTCTCTGTTTAGGTCACTAGTGCTCCTGGGTGTACTGTGTCTCATTGGATCAGTCTTTGGAGGATACAACATGGCAATGGCCACCATGAGTCCATGTCCACTATTTCAAGGTTCCGCACTGGGTGAAGCCATCATAGTGAGTAACACACCTCCACCTGTAGAGATACTGTAGGTCTCAGTCCAGAGACACTTTCCAAGAAAAGGTTGGCCCTCTGTCAGTTAATTTATCCTTGTTATTGCAGAAAAGGAATAGTGACAAAGTTGTTGCTGTCATTTATGGAAGATGCTATCACCTTTTATTTTCTGGAATACCAATGATCTACAATAACTATACCAAGATAACATTTACAATTTAGTAATTTAGCAGACGCTTTTATCCAGAGAGACTTATCTTAAGATAGCTAGGTGGTACAACCACATATCTCAGTCACAGTAAGTCCATTTTTCCTCAAAGTAGCTGTCAGCAAAGTCAGTGCGAGTAGGAGGGGAGAAGTCAAGTGCGAGTATTAGTTCATAAAAGGCACTTGTTTTTGTTTGGGGGAGCTAATGTGGGATTATTTAAGATACTCTTTGAAGAGGTAGGGTTTCAGATGTTTTTGTAAAATGGGCAGGGACTCTGCTGTCCTAGCTTCAAGGGGAAGCTGGTTCCACCATTGGGGTGCCAGGACAGAGAAGAGCTTTGACTGGGCTGAGCGGGAGCTGCCGTCCCGTAGGTGGCAGAACGGAGTACTCGGGTTGGGGTGTAGGGTTTGAGCATAGCCTGAAGTTAGGGAGAGGTAGTTCCTCTTGCTGCTCCATAGGCAAATACCATAGTTTTGTAGTGGATGTGAGCTTCAACGGCAACATACCGAAACAAGACTAACTATGCAAGACTTAGTATGCATAACAAACTATACAAGAGATTTTGTTGTAGAGTTAGGATTCTATTGCATTGCCAGGCAGGACTCAGGCATGTACTCTACACAGACCGGTGCGCCATAACCAATCAGAGCTGAAGTAGGCCTATATGCAAATTGACAATTGCCATATATAGATCTGTGCCATTCCCTTTGAACTGGACTGTTTGTACAACATCAACTTAAAGCGGGTACAGCCTGAGTGTTCACAGTAAACGTGTGCCGGATGTTGCACAGAAATTTCACAACCTTCAGGTTTGCGCTCAGCAGACCTGAAATTTGCTTAGTGACGAAAATGTTTTGAGGGAACATTACTGATAATGTTACCTTGTAACCCTCAGGTGCTGTCGTGGGTCTTCTTCACAGGGATACTGTCTTATGTCAAGGTGATGGTGGGTGTCATCTTCAGAGATGAGAGCCACAGCGCCCTGGTGTGGTGTGGAGCAGCGGCACAGACAGGCTCTCTGCTGGGCTCTGTCATCATGTTCCCACTGGTAAATGTGTACAACCTGTTTCAGTCAGGAGACTTCTGTAACACCAAGTGCCCTTTATGATGGTGACCTATTCCTAAAACACTAACATAACCACAGGTAAGTAGCCTTGTCCAAGCCAGAATGGCCCATCTCATGTTTCTGTACAAGTACACTCCCGGAAAGGACACTAGTACCTGGTAGTACTTATACCAACTGCGGTGGTGTGTGAATAATGTGGGGAATGAACAATGACTGGACAAGATTAGAGATTGGACATACCTTCAAGGGCACTCTCTTCTGAGAGAAATCCACCTGGATCAATGGACTAAAATATAACATTTCAAAATGTTGCTCAATTAATATTTGAAAATATTTTTTATAAAGTGTGATTCACAACCCACGCTCAAGGTTAGCAATGATTGTTTAAAATGTGTGCCCTAGTAAGTGGGTGAAGCACCTTTAAATACTTTCTGTGAATAGCCTAAATCTTTTAATCTTTATTGTGTTGACTTTTTTGTTGTTGTTGGACCAAATCTTTATTCATTTTAAAATGTGTTGTTGGGGTAGGCTACATGCACAAATTCACATAATTTAATAGTTAAGCCCCCCCCCCCCCCCCCGCACAACAACTTCAATTTGTCGGGGAAGAGACTACACGGTGTCAGAAGCGTTCCACAAAACATTAGGACCACCTACCTAATATTGAGTTGCACCCCTTTTGCCCTAAGAACAACCTCAATTCCTCGGGCATGGACTACAAGGTGTCGAAAGCATTCCCCGGAGATGCTGGCCCATGTTGACTGGATATCCTTTGGATGGTGGACCATTCTTGATACACAAGGGAAACTGTTGAACGTGAAAAACCCAGCAGCGCCCCATTCAAAGGAACTTAAATATTTTGTCTTGCCCATTCACCCTCTGAGTGGCACACATACACAATCCATGTCTCAATTGTCTCAAGGCTTAAAAATCATTTTTAACCTGTCTCCTCCCCTTCATCTACACTCACTTGAAGTAGGTTAAACAGGTGACATCAATAAGGGATACTAGCTTTCATCTGAAATCACCTGGTCAGTCTGTCATGTTTAATGTTTTGTATACTCAGTGTATGTATGTATGTATGTATGTATGTATGTATGTATGTATGTATGTATGTATGTATGTATGTATGTATGTATGTATGTATGTATGTATGTATGTATGTATGTATGTATGTACAGTACCAGTCAAAAGCTAAGACACACCTACTCATTCATGGGTTTTTCTTTATTTTTACTATTTTCTACATTGTAGAATAATAGTGAAGACATCGAAATTATGAAATAACACATATGGAATCCTGTAGTAACCAAAAAAGTGTTAAATAAAAGTCAGATTCTTCAGTAGTAGCCACCCTTTGCCTTGATGACAGCTTTGCACACTCTTGGCATTCTCTCAACCAGCTTCATGAGGCAGTCACCTGGAATGCATTTCAATTAACAGGTATGCCTTGACCTTTTAAGGATTAGACCCTTTCTCCCCAATTTTCTCCTAAAATTACATACCCAAATCAAACTACCTGTAGCTCAGGACCTGAAGCAAGGATATGCAAATTCTTGATACCATTTCAAAGGAAACACTTGACGTTTGTGGAAATGTGAAATTAATGTAGGAGAATATAACACAGAAATGGTAAAAGATAATACAAAAAAAACATTTTACATTTCTTTTGTAACATCAACATTGAAATGCAAGAGAAAGGCCATAAGGCCATAAATTCCACCCCAGGGGCCATTTAGATTTTGGCCACTAGATGGCAGCAGTGTATGTGAAGTTAGCTTGCAGGCGAACGGCCCACCACAAGGAGTCGCTGGAGTCGTCTGTCCTCGGTTGCAACACTCACTACCGAGTTCTAAAACTGCCTCTGGCAGCAACGTCAGCACAAGAAGTGTTCATCGGGAGCTTCATGAAATGGGTTTCCATGGCCGAGCAGCCGCACACAAGCCTAAGATCAACATGTGCAATTCCAAGCGTCAGCTGGAGTTGTGCAAAGCTTGCTGCCATAGGACTCTGGACCAGTGGAAACACGTTCTCTGGAGTGATGAATCTCGCTTCACCATCTGGCAGTCTGACAAATCTGGGTTTGCTGGATGCCAGGAGAACGCTACCTGCCCAAATGCACAGTGTCAACTGTAAAGTTTGGTGGAGGAGGAATAATGCTCTGGGGCTGTTTTTCAAGGATCGTGCCAGGCCTCTTAGTTCCAGTGAAGGGAAATCTTAACGCTACAGCATACAATAACATTCTAGACGATTCTGTGTCCAACTTTGTGGCAACAGTTTGGGGAAGCCCTTTCCAGTTTCAGCATGACAATGCCCCTGTGCACAAAGTGAGGTCCATACAGAAATGGTTTGTCAAGAAGAACTTGACTGGCCTGCACAGAGCCTTGACCTCAACCCCATCAAACACCTTTGGGATGAATTGGAACGCTGACTGCGAGACAGGCTGAATAGCCCAACATCAGTGCCCGACCTCACTAATGCTCTTGTGGCTGATTGGAAGCAAGTCCCCGCAGCAATGTTCCAACATCTAGTGGAAAGCCTTCCCAGAAGAGTGGGAATAGGAGCAAAGGGGGGACCAACTCCTTATTAATTATATATTGTTTATTTGTATGTTTGGCTTTAGCTGAGATTATTCTTTACAGAGTCAAGTATATTTTTCAAGGCCTCAATTGTTCTTTGTCAAGCACCATTCATTCTCACTGTTGATAATTCTAATGTTATATTAGAATATTGTAATATTGTATTATCTAATAGTGATAATAGTAATAATAGTAACTGTATCCACTGGCGAATTGGGAGAGAGTGAGGTGAATGCCATATAACAGCCAACATCTTTTTTTCCGGCAGTGCTGCCTGCCAGCAGTAATTGTCTCTGATTTATTGAGTCATTAAGTAACATAGTAGATGCAAAGCATTGCATATTTACATTCATGCACTTTGAAATTGAGTAACTTTGACCCAGAAGCATTTAACTGCAGGGCAATCACACATCCTATGAAGGAATGTGCCTACCTGATTTAGGGGACACAGTGAACAGTTGGGGCAAATTTCATCATAAAACGTTTCGTTGGTGTTAAATACAGTCTGTTAACAAACTTCAATGTATAAGGTGATGGTTCGGATTACGGGATGCCAAAGTCATATTTTTCATATTCTGTTTGACTTAAAGGGTTGTTCATATTCACTTAGATCTGTGGACCATAATTATTTTAATAGCTAGCTCGGAATATGAGCTTTCAAAAAGTTGTTTATATAGTATAGAGATCAGCCCTTTCGGGAGTCCAGGTTCAGTAGTTGGGTTTTCCAAGGGACTCCATAGGCCAGCATAGTTGACCTAAGTTGTAAATATAGAAAAAAGGAGTTGCCTGTAATGTGCCTTTCAAATTTTGGAGTGTTCCCAAACCATTACTTTCATTGATAACGGCAAGGATACAGATTCCACATTTGGACTATTGGGGGGAATGCAAAAGGCTGCCCTCCAGATCGCCAGGTGTTATAGTGAAATATTGAAGTATGGGCACGCCATTTTGATTCTCAGTTACATTGTTTTTAAATGTTGTGCCAAATAGAGATTGCTTAAGCAATAATGGCACCAAACCGTAGTTTACCTTGTTTAACAGATATATCAGTTAAGACCAACTCTTCCATGGCAATAGGAGACACTATATTTCTCTATATACACAGCCAGGGGGCGGAAGAATCATGTCTAAACCAATTTAGGATTGTTGACTTTTTTCATACATGTATGATTTTTTTGAACCAAGTTGAATATGTGGAATAAGCAGAATCCAGATTCACTCAAAATCAAGTCAATTAAGTAAATAACACCTTATTAAATAAATTATTAAACAGACAAGACTGTTTATCAGACAGATGATGTCACCTTGTATTGCTACTAGTGAACCCACTGGGCTCTTTGCTGTGTGTGAATGTTACACATTGCAACTCTAGATGGCATCACTATACCATGTCAGAAAAAAGTGCCTACAATTCTTTGCATTCCTCTGGCACCCCAGCAGATTCTCTTTACACAAAATAAATTTAATTACACTTTGTCTATTTAACACTGCTTTTATATCTCTATGTTTGTGTGTGTCTGTGAACGTTTTCAAGAGCTTTCCATGTAAGATCATCATATGACTTGCACTGTTGATTGTTTTTGTAAATACAGTATAGATCACACGACGTCATGTGTCAATATGTTCAATGTCATGTGTTCACTCACGTACAATGTGGCTTCGAGACATACTATGGCTATCATGCATGTCTGAGAATTTGATTATTGCAGATTACAGCACCTTCTCTCAGGAGGACGCTGCTCTTCCATGGGAAGCGTGATGTCCCCATCAGCAGCTGTTGTTCCTTCAGTCTCTATCCCCTTCCCCTCAGACGAGTGGCGGACCACAAATAGGTCCCCCTAGCAGCCCCAGGTCTGAGGAGAAGCCCAGGGAGGGGGTCACTAACGAAGGGAGGTCAGAGTAGAGTAGGCAGTCAGTCGGCTGTTGGCCCTGTCGCTGGTCACTTGGGAGCTCCGCTGACCCCGGCACTGAGTAAAAACAAAAAAGAAAGAGGGCAATGATTATCCCCACCCTGCCTCTGGGTCAGCTGAGGATCAGGCTAAGAGCAGATGTGACTTTCTCACTTGGATTTGAGGAAAGGAAACCCCCTTTTCCTGGAATCACTGCAGTGGTTTACTCACATTGTTGACAATGAATAAGCCTGAGCTATTTTATCATTAGTGGATTATATCATGTAAAAGAAAAATGTAAAGGTAGTTTGGATAAAGTGTTACATTAAGTTGAAGATGAATCAGAATGTGTCTGTATTTCTTTTTTATTTTATATAAAAGCTCCTTTTTTGTTTTGGGCACTTACACAGCTTGTTACGCACAATTCACCGCATCTTGCATGCAAATGTCATTCCGCTTTGCTTCACAACGACCATGAATATCTCAGTGCAACTAAGAGGTTTTCTGCTAGCTTCATTAGCTGAATTCCTTGATTGGCCTGGGCTTTTGTGGCGAGGCATTGACAAGACAGCACAAAGCAGCAGCAGCAAAAGAAAAGTGTATCATTTTCATCCGAGTGTCAGATGGCCCATCGCTTCTCCAGCTGGACAGGAGGGGCTGTGGCCACCTGGATTCCCTGTCTTGGTCCTGTGAGATCCTGCAGTCTCCTCTGCCATGTGAGGACTCCACTTACTACGCCACTGAGAGGCCCATCTGGTCAGGACGACACCTCCCAGTGTGGACCCCCACCCTCACACCCAAACGAACCCCCACCCTCACACCCAAACGAACCCCCACCCTCACACCCCACTGAACCACCACCCTACCCAGCCGCTTCCCCTCCCAGCTCCCAGCTAAATGAGCAGCGCATCAAATTGAATAGGGAATTTACCCTCTTTAATTAACAGAATCAGAGGATGAATTCAGAAAATGACACGATGAACTCTAAACCACCACTCTAAATAAATATCCTATCTGACTAGTTGCTGAATCCACAGATATGTCACCTGTGCCTGACACTGTAACTGTGATTGTATGACCCCCTTTGTAAAGTCGGTAAAACAACAGTCATTTAAGAATTCATGATTAACATTAATACTCAAATTTACTACACCAACCGCTAAAAAGTAGCGTAATTAGACTAGTAAAATTATAAAGCTGTTTTGTCAAAACGTCAACAAAATCCAAAATGTGGGGGAAATTTGCATGGGGACATTTTTGCTTGAGCAAACCCAGATGGAGACAAATGCTGGCAGCTGATATTCAGGTGAACAGCTTGTGGAAACCAATTGCTGATGCATGCAGACAATCAAGTGACAGACACACAAGGAAATATTCAGACATTAGTACTTCAATAAGTACGCCCCATCTCCTATCAATTTCTATTTAAATAATGCTATCCCATAAAATTAGATTGAACGTTACAGCCCTCTGTCATTTCCCTGTATTCTCTCCCTGTAGACAGCAGTGCTCATGCCTGCTCTTCTTTTTCCATCAGCTGATATTGATGTTAGTTTAATGAAGTGCCTACCGCTCCACTCTTGGAAGGGACAAGTCTGTCAGCATATGTAAATGCTTCCTGCTTGTCAATGTGGCTGGGGGTTCTGCAGGGGTCAGCATGCACCCACCAACCCCCTCTCTGGGAACCCTTTGTTCTGGGGGCTGACTGTGCCATATGTGGGGACCAATGATAGAGATGCACAGCAGGGAGAAGGGGGAAACTTGTTACGCTGTTGTAGTGAGCTAATTACTACACTTACCTAGTTGATAGAAGAGCGCTCATGAGTGAGTAACTAAATAGACAAATGTTTCACCTATTCTTCATGGATGTCTGTCTGAAAGCATGTTTACTAAAATGTCAGTGATTTGGACTGTAGTTAAATTCTTATGGCACTTTGATGATCACTGTTTGGGAAAAGGTTTTTCTCATTTTGTAACCATAAACAGGTACAAATGGTAGATAACAGGAATATAAAGTAAAATCTTCACAGTGCTTCTTTGCATTGTACTGTGCAATTCAAAGGCAATTGACTGGTTCATGGTACCTGACTGCCAGCCTCATAACCTTGAGATGACATAGAGAAACGATTTGGGAAAATGTTGATTCCTCCGTTAGTTCCTGAGTTGAACCTCACCTGACTGGGCCTGATTTTGATGTTGACACAATGCCCATGTGGCTGGCCAACCAGTCATTTTCATTCATTATAATTTATATCATTATAATGTATATCTTCTCTGTATGCGTCCCAAAATGGCACACTATTCCCTACATAGTGCACTACTTTTGACCAGAACGCTATGGGAATAGGGTGCCACTTGGGACAAAGTCTCTGTTCCTAATGCTCTGAGTTATGTGATGAGGCATTGGCAGTCTGTGCTACATCAATGGTTACAGGATGAGATGCCAGGCTAGCATTGATGCAGTAGCACAGTTGACATGCCAGGCTGTGCTCAATAAAGCAGCAGACTCTACAGACCATTGACAGTACCAAGCAGCATACTGTACTGCAAGCAGTAATGTGGTGAGAGATCCCATTAGGGTCAAAGGACCTGTGGATAGGGTTTATGATGACCGGCTTCCATTATCTAGGACCATTTTATCTTTCTGTGGACCACCTGCAGAATTAGCTAACCGTTTCCCACACAGCGATGTGATGATCATGGGTTAAGATTTAGTTATATAAATATTATGACCATTCCCTGTAAAACTAGCTTTTATATCTATGGTAATCAACAATAGAAGCATTGAATTATTGATCGCTACTCTGATGGGTCCAGTAAGGGATGGTTTGGGGCAACAATATTGGATGCCCCTTTTGGATACCCATATGATGATGGGGATTTTGACCCCCCTTTAACACTGAGAGCTCTCTCGTTGCATGGACCCCCCCTTCCCCTACAGCACCCTACCCCCCTTGACCAGTCTGGCACAGCTGCTGGGAGTTGCCAAGCCCGGCCGAGGCATAGGCCCTTTGTCTGTGGGGCCAGTCAAGTGGAAAATGGCCACTACAGAGAGCCCACTTCAGAGAGCCGTCACCCTTTGAAGGGGATTGATGGCCTTTGACAGCCACAGTGTTAACATGGAGCACATAGGAACACAGCACGGCTATTATTGTGTTTACCAGTGTAGGGGGAGAAAAGAGAGGATAAAGGGGAGACCCCCTTGGTTGATATTTGCAGCCAACAGAGACAAGGGGCTTGTCTTACGGACAAGCATCACAGACCGATGACATATGATAACTGACAGCCAGGTATAGCTGTATATCATATTTGCATAATATCTGCTGCTCCATTGGTACTGTAAACAAACCACTCGTCTGCTGAATAATATGTCCTCAACCAGGCCATCATAGTAATATTAGGGACAGTTCGAAAACAAATGCACCGCCCCTTCCCAAGGTAAAAAATATCTTCACATGATCCCTCCCGCACTGTAAATTAAATGTGCACACCCCCCCTCGTTGAATTAGCTCAAAATAATGTTTACGACCACAAATAACAATAACTGTACCAACCTTGTGTTTATAAATGTGGATATCGACTTTGCCACTTCAGCATGTTTTTGTAGTGGCACAGTTGATGCCACACAGGGTTACGGGCCAGAAGGTTGATGGTTCTTCGACCACTCACTCTCTCTGCCTGTGTCATTACACTACGATCAAAGCCGGCTGCAGACAATGATTTTCAACATTTTGATGGTATATTTATAATTACAGTGAGCTCCAAAAGTATTGTTGTTTTGGCTCTGTAATCTAGAGCTTTGGATTTGAAATGATACAATGACTATGAGTTTAAAGTGCAGGCTGTCAGCTTTAATTTGAGGATATTTTCAAGTTTCTACTGTCACAAGCTTAATGTAGTCATTGCATGCTAGGAATATGAAACCAAATACTTAACTTTTTACTACTTTAATAGTAATGTACATATAAGTGAATTTGTCCCAATACTTTTGGTCCCCTGAAATGGTGGGACAATTAATTTGAAAATACCTTCAAATTAAAGCTGACAGTGTGCACTTTAACCTCATAGTCGTTGTATCATTTCAAATCCAAAGTGCTGGAGTACAGAGCCAAAACATCAACAAATGTGTTACTGTCCCAATACTTTTGGAGCTCACTGTTTATAAATACTGTATATGCAATTTATTTTCCACCAACAGGTTTCTGTGCCAATGCACCATACAACCAATAAGCAAAGCATACCAACTTCGGGCACTTCAACATCAAGATTTGCATTTTCAACACCACAATCAAATAGACTATGTCAATCTCGACAAACAGAAAATACTTCCCTCCCTCCCTTGTCCCCAATATTGAAGGCTTGGCTATATGGAGTACCACCATATGAGTCATAAAACCCGGAAAATGGTTTCAATCGTTATTTCACCATTCATTTTTCCATATGGGATTTTAGAACTACTGTATATAAGGTCTGTGTTTCATGTAGGTTTACCCTGGCATTACGTTTTGATAACCGCGCGAATATTTCACTTTTATCAATAATTAGCATTGCACATTTTTTTGAGTAAATTGAGGTGAAAATATTGACAAAACGTACCTTGTCCAAGAGAGAATTACACGGCTATCAAAACGTCACGCCAAGGTAAGCCTACACCAAACATACAATTTATTAGAGTTTGTTGTAATATTCACGATGTGAAAAAGGAATGGTGGAAAAACCATTGTGACCATTTCCGTGTTTTTATGGGTATTATGACGTGTCCACTGTTGCGGACTATTGAAGCAGGTCCTTGGTGCGCATGAAGCTTTCCTTAATAACTGGGCCTGCTGGGAGCCACATCATTAAAGGACGACTTGGGAGAATTATGATCTGCAACAAACAGCGCATCTCAGTATCAGAAGTAAAATTACAGCCAGACTGGCCTGCTACAATGCCTTTCTAGACCTTATAAACTGTTGAGAGTAGACCCACAACTGACCTATATGGAATAAATTGAATTAAATGTTCAAATGACAGGACTTTTGCGCCGTTATTCAATTACATTATTCACTGCCATTTACAGCGTAGAGAATACTTTTGTACTCACTTGTTGTAGGCTAGTCTAGATAATTGAATTGTCCCTAAACAAGATCAATCGGGGAGCTTTTTGAGCTGCTTGTCTCACGTCTTCAATGTTCTTTCATGTGCGATGACGTACCTGGCCACTTCGCTGCCTATCAGCTATTCATCCTTGTTCTCGTGGATTTATATTGCAGCTTTTAATGATTTTATTTGTGGTATGATTGCTAGTTAGCCCATTGCAGATCTGGACATACGACCACCTACCACTATCTTCACTATGAATGGTGGATAGAAGGCAGAATAGACAGTTAGACTGGTAGACTATATTGACCTGTGTTATATTTAGCGCATAGTGCATACGGGAAGTAGCAAAACACTTTCATAGGGGAAGCGCATGTAAGCAGATTTGGACATTTGGCTAGGATGGAAGAAATTATATAATGACACACTACCCTCCCCCAACTGTCCCTTGGTTATATAGGTTACAGTGAAACGTCTCAGCTGGTGTGCTTACAGTTGGTTAATTATTTACTCCATTTCCAATGTGTAGAGCAGCTGAATGTGCAACAGTGATTATATCTGCAACAAATGGTTTTGCTATGGTATGTCATTATCCAGATTCTCAGTAGTTGGACCATTTTCTGCCACAGATGCCACTGTTGTATTACGTCTCACATGAGTTAGTCTGGGGGCTAATATGGGTTTACTACAAAAGAGCAGGAGGCGTCATTGTGTTAAAGCTCACCTGATCTCAGTCTTCTGTCATATGGCAGTTCCACCTTCTCACAGGTCCCTCTCCTCAGGGCCCTGCCTCAGGGTGGTCCATCGGGGGAGTTATGGAACTGATGTCTGATGTGGGTGAAGGTGGTAACATATTATACAGAGACGGTAGTTAGCACAAACTAATTCTTAGACATCCGTTCGAATGCAGCCACGAAGTCCCACTTTATTACTGAACAATTTTACCTGGAAAAAAACAGTGAGAAATCTGATCTGGAAAACATCCCAAAACCGTAGCTTACCTTGCATAACTGATTTATTATTTTCTGCTGAGGCAGAGTTTTCCTCTTTGTCCTTGAGCACCTGCTGGTGTTATCTTCTCCTATAGTGTTCATTGTCAGAGGCTTTTGATGGTGCTGTGTTGTATGGCTTGAGTGTGCTTTGAATGTGAAGTTCTGTGTGTGTCACACAGCACAAATGTATAGGTCTTTGAAAGCAAAATATTTCATTTTGTGATTTTGGACTGTGGCGTGTATGCATCTTTCTAAACAGGTGAGGGGACAGAACCACAGGTAATGGTTTATCCACCAGCCCACCCCTGACGACAGTGGTGCTTTGCAATAATGGCCAGATCGATGAATAAGGTGTCTATTTGGACTCAGTTCAAGGGAAATGTCCTTGCGTGGTCTTCACCTTTCTGATTGAAATGATGAACTTTGATACCTGGTATCTAACAGAGGACCTTGAGTGCTCAATAAAAAGTGAATGGTCTTTTCAAGGTTTGATGATTTACTTTCTCCTTCATTCATTTATTTAGTTGCCTTAATTCCTGAAACATTATGCCTATAAGCAGAATTATTCAAGATAAGAAACAAAGTATGTATTATGCTCATGTTGCTCTGTGGTATTGTTCACTTTCCTTGCTGCCCTCACTTTACTATGATTTACTTCATCATGTGGATAGATATAGGATGCATGAAATAATGTAATATGCTAATTTGACATCTGCATACTGCCATGCCTCGGTGCCAGCTATAAAAGGACAAGAACACAATCACACTCTCTTTGATGACGACAATTGGCAAAGTCCCCAACCCTTAAAGTGACCTGCGCTGCTGTTGCTGGATGAATCCGGTGGGGAGAGAGTGCACTCAGTATATCTACAGTACAGGGCCTAGATTCACACTATCCAGCACAGCAGACAATGTCCTTGAGAGTTAATGCCCTATTAGTTTATCTAACAGTTTAACTTGTTCCTGTTTTCTTTCACAGCATTTATAGATCGCATTTTGAACTTTGTTTATGATTATGCATAGATAGTAAAAAGCATTGGGGAATATCTTGACAAGTTATTTAAATTTGTGCCTCCCAAACATGCATTTCGGAAAATGCTAGTGAGGACAGCCAACAACCCCATTGAGAAATTAGCAGCCAGCCCCATACCAACGACTCTCTGTTGTTTATGAATAATTCAGCTGTCAGAGAGAGGTGAAGCCTGGGAGACCTTGTCACTGGCATTTGACTAAGCACACTGTGGCCTGAGGGGGACACTCTAAACCTGAGAGATTGGTTCTGCTTAGTTTCTCCCAGGTTCTAATGCATACTCTGTGTCACGTCCTGACCAGTAAAGGGGGTTATTTGTCATTATAGTTGGTCAGGGCGTGGCAGGGGGGTGTTTGTTTTGTGTGTTTGGGTATTGTGGGTTTAGGTTCTAGTTTTCCTATTTCTATGTTTAATCTAGCTTTTCTATTTCTACGTGAGTTTTGGCAATGACCTCAAATTAGAGGCAGCTGGTTGTTGTTGTCTCTAATTGGAGGCCATATTTAGTTGTATTTGTTTTCACTTGTGTTTGTGGGTGGTTGTTTCTAGTATAGTCTGTGCACCTTACTGGACTGTTTTTGTTGTTTGTTTATTTTGATTAAGTGTTTTCTTTAATAAAATGAAGAAGATGAGCACTTAACCCGCTGCGTTTTGGTCCCCCTTCAACGACGCTTGTGACACTGCTGATGTGACCGACTGGGTTATGTTACCAACTGGGTTGAAACCTGGGTCTCTGGTGTGCCAAAAGACAGTGTTAGCCTGCTGATCTAAAGTTTAGGTTTTACCAGGGACCAGAAAGTTTCTGGATGTACACTGAAATGGGGATTAACCACTAAAGTCCCACTAAAAGTCTGCTTAAAAAGGTAGTTGATTATCATCACAACAATGATCCAAATAGATTATACAGATGACTTGGGCAAGTGTAAGTTATTTTTACATTAAATCATTTGAATTGCTGTTGTGCAGTTGCTGCCAAATTACTGTAAGTGTTGTGTGTTAGCCTGGCCTGATTCATCATATTAAACTTGAGGTCATTATGCCCTTTAGGTCAGTCAGAGACAACTCTTCCTTTCTTTCTCCCTCTCTCCCTGCTCCCCTTTCCCTCTCCCTTCTCCCCCTCTCTCTCCCTGCCTTCTTCTGCCTCTCCCCCTCTCCTTTTCTCTCTCCCTGCCTCCCTCTGCCTCTCCCCCCTCTCCCACTCTCCCTGCCTCCATCTGCCTCTCCTCCCTCTCCCTGCCTCCCTTTCCTCTCCCCTCTCCCCTCACTCCCTCTCCCTCTTCCACTCTCCCTCTCTTTATCCCTCTTTCTCCCTATTAACAACACATTCCTCCCTTCCACTATATGCCACCATTCCCTCGCTACTGTCTTTCTACACTCTGTTCTTCCATTTCTATAGCCTTTGTTTTTCACATAGACTACCAATGTATGCATTATGCCCCTTGCTACCTGCCACTCTTATCTTATAGCCTTTGGAGTGAGAAGGCATTTTGGGACACTTACAAAAGAGTATTCCACATCCAGGTCACGCTGCCCCTCTGGGCTATATGGCATATTTTCCTATAGGCCACAGACTCAAGCCTTAACAACACATCTGTTTGGCTCTGGAAGGATCCTTTGAAGTGGAAGGATCACAATGCAGAATGAGAATGAAGGACAATCTAAACCAAAATAGAAAGTTAGGGTTGAGGATCCACTCAATAAGCTCAATAGATTAATATTTTTGATAGAGTTATTGTTGTTAATTGGCTTAACAAGCCAGCCCAATGGGTGCACTGCAAAATGGATCAATACTACTGGAGAAAGACAGCATTACTGTATTAGCAAATCTTCTCCAACAACCAGACTTCATAAATCAGTGTAAGGGTAGATGTCCTTTTATTGAGAATTCAAACAGGTGTCATCCTGGCTCATCCTGGCTCCTTGGAGGCGACATGAATGACAGTCTACTGGGCCGTAAACCGCAGAGCAGATGATGGGAGACTGGCCATATGTCCACTGTTTGTCTGTTAGTGCCAGCAAACCACACTGGCTTGGTTTCTGATGGGAGGGATTCTTCTGGGAACATCTCAGTGAATGCTCCTCTGGGACAGAGAGAAACTTCATCTCTAATTGCTATATTTTGAGATAAGATTTTTTGTTGTTGCTGTTTTGACACGTTAGAGAAGTGATGTTTTGACTCAACTTCTCAGTAATTACAAGTAATGTGACATTATTAATGTAATGTGATTATTTGTTAACAAAAACAAGTGCTTTGTAACACCAAAACTAGTGGCAACTGAGCTGCGACCAACTTGAAGGAGACAAAACCTTAACTTTGCTAGATTATTTAAACACATCATCCTGACATTTTTTCAAACATTACATGGTGTGTTGTAACACCACTTAATCAACTGTTGTGCAACACCTTGACAGGGACTGGGAGCACTCACAGAAAAGATTGAAAACACTATTTTGGTGTTTCGAGCCCTGTTTAGTGCAGAACTAGATACCTCTCTTTTGATGCTGTTTCCTCCCTCTAAAGCTTCTAAACACCAGTATGATGTATTAAATCCTGTCTAGTGTAGAATTAGATCTCTTTTTCTGAAGTGTTTTAATGTTTAAGACTGTTTCATGTACTTGATCATTTGCCTTTTTATACCATTTTGGCAGGAATTGTTAAGCACAGTATTCAAACCACCCACACTAACTGGAGATTGAACTGCAAGAATTGAGGATTCTGCAGTTCACCGTTGATAAATATGCATTTATCAATGGGTCAAAGACCCCAGCCACCCCAGTTATAGACTGTTCTCTCTACTACCGCATGGCAAGCAGTACCGGAGTGCCAAGTCTAGGACGAAAAGGCTTCTCAACAGTTTTTACCCCCAAGCCATAAGACTCCTGAACAGGTAATCAAATGGCTACCCGGACTATTTGCATTGTGTCCCCCCCCCCCCCCCTCCCCTTGTCATCAATTCATATTTAGGCTATATATGCATATTTTGATGTTACCTTTTACATGCACTGAAACCCCAAAAAGTGTTTTCACAACATTCTCTTAAAAACACCAATATTCAGGTTAAAGAACCGCTTTGGGTGTTTCGGAGTTCTTCATTTCCGTTATAAAATATATTCTGTGACTTGAAACACTTACATTGGGTTTACATTCAAACCCCCTCCAAACACCAGATCTCATAATAAGTGCGCTACTTTTCATGGTTTCATTACACAGCCCTGGTGTTTTGAGAGTTTGTATTTTTACAGTGTATGATGTAGGCCTACACCACATCTAATCTGAGTTTAACCATGAAAGGCACGTACGAACATGTATGAATATAAAGATTTCAAAAATATTTCCAAATGCTTCATGTAACAACAAGCACATACTTTAACATTGTCTCATTAGCCTGCCTCTTGTCCTCTCAATACCTATTTACTACTGAGAGAATGCTATGAGGATTGCTGGGCGGTGCACACACACACACAAGCACATGATTGGTGTTACACAAGGAGAGGCCATTCTCCTAGGAGCAACCAACTCCATCCGGGCCTAAGTAATTGGTCTGCTATTCATATTTCAGCAATAGGGCTATTCATACATTCACTCATGAACTAGATACACTGAGGACAATCAAAAGATGGGTTGACCTTAATGTCACAACATTTTTAGAAGTGGTGGACAGGTTGAGATGGAGTAACCTGGGTTTAGGGGGGGTTGAATAGCTTATAGCCTTTTTTTATAGGTAGTTGTCATGAAGATGGAAATGGAGGTTCCCTTGTAGATAACAGATAACTACCCTTTAATGTTCCAAAATGCCAATTTCTTCTCAAAATTCGATAACACACTATCTGAAACATACAGTTAAGTAAAATATGACAATGGGAATTGATTTGAATTATATATCAACACCACTTTTAATAATAATATTAGACTGCAACAGCAATATAACCTTTTATCAGAGATCACACTTTCATAAGGAAGATTGCCTTATCCTCAGCAATACAACATCTATTCTTTCTCTAATATATTCAGTGAGTCATGAATTACTGTACAGCGGCAGTTCATGGTGAGTTATCTTCTTAAAAAAGTAAGAGCAAAAAACAAGCTCACCGCAAAGGCATTACCACCTACAGATATAGGATCTTAATTTGATTCTTTTTTTGCTGAGGAAATGCAAACTTGAAGTGTATTCAAGGTTTAAAAAGTATTCTAAAGTTTGTCATTTCCACTTTAAAATGTCAGACTTGATTTGCCCTTATGAAAAATGTATCAACCCCTACACATTTTTCCATTAATTATAATTCACATAATAATTTGCATTTCCTTTCGCTGCAGGATTATTTTCCTGCTGTAGCTGTCACGCTCGTTGTAAAGATGGGACCAAGGCGCAGCGGGAATGTGTATGCTCATCTTCTTTATTGTGAAGAAAACCAAAACAAACACTTAAATGAAAACAACGACGACGAAAAAACAGTCCTGTGAGACATACACATGGAACAACTACCCACAAAAACCCATGAAAAAACACCCCTACTAAATAGGACCTTCAATTAGAGGCAACGAGAAACAGCTGTCTCCAATTGAAGGTCAAACAAATAAACTAAGCATAGAAATAGATAAACTAGACACAGACATAGAAATAGACTAACATAGAACATTGACCAAAAAAACGAAACACCTAAAACAAACACCCCCTGCCACGTCCTGACCAAACTTACAATAACAAATGTACATTTACAAATAACCCCTTTACTGGTCAGGACGTGACAGTAACAAACTGGCTCAAATAAAGATCCTACATCTGTACACACACGTACACACACACATATTCCTCTTGGCATCCATCCATAGACCACAGTAGTAATACATTTCCATATTTCATCATTAATAAACTTACTCATGAGGTATTACCAAAGTAATATTCCACCCCATTGTCAATGCAATGCAACGACCATAAACACTCTTCCTAACAATGCTTACCACTTTAAACCTGTCTGCTATTCTACAAGTGGAACATAGATAATCAAAGGACAAAACCCTTTTGTTGTGAGTGGAGGTATAGTTTGTCTGGACAACATTTTACAGGACACAACTCCTTTATCATCTGATCATTCCTCAACAAGATGAATACGGTGGTCAACACATTGACAGACAAATGCTGTCCTCTCAGTCGCAAAGGTTTTGGAGTGGTTTATTTATCATGGTTTGAAGAGGCGTCTGAGTCTATCCAAAGTACTGATTATACAGAGTGAAGAGGAGCCGCTAGCCCATTACCGGCCCGGAAAAAGACAATGTAAACACCCGCCTCCATCGCCTCTCCCAATGTAGTATGTCAGAGCTTGTCAGCTGCAGCGCCATTCATTCAATCTCAACAAGCCGTGTGCTTGAGTCCTCATTCGTTGTGTATCCTGTCCTCCTCTATCTCTTCTCCCCTCCCTTTCTTGGTTTCACTCTCCCTGGTACACCGCCTTCCATCAGGTCGGTCCCTCTTTCTTGCAGGCTGCACCCCTCCAGCCCCCTGTCTCTATGAGCCATTGTAAGATCCAAGCAGATGGATGGGAACAAAGGGGGTGAAAGGGGGCCCCCCACTGCTCTGCCTGTCCGCTCCCTCGGTATCACTGCCAGCCAGGCCCTGGGTAATCTTCTCAAGCTTTCACGGCAAGGCAATGAATAACCCCAGCCTCTTCTCTGTGACCCAGGCTCCACCACCGCCCAGCCGCCCCTTCTTATCTCCCCTTGTGCAGGCTCGCTAGCCAGGCCCCGTGCTCCCTGGATAGCATCTCTCACCCTCGCTTCCCTCTCACCATCTCTGCCTCTCTGTCCTCCTAGACCTACGCACCCAAAGATTGTTTTGAGTTTCTTCTCGGGGCTTGTTACAAGGCCTTGGAGATTAATTGAGGCTGTGGCTGGCTGACATCTGGTCCTGGTTTCATAAAAGCCTGGGTCCTTGAGGTCTGCTGGGTTTATAATGAAGTGTACACATAAGTTAATTTTCTCATCAACGGAACGTTCACCAAAGACTACAATAGCAGTCTCCACACCCAATTGGGGATGATTTTGAAAACACCATTTTGACCGACTTGATTACTGAAATTAGTGTACCAACTCACACTCTGGTTTTTGCTATTTTCATAAAATCTGTGATTTGTATATTCTGATGATATATTTACGAAAACAGTATTTGAGAAATTGTGTCAAGATGAAAAGAATCCAAGTTAAAAAATATATACAATTTCAGCCCAAGAACAATAAACACCAGATAATGTAACAGTTGTGAACCAATCAATTGAATTCTTAATTGTGTATATGAAAATAGAGTTGATAAAACAAAGGATGATAAATATATTTTTCAAACCACATATCACATGGGAATTCAATAGAAATTCAAAAGAGGCTTTTACAATAACACCCATATTATTGTGGTGCAATTTCACACCTCATTTGTTGCATCAGTAGTCATTTTGTCAAATCATTTTACCTGGTTTGAGCATGGAATATGAACCATTGTGCCTGGACAGTGATGGGTGAACTTGAGTGATCGGTTAGCCCAGAGGCTTTAAGAGCAAATTGCATGAATGGGGCTATACACTACCTATACTGTGGCTTAACAAAGACAAAATCCACCTGTACTAAAAAGGACCAGCCCCGCCATTCCATTCCCAAGCCTTCTTTCATGGCAACCCTGTTAAAATATTGAGCAGGTACTTAAGTGCTATTTGGCCAAGTGTCATTTAGGCTGAAGGACCCTCCATCCACAAAAGACGCCTTGAAGTGACTCAATCAGAACTGGTAGTGAACCACAAACGAACATAAAGGTACTGAATTATTTACCGCCCATTAAACATTAATGCTATTGTCCCATAAACTAATAACCAGAGCTGGGGAAACATAGAATAACTTAGATTCACATTAAAAATGAGAAAATAAGACCACAATTATGTACGTTATCATATTTTTGAGGGTAAACCCTTACAGAAAAACCACATGAGTTCACATGTGGAAAATCACATGATTTCACATGAAAATCACGTGGTTTTGGAACACTTCAAATGTGAGGATATTTCACATGACGTTTCACATGGATTTTCACATTTGATCACATAACCTTTCACATGTGAAATCGTGTGAAACCATGTGGTTTTGGAACACTTCACAAGTGATGATATTTCACATGAAGTTTCACATGTAGATTTTCACATTTGAAATCATGTTGTTTCTTGTGGATTTTCACATAACCTTTCACATGTGGATTCACACATATCCTGCAAACAAAAATGTGTTGTTAGGATGTCCCCGGAATGCACATTTTTGACACACATGAATACATTTTGTATGCTAATTTATACAGTAATTATTATTCAACATGTCCTTACCTGGAATTTAAACCCACTACCTCTTGGTTCACGGCATTCCGATCTTCCTGCTACGCCATCATGTCTGTGTCAATGACTGATTTCTCCTGTATTCCAAGTTCTACAATTTGGACTTCAAAGTAAATCTCATCTTTGTATAATACACTCAAGAAAAACGACTATATTTATCATAATGATTCAGGACTAACATTAAAGCAGAATAACATGCTTCCACCAACATTAGACAACTATACAGAAAACCCTCAAATTGCTGAAGTAAGTAAATGATATTAACGATGAGAGAATATTCAGATTAACTGATAGCAAAAGAGTGCCATCTGCACTGTTATTTTAGTTAAGTGTAGAGCTGTATTCTACACTGAGAGTACCAAACATTAAGGACACCTGCTCTTTCCATGACATAGACTAACCAGGTGAATCCAGGTGAAAGCTATGATCCCTTATTGACAGTGGCGGTTTTAGCATGTAAATCTTGGTGGGGCAAACGCAACATTTTTTTTTAGATGCATGTCAGCAAAGCCACTACACAACACTAAACAACACATTCAATATTTCCTGAATATAGTATACTTACTTTATTGTTCTTATTCTTATTTCTCATGTTTTTATTCCTTCTTTTTTTTCTAGTAATACATTGTTATTGATTATTGCATTGTTGGGTTTTGAGTTTGCAAGAAAGGCATTTCACTGTACATTAAAACTTGAAACGTAATTGCACTATAACGGTGCCGAACGGTGCCCACAAACTGTTAGGGCCTCTACATAAAGCTGTCCCAACAGCAGACCTTTTTTTCAGCACCATGGTGTGAATCCTTACCACCGCTATACCTGGCTATCAGCGGAGCCTTGTCTGGCAGGGAAACAGTTAATTCAGCCTCATTTACTGCCTTTTTAAAAAACTGCTGATATGGCTGACTTGCTTAAACAAATGTGGTTTCTACTGACAATTGAGATGTACAAACTATGGCATAAGGGAAAAATGAGCTGATAAGAGGCAATCCGTAATTTCGATTATGACATTAATAAGCGAGCTAAGACAGATGTAGTCAATATAACTATTTGTTCAGCACTTTTGAAATGTACAGCGAAATAATTCAGAACATGGGCCGTTCTTACAGTATTCTCCCTGCACACCAAGTTAGAACCGTAGGATAAATAAAGGGGGCATATAAGCAGACAATGAAAGCTCATACATTATTTGATGATGATATTTCTCTAAAACAGGCTATAGGCTACATGTGCACCACCAAGTCAGAACTGTTGGCTAAGTTATGAGGGGGAAAGGGACCAAATTATTAGGGTGAGGCACATGGGCTACTAACAGCTTACTACACAACATACACTTAGTATTACTTTCTTAGCTACAGTATACATATCTCTCTGGCATATTACATAATTTATGCAGAGGCATACAAGACATTTTTGGACTCACCTTGTTGTGCTGTTCTCACTTGAACAGGAAGGTGGCGCGGCGGTCCTTCTTGTGGACACATTTTGTCATCAAACTTTGTCATCAAAATCTGTCATTCTCTGGATTTATGGTGCTTTGAAGAAAACTGTGAACTCAGAAAAAACAAGGTTGAATCATGACATCAGTGATCTTCAGGTCGAAGCTCAAAACGTATTTTCCCACTCGGAGCTTGTTTCTTTCCGAGTTCCCAGTTGTCTTGAACTCACTGAAGTCTGAGATTTCCCAGATCTGAGTTTCCAGTTGTTTTGAACGTGGCAGAAGTCATGCTTCATAGACAGCATGGCCAATGTATTCAACCTTTTCTGGCCTATGGTGTTGAATGTGAATGTTTATCCTTTTAAGCTGTGAAAAGAGACACTTAAACCCAGACTTGGACCACACACCCTCTCCACCAAATAGCAGGCTAGTGATTGCTTTGCAACGCTTGCAGTTAGCCACTGACTCCTTCCATACTACTCATTGTTGAATTTGCGATTTCCAACTTGTTGTGTAATTTTTATGGCTGATGGCCGATGGGCACCGATACGTTTTATCTATAATTTGTCTTCATATGACAAGGATTGAAAAGGATTTGCCAGTAGATTGATTCATGACGATGACTGCTTGTCTAGCTTGCTAGCTAAGATTTTGAAAGTATGATGTTGACATGATCAGTCCAATCAAAGCTACGGTAGATATAACGTGATTTGACGTCATTTTAACTGTGGCCAATGACCGTGAGCCATTTTGGATGGGCACTTCTAATATAATGCTATGGCAGCACCCAAGGAGCTTGAACTTTCTAGCTCTCCCTGTAGATGTTGTGGTGACGTAGTGTCCCCATGGTGACAGAACACTGAGCCAATCATGGAGCAACTAAAGAACAACTCCTATGCTCTGTATTTTCCGCTGGCTACCCAACCACCACAGAAATCACTGAGCTAGGCTGAAACAGCTGCATTTTGGAGCTGCCTTACTCAAGAAAGCAAAAAAGAGGGCAGGTGGGGCTTTATTAATGCAATTTTTTTTACATCGTTGTTTAGATTGCTCTGCCCCACCTGTCCTGAATGACGGGTCGCCACTGCTTATTGATGTCACCTGTTAAACCCACTTCAATCAGTGTAGATGAAGGGGAGGAGACAGGTTAAAGAAGGATTTTTAAACTTTCAGATAATTGAGACATGGATTGTGTATGTGTGCCATTCAGAGGGTAAATGGGCAAGGAAAAAGATTTATGTGCCTTTGAACAGTTTGTGAAACACATGATCACATGTGAAATTCATGTGTTTTTTCCTTAAGGGACAATCTGATGAGGATAAAATATGGTCTATTTCTGCAATGCTTTGTTGTTGTGTGGGAGTATACTTACCTAAGCTAGAATGTAATACATACAGTAAATCCTTTATTTTCTATTTTTGTTCGAACCTTGACCTACTGTAGTGGGATGTGCATATCTCTATTCATAGGTTACTAACAACATAGAACAACAAAACACAGCCGTGGTGAACCGTTGGCTATTGTGCCTAGGCCTTCCGTGAGGAAGAAGCTCTTCCAACACGCTGTATCAAACTCCAAAATCACCAAGGCATCACTTAATGCGCCCAACTGAATGAAACATGCCTGAGGCTGAGCCACGCTTCGGGGTGCCACTCACACAGAGACAGCACCTGCACTGACAATGCTACCAACAACAACAACCACACTGCTTACACAACCTATTGTAGCCTAACGCCATCACTATCACACTCTCACCAATCGGACAACAGTGACACGTCATAGGATGTGAGTGTGACAGGCAGGTGATGCTGAAAGGACAGCGACCGTAATGTGCAGCGCACTCCATGTAGGAGAGCGCCCTTTTTGTGAAACACATAGGGCCGGAAGAAAGACAACAGTCACACACAGCATGATGTTAATAATAAACACAGTTCCCCTCACCAGATTATCATTTGAAACTTATCTTCTTGTTGAAAGTTAATCTTGAAAAGGGCGAGGCTAACAAATCAAATCAAAGTTTATTGGTCGCTACACAGTTTAGCAAATGTTATAGAGGGTCCAGAGAAATGCTTATGTTAATAGCGCCTTACAGTGCAGTACACAAATAATTACATGTAAAAAAGTACAACAAAAAACATGAAATCAAGAACGTCTGGAATTATTAGCAACAACATCCTCTTTGATAACACCTGCTGCAGCCTCTGCACACTATCCTACAACAAAAGCTAGCTAGCTAGACCCTGGTGAAACTACTGCTCGTTATTGCACAGTGACCTGTTGGCCTTCGAGAAGGCAGAAGTTTCCATACGTTTATTGGTGGTCACTAGTTAACACACAAAGTCATTATTATAGCTAAACCCCACCCATTTCTAAAACTGTTCTTCTTAAAATCTGCATCTAATCCTTACCCTAACCTTAACCACAATGCTAACCTTATGCCTAACCCTAACCTTCAATTAATACCAAAAAGCTCATTTTTGTAGCCAATTTTGACTTTGTGACTCTGTAATCTGACTTTATGGTCAAGTTTATATCAAATGGTCCCAACCATTACAAGTCAAAATGTTGTCACTCCAAAATTCTTCCCTGAGACAGTTGAATGGCAAAGATGCCTTCTATATAGCTTCTAGCCAATGGCTGACTTATTTACCCAGAGACCACCAAAGAAAAATCCTGATTGGATCTTTTTTCTCTTCAGCGTTAACACTTTCCTTTCCAACACAAACTGAATAGATTAAAGCAGAATATCATTGAAAATAATCATATAATTAAAATATAATTGAAATATTATTGAAAAGATGAAATAGACATTTACATTTTAAAAATACAACAATTATTTAATAAATCCTTAGGCCTTCTCTGAAGGTGTAGAAGTCATGGTTCCCCACTGCAACACGTCATTATGCTACAGGCACTCATTCATTACCCAGGCAGCCTGTGGCTGCTGCTGTCCGTTCGTGTTCCTGACAATGGCAAGATACAAACCCTTTATATTTTATATACAGGAAATGTTACACACTTGTAGCCAAGCTCACATCAAAACATTTGGTTTATTCCTGTATTGGGTGATTCACACTTAATACATCTACTAATTCCTACAACCATAGTTGTTTGAGAGGGTTCCTACAAACAAAACTTCCTGAATGCCTTAAGTGTTGCTTGTTGTAAACCTGCTTGTCTGAGAAAATGAGCACTTTGCACATGTATACAGACTTTTGCTTTTTCATTTCCCTAGCATCTGTAACCAGTCGGTCATGTCCCAGTCCCTAACCCCCTCAGGGGACCCCCAGCCTATCAGCAGGCCCTCAAAACTAGGGGGGAGGAGGAGGGATATTTGATTTATGATGGTGTGAATTAACCAGAAAGAGATGGAGAGAATCCTTTTATCAGGCCTCAAACACAAGTGGATTAAAATGTAGTTGTACAACCCCTCTGTATAATTCAGCAGCCCCACGCTATCACTGTGCGCCAGAAGTCCTGATGAGATACGCCTTCCTCCATCACTGACCCCACCTCTATGTCGGTGAACCAAGAAGACAAACAGAAACCTGTGAGAAAGGTTTTCAACAGATCCACATCATGAAAACATTATTTTCCAAGATCTACCATGTAACATGTTCCATAATTTAACCTTTGGTGCTCAAATTCCTAATCTCAGTGCACTTTCTGTATCCTAATTTACATTTGACTAGATAAACATATGTCATATTTTGGTTGGTCACAGTATAAAGGTGCCAGTATACAAGAGTTTTTGGTTGTAGAATAATAATTGATTTTCTGAAAGGGAGTGTAAAGTGTAGGGAACTAGTGACTACACCACCCACAGAAAATAGGTGAGGGACCATAGAGTTCCTATAATTCTATTTAATTCTGTGTGAGAGACCTTGAAACGGAATATTCCACAATATATCACCTGGTTACATCTGTACTCTGGAGCTCAATATACAGTACATTCAATAATGTAAGAAGGGACATGCAGTAGCTCTTAGCTGTCTTAAACAGTGTCACCAAGGCATTCTCAATATCGCCCATTCCAGAGGCCTTAATGGGTCTGCTACATGTCTCTGTCTGTCTGGCAGGATACACTGGGAACGCTGTGCCTCTGACTCCATGGCTGTCCTGCTGATGTTTTGTGCCACTGTATCATTTATTAGCCTCTTCTCTTACAGGCCTCTCTGTGCACATCCTCCACTGCCTACTTAGGGAGCAGGTGAGAGTTCAGCTGTTTAGTTTAACACATCACTGACAACCAAGGCCCA
Organism: Salmo trutta; assembly: GCF_901001165.1. Lineage (NCBI taxonomy): Eukaryota > Metazoa > Chordata > Actinopteri > Salmoniformes > Salmonidae > Salmo > Salmo trutta. Next base: position 14,154,039 of record NC_042986.1, on the reverse strand, counting down.
GAGACCAGGCTGGCTCACTGCACAGGCCGCACATGTGACAACTGCAATTAGAGGGAATTCTGAGGAATATACAAATTACTGAGAATTCCTGTTTTCTCATGCAGGCGGACAAGAGTAATTTATCAACGGGCCCCCAATGGCATCACCTCAGTCCTATAGGCCTGCGGGGAATGGAGTTGCGCTAGTGTTGTTGTCTTTGTCTTGAGCTCTTCCCCTTCAGGCCTGGTCTGGTCTGTGAACTGAAGGATCCCTGGGAGGGCAGGATGCATTGACGAAGAGGGATGCAGCCAGGGTTCACTGATCAAAAACAACCCCTTTACTTACTCCCTGTCGCCGATCTGTTTCACGGTCTGTTGTTTCTGCTGTAAACTAGTAGAGTATGATTGTTGCTGCAGGCTACTGCAGTAGTAGGGCTTAAAGATGGAATCTGTGTTAGGGGAAACAGCGCCACTGGTTGCCCCACCGCCTTTGTTATTGTTTTTGTTTTGTTGACAAACGGAGATGAGGAGCATGGTAAACAATACTGATGTTCTGCTGTTTAATCGCGCGTACAATGATGTCCGAGGGGAAAAGATAGTGTCCGTTGTTTGCAGTAACTTTTTTGTTGTAATATCCCAAACAGATGTTGCTGATTCACCATTAAGGATTCCAACTTTAACAGAGTGTAGTAGCACAATAGGGAAAGACATATAGGACAATTTTCGAAAATGTTCCCTTCCACCCCTACAGTATACAGTTAAAGTATGGGTTAGCATTGCAAGACATTCTTGTCTACTGTATATGAGAGAAATTATCTTAATTCCAGTGTGGAACACTGTCCAAGACGTGACTGACCAAGGTACCCCAGCTAGCACATAATGTTCTGGGAACCATGTGTTTCTTAGAGTTTGGTGAGAGCGTGGTTGTCCTATGGTTATTTTGCATACAATCTTCCCACAACATTCTGGGAATGGTGCAGGATACCCAGCTACAGTAGCACATAACGTTTCGCTTTTAAGGTGGGAATTTCAGTACTTCAGCATAGCGTTTTCTGCAGGTCTCCTCATGGTTCTATTTAAAGTCATGTTCTCAGAACGTTCAGAGAATGTTAAGAAACTATCTTCTTTGGGAATTTCAGTGCTTCAGCCTATGTTTTCTACAGGTTTCCTCATGGATCTATTTAATGTCATGTTCTCAGAACATTAAGAAAACTTTCCATAAAAAAACACAAGAAAACATTAGTAATGTTCTAAGAATGTTATTTCATTAAAAACATACATTCCGTTCTCAGCATTCTCTCTCTACCCTCTATCTTGTTAGCCACACCTGATTGATTGGCCACACCTGATCTTAATGAGTGCTTGTTTCCTTTGAAATGGGGTCTGTTTGAATAGACTTAAAATGAACAGCTTTGTATGAGTAAAAAAAACAAACATGGAATGCTAGCTCCCTTTTGGAAAATGTTTTGTTCTTAGAACGTTTAAAAAAACGTTCAATTTTACCAGTCACGAAACTTATGGCTTCATTCCCAGAATCAATGGGAAACCAAAAACGTACATTCCCACAACTTCCAAGGAACCAAATGTGCTAGCTGGGACCAACCTGCTGCAGGCCTTTGTCCCCATGCAGTCTGAATGGAGCTGATAGATAGGATCAGAGTGACGAGGGCAAAGAGCATGACGATTTGAGCACTGACCTGGTTTCCACTGTAGTCATCATAAAGCACACAGTGCCAAGCTCTTGGGCCTCCAGGGGACGTGTAATAACATCAGGCCTTTTGTGTAATTCAGAAATTCGGTGTGCAGTTGGTTAATATAGTAAAAACCATTACCATTTGCTTTTACAATTCGTTCCTCTGTCCCTGGTCCCAGGCAGCCTGGATTCAGGTGACTGTAGTCCCCTCTAATGGAGTTCCATTGATAAGGACGGGTCTATTTATTACGTATGTGCGGTCGACCGTAGTGGTAGCAGCTGAGCACAGGCAGGTGTTGAGCCCAGCGAGTGCTAAGGCACCACTGGCAGGCCACGGCATTCATTTCATGCACGTTAACGTCACACAAGCTGTGTTGGTAACAGAGGTCGCCGAGTGCACCATAGTCTATAACTGCTGAGTGATGAGGTCTCTTTATAGTCAAGGAGGGAGTTTCCATTATTCTAGAAAATTGGTTTGTTTGGGAAAAATCAATAAATCATCATTATTGTTTTTTTGGGGGGGGAGAATATCTGGTTTAACTAGACATATGGCCACTTCTGTGCAATCATACATAAGATAGAAATTCTGAAACAACTTGGCTATAGCCTCACAGAAAGTCTTATGTCCAAAGAGATTGTGATTGAGTGGTTGGCTACTGTTCTAATTCATGTTGGGGTTACCATTGGACAATATATTGCTGTGGATCACCAATGAGTCCTAAATGAGAGAACAGTTATTGGCTGCAGTATTTAAATGTGGTTTTAAAGTGTCTATCGAAAAAGGCATAAACAATACCTGAGTGAAATAATGTACGTCAGAATGAACAAATACTAATAATACCAATAGTCAGTCAATGTTGCAAATTTAAGGTTAGCTGTTTCAGCTCTCACAGATATTTACAAACCCTTGAGGATACATTTTACTTAAAATTACAATGTCTATTTGATGTAATATCTTAATAGAGATGGATTGGAGGAGAGGACTGGATGTATGTTGCTCGCTCTCCTCTCTCACCCTGAGGGGACAGACTGTCATTACCAGCTCAGTCCTTCAGAACAAGCCCAATGGGAGGAAGGTGGTTCCACAGAAAATGTTGCCTGTTTTGACAGGTGTCTTTTCTGGTTAATGTATCAGGCAATTATACAGAACTACTGTACTGTCTTCTTCATTTGGGCAACCATTGGTGTCGATTTGTCATGTGTAGATTCTAGAATCACACATCTAACAGTGGAGTGTGTTGAGGGAATATGAAAATGCATCCTGAATATCTTTATCGCTCATTTGTAAAAATAATAATAATAAAGTCGATGTCCGTGCCCCCACGGAAATCGAATTAGCATAATACAGCAATCCCCATCTAAATCTGTCTGTTTATACTAGAGATATCCGTTGGCAGCCTTCCGCATCTGAGGTAGAAGGTGGTCGAGCTACAGCAGTGTTTCTCAGACCATTTCTCAAGAAAACGTCTGTAGCGTCCGAACATTTTGGCAAACTAATATGACAACTCTATAGAAAGACGAAACTCTCATGAACACGCACATGTCGGTGGTTTTGCTCTACGAGCCTCACAAGCGTCACGGGACTCGTCTGAAGTCGGTACCCCCGATGTGCCAACGTCTGTCTGTAGCATCCGAACAGTTTGGGCTACACACTACTATTTTTTAATTTTTAATTTCACCTTTGTTTAACCAGGTAGGCCAGTTGAGAACAAGTTCTTATTTACAACTGTGGCCTGGCCAAGATAAAGCAAAGCAGTGCGACACAAACAACAACACAGAGTTACACATGGAATAAACAAACGTACAGTCAATAACACAATAGAAAAAAAATCTATATACAGTGTGTGCAAATGAGGTAAGATTAGGGAGGTAAGGCAATAAATAGGCCGTAGTGGCAAAGTAATTACAATTTAGCAATTAAACACTGGAGTGATAGATGTGCAGAAGATGAATGTGCAAGTAGAGATACTGGGATGCAAAGGAGCAAAAATAAATCAATAACAATATGGGGATGAGGTAGTTGAATGGGCTATTTACAGATGGGCTATGTACAGGTGCAGTGATCTGTGAGCTGCTCTGACAGCTGATGCTTAAAGTTAGTGAGGGAGATATGAGTCTCCAGCTTCAGTGATTTTTGCAATTCGTTCCAGTCATTGGCAGCAGAGAACCGGAAGGAGAACTGGAAAGCGGCCAAAGGAGGAATAGGCTTTGGGGGTGACGTGAAATATACCTGCTGGAACGCGTGCTACAGGTGGGTGCTGCTATGGTGACCAGTGAGCTGAGATAAGGCGGGGCTTTACCTAGCAAAGACTTATAGATGACCTGGAGCCAGTGGGTTTGGCGACGAATATGAAGCGAGGGCCAGCCAACGAGAGCATACAGGTCGCAGTGGTGGGTAGTATATGGGGCTTTGGTGACAAAACGGATGGCACTGTGATAGACTGCATGCAATTTGCTGAGTAGAGTGTTGGAGGCTATTTTATAAATGACATCGCCGAAGTCAAGGATCGGTAGGATAGTCAGTTTTATCGAGGGTATGTTTGGCAGCATGAGTGAAGGATGCTTTGTTGCGAAATAGGAAGCCGATTCTAGATTTAATGAATTAATCCTTAATTAATCCTTAATGTCTGGAAGGAGAGTTACAGTCTAACCAGACACCTCGGTATTTGTAATTGTCCACATATTCTAAGTCAGAACCGTCCAGAGTAGTGATGCTGGACGGGCGGGCAGGTGCGGGCAGCGATCGGTTGAAGAGCATGCATTTAGTTTTACTTGCATTTAAGAGCAGTTGGAGGACACAGATGGAGAGTTGTATGGCATTGAAGCTCGTCTGGAAGTTAGTTAACAGTGTCCAAAGAAGGGCCAGAAGTATACAGAATGATGTCGTCTGCCTAGAGGTGGATCAGAGAATCACCAGCAGCAAGAGCGACATCATAGATGTATACAGAGAAAAGAGTCGGCCTGAGAATTTAACCCTGTGCCACCCCCATAGAGACTGCCAGAAGTCCGGACAACAGGCCCTCCGATTTGACACACTGAACTCTGTCTGAGAAGTAGTTGGTGAACCAGGCGAGGCAGTCATTTGAGAAACCAAGGATGTTGAGTCTGCCGATAAGAATGTGGTGATTGACCGAGTCAAAAGCCTTGGCCAGGTTGATGAATACGGCTGCACAGTGTTGTCTTTTATCGATGGCGGGTATGATATCTTTTAGGACCTTGAGCGTGGCCGAGGTGCACCCATGGCCAGCTCGGAAACCAGATTGCATAGCGGAGAAGGTACGGTGGGATTCGAAATGGTCGGTAATCTGTTTGTTAACTTGGCTTTCGAAGACCTTAGAAAGGCAGGGTAGGATAGATATAGGTCTGTAACAGTTTGGGTCTAGAGTGTCTCCCCCTTTGAAGAGGGGGATGACTGCGGCAGCTTTCCAATCTTTGGGGATTTCAGACGATACGAAAGAGAGGTTGAACAGGCTAGTAATAGCAGTTGCAACAATTGTGGCAGATAATTTTAGAAAGAGAGGGTCCAGATTGTCTAGCCCAGCTGATTTGTAGGGGTCCAGATTTTGCAACTCTTTCAGAACATCAGCTATCTGGATTTGGGTGAAGGAGAAATGAGGGAGGTTTGGGCAAGTTGCTGTGGGGGGTGCAGGGATATTGACCTGGGTAGGGGTAGCCAGGTGGAAAGCATGGCCAGACGTAGAAAAATGCTTATTGAAATTCTCAATTATCGTGGATTTATCGGTGGTGACAGTGTTTCCTAGCCTCAGTGCAGTGGGCAGCTGGGAGGAGGTGCTCTTATTCTCCATGGACTTTACAGTGTCCCAGAACTTTTTGGAGTTTGTGCTACAGGATGCAAATTTCTGTTTGAAAAAGCTAGCCTTTGCTTTCCTAACTGTCTGTGTATATTGGTTCCTAACTTCCCTGAAAAGGTGCATATCGCTGGGGCTATTCAATGCTAATGCAGTATGCCACAGGATGTTTTTGTGCTGGTCAAGGGCAGTCAGTTCTGGAGTGAACCAAGGGCTATATCTGTTCCTGGTTCTACATTTTTTGAAAGGGGCATGCTTATTTAAGATGGTGAGGAAAGCACTTTTAAAGAATAACCAGGCATCCTCAACTGATGGAATGAGGTCAATATCCTTCCAGGATACCCGGGCCAGGTCGATTGGAAAGGCCTGCTCGCTGAAGTGTTTTAGGGAGCGTTTGACAGTGATGAGGGGTGGTCGTTTGACCGCGGACCCATTACGGATGCAGGAATGAGGCAGTGATCGCTGAGATCCTGGTTGAAGACAGCAGAGGTGTCACGCCCTGACCTGAGAGATCCTTTTTAGGTCTCTATTTAGGTTTGGTCAGGATGTGATTTGGGTGGGCATTCTATGTCTGTTTTTCTATGTTTGGGATTGCTTTGTTTTGGCCGGGTATGGCTCCCAATCAGGAACAGCTGTACATCGTTGTTGCTGATTGGGAGTCATACTTAGGCAGCCTGGGTTTTTTGGGTTTTGTGGGTGAATATTTTCCTGTTTAGTTTTGTTAACCTGACAGAACTGTTGATGGTCGTTTTTTGGTTTATTTTTGTATAGTGTTCATTCGGTCTATTAAAATCATTCACGATGAACACATCCTCCGCTGCACCTTGGTCTCATTTTGACGACGGCCGTTACAAGAGGTGTATTAAGAGGGCAGGTTGGTCAGGATGATATCTATGAGGGTATGAGGGTACCCCTCTATGGAAAGATGAGTCTCTCAAAAACACGTACGTGTTGGTTGTTTTGCTCTAGGACACCTGCAAGCCTCACAAGATTCCTTTTAATCCATTTGAATCCATTTTGGTTCCTCATTAATCTACTCACAATACCCCACTATGACAAACCAAAAACAGGTTTTTATAAATGTTCGCAAATTTATTACAAATATAAACAGAAATACCTTATTTACATAAGTATTCAGACCCTTTGCTATGAGACTTGAAATTGAGCTCAGATGGATCCTGTTTCCATTTATCATCCTTGAGATGTTTCTACAACTTGATTGGAGTCCACCTGGAGTAAATTCAATTGATTGGACATGATTTGGAAAGGCACACACCTGTCTATATCAGGTCCCACAGTTGACAGTGGATGTTAGAGCAAATACCAAGCCATGAGGTCGAAGGAATTGTCCGTAGAGCTCCACGATTGGATTGTGTCAAGGCACAGATCTGTGGAAGGATACCAAAACATTTCTGCAGCATTGAAGGTCCCCAAGAACACAGTGGCCTCAATTATTCTTAAATGGAAGAAGTTTGGAACCACCAAGACTCTTCCTAGAGAGTTAACATGATGCCTTCTAATTGCAGTCACTGTATTCATAATATTGTGGTGAGAATAGCTGTGCTGCAAGCCCAGCTTCAGACGCAATCGTTAGGCAAAGGTAATTTAAGTGTATGAAAGGATGAAACAGCATCTGTGCCACCAGTAAGTACAGATAGTAGTTTAAATCCCCTCGCACAGTCCCCGCAGCCAGACAATTTTCTCATGGCTTCTGGAAGGAAATACTGTAGGAATGCTGAATGTCGCTCATTCAACCGACAGAAACCCTCTAACCGGTTATCCCCTTTAAGCAACGGGTCGGAGTCAGAGGCCGAGACTTCTCTGGTCTCTACTCCTCCCGTTACGGGGTCTGAGATGCCAAAGCCTCCCACCATTACCTCTGACAAATTAAAAACCCTAGTCATTGGCGACTCCATCACCTGCAGTACTGGACTTAAAACGAATCATCCAGCGATCATACACTGTTTACCAGGGGGCTGGGCTACCGACGTCAAGGCCAATCTGAAGACGGTGCTGGCTAAAGCTAAAACTGGCGAGTGTAGAGAGTATAGGGATATTGTTATCCACATCGGCACCAACGATGTTAGGATGAAACAGTCTGAGGTCACCAAGCGAAACATAGCTTCAGCGTGTAAATCAGCTAGAAAGATGTGTCGGCATCAAGTAATTGTCTCTGGCCCCCTCCCAGTTAGGGGGAGTGATAAGCTCTACAGCAGAGTCTCACAACTCAATCGCTGGTTGAAAACTGTTTTCTGCCCCTCCCAAAAGATAGAATTTTTAGATAATTGTCCCTCTTTCTGGGACTCACCCACAAACAGGACCAAGCCTGACCTGTTGAGGATTGACGGACTCCATCCTAGCTGGAGGGGTGCTCTCATCTTATCTACGAACATAGACAGGGCTTTAACTCCCCTAGCCCCACAATGAGATAGGGTGCAGGCCAGGCAGCAGGCTGTTAGCCAGCCTGCCAGCTTAGTGGAGCCTGCCACTTGCACAGTCAGTGTAGTCAGCTCAGCTATTCCCATTGAGACCGTGTCTGTGCCTGGATCTAGGTTGGGCAAAACTAAACATGGCGGGGTTCACTTTAGCAATCTCACTGGAATAAAGACCTCCTCCATTCCTGCCATCATTGAAAGAGATTGTGACATCTCACATCTCAAAATAGGGCTTCTTAATGTTAGATCCCTCACTTCCAAGGCAGTTACAGTCAATGAACTAATCACTGATCATAATCTTGATGTGATTGGCCTGACTGAAACATGGCTTAAGCCTGATGAATTTACTGTGTTAAATGAGGCCTCACCTCCTGGTTACACTAGTGACCATATCCCCGCGCATCCCGCAAAGGCAGAGGTGTTGCTAACATTTACGATAGCAAATTTCAATTTCCAAAAAAAACCTGACGTTTTCGTCTTTTGAGCTTCTAGTCATGAAATCTATGCAGCCTACTCAATCAGTTTTTATAGCTACTGTTTACAGGCCTCCTGGGCCATATACAGCATTCCTCACTGAGTTCCCTGAATTCCTATCGGACCTTGTAGTCATGGCAGATAATATTCACATGGAAAGTCCACAGACCCACTCCAAAAGGCTTTCAGAGCCATCATCGACTCAGTGGGTTTTGTCCAACATGTCTTCGGACCTACTCACTGCCACAGTCATACTCTGGACCTAGTTTTGTCCCGTGGAATAAATGTTGTGGATCTTAATGTTTTTCCTCATAATCCTGGACTATTGGACCACCATTTTATTATGTTTGCAATTGCAACAAATAATCTGCTCAGACCCCAACCAAGGATCATCAAAACCGTGCTAGAAATTCTCAGACAAGCCAAAGATTCCTAGATGCCCTTCCAAACACTCTCCACCTACCCAAGGACGTCAGAGTACAAAAATCAGTTAACCACCTAACTGAGGAACTCAATTTAACCTTGCACAATACCCTAGATGCAGTCGCACCCCTAAAAACAAAAAACATTTGTCATAAGAAACTAGCTCCCTGGTATACAGAAAATACCAGAGCTCTCATCTTATCTACGAACATAGACAGGGCTTTAACTCCCCTAGCCCCACAATGAGATAGGGTGCAAGCTTCCAGAAAATTGGAAAAGAAATGGCGCCACACCAAACTGGAAGTCTTCCGACTAGCTTGGAAAGACAGTACCGTGCAGTATCGAAGAGCCCTCACTGCTGCTCGATCATCCTATTTTTCCAATTTAACTGAGGAAAATAAGAACAATCCAAAATGTATTTTTGATACTGTCGCAAAGCTAACTAAAAAGCAGTATTCCCCAAGAGAGGATGGCTTTCACTTCAGCAGGGATAAATTCATGAACTTCTTTGAGGAAAAGATCATGATCATTAGGAAGCAAATTATGGACTCCTCTTTAAATCTGCGTATTCCTCCAAAGCTCAGTTGTCCTGAGTCTGCACAACTCTGCCAGGACCTGGGATCAAGGGAGACACTCAAGTTTTTAATACTATATCTCTTGACACATTGATGAAAATAATCATGGCCTCTAAACCTTCAAGCTGCATACTGGACCCTATTCCAACTAAACTACTGAAAGAGCTGCTTCCTATGCTTGGCCCTCCTATGTTGAACATAATAAACGGCTCTCTATCCACCGGATGTGTACCAAAGTCACTAAAAGTTCTGGCCTGGTTTAGATCTTATCTGTCGGAAAGATATCAGTTTGTCTCTGTGGATGGTTTGTCCTCTGACAAATCAACTGTAAATTTCGGTGTTCTTCAAGGCTCCGTTTCAGGACCACTATTGTTTTCTCTATATATTTTACCTCTGGGCAATGTCATTCGGAAACATAATTTTAACTTTCACTGCTATGCGGATGACACACAGCTGTACATTTCGATGAACCATGGTGAAGCCCCAAAATTGCCCTCCCCAGAAGCCTGTGTTTCAGACATAAGGAAGTGGAAGGCGGCAAATGTTCTACTTTGAAACTCAGACAAAACAGAGATGCTAGTTCTAGGTCCCAAGAAACAATGAGATCTTCTGTTGAATCTGACAATTAATCTTGATGGTTGTACAGTCGTCTCAAATAAAACTGTTAAGGACCTCGGCGTTACTCTGGACCCTGATCTCTCTTCTGACGAACATATCAAGACTGTTTCAAGGATAGCTTTTTTCCCCATCTATGTAACATTGCAAAAATCAGACACTTTCTGTCCAAAAATTATGCAGAAAGATTTATCCATGCTTTTGTCACTTCTAGATTAGACTACTGTAATGCTCTACTTTCCGGCTACCTGGATAAAGCAATAGATAAACTTCAGTTAGTGCTAAACACGGCTGCTAGAATCTTGATTAGAACCCCACAATTGTATCATATTACTCCAGTGCTAGCCTCTCTACACTGGCTTCCTGTTAAGGCAAGGGCTGATTTCAAGGTTTTACTGCTAACCTACAAAGCATTACATGGGCTTGCTCCTACCTATCTTTCCGATTTGTTCCTGCCGTACATACCTACACGTACGCTACGGTCACAAGACGCAGGCCTCCTTATTGTCCCTAGAATTTCTAAGCAAACCGCTGGAGGCAGGGTTTTCTCCTATTGAGCTCCATTTTTATGGAATGGTCTGCCTATCCATGTGAGAGATGCAGACTCGTTCTCAACCTTTAAGTCTTTATTGAAGACTCATCTCTTCAGTAGGTCCTCTGATTGAGTGTAGTCTGGCCCAGGAGTGTGAAGGTGAACGGAAAGGCTCTGGAGCAACGAACCGCCCTTGCTGTCTCTGCCTGGCCGGTTCCCCTCTCTCCACTGGGATTCTCTGCCTCTAACCCTGTTACAGTGGCTGAGTCACTGGCTTACTGGTGCTCTTCCATGCCATTCCTAGGAGAGGTGCGTCACTTGTGTGCGTTGAGTCACTGACATGATCTTCCTGTCCGGGTTGGCGCCCCCCTTGGGTTGTACCATGGGGGAGATCTTTGTGGGCTATACTCGGCCTTGTCGTAGGATGGTAAGTTGGTGGTTGGAGATATCCCTCTAGTGGTGTGGGGACTGTGCTTTGGCAAAGTGGGTGGGGTTATATCCTGCCTGTTTGGCCCTGTCTGGGGGTTTTGTCGTACAAGGCCACAGTGTCTCCTGACCCCTCCAGTCTCAGCCTCCAGTATTTATGCTGCAATAGTTTATGTGTCGGGGGGCTAGGGTCAGTCTGTTATATCTGAAGGATTTCTCCTGTCTTATCCGGTGTCCTGGGTGAATTTAAGTATGCTCCCTCCAATTCTCTCTCTCTCTCTCACACCCTTCCAGAGGACCTGAGCCCTAGGACTATGCCTCAGGACTACCTGGCCTGATGTCTCCTTGCTGTCCCTAGTCCACTTGGTCTTGCTGCTGCTCCAGTTTCAACTGTTCTGCCTGCGGCTATGGAACCCTGACCTGTTCACCGGACGTGCTACCTGTCCCAGACCTGCTGTTTTCAACTCTCTAGAGACAGCAGGAGCGGCAGAGATACTTTGAATGATCGGCTATGAAAAGCCAACTGACATTTACTCCTGAGGTGCTGACCTGTTGCACCCTCTACAACCACTGTGCTGGTCATCTATGAACATTTGAACATCTTGGCCATGTTCTGTTATAATCTCCACCCGGCACAACCAGAAGAGGACTGGCCACCACTCATAGCCTGGTTCCTCTCTAGGTTTCTTCCTAGGTTCTGGCCTTTCTAGGGAGTTATTCCTAGCCACCGTGCTTCTACACCTGCATTGCTTGCTGTTTGGGGTTTTAGGCTGGGTTTCTGTACAGCACTTTGTGACATCAGCTGATGTAAGAAGGGCTTTATAAATACATTTGCTTGATTGATTGATTGAAATCTTTGGCCTGAATGCCAAGCGTCAAGTCTGGAGGAAACCTAGCACCATCCCTACGGTGAAGCATGGTGGTAGCAGCATCATGCTGTGGGGATGTTTTTAAGTGGCAGGGATTAGGAAACAAGTCAGGATCGAGGGAAAGATGAACGGAGCAAAGAGATTCTTGATGAAAACCTGCTCCTGAACACTCACACCTCAGACTGGGACTATCTGTTTTCAATTTTTGAATCTGTTATTCAATTTGTCTCTATGGGATAATAGCAGTAAGGCCAAATTCAATGTTTCATCAAATAATTTTTTTTCATATTTTTTTGCAGATACCTAAAGGGCTCCTAAAATGAAAAAATCAAATAGTTAAATTATCCTTGGTATGACCATCAGCCGTTCTGGATGGAGCAGACAGCAGACGGGGAAGGAGGGAGCTTTTATGCACCCTATATAAAGGGTGACCCAGGAGCCACGGCCTTCTGTAAGTGTGCCAACTTGCACGCTTCAAGGCAGCAACACAGTGAACACAGCTTGCCTCTGACTGCCAGCTGCATCGTCTGTGTGTGTGCCTCCTGCACAAAAGCTGCATGCCCTTTGAAATGTGCTCAAACACACAAATGTAGGTCTATGAATGCACACACACACTTACACAAGCACCGATGTGCACCGAAAAACATGCATGGTTGCGCAGTTAAATATCAAAGTAAAGAAGGGGATTTTATATGTAATGTACACTGAGTGTTCAAAACATTAAGAACACCTTCCTAATATTGAGTTGTACCCCCTTTTGCCCACAGAACAGCCTCCATTCGTCGGGCATGGACTACAAGGTGTCGAAAGCGATCCACAGGGATGCTGGCCCATGTTGACTCCAATGCTTCCCATAGTTGTGTCAAGTTGTCTGGCTGTCTTTTGGGTGGTGGACCATTCTTGATACACACTTGAAACTGTTGAGAGTGAAAAACCCAACAGTGTTGCAGTTCTTGACACAAACCGGTGTGCCTGGCACCTACTACCATACCTCGTTCAAAGGCACTTAAATATTTTGTCTTGCCCATTCACCTTCTGAATGGGCACACATACATAATCCATGTCTCAATTGTCTCAAGGCTTAAAAATCCTTCTTTAACCTGTCTCCTCCCCTTCACCTACACTGATTTGAAGTGTATTCAACAGGTGACATCAATAACGGATCATAGCTTTCACCTGGAGTCAACTGGCCAGTCTGTCATGGAAAGAGCAGGTCTTCCTAATCTTTTGTATACTCACTGTATAATGCTACAGTATACAGGTACACAAAGAAACCATTTATTATGACTACACATCATACAATTATATGACTTTTAATGCAATGCTGATTAATGAATGCAACTATAAATATATTTTATGGCTAAATCTGCCCCTGCAGGGTAATTGGTCTTTGTTTTGTGGTAGCCTGTAGTCTATCTGTTGGGATAGAAGAGAGTGTGTAGCAAAAGAGCAACTCCACCACACCAGTACATTAGGAACCTAGTCTCCTAGCACCGTGATTATTGTCTGCCTCAGCGTTGTTCGTGGACAAGGGCCTCATAACAGGTGACAGAATGCCTGCCAGCCGCTCCCACCTCCCCACCCCCACCCCAGAATGGCGACTATTATAAACCAAAAACGTATGCTCTCAATATATATGCAAATGACGACTGGTCCCAAGGTGAAGTTCGCAAAGGCAGCAATGCTGCTCTGCTCGCCTCTGTTTTGCTCATTTGCAAAAATGTTGAGAGTAACAAAGACCACAGGAAATTGAAAAATTGTTGCTAAGTAGTAGAAAAAGCAATCATTTTCCACAGGCAGCCTAATCCGGGGGAAATTGATCCTCACCTCTCTGACAAGCAGCATTGGTGGGAAGGGAAACACATAAGAGGAGAAAAAAGACGCCTGCTTCAATGTTTCCTGATGGAAAATTTGCTGGGTTGCAGATTCCTTCATTTTATTCATGAAAGGGCTTCGTTTTTGGCAACAAGGGCTCCGTGTCTTGGTTTGTCCCCTAAAGCAAACAGGTGTTGCTCACACAGACAAATGAGCAACTGAAATGAGAAAGTATTTTTGGACTTGCTACACAATAAACATCTTTGGTCTGTGTTTAGTCTATTGGGCCATTCCACTTCATCCATGCTGCATGCAAATAGTCTAATTTGTTGTCTAATTTCAAACAGACTGATAGCATCACACTAATACAGTTGCTCCTATTTTTGGGTCGGGGTACAAATTGCAAGAGACAGTCTATTATCAAGTGGTATGACCTTCTCCATGGAACATATTATGAAAAAAACCTGCAATGCCTTTTTGGGGATGGAGGATGGGGGATGGAGGAGGGTTAGAGGGGGGACTGTTCATGATTAATTAACCCAATTAACTTAGAATAAGATTACTGGAACAATCATTTAGAGATAACTTAGAGCAAGGTGCTGTTATGACAATTATAATTCATATTTAATTATCACTATAGAAAGGGAAACGGTTGATATGAATACATAGGAAATCTTTTGGAGAGTGGCTTTTACATTTAAAACAAGATCTTACTTTTTTTTTAATGGCACTAGGGTGCTTCTACGTCATTCCTTTGGAAGGTACTGGGTTGTAGGTTTGCCTTTTGAGGAAATGTTTATGAATAATAATGTATTTTTTTTGGTGTGGAGATGAACAATCAGATGTATCATTTAAGTTCAATCCAAGCATCTCTCCATTCACATTTACTGCTTGTTGAAATGACGGTTTTAGAAAATGACTTTCTCATCACGCTGACAATAACAGAGCACCTTACTGTGTATGGTTGTGGGCAGCTACCTACCATATGGTGAAGATTGCATATGCTTTATTGCTCTCACTTTCACCAGTGTTATTTATTGAACTGGCATTAAACACCCGCTCTGCACGCCCAGTGATTTCCTCCTCATCCACAATATGATAAAGGAATTTATGCCACCTGAACAGCGTACTGAGCTGCAGATTAAATGATATTAAGAAACATCATTCATACATCATATTGAATACATTTCGTACATTCCTGGGTTCTCTGTGATGGTGGCTATTGAGAGGAAAAGAACAACAGATTGGGGGGGGGGGGGGGGGGGGGGGGGAGAGAAAATGGGGGCTCGGGGAGAGAAGAAATGAGAGAAAGCGATAGGGAATGAGAGAGAGGGCGAGAGAGAAGCTGAGAGAGAGACAGAGAGACAGAGAGATGGAGACTAGGTTGTAAGTGTGCAGGAGGCTAAATGGGGAACAAGTGCTCACAATGAGAAAATAGGACAGAGGAGGAGATTTAATTTTTTATCGCACCGCAAAACAATTGTTTATTTCTATATTGATCCCACCTTGGGCTGGGTAGATTTGTTGTTGTATCATTTATGTTCAACATTTTTCTCATCTTATCACACACACCAAAGTATCTAAATATCACTGGGCAATGGGTTGTTATTCACGTTTATACATCCTAATTAGGTAGGCCTACTCCTTCCTTTCCTAACCACAAAGGGGCTCACAGTATAAGTGAGTGTGAGTGAGTGTATTTACCATTATATATTGATAGTTGTGGAACATTGAAAATCCAATTCTGTCTGGGCTCTGTCTGAGAGATATTCATTCATTTCCATGCAGCTGTCTTCTTGCAAGGTGTTGAGAAACAGCTTTTTCTAGAGGATGAAAAGGATTTTTCAGAGGGAGAATGAAGGGTCTGCTATCATTTTTAGGCAGACTGGAGCTGGTGGAGATGTTATTAGCATAAATTATCTCACCCACCAAAGAGAGATAGGAGCATGTTAGCTTCTTTCTGCCTTTCACAGTTAATTGCCCCACTTATTGTACAGTTGCCTGTGGACAACAAAAGCGCACACACAGAACAACAGGCATACACAAGCCAAATAGGGCATGAGTGATATATGCCAACTTGCATTTGATATAGTGTGGCAGTGGAAACAGTTAAAGCCCATTCACTCCCTTTATGTTGAGCCGGGAGTCCTCAATAAAGTACGAAATATTGTCTTCTCGACCTTCTTCTCTTTTCTAGGGCTGATCAGTTTGTAATTTACAACAGAAGAAAGGGTGTGCATGACATTGGAAAGCGCTACATATAACAATTATTCATTTGTTTGCTGTGATCCGGGTTTATTTATTTATTTGTTTACCAATGCAGAGAATATTATTCATCGTTCTCAGTTTGATTTTGCTGGATAAACTGTTATCACGACCAAATCATCCCCATACGCTGGTGAGTCACATATCATCAGTATAGGATGTTTATCATAAAATAGCACAACACTATTTAATACAGCACGCGACAGAGCCTCTATGATAAAACAGTATGAGGGAATATTGGCTTGCTGCACTAACCCAGTAAGGCAGAGTGAGGTGAATTATAGATGGTGGTTGTGCCTAATGGACTCTGAGCACCTTGACTCACACTCATGGTAACATTATAAGTGGCACAATGGGCTATGTCCTGGACTCCTTAGGCACCACTACCTTTTCAGATGAATAGCTGTTTCAATGGCTTTATTTTACTGAGATGAATTAGCCTGAAAGTAAATTAAGGGATTGAATTGCTTTACATGTTTAGAAATTGAGACAATAGAAATAGAAGCATTGGGACTTCTTCTCCAATGGCTTTATCTCCTCTGTTTTGGGCTTCACGGCATCTCCAGCGGAGGAATTGCCTCAAACAACAAGAAACCCAAGACATTTAACATTCAGCTGGCCAGCTTTCCACAGCCCTCTAAGGCTGTACAGTATGTTAATGCAGTTGAGATAGTGTCACTGCCTCCCCCTCTGACCAGACTGTGGATACAACCCAAGCCCCTGCCCCGGCTACTGGGGAGGGTAGAGCCGTCCCACTCCCACTAGCCCTGAGGGGCTGTCACCATGGCAACACTTGTCCCGAGGCAGTGATCAGATGTCAGAGTGAGTCTGAGGGGGCTCTAATGGACTGGAACTCAGGGAAGGGGAGAGGAGTGAGAGGCAACCTGTAACCTGTCACCTGTAACTAGCAGTTGTTGGTCTCAAATATGAAATCAGGATCATTCATGGATGAATGTCTGAATACTGTGTATCCTGTCAAAATATAGTCAGTTACGCAAATGTTCAGACAAAAAAGTTAACCACACAACCATATGAATAAAACAAGTAACACTGTAAAACCACTTAAATGTAGGGCAATAGAACTGGGAGTACTGGCACATAGGTGCTGAGGATGCTTCTTTCTCAATGGAGGTTTCCTTCCTCCATTAGGTTGAGTTGTTATCAGTGCCTCAATGTTTCTTCAGAGCGTCATCTTTATGTGTGTAACGTTAATGTCTGCTTGCCATGTCTGAAGCAGAGAGGGGTGCCCTGGTTGTGCTCCACTGCACCATACAGAAAGCAGAAGAATGAGGAGGGCCTCTGCCACAGGTAAACCTCAGTTCAGACCGCAGAGTCAAACTAGAGGTCGGTTAAAAACTGCTGGAGAAGTTTGGTATTAGTTAAAAAAGTTCACTTTCATTTATCCCCTTGGCTGATTTTTTTTGTTGAAGTCAGAAACACTTGTAGCTTTCCGATGTCAAAATTACAATGTCTAAAACCCAGCAAGAGTTGTGCTGAATTTGGAAAAAACATTACTATTAAATAGACTCAAGAACCCTGAGAGAGTTGACCCAGAAATACCAGATGTGTACAAGACATGTGCCTATACAGTAAACTGTGGACAGCAACTTTCAGTAATTGGTCCCACACCATAAACCTTTGGGAAATCATTCATAGCATGATGCACAGTGTTTTCTCCATATTTCTCCATTTCTGCTCCTCCGTAGACTAGATAACTGAACTTGGCTGTAGCAAGTTTCTTAGAGTATGTCCAAATTGTTGAAACAAGCAGCAGCACAGTTAGAAAACTGTCACTTCCAATTTATGACTGTCAATTCAGCATGAAATTGTCCCATAGCCTTGCCACTGTATCATTGCAGCATGACAATGTTTTGCTGTATGATCCAGCATTGCTGTGCATGGTTTTCCTGATTGATTATTGAGAATGATGAGAGTTCATATGCATGACTGACATACAGTAAAAGGCTCCTCAGTGTTCTACAAATGAGAAATCAAGTCTTATGTAAGATTTCTACAGTCTCCAATGTATATTTGTCAGATACATTGACACCTTCTGACAGCATTCTAAAAGGAAAACTGTTCAATATTTCGAAATAACAATTATTACAGAATATGAAGCTATCGAAGTGTTTGCTGCCAGCTATGCTTTAATATTATCAACCCAAATCAATCGAGAAATGACCTCACTAATTAGCAGATGTGGGTCTAATTTTGCATTTCACTCTAATCAAAAAGATGTAATTAAACAGATAATACATTTTCATGCATAGCAGGAAACACATCTGTGCCGCACCGTCAGGGAAGAAAATTCTAGAGTTTGCCAGGAAATCTCCTAATACATCCTTGGATAAACAGATAAACAGCGCTGAAATCACTTTCATGAAACTCTACAGTGCATGTCTCAGGGTTTGAGTCAATTTCATTCCAATTCAGTCAATCAGGAAGGTAACTACAATTCCGTTTCCAATTCAAACATTTTCTCATAGAGAATTACGGAGGAAAAGGGGAATTGTGGAATTACAGTAGGATATTTCTTCTTTCGTTTCAGCCAAGGATAGTTTGGAATAGGGAGAGGTAGTGAGGTGACAGAGAGGAAAGGATGAGGAGGAAGCGAGGCGGTGCCTGTAACAAGGCAAACATAAACTGTGCCACTTCATCTGAAAACAATGGGAGACAGGACACTGAATGTGCTCTCATCCACATGTCTCCATTGTCTGCCCGCCCCCTCTTTTACTCCTCCTCTGAGCATGCCATGGAGCATAAGAGGGGGTGAAAGGGGGGTGGTAGTAGTGGGGGCAGTGTGTGTGTGTGTGTGTGTGGGGGGGGGGGGGGGGTCTGGCTGTGTTCTTTCTCCTCTGACTGTGTGCGAATGAATGCACAGACGGTTCAGTAGTAATTTGATGTGTGTCCCCGGGGACATTTGATGGATTAAAGCTAAGCAGCTCCATTTCGCAGCACCACCTGATCTTTCACTGCCTGTGCCCCATATAAAAGCTGGAGAGATCGCTGATCTCAGCTAGTCCGACAGTCTCTCTCTCCCCTCCCTCCTCCACGCTCTCTCTCTCTCTCTCTTCTCTCTGGTCCTTTAAGCCTGCTGCATCACAGGAGCTATCCAGTGCTGAACCAGAAGATTTTTTTATCTTTTTGAAAGCTGGGGGAGCCATAGAGTAACACACAGCATTGCCATCAGCCTTGCTCTCCACTGGTTTCCATTTTCTTTCCTTCTCTTATGTTTTTTAGAGGTTGTCTTTTCGTTTAACACAAGGATTACCACTACCGTCAGCCGGTTCCAGCTCTGCCTGTTTGCTGCTTTCTTTGGGGGTCTTCTCTTTTCTTCTCATGCGTGATTCTCGGGCCTGTGTGTTTTTTATTCTTTGAAACATGCCCCGTTCGTTTTTGGTGAAGAAAATCAAGCTTGATGATTTCTCTTCATCCAATGCTGCCTCCAATCACCATCACCACCTGGACGACTCGTTCACTCCTTTCACACGCTCCATCACTGACTCTGTGACCAACTTGGGGGTTCGTCTCAGTGAGAATGGTGAGTTTGCATGCCTCTGCACAGCACACACACGTCCTGCCTGCCGTTGTCTAGGGTGTGCTACTGTGTCACTGCTCCCTTTGGAGAAACAGGTTTAGTTGTTGATTCCAGAATCAGAATGCCCCATGATATCAACATAGTAAACACAGCTGGAATTCTCTTTTGTTTGTGTATAAGTGGTTGTTAGGTGAAATAGTGCCTCTTCACCCCTTGACATGCCTGTTGTCTGGGAATTAATAACAGATGTTACATGAAGCCGGCTGATTTTGCATCCGTATCGCAAATAATCCTCTCCAGCACCACCACCCCACCCCCATCGTGCTCCCAGACTCTTTTTTTGGACTCTGATGATAGGCAGACACAATTCAGGTCACAGCAGAGGATCGGCTTATGCAAATTGGGGAGCAAAATGTGCCGCACATCTGTAGACGTGTGTATCTGAATTTGTATTACTTGCACAAATTACTGTGTGCCTGAAACATACAGGATGACAAATTGAGATATTAACAGGTAGGATGACATACTGAAAAATGTATGAACATGAAAGATGAGTGCCGGATGATACGTTTGTCCTTAGCTGTTATTGTCCTTGAGTTTCCATCACAGTCCGAACCCCCCTCTGCCCCCCTCCCTTCCCACCCAACCAGAGCATGCATGCACAGTCTCCCCACCCCCATCCATCCGCTACATCTTTCTCCTCCTTCCGGGCGTTTGAAAACTAGCCGAGGTAGAGTTTCAGCCGTGTACAGTACGGCCGGGGGGGGGGGGGGGGGGGGGGGGGGGGGGGGGGGTTATCTGGGGTGGGGGCGAGGAGGGGAGAGAGAGGGAGGGAGAAGAATACAGAAATGCTTCGGGCAGCATTGACGAGGGGCCACGTGACCAAGGGTATACAGTAAACACAGAAGAAAGGGCACATAGCTGCACAGTGGGCAGCATTAGGACTGGGCATCACGCTAAGCCCAAGTCCAGTCAGAGCCAGAGAGAGACGTCCTTCACTTTCAGTCAGTCAGGTTTTAGCTCGCTCCCATTTTGTGGCCATATTTAGGATGCCAGACGTCTGTCTCTCTTTGTTATTTAGTCTGGCAATGAGCAGATAGCTTTACAGTTCAGCTCAATCTGTGAACGAACGATGCCCACTTGTTATTCCATCACGTCACATACTACTGTGATTCAGTGATTTTAGATTTGCAACAGCAGCCAATAACAAAAGCACACGTTTGCACTGTGTTGTTGTTATCCACAAATGATGGCTGTAGTGAATGGTCAATTTAACTAAATATATATTTTGAAATGATAGATTATGAGGATAAATAAACGTGTGTTTTATTTACACAAATGCACAAGTTTATGATGAAGTTATGGAACCAGATTCATTGCAAAAACATGACTTGTTTACATAAACTATGCGGTTGAAATTACAATCCTTTATAAAGATGTTATTCTGACCCTGTTGTCGTGTCAATAATAAACACAACTCCTCTTCCTTTGAGAAAGAAAGAATTTTGACTGGAGGAAAAAAAACATAGTCTATTGCATTAGGAAGGAAGCCTTCTTGTCTGCTCAATGAAATCCCAGAGAAATCATAACATTGTTCAAATGCCTTGCATCAGCACTTAGGCTGCGCCACCGGATTTTCCTCCTTTGTGGAGACATTTGACTTGAAGTGTCTGCCGAACAACAAAGGAGGAAGGTGGGAGAGGGAGTCCATTAATTACATGCTTGCTTTGCATTAGAGGAATGAGTTGCTGTACTGCGAAGGTTGATACAGCATTAGTTCAGCCACAAATGATGAACTCTCTGTCTGACCTTAAGTAATTGAAACCGGTTACATGTGTGCAATTAATCAGGGGAATCGAAAACAAGATGTCCATATACTCTATGTTCCAATAACAATCTATTGCTTTTTACAGTATGTTTGACTCTTTTTCTGTGCTCTCTTTAGGATACTGTATATTGGATGAGATAGTGTCTCATTTTAGATGTTGGGAGAAAATATACCAATGTGTTATATACTTGAAATAGCCTATGAAGTAAGAATTACCATTACCTTAAGAAGTCTTTTTTAAATGATTTCTTTACTATAGGCTACATCTCCCAAATATCATAAGTTGTTAACTAGTCAACAAGAGATGGTGCGTTTGAGCAAATACCACCCCTGCCTTCCTGTAAGATCCCAGTCTCCCAGTCCCACAGTATCATGGTAATGCCTTTGACAAGGAATGGGCTCTGAAAGGGAACCCTTGGGAATGGAGACAGCATTCTAAGAGAGCACTTAAATGGATTTTCGAATGACCTGACTCTTAAAGGCACTTCAGCGAGCTTACTGTTGCATACAGGTGACCCTCTTCACAAACACGATAGCCATTTTGTTCTGTTGGTAATCCTGTTTATCATGTTTCAGCTTAACCTTTCCATCACTGAACCATGTGCAATAGGCTATCATCGTGTTGTCCTCTCCAGTCACTTTATTCTGTGCCCGAGCCTGCATTACTTCTATCTTATTTCCCCTCACACAGTGTGTTCCAACAGCTGTACTATTTTACAGATGATGGCATATTGATCAGCAAGAAACTTAGAATTTCATTAAAAAACAGTCAATAGTTAATTTCCACCGCATGCTGCACACAGTGCTTAGGAATGGGTTTTTTTCTGCAGTTATGCACTACTTCTCCCAGGGCAGGATTTGCACCACACATTCCAATTGGAATCGTATGTTTGTCCTATATTCTAGGAAGCTATTGAAGTGGAACAGGTTTAGATAAATGCATACAAGTGTGTAGATGAACTCGGCTAATGTTACTTCATATTCAGTGTTGTTTAGCTCTTTACAGCTGCCAGGAAACCTTTTAGCTTCACTTGGCTGCCTCACAATTAAAGGAGGGACAAAAAATTGTCTAGACAAAAAGATTGCCCGTCTGTAATGTAACATCAGTCAATAATCTAGTGAGAAATGTTGGAAATATCCTGGAAGTGCTACTCTGTTGAGGTCAGAGGCATCATGCCCATAGGGGGCACATGCCCCATCAGATTTGTCATGTAAAATAAAATACAAATATATTTCTCTGTAATACTACTAGCGACCTAGCAATATTATGAAGTTGGCTTTAGCTAGCCCAGATAGGTTCCCAATCTCCAAACCTCATAACTATAGCTACCAAGAAGCCATGTCAGACTATTAATCCAGTTAGAGTAGCTTGCTTGTCTAACTGTCTTAGTTGGCATGCCTGCTGGTAAGGCTGGCAGACTTTAGAAAAGAAAGCAAGTGCTACATGTACTGAATAAGACTCTCATTCCTTTCCATCTTTTACCCAAATTTTAGCAGAGATGTAGAGAAGCATATTTAGTTTCTTTTAAAAAAGAACCACCAGTCAGGAAGATACAGGCAGCTCAAGAGGTATGCTTAGATATCTAGAAATATATATATATATATATTTGACATAGAATTAAGCATAATGATTATGGCTCTAGATTGCAGGAAAAAGCAGTTTCAGGTGTTTGAAAAACATTCTCCAACTTCACATACTTTGTGCCCCGCCAGATTTATGTGGGGCTTGACGCCCCTGGTTTAGATAAATGAATTTATAGTGTGGTAGACAGTCACCTCAGACCCTTGACAGTGTGTGCTGGCTGATGGGCCCAGCGTGTTCATGCTTAAATTGGGCAAACACAGCAAAGAGATAGTCACAGAGGATTGACATACCTTATAGTGAGAAAGTCTTATCATGGGAAGAAAGGGTGCCTAATCAATGCGACCACTTTGTGTAGTAAGAGGGGCCTTCTTTCGCAGGTCTATTTAATTAGCTATTATCTGTATTTAGCAGCCACCACTCATCTGCACTGTAACTGTGTAATAAGGCTGAATGCGGTGAATTATGTTCTGCAGCAGCGTAACAGTCCGAGGCCTGTGGTAAATTCTGTGTGATTTGGGGAAATTGCAATGTGTTTTGTATGTTTTTATGCTATTGTTTCATAATTTACAAGATGCAATCATCAATAATAATCATGTAATCACATCCCAATAGACTTATCTACCACCACAACTCCAGGTCTACTGTAGACTATTGTAGACTACTGTAGACTGTGTGTGTGTGTGTTTTGCCTTACCCTAACTATTATTGTGTGTGTTTTCTCCAGGCTACATCCAGGATTACATCACGCCATCGGTATACCAGGGGGAGAAGAAGATGGAGCTCAAGATGGCCTCGCCCGTCTCTGACCCCCTTTACACCCAGGTGAGCAGCGGGGGCGAGGAGTACTGTGACCCTGACCTGGAGCACCCTGACAGCCCCCAGTCCGGCATGACGGCCAGCGGCTTCTACAGCGGCGAGGCGGAGGCCCCGACCGAGGGCTACACCATGGATGCCTTCTTCATCTCCGACGGGCGCTCGCGGCGGAAGGGAGATGGTGACGGCCGTAAGGGAGGTAGTTCTGCCACGTCCAATGCCGATGCCACGGAGGAGAGGGAGGCAGGGGCCGCCGGCACGGCCCGCCACTCCTGCAACGAGTGCGGCAAGACGTACGCCACTTCATCCAACCTCAGCAGGCACAAGCAGACGCACCGTAGCCTGGATAGCAAAATGGCGCGCAAGTGTCCCACCTGCGACAAAGTGTATGTGTCCATGCCGGCGCTGGCCATGCACATCCTCACCCATGACCTCAAGCACAAGTGCGATGTGTGCAGCAAGGCCTTCAGCCGGCCCTGGCTCCTGCAGGGCCACATGCGCTCGCACACCGGGGAGAAACCGTTCGCCTGCGCCCACTGCGGCAAAGCCTTTGCTGACCGCTCAAACCTCCGCGCCCACATGCAAACACACTCTGCCTTCAAGCACTACCGATGCAAGCGCTGCAATAAGACCTTCGCCCTGAAATCCTACCTGAACAAGCACTATGAGTCAGCCTGCTTCAAGGGATCTGGGGATGAAGATGACGACGAGTCCTGCTCTGAGAACTAGCTGACGGAACCAGAAGGACGGAAGCAGAATTTGGAACCCTAGGTTCTACAACCAATAACCCCCTTCACTCTGCCCTACATCCCTTTTTTCTTCCCTTTTATAGAAAGCAATATTTTCACTGAGATTACGTGAAGAAAACTGTTCTGATTATGGCAAAGACAATTTCAAAATATGCTGGATCCCCCCCCCCCCCCCCCCCGCACAGTAGCTAATCGTCCACAGATACATACAATCAAAACACCCATCCCCCAAATAAAGACTTGTTTTTAGCTCACACACACAAGCATACGCACACACAAACACACACACACCCACATACGCACACACACACAATTATATATGAGGCCTGGCA
This sequence comes from Salmo trutta, assembly GCF_901001165.1. NCBI lineage: Eukaryota > Metazoa > Chordata > Actinopteri > Salmoniformes > Salmonidae > Salmo > Salmo trutta. Next base: position 14,129,285 of record NC_042986.1, on the reverse strand, counting down.
TGTGAATTTTTATCAATGACTATAATGATATTGATATCAATAGTAATAATATTTAGATTCCTGATATTTTATAGAAAATAGTACAGGAAAAAAAAACATAAAAAAAGGACAGTAACAGTGTTCTTTTGTTTTTTAGAGACAAAAATGACCTCTTGTATTTTTATGCTGCTTTTTATTTGCTAAGAATTGAATTCTTTTGCAACTGCCAACATGAACTTTTTATGAAAATGTGAATTATGACAGTATTTTCAAAAAATGGGAGATCATTTAAAAGTTAAAAACATACCCTTTTTGTCACACATATGTTTTTAATTCAATAGGTGTTATTTTTCTATTGTCCGACTGAATTTGTTGTTTATTTTTTGTGCCAATTCTTCCTTGATTTTTTAAAAGCAAAGCATCTTTGTAACTGTGGGTATTCCAAAAGCTTCCAGCCAAACCTATTGAACAAAACCTAAAGGCAAACTACATCAGCTGAGAACAATTAGGATCATGAACCAGGGTCATTGTTAGTTCCATCAGAGCAGTTGTTCTGAGTTGTTATGGAAACCTGTTGAACAGGTTGTGTTATCACAAGATTCCGGCGGCAATCAAAGTATACGCTCTTCATCGTACTGGTAACTAGAACAATAATAACACTGGGAGCCAAACCAAATCTACCGATCTGTTGTTATAAGTGCCATGTGCATTGTGCAGTGACCTGTTTATAGCAATGAAAACCATCCCTGTTCTTCCTCCACCGCAGTGGCTTGCATGAACTTTGCCACTCTGTGGTGTTTCCCTCAGTCTTACGTAATAAGCAATGTTCATTATACACTCTCTGACGTGCCCCCCCTCTTTTTCTATTACCTCAAAAAGGAAAAGGTATGATCTCATGACATGCACCCTCAGTTACAAAGGAATCGTTTTTGTATTTATATGTTGCTGAAAGCTCTTTCTGCCATTAGATGTAAATCATCCTACTACCTTGTACATAATGTATTTCTCTATTTATGTAACTATTTATTTATTTGTCAATTTATCTATGTATTTTATTTATTCATTTACATGATTGTTAATTTATTCATCTATTTATTTATGCCATTACAATATTAGTCTATTCACGTGTTGAAACCTGACTTTCCATTGACCTTGTAAGATGCTGCTGATCTTTAAAGAAAAATGTTTATATGCATGAAACTGTAGAGAGTCCATTGGACTTTGTTTTTTAAAGAGGAACAATGTCTAGTATCAGCGGTAACTTCAAACAAATGATGAATGCAGATTATATTTGTTTCACGGCAATAATAACTTCACTGGTACGGCAATTTACATGTATATTAATAATAATCAAAGCTGTCCTGTTTGCAGTCAATTTAGGGCAATAAAATGAAACAGATGAACAAGAAGTGTTAAGATATCCTCCATCTTGTTGTTACCTGAAATAGAGTCCACTCAACTGCCTCCCTCCGTGTATTGGCCGAAGATTGACCCTTAATCATGTCATGCAAAACTGTAGCAAACATTACTATTGTGTTTTATAAGAAATCCCATGAAATCTAACATTTTCCACATATATAACATCAAAGTCTTCCTTATTCAACCCTCTGAATAGGATAGGGGAATCAGGTTATTCTGAGACACATTCTATACTACCAGCTGGCTTGTCTTCCACAGCTCACATCGCTGTATTCCAGAATCCTGACAGGTTGAGTTAGTTGGAAGGAGGACTGAGGAGCCCCAATTATCATGCCAGAGGAGATAATGGCAATGGGAAGGCTTTTTTTCCCAGGTGGATTAGCCAGGCGATAATAATAGCAATGCAGTAATTATAAAACAGTGTCGACCCCAATTGCTCTCAAGATTACCATGCCAGAGCATTGCTGCACGCCACTAATGCCCTGGAAAAGGGAAAAGTCAGGAATCGAGAGATTGGCTTAAAACAGTTGTTTCACTCCTTATGATGAAGACTGGGTAGGTTTCTTCATCATCAGCGTGGTCTAGCAGTGCAACGTGAATATGCCTTGAAAATCCCTTAGAAGTTTAATAGACATTTAAATTACAACACAAGAAAATAAAAACAGCACTTCCCAAAATTGTCACTTGGTTGGAAGGCTGAAAATAATGGTGTAAGGCATCAAGGTGATACAGAGTTTAGCACATTTGTTATGATAGGCATTTTTCACAATCACGGGCGCTTCCAAAATTAAGCTGTTTGGCAGATCACTCTATATTGAATCCATATGTTTCTTTTTGGAATTAGCGGTGACTAGAAGCAAGATAATTATATAAATGTAAAATGTATCATTATGATTAGCGTAACAACAAAATGGATGTTCATCCATCAATTGACAATGAAGGTTTTATACAAATTCCTTTCTTCATGTCTGTTCGTGTCTGATAGCCACCTAAATCTCTTAATGACAAAGACTCTGTTATTGTAATAAGATAATAATACACTCCATTCCCTCCCACCTCACATCATAACCCCTCTCCCCCTCTAACTGGTTTTCATGAGACGTGTGGTTTAGTGGTGTGTGAGATGTGCTAGTCTGGGATTGGTAGAGGACCATGTCGTGTGGGAGGATAACAGGTGTTTGCAGACAGACTGCAGATAGGGAGAGTAATTGAGTTGGTGAGCGACCTCCAAGGGGAAGGTCGCGCACCAGCAGGCAAATGCACTGTCAGCTATTTGCATATTCTAAATGGATGACACAGTCACAGTAATGGTGAGTGCTCCTTTAAAAAACTGCAGAGAATAAACTGAGTCTCTCTCCTATCGCTTCATCCTTCACTCTATTTTACCACTACCACTCAACTCATATAATGACCCTGACCTCTATATTAACCTTTGATTTTCATCCTCAAGATGTAGTTTTGGCTCATGATAGGCTTGGTGACCATACTGTACATGTTGTGGAAAAACCACCTGTTTCCACAGCAACTTGTGGAATTTGTGTTTACAGGTACTTCATTTGTAGAGTATTTTGAGTTAAAAAGGAAATTGTTGTTTTTCTGGTTACTGAAGCTCAAAATTATTTTGAAGCTCATTCTCCTACTTGATGGAGGGATCCATGTTTGTTCTGAGCAATATCACAACCAAACTGCACTGTATTTCCAATACTGATCTTGTTTAGGTTGTAAAATCAAATTTATATTGTCCCAAAAATGAATAGAAACCCTAAATGCAGAAAAGCAAGCAATAATTTGTTTTGAAACGTTTTTTTCAGAGTTTGAGAAAGGAAAACATTGTTCCTCTTTGACGATTTTGTAAATATATTTGTATATATATATATACAGTACCAGACACACTTACTCATTCAAGGGTTTTCTTTATTTTACTATTTTCTACATTGAGGAATAATAATGAAGACATCAAAACTATGAAATAACACATATGGAATCATGTAGTAACCAAAAACGTGTTAAACAAATCAAAATATATTTTATATTTCAGATTCTTCAAAGTAGCCACCCTTTGCCTTGATGACAGCTTTGCACACTCTTGGCATTCTCTCAACCAGCTTCACCTGGAATGCTTTTCCAACAGTCTTTAAGGAGTTCCCACATATGCTGAGCACTTGTTGGCTGCTTTTCCTTTCCCTGATTGTGGAGGACAGGTCATCTGATGCAGCACTCCATCACTCTACTTCTTGGTCAAATAGCCCTTACACAGCCTGGAGGTATGTTGGGTCATTGTCCTGTTGAAAAATAAATAATAGTGGGACTAAGTGCAAACCACATGAGATGGCATATTGCTGCAGAATGCTATGGTAGTCATGCTGGTTAAGTACGTCTTGAATTCTAAATAAATCTCAGATGGTGTCAGCAGCCAAGCACCCCCACACCTCCTCCTCCATGCTTCACGGTGGGAACCACACATGCAGAGATCATCCCTTCACCTACTCTGCGTCTCACAAAGACATGGAGGTTGGAACCAAAAATCTCAAATTTGGACTCAACACTTTTTTGGTTAGTACATGATTCCATGTGTGTTATTTCTTAGTTTTGACGTCTTCACTATTGTTCTACAATGTAGAAAATAGTAAAAAAAATAATGAAAAACCCTTGAATGAGTAGGTGTGTCTAAACTTTTGACTGGTACTGTATATATATATATATGTCCAAACTTTTGACTGGTACTGTATATATATCCTAGCAATAATAATGACAATGCATGTGGACATTTACTTGTTTGCTCTCTTTGTTTATGTTGTCTTTTGTAAAGAAGACAAATACAGGTATCAACTGCAGTGTGGGTGGGAATGTGAATCTGGGAAAGTCTTAATTAAAATCCATCATAGCTGCAACAAGCTCTCACAATCTCATGTCGGAATTAGACGATGTTTCTCAAACGTCAAATTTCGAAGTTGTTCCAAACATCAAATTTCAACGTGTTTAAGGTTATGTTAGGCATTAACTCCACATTTTTAAGGTTAGGTTTAAGCTTAGGCATCAACTCCGAATTATTACCTTTAGGCATTAACTCCGAATGGTTAAGGTAGGGGTTAAGCTCTGGGATAGGCTTAAAGCAAAATCTGAAAAATCTTTTTTTAGCGCTGGAATCGAAGATGCAACCTTTGGCACTAAGGTAACGCCCATCTACCATCCCCATCCACAACACCCTAGCAAACCTGAAACCTACTTGAAGGTAACAGTGCTCACTGTTGCCCCTAGTGGCCGGTTTCCACTTAATCTCCTGATGTCCTCAGACATAGATTGACGTCGAATACTGACTTGTATCATAGGTTACCAACAACACTCCACTACTCTGTGTATTCTGACTGGGAGATTGGTCCATGTTCTTTTTCTCTTTTCTTTTTTCCCTTTTATTTATTTGCCAAGCTTGGCTGCGCAATGATGAAAAGTGCCAAAAATGATTACCATAACAAAAGCCTTCAACATATGGTGGTCTGCTTGAACCTTCCATATGGTCCTCAAAACACAGATTCAGATTTTACACTTTCTTTTCTCTCTATCTTTCTTTCCATCTCTTTTTCTGTCTTTAATATTTTCAACCAAGTGTGAATAAATTGAAGCCATGATTGCTGTGGGGTGTTTTGGTTTATTTGATTCTGCTACAATTAATAATGGTGATAACTATAATAAAAACAATAGCACAAGTAAACTACAGGTCCGTTTTTATTTCACTTGATAAGGCCTCTGAGCAATCAGACAACCTATTCACTTCATACATAACAAGTTGTTACAATATATTGGATGCTGCAGCCTCTCTGATACTGATTCAACTGGAGCGGAATTAAGAACATCATCATGTGAATTATGCTACACTATCAATATAACAGATTCCCTGTTTTCAATGAATTACTTCAGACTGATCCCACTGAGCACAGACGTCAGTTCAACGTGTAATTTTGATTTACATTTGGTTGTGTTGTCAACTAAAGTGAATTCAACGTGTGCCAAATGTCACCATGTTATTGGATTTAAAATGGGTGGAAAAAAAGACGATATTCTCATACATTGACTACTATTTGCAAATTCAATCAGTTTTCCACGTTGATTCAACGTCATCACATTGAATCGAATTGTTTAAATGACATGAAAACGTTGATTCGACCAGTTTTTGTCCAGTGGCATCCACATCAAATTACTGTTGTTAAACATCGTTTCTATGCCACTAATCCAGAGGCCAACTGGCCTGAAATGCTACAACTATATCTATCAAATTCTCAGAAATATGAGCATTATTCTTCCTAGTCCCCATATCAACTGACAGATAAAATAGGCCCGATATAGGTGATGGCGATATATTATGTGTAAGAGTTACTGAAACATAGAGTCATATTAAAAGCAGAGCCATCTGTTCGAGCGCTATTAAGCCATTCTTGATCATTACATTTTAATGGAACATTGATTTTATGCCGGAGCTCCTCTTTCACCAGTGACTCAAAAGCCAGAGAGAAAAATGTGGAACAAAATTAAAATGAATCATGGCAGCGGATGGGGATTATTATTCTGGTCTTTTCTTGATTGGTTTCCAGGGAATATACAAGACTTGAATTGAAATGGTGGCGGTGGTGGTGTCCTTCAGTGTCCTACAGCAGCAGTGAAACAGTATAATGAGACAGACAGAACAGTGGGCTACGAAACGGGAAGCTTTTTACACTCAAGGGACAACCCGGACAACGGATCATATGTAAAAGTGTATGCTGCGACAGCAGTAAACTAGCCGCTCATTAGTGATATTCCAGAAAATAAAACATGTAAATATGTAATATTTATGTGCGTTTACCAAAACCAAGCTTTACAACAAGTGTTTCTAAATTCAACCTCGATTTACCTAGTATATATTATAGCTCAATTCATTCCCCAGTGACGTATTCTTATATATTATATTTCAAAGAAAACATCGATACATTAAAAAAAAACAGATACAAGCAATGATTTTTAAAGTAATTAAAGTTTCTCGAAGCAGATATTGTCCCTGGTCATATTTAACGATAACAATAAATAGGTAATTTCATTAAGTGGGGACTTATGTGTAACAGTCTTGCTTCCGTCCGTCTCCTTTCCCAAACCTGTGCTCGAAACAGGGACCCTCTGATCACATCAACAACTGCCTACCATGAAGCATCGTTACCTACAATATGAGCAATGCTTTGTAGGAGGCAGTTGTTGATGTGTTTAGAAGGTCCCTGGTTCGAGCCCAAGTTGGGGCAAGGAGAGGGATAGAAGCAATAACGTTGCATTGCTGCTGTGGACCCGGACCACTCAGTTGGGCTCTGCCCGGTTGCTGCGGAGAAGGAGGAGGTCAAAGGGGGGTGAGTGTAATCAGTGTGAAATAGCTAGCTAGTTAGCGGTGCGTGCTAGTAGCTTTTCAATCGGTGGCGTCATTCGCTCTGAGACCTTGAAGTAGTTCTGCAAGGACCACGGCTTCTGTGGAGCGATGGGTAACGATGCTTCATGGGTGACTGTTGTCGATGTGTTCAGAGGGTCCCTGGTTGGGGCAAGGAGAGGGACTGAAGCAGTACTGTTACACATGGAATCCAATTACATCACCATAACGTCCCTCGGTAGTACTGGCTGGGTGTAATAGGATGAGCTGTAAATGATCAGACTGTGAACCCTGAGAGAAATGACTGTCAAGGCTCTATCAAAATGACACCCTATTCCTTATATAGTTCACTATGGGCCCTTGTCAAAAGTAGCGCACTATAGGGAATAGGGTGCCATTTGGGACACACATTCATGTCTCTCTGGTGCCTAACAGGCTGCTGCCATCTCCTTCCTCCACCAACCGACCCTTCATTAGGAGCACATAAACTGAATTATTGAATAGTACCTGCAATATTGAGCATGCTAGCTACACTTACTCTTCAAAGAGATTGACCCCAGATAGTCTATGTCTTTTAAGTAACTGTCAGAGAGAAAATCTGTCTCAATCCCCTATAGAGAGAAGAGGGGCTACGCAGAGAAAACAACTTCAACATGGACCCAGTAATTCAGCACCATGGACAGCGAAAGAGCTGTGTTACATGTTCAGGGTTGTCAGAGAAGACATTACATTACCTCCATGTTGTTGTGAGTAGGATGTGATGAGCTTGTAATTAATTATTATATTAGACCCTCAAAGAACAGTGGGTATCTTACAGAGAGTATTACTCTAACCACTGGGGTTTAGTGTTGGTCTCATGTGCGGTTTCTTAGCATCCATATGCAACTGGCGCCATCTGTTGGATGATTGATTCACATGTAAAGGTCTCTTGACAAGTAAATACTCAAAAATGTTTAATTTGTCCAAATGACTAATTAACTTCTTCATCCAAATGTAAAGATCTTGTAGAATATTACCTTATCCCTCTGCTCAAAATCGTATTCATGGGTATTTACTGTCAACAAAACACTGGGCACGCACTGGTTGAATCAACATTGTTTCCATGTCATTTCAATGAAATTACTTTGAACCAACGTGGAATAGACGTTGAATTGACGTCTGTGCCCAGAGGGAAAGGTGTTTTCCTCACCAGTTGGTTCTTAGGCAATCAAGGCCACCCTAACCATAACTGTAACTACCTCTTTAAGAGCTAACCATTTGTCTTTGCACATTCCGTATGTGCGTCACATGACAGAGAAGCTCATTAAAGCATCTCGATTCCTCCCTGGTCTGTTTCATCAGCTGAGACTGCCAAGCTCTTTAGCTCAGTGTTCTTGATGTTTGTGCTGTTTATGTAAAACCCATCTGTTAGCTCCTCTCTCTCTTGGCAGAGGGGCCACCTCTTCCTTCTGCTTCTCTTTTGAAGTCATGTCAAAATCAGATTTTCATGCATTTCAAGCATCTGAGCGTGACTTTTTTTTCTTAAATCAACATTCAGGCAAAAGTTAAAAAGGGCACTGCTTGAATAAGGTACAAGCCCAACATCTCGCCAAACAATTGTTTTATTTTTTCCCATTCTTTTTGAGGAGAGCAACTTTATTTTCCTGTTTTGGCTGAACAGTCCACCTAGAGTATGTGTTCGTTTTTGCATTCATGCATGTTCAACACAGTGTATGAACACAACAGATCAGTCTAGCTTCTCTGTAAAAAGAGCTACATGCAGCAATGACGATAATAAAGCCAGTCACAATTAAAAGAGACTTCATCTCTCAAAGAGTTCATTTAAAAGACTGAACATCACCGTCAGAATAATTATCTCTTTAAAAGCATGCCATTGTGTTATAAATAAAAATAGCTCATAGCCCTGCTGTCAGAGAGTTGGCAGATAATTTTCTTGAAGAGCTCCAGCGTGACAATCCCATGGGGGCAGAAATCTAATATTAACAGCAAATCATTATGTGAGAACTGCTCTTCCGTGACCTGATGCTGTACCTGTATGACTAACTCAATCTTGGTAATAGAGATATGTTCGCTACTGTACTGGGATGGAGTGCTGCTGTGACAGTTAAGGGTTATAGAGAGTGCATTGGGACTTCTGGAAATACTTACTGCAGGAGTCATTTACGTGTCTGTCGGAGGTGAGTGACAAGGTTTCTTCCTCTCCTGTGATGATCTAATGGGGCACCATGGTGAAGTCAGGGTTTGTGTGCTTGACAGCAAAGCAGTGACTTGATTGTGGCGTTTCATGTAGAAAGAAGCTGATGTGCTGACAGTGGAGAGATGTGTTGGTTAGATTTGTAACCTCAAATAATATTCATATTTTCAGCTCAGATATTCAAAACCTACACACGTCATGCAAATATTTACATCAAATAATTGCTTTGCCTATGAAAAGGAAAGTACAGTTTTGTTTTAATTCAAGAACATATACAGTTAATTGCCAAAATAAGGAATGAGGGATGCAAAGTACACTATATATACAAAAGTATGTGGACACCCCTTTAAATGTCTGGATTTGGCTATTTCAGCCACACGTGTTGCTGACAGGTGTATAAAATTGAGCACACCGCCATGCAATCTCCATAGACAAACATCAGTAGAATGGCCTTATTGAAGATCTCAGTAACTTTCAACCTGTCTCTGTCATACGATGCCACATTTCCAATAAGTCAGTACGTCAAATTTCTGCCCTGCTAGAGCTGCCCCGGTTAACTGTAAGTGCTGCAATTGTGAAGTGGAAACGTCAAAGAGCAACAACGGCCCAGCCGCGAAGTGGTAGGCCACACAAGCTCACAGAACGGGACCGCCAAGTGCTGAAGCACATAGCGAGTAAATATCATCTGTCCTCGGTTGCAACACTCACTTCTGAGTTCCAAACTGCCTTTGGAAGCAACGTCAGCACAATAACTGTTCATTGGGAGCTTCATGAAATTAGTTTCCATGGCCGAGCAGCCGCACACAAGCCTAAGATCACCATGCACAATGCCATGCGTCGGCTTGAGTGGTGTAAAGCTCGCCGTCATTGAACTCTGGAGCAGTGGAAACGCTTTCTTTGGAGTGATGAATCACACTTCACCATCTAGCGGATGGGTTTGGTGGATGCTAAGAGCAGCAAAGAGGGGACCAACTCCATATTAATGCCCATGATTTTGGAATGAGATGTTCGATAAGGAGGTGTCCACATACTTTTGGTAATGTTTTGTATATTGAAAGCAAGTGCTTGCACACAGGTGTGGTTCCTGAGTTAATTAAGAAATTAACATCCCATCATGCTTAGGTTCATGTATAAAAATGCCCAGTTGCCCATTATTTTGGCTACCATGTCTAGAAGAAGAGATCTCAGTGAGTTTAAAAGAGGTCTCAATGGGGCGTAGGGGGTTGAAACGGTGTGTGTGTGTGTGTGTGTGTGTGTGTGTGTGTGTGTGTGTGTGTGTGTGTGTGTGTGTGTGTGTGTGTGTGTGTGTGTGTGTGTGTGTGTGTGTGTGTGTGTGTGTGTGTGTGTGTGTGTGTGTGTGTCTCAGTCTCAGTCATCAGATCTCATTCCAATTTAACACTTATTGGAGATTCTGGAGCGGTGGATGAGACAGCGTTTTTTTAACCACCATCAATCCACAAAACACCACATGAATTTTCTCTTGGAAGAATGGTGTTGCATCCCTCCAATAGAGTGAGTTGACCAATAGAGTTCCAGACACTTGTAGAATCTATGCCAAGGCGTATTGAAGCTGTTCTGGCGGCCCAAAATGCCCTATTAAGACACCTTATGTTGATGTTTCCTCTATTTTGGCAGTTACCTGTACATCTGTGTCATTATATTCCACAGAATAGTAGGCCAATGCTTTGAGCACTGAGCATATCCTTAAAACTATATATGTAATTTGCTTTGCTCTATTACATTGTTGATAAGCTTTTTTGTTTTTCAACATACTATACAAGTGGGCCATATATTGCAGCTGATCCCCCTTGTGATCAATTAATGAATTTCATTTATTTTACCTTTATTTAACTAGGCAAGTCAGTTAAGAACAAATTCTTATTTTCAATAACAGCCTAGGAACAGTGGGTTAACTGCCTTGTTCAGGGGCAGAACAGCAGATTTTTACCTCGTCAGCTCAGGGATTCAATCTTGCAACCTTTTGGTTACTAGTCCAACGCTCTAACCACTAGGCTACCTGCCGCCCCAACATACAACTAACATACTTAATGCACTATCATATTATAGTTCAAAGTATTTATGATGATTTAATGCAGTGACATGCTCATCTTTCCAATAAATCATTTTTAATTGTCTCATTTGTGTTAGAATCTGACTGTGGGTTGGAGAAACCAACAATTGTTCTATCCTCTTCACTACTTTGAAGCTTCCCAGTAATACCTGCATAGGTAAAGCACTGAGCCCAGATGTCCTTTTAGTTACCACAGCAACCTAGCTGGCTCTTTGAAATCCCTACAAAAATATCATTTTTAATAATCGCTCCTAATACTCCAAGTGTTCTTTGATGGAAAAGGCATTATATCATGTACTAATACTTCACAATTCAAAACATGCACTCACCTCATAAAAAGTTAGTCACCTAAAGATTCTGCTTGCATATTTATTATTTTCAACTGTATGACTAATTGCTAAGATTAATGTTAATGAGAGTCAGTTGGGATATGAGTAAATTGACTGCAAGTTCAGATTAAAAGGTGTATTATCTATAGAAGCAGAATATTTACAAAAGTTCCTGTGAAATTTCAGTTTGTTTGTTGAACTACACTCCTTAGGGGCTCCCGAGTGGCGCAGCGGTCTAAGGCACTACATCTCAGTGTAGTCACAGGCATCACTACAGACAACCCGGCCGTGATTGGGAGTCCCATAGGGCGGCGCACAATTGGCCCAGCGTCGTCTGGGTTTGGCTGGTGTAGGCAGTCATTGTAAATAAGAATTTGTTCTTAACTGACATGCCTTGTTAAATAAAGGTTAGATAAAAAAATAAAAAGGATACATAGATATATCAGTGCATTTAAATTTCTCTCCATGTGGAGAAGCAACACAATTAACTTTGGGGAAATAACTTATTATTTTCATTCACAGCAAATGTCTTTTTTATGATTTGTATAGTAATGCATAATAATCCAACTCCATACACGGCGTGCACAATTATTAGGCAAATTGTATTCCTCGGGATTCATTTTATTGTTGAACAAACACAATGCTCTCAGTCAATCCATAATGTTATTGAACCTCAAACCTGATTGTTTAACAAAGGAAAAGTGAGTTTTGTCTTTCTCAGGGAAATATATAAGTGTGCACAATTATTAGGCAACTATTAGTGTGCAGAATTATTAGGCAACTAAATTACAAAAATAATTTCTCTCAACTCACTTGTTTATTCTCAATTTTTAGAGTAAGTGTAACAGATAAGTAACACAAAATTACAATTATATAACATTTTTGGCCTTTCAAAAATATACAGTGACCAATATAGCCACCCTTATTTTCAAGAACTGCCATGAGCCTTCCATCCATGGAGTCTGTCAGTTTCTCGATCTGGTCAGGATCAATTTTCGCTGAAGCAGCAACCACAGCCTCCCAAATGCTGTTCAAAGAGGTGTATTGTCTTCCCTCACTGTAAATCTCACGTTTGAGAAGGGCCCACAAGTTCTCAATAGGATTTAAGTCAGGTGAGGAAGGGGGCCAGGTCATTATTCAGGCATCTTTGAGGCCCTTGCTGGCTAGCCAAGCAGTGGAGTACTTGGATGCATGTGATGGAGCATTGTCCTGCATAAAGATCATGGCCTTCTAGAATGCTGAGGACTTCTTCCTGTACCACTGTTTGACGAAAGAATCTTCCAGAAACTGGCAGTAGGTTTGGGAGTTGAGTTTCAGTCCATCTTCAACCCGAAAAGGTCCAACTACCTTATCCTCAATGATAGCAGCTCATACCAGTACCCCTCCTTCACCTTGCTGGCACCTGACTCAAAGTGGTGCCCTGTGTCCATTACTGAACCAGCAACGGGCTCATCCATTTGGTCCATCAAGAGTCACTTTCATTTCATCTGTCCATAAAACCTTTGAAAAATCTGTCTTCAGGTATTTCTTTGCCCAATCTTGACGCTTCAACTTGTGAATCTTATTCAGTGGTGGTCTTGTTTCAGTCTTCTTGACCTTGGCCATGTCTCTGAGCACTTGACACCTTGTACTTCTGAACACTCCAGGTAGGTTGCAGTTCTGGAATACGGTGGCACTGGAGGATAATGGGTTGCTGGTAGTTTGACGTTTAATTCTTCTCAAGTCTTTTGCAGTTAATTTGCGCCTTTTCTTCCCCATGCGTTTTTTGCGCCCCAGTTGACTATTCGCAACAAAACGTTTGAATGTCGGGTGGTCACACCTCAATAGTTTAGCTATTTAAAGAGTGTTGCATCCGTCTGAAAGGCATTTTACATTTTTGGCTTTTCAGTGTCAGTTAAATTAGTTTTTTGGCCCATTTTACCTGAGGTAATGAGGCTGCCTAATAATTATGCACACCTTGATATAAGGTGTTATTCACTTTCGCCACACCCTCCCTCATTACACAAATACAGACACATATCACCTGAAAATTATTAAATCCAATAAGCATTCAAGTTTATATGGTTTGGAGTTCGAAAATGTGAATAAAAACAATGATAGATCAGAATACTCACTTGCCTAATAATTGTGCACGCAGTGTCGTTTTTCCTTTGCCACTTAACAAATCAGAGAAGTAATGTTATGGCTGATAGCTGAGACCGCTTGGTATCAGGGTCGTTCCACGAAATGAGGACCTTTTGTGTCCCTTTGATATTTTAAATAGAAATTGTGTAACAATATTGAATGAATAGCCTGTTATATTCAATGAAGTGCGTTTTAATATAGACCACATGGAGAATTCAATAAACAATTTTGACATGTCCATCCATGCACCCCTCTGTAACTTCCAGGAAGATTTTAACCCACATAACCCCAACATTGTAACGGGTGTTGTAGGGTAGAGACCAAGACGCAACAGGGAAGTGTATACTCATCTTGTCTTTTTAATATATAAGAAGGAGAAACAAAATAAACATGTATACAATTAACAGAAACAATACTAACAGTACTGTCAGGTGACAAGCACAAAACAGAATACAACTACCCACAATAAAAACACACCCCTAATTATAGGACCTTCAATCAGTGGCAATGATAGACAGCTGCCTCCAACTGAAAGCCCCAACACCAATTAACTAAACATATAAATATAAATGACTAGACAGAACATAGAAATAAACTAACATAGAACAATAACCAAAACCCTGGACTAATAAATCAAATACCCCTCTCTACATGGACACATACACACAACCACCCTGAACCACATAAAACAAATACCCCCTGCCACGTCCTGATCAAACTAAATACTAACAAATAACACCTTTACAGGTCAGAACGTGACAAACATTTCCCCAAGTTGTCACCATTATTGTAAAGCCTTAGTTATTTTGTTGCTTTGACAAATTCATTTCTGAAGATTATTATTTATTTAATGTGATTATTAATTCATTTTAAGGTCAACCAATTCAGGACAATCCTTGTCCTGCAAAAAAACATTATTGTGGAGTTTATAGTTACGTGATGCCTCAAACCCTATTACGGGGGATGAGTCACTAGTTTACCGTGAGTGGGTTGAATCACTGACGTGATCTTCCTGTCCGGGCTGGGGCCCTTCTCGGGTTCGTGCCGTGGGGGAGATCTTTGTGGGCTATACTCAGCCTTGTCTCAGGATGGTAAATTGGTGGTTTGAAGATATCCCTCTAGTGGTTTGGGGGTTGTGCTTTGGCAAAGTGGGTAGGTTAGAGCCTGCCTGGTTGGCCTTGTCCGGGGGTATTGTCAGACGGGGCCACAGTGTCTCCCGACCCCTCCTGTCTCAGCCTCCAATATTTATGCTGCAATAGTTTATCTGTCGCGGGGCTAAGATCAGTCTGTTATATTTGGAGTATTTCTCCTGTCTTTTCCGGTGTCCTGTGTGAATTTAAGTACGCTCGCTCTAATTCTCTCTCTCTCCCTCTCGGAGGACCTGAGCCCTGGGACATTGCCTCAGGAATACCTGGCCTAATGTCTCCTTGCTGTCCTCAGTCTACCTGGTCGTGCTGCTGCTCCAGTTTCAATTGTTCTGCCTACGGCTATGGAACCATGACCTTTTCACCGGAT
Organism: Salmo trutta; assembly: GCF_901001165.1. Classification (NCBI taxonomy): domain Eukaryota; kingdom Metazoa; phylum Chordata; class Actinopteri; order Salmoniformes; family Salmonidae; genus Salmo; species Salmo trutta. The sequence continues at coordinate 14,114,274 of NC_042986.1, read as the reverse complement.
GTGCTACCTTGTCCCGGACCTGCTGTTTTGACTCTCACTGAATGCTCGGCTGACATTTACTCCTGAGGTGCTGACCTGTTGCACCCTCTACAACCACTGTGATTATTATTATTTGACCCTGCTGGTCATCTATGAACGTTTGAACATCTTGGCCATATACTGTTATAATCTCAACCTGGCACAGCCAGAAGAGGACTAGCCACCCCTCAGAGCCTGGTTCCTCTCTAGGTTTCTTCCTAGGTTCCTGCCTTTCTAGGGAGTTTTAACTAGCCACCGTGCTTCTACATCTGCATTGCTTGCTGTTTGGGGTTTTAGTATGAGTTTCTGTACAGCACTTTGTGAAATCGGCTGCTGTAAAAAGGGCTTTATAAATACATGTGATTGATTACATTCCCCACATACCTTCAAAAGTATTCAGCAATCATAATTTATTTGAAAAACACAATTTCTACCATAATTTCTCGTAATAAAAAAAGTTCAAAAGAAAAATCCAACCCTGTTGAACAAATAAATATGTTGATCTTTGGAAAATGTCTCCTATATCTGCCGTTTCTATTACACATGTTGCAATATATTTTTTTTGCGACATTGCTTTTGTTGAATAAACCCGGGTTAATAGAAACCTGTGCCTATTGGCACGATCAGCAGGCTAAAATGGCGTCTTTTTGTAGGCACTAACTCCGCCATGGTTCGTTGGACAAAGCCTACGAGGAAAATGAATGGCTTTTTGGTAGGGTTTTTAGATAAACGCTGAAAATAAGGTATGTGTTAAACACAGGTTTAGGAGATTTTATACGTTTTGTTCTATGAGATAATCTTCATCAGCTAACATCACTTTTTGTGCATTTTGAAGAATTTATGTAATAATTTAAAAAAACATAAATCCCATATAGGCTTCATAATGGTTATGTTAACTGACTGCTGTTGCTTCATAGAACAACGTATGCAATCTCACATTTTCGGCATTTATTCCGAAACCCTATTCTTTCCCATTCATTTTTTCCTATAGGGATGGATGAACGAACCAGAAGTAACTAATTTCCGGGTTTTAGGACTACAAGCAAATATTTTTTAGAACTAACACAAGATAAACGACAGGCTCTGGTCTTAATGGAAGCAAATTAATCATAGTGGTCGGAACAAGCAAGGAGGTTGGAAGAGTCAAGCACGAGCTAGTGAGATCCTATTGGTGTGATCTAGCATTTATTTGCATATTTCCGTTAGGGAACGCCTACTGTAAAATGCGCGTGTGCAAAAACTCAATTCTCCCTCATACTCCTAAACGCAACTTTTTTTCAACTTTGGAAAAGTGTAAAGTCTACAAAACGCAGTCCACTCTGTTTACTACAAATTGTAATTTTGGAAACAAAACTGTATGGAGATCAAATGTTTCTTCAAAAGTGCAAAATCCATATTCTCGCATGCCGGCCACAGGGCTTCTATTATGAGAGATGTTCAACTGTCTGATAGGTAGAAATGTGTGGTTTCCACTGCACCCACTCCTTAACAATCGACATTTGTAATTTAGTTGGAGTCGTACGGCTTTGTAAACGAGGAAGTAGTGTAAACTCATTCGTAATGGCGCATGCAGCTTTCCATTCGCCATATTTGGTCATGAGTGGAAACGCCAACTGGATGATTCACATTTACACAGCCTGTAAAATATCTGGCTCATTGTGCTACGAACTAGCGACACAGAACAATGATCCAGATATTTAACCAGATGTATAAGTGTGAAGCATCCGGTTGGCGTTTCCACTCACTACCAAATATGGTGATGAGAGGAAGCCCAGTGGTCGACATTAATGCTAATTTTCCCATCGACGTTGAATTTCAATACAGTTTTCTGTCCCAAAATTACAATCTGTTACGAAGTTGTGACGATTTTACTCTTTGCCAGGGCGAATTTAGTTATTGAACACGAACACTTCACAGAGTAGGCGTTACCTAACGGAAACATGAAAATATGCTACAACGCGCCAATAGAATATCGCTAGCTCGTGCTTGACTGCCCCTCCATGTTTGTTATGTTCACTATGACTAATCTGTTCCCATTGGAAACGACAGGCGGTGATATATCCTGGGTTACGACAATGCCGTTGGCGAATGGAAAGCTGCATGCGCCATTACGCATGAATTTACACTACTTCCTCGTTTACAAAGCCGTACGACTCCAAACAAATTACACATTTCGATTGTTAAGTTGTGGGTGCAGTGGAAACCACACATGTTTACCTATCAGACAGTTGAACATCTCTCGTAATAGAATGGACAGTAAGAAGAACATTGAAAATAGGTCTATTCACTCGGACAACGTCGAGGAAGTTCATAACGTGCCAATGGAAGTTATCATACGACCAATCCCTCCTCTACTAGATGAGTGCAAAGTTCAGAGCCTTATGGGTACAATACAGGTAAAAATGTGGCCTAGTTCTGCCAAGATCAAACCATAGAGTTCAGATAAGTGGTGTTAAAACAGATTGCAGCAAGAAAATTGTGAAGATTCTCTTGTTTGGGAAACATCTGACAGACTAGGCTACTGTATTAGACCTAAATCCCTCTAGGGGAATGACATTTTTTCCATGTTTAATGTATCAAAAGCAGGTTAGCGTTTTTCGTCATGAATCTTGTTCTGGAGGCAGCTCTGCAGATTGCCTGACAATCAGACTGATACCTCTGGTTCACAGTCTGAGTTTAATGCCATTCATTTGTTTGGAAATTTTCACCAGAATAAAATGGTATTTTAACTTACTTTACTGGTTGCCTGTGTGGTTGGTCTTAATGCAGGTAGGAATGTGAGACAATATATCCACAGGAAAGTATAATTCCAGCAACTTTTCAAAGCGCTGGTACTTTCCTGAACCAAATGCTAATTTCTGCCCGACACAGAATTCAATACAGAATTCAATGCAATTCAACATTAGGTCTTCAGACTAATCTGCAGAGTGGGCACTCTGGTATGGCCACAGTCTTAAAATCATATTTAAAACCTAACCTTAACCCTAACCTCAATTTTTATTTTCATGAATTTTTACAATATAGACCATTATTACAAGACTCATGACAAACGTCAACCTGCGTATCAAACGCTGTTCTGTGTGATAAAGAACCTCTGAAATGGAATAGAAAAACAAATATATTTTTCCTCAGGAATCTACAGACATCAGCATTGTTCCTCCTATTGATATACTCTGGATCAAGGGCAGGGAAGGAGGGAATTACTACTACTCCTTTGGAGGCTGTCACCGGTTTGAGGCATACAAACGGTTGAAAATGAACACCATTCCAGCAAAGATCTTCAAATCAAATGTTGCAGACCTACGCACTTACTTGGGCTCTTCCACCCCAGACCTACAGTGAAGTTGAATTAACTGAGGCCTGTTTTTGAGTCACAGTCAGTATGAGGACTGTAGATGTGGGTATACTCTACACTGAGTGTACAAAACATTAGGAACACCTGCTCTTTCCATGACATAGACTGACCAGGTGAAAGCTATGATCCCTTATTGATGTCACTTGTTAAATCCACTTCAATCAGTGCAGATGAAGAGGAGGAGACAGATTAAAGAAGTATTTTTAAGCCTTGAGACAATTGAGACATGGGTTGTGCATGTGTGCCATTTAGAGCGTGAATGGGCAAGACAAAATATTTAAGTGGTAACAGATGCCTGGTGCACCAACTTGAGTGTGTCAAGAACTGCAACGCTTCTGTTTTTTTCACGCTCGACAGTTTCCAGTGTGTATCAAGAATGGTCCACCTCCCAAAAGACATCCAGCTAACTTAACACAACTGTGGGAAGCATTGGAGTTAATATGGGCCAACATCCCTGTGGAATGCTTTTGACACCTTGTAGAGTCCATGTCCTGACAAATTAAGGCTGTTCTGAGTGGAAAAGGGGAGTCAATATTAGGGAGGTGTTCCTAATGTTTTGTACACTGTGTATGCGAATCAGGGGTTTCAGTCATAATTGTATGTAGTGCAGTGTAAGTACTGGCCAGCAGGTGGAGATGTGACTGTTTTATATCATGCCATTATATGAATTTCCCTCATGTATCACCTTTGATGCTGAAATCTGGAACATTATATTTCCATATACCAATAGCCCCAATTATAATATATATAATTAAAAAAAAAGATGAATTAAGAGATTAACTTAATTTGAAGTTGTAAACTTGCTTGTATTCTATCTGCAATGTAAATGTGTAAGTTAAATGATTATGATGCAATTAAAGACAGTGTGAAAGTCAACAACAACAATACCTAAATAATTTATTGAAGTCAATGGAAGATTTGAACGAAAACTTGAGTTAACCACACGAATCTAAAGTCAGAATATGGCCCTGCATCTCCATTAGTCCGTGATATGAGCTGATGGACAGGATGACGGGAAGAGGTCAAGGGTCAGATTCCATAAGAACAGAGTGCCTCCAAGCTCCAGACCAGACTTACTGGAAAAATAGTATTTTTTTATTTTTTTTAAACAGGGTTAACTCGCTCCACACAACAGGACGCTATTTTGAGGCATGCGTGCCCCCTTCCTCTCTGTGGCTGGCCATTGGTCTTACCCAGCCAACCAAAGTCTGTAAAAAGGACACCTTTTGTTAACCTCGTAACCTCCTCTAGGTTGTGTTTGCCATAGTGGGCGAGGGAGTAGGATTTTTTTTTAGCTTTCTCAGGGGATGCGTGGCCGAAGGTGAATTCATAAGGAAGAAAACCTTCACAACAAGGCCCCATTTTCCTTTTGCTCTTTGATTTCTAAATATGTCTTGACATATTTCTGTCTAATGGGGTCATTTCTGGATGTTATTTATGTCCATTTAGGGGCAATAGTTCTGTATATCTCCAGAGGCAAAAGGTCAGTATAGTCTCTTCAAGGACAAAGAGTTGAAGTCGGAAGTTTACCTTATACAAATACATTTAAACTCAGTTTTCACAATTCCTGACATTTAATCCCAGTAAACATTCCCTGTTTTAGGTCAGTTAGGATCACCACTTTATTTTAAGAATGTGAAATGTCAGAATAATAGTAGAGAGAATGATTTATTTCACCTTTTATTTCTTTCATCACATTCCCAGTGGGTCAGAAGTTTACATACACTCAATTAGTATTTGGTAGCATTGCCTTTAAATTGTTTAACTTGGGTCAAAGTTTCGGGTAGCCTTCCACAAGCTTCCCACAATAAGTTGGATGAATTTTGGCCCATTCCTCCTGACAGAGCTGGTGTAACTGAGTCAGTTTTTTAGGCCTCCTTGCTCGCACACGCTTTTTCAGTTCTGCCCACAAATTTTCTATGGGATTGAAGTCAGGGCTTTGTGATGGCCACTCCAATACCAAGACTTTGTTGTCCTTAAGCCATTTTGCCACAACTTTGGAAGTATGCTTGGGGTCAATGGCCATTTGGAAGACCCATTTGCAACCAAGCTTTATATTCCTGACTGATGTCTTGAGATGTTGCTTCAATATATCCACCAAACTTTCCATCCTCATGATGCCATCTATTTTGTGAAGTGCACCAGTCCCTCCTGCAGCAAAGCACCCCCACAACATGATGCTGCCACCCCCGTGCTTCACGGTTGGGATGGTGTTCTTCTGCTTGCAAGCCTCCCCCTTTTTCCTCCAAACATAACAATGTTCATTATGGCCAAACAGTTCTATTTTTGTTTCATCAGACCAGAGAACATTTCTCCAAAAAGTACGATCTTTGTCCCCATGTGCAGTTGCAAACCGTAGTCTGTCTTTTTTATGGCGGTTTTGGAGCAGTGGCTTCTTCCTTGCTGAGCGGCCTTTCAGGTTATGTCGATATAGGACTCGTTTTACTGTGGATAGATATTTTTGTACCTGTTTCCTCCAGCATCTTCACAAGGTCCTTTGCTGTTGTTCTGGGATTGATTTGCACTTTTCCCACCAAAGTACGTTCATCTCTAGGAGACAGAACGTGTCTCCTTCCTGAGCGGTATGACGGCTGCGTGGTCCCATGGTGTTTATTCTTGCGTACTATTGTTTGTACAGATAAACATGGTACCTTCAGACGTTTGGAAATTGCTCACAATTATGAACCAGACTTGTGAAGGTTTACCATTTTTTTTCTGAGGTCTTGGCTGATTTCTTTTGATTTTCCCATGATGTTAAGCAAAGAGGCACTGAGTTTGAAGGTAGGCTTTGAAATACATCCACAGGTACACCTCCAATAGGCTAATTGGCATCATTTCAGTCAATCAGAAGCTTCTAAAGCCATGACATAATTTTCTGGAATTTTCCAAGCTGTTTAAAGGTACAGTCAACTTAGTGTATTTAAACTTCTGACCCACTGGAATTGTGATACAGTGAATTATAAGTTAAATAATCTGTCTGTAAACAATTGTTGGAAAAATGTATTGTGTCATGCACAAAGTAGTTGTCCTAACCCACTTGCCAAAACTATAGTTTGTTCACAAGACATTTGTGAAGTGGTTGAAAAACGAGTTTTAATGACTCCAACCTAAGTGTATGTAAACTTCTGACTTCAACTGTAAGTTCACAGGTATTCGTAAATGTGGTCACAAAGAAAGACCTTGCTTTGAATGTGCCCTTGCTTGATAAGTTGTGTCATTAGAGAACTCAGGGTCACACAGACAAAAGGCTCTGATTATTATGGCTCTCGTCTATACAGTAGGTTCTCATGTAAAGCCTTTGATATAAAGGTAGCCAAACAGAAAAGGAGAAGGTGATTAAAGTTCAGTCCATTGCAGATCACTACACCAAGATAAGGGTCTCCATCCATCCATATCTCTAGTCTTTGCAAACTCAGACTTGCCTCTTCACTCCCTCTGCAGCCGTGGAGGAAGTGAAGGGAGACTGGGGGCAGCTTTTGCTGAATAGACCTAAAGGACTGTAAATTTCTCCAAAGAATCGTCGCGTGTGAGACGATTTCCTGTTGCTCCCTCACTGTCTGGAAGTAACCATATCCTCACAGGGTTCTTGACACGCAAAACCCTTGTTCAGAATTTTTTTTCTTAACGTTCATGGCCTTTAGAGATTGCACCTGTTACTTTAGGGGGTTCATTCCATGGGTGCTAGATGCTTTATCTTTGAGGTTTTATAAACGATATGGGGATCAGGTGGAAAGTTGAAGGAAGTGTTTATTTAGAGACAGTGTGGTCTCATTCTTTCTCATTCTTGCTCTTTCTGTTGTTTCTTCTAAATAGCCAACAATACATTTTGAATTAGTAACCTCTAGTAATGCAGTGGTTCATGTGTTCTATGTTAACTTCTTGATCACTGGTGGGTCTGCAACATGATCCATTCCAGTTGTGAAATAAAAAAAGTTCCTCTAAGAACCGTGTAATTTCTCCTTTCCTCCCTGTACCAACTCCAAACAGGAGTCTTTAATTGCTCTTCTTGATCCTTATTGCCTTGCAGAGTGAGTCTCAATAAAACAGGTGAGCAGTGACCTCCGGACGGTAAACCAGCTCACCCATTTGTTCCACTTAGGGAGGGATTACGTCCAAGTCCTTTTGAGGCCTGAGCTGTGTCCTAAATGGCACCCTATTTCCTATAGGCCTACAGTGCACTCCTTCTGACCAGGGCCCATAGGGCTGTGGTCAAAAGGAGTGCACTATATAGGGAATAGGGTGCCGTTTGGACATAGCCCTGTTTGTTCGGCTGAGGGGTTATGCCTCTCCAGGGCTCCCTATCAGGAATTCCTTCCGACTGCTGGCCACCACAGGCGTGTAATTCATGCCAGACCAGTGTTTCCAATGCCTTCTTGACCGCATTGCAAACTCATGTATAATTCTGCCTTGGCTAGAACCTTAGACTGATTTTAAACTCTACAAATGTCAACTGATTTTGAACTGTGGTTGTAGGGTATTTACAGTTTAAGATAAGTCACATCTCTATCTTAAAACGTATAGTAAGTTGTTGGTCTCTTCTGTAGTCAATACTTACATGTCTATGCCCACTCCATAGTATTGCTTTATCTCCAAAAACAACAACAATGTTGAGATCCTACACTACACATGAATGGGCTTTTTGTCCATCTTTAGTTGGTTCCTACGCCTGACCCTTTTTATAAGGTTCAGTGAGACTTAGTGAGGGATGCTCTCTGAAATATATATTTTTGACAGTTTGAGGTTTCCTCCTCTCTGACTCTATGCTGCTTCTCAGTTCCCATGTTATTCCCCGGCTGAATAACAGGGGCATCTGCAGGTGGTGAAACCAATGAGCTGTCACCTCACCACCATGGATAAACGGGAACACTTCCTCCGGATGGACATTAAGAGCCTTGAGAAATCCTATGAAAAATGAGTGTTGTTCATAAGCATCTCTTAACCAACCCACATGCTGACAATTAAAGCATATTTCAAACACCTCACTATTTTTGTCTATTACCCCAGATTATGTCCATGCATAATAAATTACTCTATTCATTAGTGCTCCCTGTACAATTCCCTGCTGCAATTCTCTTTAGGAAGAAGAGTGTATTTACAGAATGGTATACAGCATATTATAATGTGTTTACAAACTTATTTTGGGTCAATGGAGGGACTTTGTAGAGGCATTACATGCCACTTGGCGTGATGAGGCCATAGTAAAGTAAGAATGTATTTCGGGTCATTGTACTTGTCATGCCCTGTCCTTATAATAACGCTTAAAATGGTCTCAGTCAGTGCTTCTTTATAGTGGGCTTGGATGTCTGGTTGGTTAGCATTGTTGATGCAGCTGAGGCACATAGCAGTGGTTTGATGTGTTGGTTGGCAGGCAGGAGGTGGCGGGGACATGTTTGTGAAAGCTGCCCTGGTGACTGGTGGCTGTTTTAAAGGCAGGGTTTCTAGCCTAGCACCCATTTGCCTCAGTCCTCACTTTGTTTTGTCAAAGCTGGCCCCAGAAAGTGGACGGGTGTCCCTGGTTCACCCCTGGTCAGTCAGTCGGACATCTGCTCAACGTTTATTTACTCAACACTTCACTTTCTCCCATCGCCCAAGAAAACCCTCTCAGCATGGGGTGAGGATAGATTAGCTACTGAGGGAGATGGGCTTTAGGAAAGAAATCACTTTTTTTAAGTTCACCAAGAAAGAATAGAATTTTGTCCTTGATACAGACTATTTGTATGAATAATTTTTTATTAACTGTTTACATATTTTTTTTATTAATTGTTCGTTCATGACAGATTATTTATATTGTGTCAGCAAGGTTAGCACATTTTGAGGCTCAAATTTGAAGGGTTTGGGCGGGGGTTCTCTTCGACATAAGACAGACCTCTCCACCTCACTGTCTACAGCTCCTTCCACTGGGCCTACAGGAGCTGTTTGTGACAGGGAGAAAACCAACCTCAGCGGATAACAGGGCCATAAACTTCAGACAAACATGCCAGTCACGCAGGACCACGTTCCCTCTCTCTTCTCTCTTCAAAAATGTGTAAACCTCTCAACTATCTCAGCTCAAAATAATCGATGGAAAAAATGAAGTATTCAATAAATATAAATAGCCTAGATTAAATTGTGTGATTATCATTTTGATGATAGCTAAATAATGGGTTTAGTGCTGCACATTTTGTGAAGCACCGGAGTGAAAGGTCACACAATAAATCAAATCAAATTTAATTTGTCACATGCGCTGAATACAACTGGTGTAGACTTTACCGTGAAATGCTTGCTTACAAGTCTTTCCTAACCAGGCAGTTTAAAAATATTAATACAAATTCAAATAAAACAGTAACACAAGAGGAATAAAATAAAGTACACAAGAATGGAGGTACAGTGCCTTCAGAAAGTATTACCCCTTGACTTAGGCTATTCTGCTTTGTTGTGTTACAGCCTGAAATCAAAATAGATTAAATGTATTGTTTTTCCCTTAACCATCTACACACAATACCCCATAAAGTGAAATCATGTTTTTAGAAATGTTAGCAAATGTATTCAAAATAAAATACCGAAATGTTTCATTTACCTAAGTATTCACAACCCTGAATGTTAGAATCACCTTTGGCATCGAGTACAGCTGTGAGTCTTTCTGAGTAAGTCTCTAAGAGCTTTGCACACCAGGAGTCTACAATATTTGTAACTTATTATTTTTTAAATTCTTCAAGCTCTGTCAATTTGGTTGTTGACATTGCTAGACAGCCATTTTCAAGTATTGCCATAGATTTTCAAGCCGATTTAAGTCAAAAACTGTAACTAGGTCACTCAAGAACATTCAATGTTTACTCGGTAACCAACTCCAGTGTATATTTGTCCTTGTGTTTTAGGTTGTCCTGCTGAAGGATAATTTATCTCCCAGTATCTGTTGGAAAGCAGACTGAACCAGGTTTTCCTCTAGGATTTTTCTTATGCTTAGCTGTGCTTAGCTGCATACCCATACCATAATGCAGCCTCCACCATGCTTGAAAATATGAAGCGTGGTACTCGGTGTTGTGTTAGATTTTCCCCAAACATAACACTTTGTATTCAGGACATTAAGTTAATTTCTTTGATAATTTGTTTGCAGTTTTACTTTAGTGTCTTATTGCAAACAGGAAGCATGTTTTGGAATATTTTTATTCTATACAGGCTTCCTTCTTTTCACTCTGGCATTTAGGTTAGTATTGTGGAGTAACTACAATGTTGTTGATCCATCCTCAGTTTTCTTCTATCACAGCCATTAAACTCTGTAACTGTTTTAAAGTCACCATTGTCCTCATGGTGAAATCCCTGAGCAGTTTCCTTTCTCTCTGGCAACTGACTTAGGAAGAATGCCTGTATCTTTGTAGTGACAGGCTGTATTGATACACCATCCAAAACTGTAGAACTTTTTGAGGATCCGAGGGCCAAAACCAAATATTTTCAGCCTCCTGAGGGGGAAAAGGTTCTGCCGTGCCCTTTTCATGACTCATGACTGTGCAGGTGTGTGTGGACCATGTTAAGTCTTTAGCGATGTGCACGCCAAGGAACTTGAAGCTCTCGACCCACTCCACAACAGCCCCGTCAATGTGGAGGGGGACATGCTCTCCCCTCTTTCTCCTATAATCCAACATCTACTCTGTAGTCTTTCTGAAGTTGAGGGAGAGGTTGTTGTCCTGGCAACACATTGCTAAGTCTCTGACCTCCTCCCTGTAGACTGACTCATCGCCGTCGGTGATCAGGCATACCACTGTCATGTCGTCAGCAAACTTGATGATGGTGTTGGAGTCGTGCGTGGCCACACAGTCATGGGTGAACAGGGAGTACAGGAGGGGACTAAGCACACACCCCTGAGGGGCCCCCTAATTGAGGGTCAGCGTTTTGGAGGTGTTGTTGCCTACCCTTGCCACCTTGGACCGGCCTGTTAGGAAGTCCAAGATCCAGTTCCAGAGAGAGGGGTTCAGTCCCAGGGTCCCTAGCTTGGTGATGAGCTTGGAGGGGACTATGGTGTTGAACACTGAGCTGTTGTCTACGAGCATCGTTACATAGTTATTACCCCTCTTATCCAGTTGAGAAAGGGCAGTGTGAGGTGCAATTTAGATTGCGTCATCTGTGGATCTGTTGGGCGGTCTGCAAATTGGTGTGGGTCTAGGGTGTCTGGGATGATGGTGTTTATGTGTGTTATGACCAGCCTTTCTATGCCCACTTCATAGTATTTTAGATGCGAGTGCTACAGGGCGATAGTAATTTAAGCAGGTTACCTTGGCGCTCTTGGGAACATGGACAATGGTGGTCACGTTGAAACATGTTGGGATGACAGACTGGGACAAGGACAGATTGATAATGTCTGTGAAGACACCTGCCAGCTGGTCTGCTTTGAGAACGTGCCCTGTTATTCCATCTGACACGGTGGCCTTGTGATTGTTAACCTGTTTAAACGTTTTGCTCACATCGGCCAGGGAGAGCGAGATCACACAGTCATCCATAAAAACATGGGCTTTCATGCAAGGCACAGTGTTATATTCCCTGAAGAGAGCATAAAAGGCATTTCGCTCGTTTGGGAGTTCTGCATCGCTGGACCACTCATGGCTGGGTTTCCCTTTGTAATCCGTTATCGTCTACAAGCCCTGCCACATACGATGAGCATCGGAGCCGGTGTAATAGGATTCCACCTTCCTCCTATATTGTCCTTTTGTATGTTTGATGTCTCGTCAGAGGTCGTAGCGGGCTTTCTTGTATGTATCCATGTCTGTCTCTCGTTCATTGTAAGCGGTAACTCTAGCCTTTAGCCCAGTGCGGATATTGCCTGTAATCCATGGTTTTGATTTGGATACGCTCTTACAGTCAGTGCGGGAACAACATTGTCTATGCACGTATTGATGAATCCTGTGACTGTTATGGTAAACTCCTCAATGCTATCGGATGAATCCCAGAACATATCACAGTCTGAACTAGCAAAGCAGTCTTGTAGCCTTGCTTCTGCTTCTTCCGACCACTTCTGTATTGAGCACATCACAGGTACTTAATGTTTGAACTTTTGTTTGTAAACAGGAAGCAGAAGAATGGAGTCAAGGTCAGATTTGCCAAAGGGAGGATGAGGGAGGGCCTTGTTTGCATTTCTGTGGGTAGAATTAAAGTGGTCTAAAGTTTTAGCGGTCCTAATGGCGCAGGAGACGTGTTGGTTTTATGTCTCCCCGTGTTAAAGTCTTAACCCACCAGAAACGCTGCCTCTCGGTGAATGGTTTCTTGTTTTTTATGGTCCCATACAGTTTGTTGAGTGTCAGAGTGCTGTTGACTTGTGGAGGGATGTAGACAGACGTGATAATTACGAATGCGAACTCTCTTGGTAGATAAAACTGTCTGCAGCTTACCATGAGGTATTCTACATCAGGTGAGCAAAAGCTAGAGATTTCCTTCACACTTGAAGCAGAACACCAGTTGTTATTTATGAACAAACACACTCCACCTCTTTCTGACTACCCCGAAGCCGGCGTCTGATCCTGCCGCTGCATGGAGAATCCACTGAGGACTACGTGCATAGCGTCATCATTCAGCCACGTTACAGTAAGACATATAATATTGCTGCTTTTCAAGTCTCTCTGATAGGAGACTCGAACAAAGCTCATCCATCTTATTCTCGAGTGACTGAACATTTGCCAATAGAACAGAGAGGAGCGCCGTTCAGTTTTCTCTTTGCCTAAATTTCACTAGGACTCCACCTCATCTCCCGCGTCTACACCTGCAGCGTTTTGGTAGCCCACAGAACAAAATAATAGGATCCAGAATGAACAGTGGAACAGCTGAGTTGGAGTTGAAGTCGTATTTGAATTCGAAATTGAGGTTAAACTGGCGATCTGATGTCCAGAAGTGCTTGGCGGTCATATATTATAATCGTACTAACTTTCTGTACAAAAAAAGTAAAGATACACATGATAAAAGTCACTATATGGCAAAGTTGGGTTGGAACTCATAAGATGTCGACCTTCTCGGTCGGCGCCATCGTTATTGTCCTTATTTGAAACAATTAATTAGGCCTATAAGGGTTCATTACTGATCTATCAAATACGTATACTTTTTTTATTGTCAACAACATATAAACTGTTATAGCCACCTTTAAATTGTACCTTAATGTAAAGTGTTACCAAAAGTTTTAGAAATGTAACTTTTAAACTGTGATATGCATAATAATAATTAATTTAACATGCATCACTATAACAGCCTTATTGTATTAAAATATTAATTGCCAGGCTACTTATTATAGACAAAAATCAATCGTATTATTATCATTACAGGCCTATTAATTATATTATTATTAAACACTTTAAAATCCAATTAAATCGAATTAAATAGACAATACAAGCAATTGAAAAATAGATTATGAAAAATAGATCGTATTTACTGTAGTAGTGTGCAATAGGCTGGTTATAGGGCCTACATCTCGATTGGAGGCTGAACATTCCATGCCTTGAACAACTCCTCCCATCCAACTATAAGAGCTATGTGGGCCGGTACACTGACTATGAGATGCTCAAGACTTTGAAAAAACACGTGGCTGAGGAAAACTAGACATTTCAAACTCTTTTTGGAACTACCATTTGGCCTATTTTAGACATAGGCCAAGTCTACATTAGGTCACCAAGATGCATGCATAGAAGATTCATTCGTTTAGGGATTTGTTTGCTCCTCTTATTTTTTCTTGGGCCATCGTTTTAGAGACCCAGAACCAAAACATTTCAATGATGACCTTTGCCATGCTGCGGCCAATTGCGACTCATCTGATCAGCTACCCGGACCTGAGTATGATGTCCGAGGACGAGGAGAACCGCAGCGAGAGCGACGGCAGCTCGGATCAGAGCTATGGATGCTGCGCATCCGCTGACAAACGGCGGAGGATTTCTCTAAAGTCGGGAGGCAGCAGTGTTGTCATTGTGAAACAGCGGAACGCAGCAAATGCCAGGGAGCGCGACCGAACCCAAAGTGTCAACACTGCATTTACTGCACTTCGGACTCTAATACCCACCGAGCCAGTGGACAGAAAGCTCTCCAAGATTGAGACGCTTCGTCTAGCATCAAGCTACATCTCCCACCTTGCCAACACCCTGCTGTTCCGTGACGGGAATGGAGATGGACAACCTTGTCTTGGCGCGGTTTACGCGCAAGGAGAGAGCGGAGGAAAGCAGCCTCGCACCATCTGTACCTTCTGTTTGAGCAACCAAAGAAAAGGGGTAATTAAATGCGTTCTATTAAATATTATTGGCCACAATTCAAGTGGAAAAGGTTTAGATCAGTGAAGAAAACAATAGCTTGAAAACATGGCTGAACGTCAGGCAAATAGCAATCCAATTATAGACAGGCCCTGCCTATCACTTTGTTGTGAAGTAATATGGTCTTACGTTGGAATTATTTGTTTTTGGAAGACTTACATTTTACACTGATTGACATTTCCAAGTCAAATGAAGGAAATACTTTTGTGTCCTATTCTGAATCGAAATCTTCGCGCGTAAAACAATATTTTCCGCATCTTCGCACGAGGCGCCATTATCCGCATACTGAGGGGCCAATGTGACCCCTAAATTTGATATATGTGATGAATAATAATATACAAAGTATAGTTTCTTTTACAATTCATTTTACGTTGATTGGACTATTTCTTTAACTTTTCTTTTACAACGTGTTTTAATTCATTCAAAGATATTGAATTTGTTCATCGGTGTGCCCTCAAGATAACGCCTCTTTCTTCCACTGCCAATGTTACATGTATTAGCATTTTGAAGAACACAATATTTAAAGTATATAGGATAGCCTATTATTTTGTTAAAAAAACATACATTGTTTGCACAAGTTTTTTAATTGATTTGAATTTATGCCTAATGCAATTTTCAATACACATGTATAACAGAATAGTATTACATTTCTGTAATACACTTTAAGTAACCTGAAATCAGTGGCGCTAATACTATATCATCATCGCCATCATTATTATCATTGTCATCGTCGTCATCATTATCATATACTGTATACTGTTGTTTATGTTTTGTTGTTGTTGCTGGTTGTGGTGATATGCAGTGCCATTTGGAAATTGTTCACTTATTAATTGTCCCCCAAAATGTGCTTCCTTTTTTCCAGATAAAGGATGGCAAAGACTGTCTGAAGACTCGAGGCGTTGATTCTCTCAGGGTGAACCGCAGATAGAAGACCGTGAAACACAACAGCAAGAACGAGAACCAGAACTCCTCATCTACAAACTCAGGGAACACTAAAAGCAGGCCATAACAGAACAATTCTCATCATGCTGGAGAACATTATATAACAAGAGACTATTTATACTTGAGAGAATGCCGTGAGAGGCAAGGAACAAACCAATGTCCAATGTGAAGCCTTTAACAAATGCAGTGCATTTATAGATAAATTATAGATGTGTACATTTGTGTGATATTTGTGTTGTACATGTATTACATTTTGAAATAAAATAATTGTTTTATCTAAATGACATTTTTCCTAGTAATTTTCTTTCCTTTGAACCCTTCTGTATATTCCTTCTCTATTGTTGCAGTTAAGATGAATTTAAAGACATCATGGACTGCAGGGGTCTAGCCATCTGTCTTGTAACATGTTTAATGTTGCTGTATGAATACTTTTTTTTATTATTTGACAGACCTATTCACTTGATTCCTTGTCTAGTTCATGCCAGGGCACAGAAAAACAGGAAAACGTTGAGACTGAGATTTGAGGACTTTTCCTTGTTTATTCTTTATGTTGCTAAGGATTTCCTGATGGCAACCCCTGTGCCAGAGCAGATGGCAGGCGGTCAGTTAGGGCACAATCTTATAATGTCATGAGAAATGTTACATTGACTAAAACAGCATTTACAAGTAAAGCATGTAGGGTCGGGTATTGATTGTAAATGTTTTTTTTAATGCATTGTAAAACTATAAAAGCTTTGGAGGTGGTACAAGTAACCATACTCTGAAATGACACGCATTTATGTGTGTGTGCTGTATGGTCCAAGAACATGACACTTACTGCATTCAAAACGAAACCCTGGGAAAAGGAGTCCAACAGTTTAAGAGTAGAAAATAAGGTTAACATCCTCAAGAGAATTAAGCTGAGCGCCATCATCTGCTGGGTGGCATGTCCAAGAGGCTTGCCAATGAATACCTGAAATGGCAGGTTTATTTAGTCTTAACAGTTACACAGGGAAGATAAGGAGAAAGGAGCCCTCTACATTAAGCACTTATCTAGATATCATGGATAAGACTCAAATCTATTTCAGTTTCAGTCAAACAATCAGGAGCTCAATTTAAAGTTTTTCTCTCTCTCGCTCTCTCTCTATTCAATTTCAATTTAAGGGGCTTTATTAGTGTGGGAAACATATGTTTACATTGCCGAAGCAAGTGAAATAGATAATAAACAAAAGTAAAATAAACAATAACAAATTAACAGTAAACATTACACTCACAAAAGTTCCAAAAGAATAAAGACATTTCAAATGTCATATTATGTCTATATACAGTGTTGTAATGATGTGCAAATAGTTAAAGTACAAAAGGGAAAATAAATACAAATACATATAGGTTGTATTTACAATGGTGTTTGTTCTTCACTGGTTGCCCTTTTTTTGCTGCTGCAATTGCACACTGTGTTTCTTTACCCAATATATATGAACGTTTATAAAAATGTGATTGTTTTAGAATTCTTTGTGGGTCTGTGTAATCTGAGGGAAACATGTGTCTCTACATACATTTGGCAGGAGGTTAGGAAGTGCAGCTCAGTTTCCACCTCATTTTGTAGGCTGTGTGCACATAGCCTGTCTTCTCTTGAGAGCCAGGTCTGCCTTCGGCTGTCTTTCTCAATAGCAAGGCTATGCTCACTGAGTCTGTACATAGCCAAAGATTTCTTTCATTTTGGGTTAGTCACAGTGGTCAGGTATTCTGCTACTGTGTACTCTCTGTTTAGGGCCAAATAGTATTCTAGTTTGCTCAGTTTCTTTGTAAATTCTATCCAATATGTCAACCAATTATCTTTTTGTTTTCTCATGATTTGGTTGGGTCTAATTGTGTTGCTGTCCTGGGGCTCTGTGGGGTGTGTTTGTGAACAGAGCCCCAGGACCAGCTTGCTTAGGGGACTCTTCTCCAGGTTCATTTCTCTGTAGCTAATGGCTTTGTTATGGAAGGTTTGGGAATCACTTCCTTTTAGGTGGTTGTAGGATTTTGATAATTAGTGGGTATCGGCATAATTCTGCTCTGCATGCATAAAAGGCAATTGGTTCTATAACTGATTTATTTTTTAGCCAGATCCTAATTGGTACGTCAAATGTTATGTTCCTTTTGATGGCATAGCAGGCCCTTCTTTCCTTGTCTCTCAGATCGTTCACAGATTTGTGGAAGTTACCTGTGGCGCTGATGTTTAGGCCGAGGTATGTATACAGTGCCTTGCAAAAATATTCAGCCCCCTTGGCATTTTTTCTATTTTGTTGCATTACAACCTGTAATTTAAATGGATTTTTATTTGGATTTCATGTAATGGACATACACAAAATAGTCCAAATTGGTGAAGTGAAATTTAAAAAATAACAAAAAATTCAAAAAAAATTCAAATGGAAAAGTTGTGCGTGCATATGTATTCACCCCCCCAATTACCGTCAGAAGTCACATAATTAGTTGAATAAAGTCCACCTGTGTGCAATCAAATCAAATCAAAATCAAAGTTTATTTGTCACGTGTGCCGAATACAACAGGTGTAGACCTTACAGTGAAATGCTTACTTACAGGCTCTAACCAATAGTGCAATAAAGGGATTTGGTGAACAATAGGTAAGTAAAGAAATAAAACAACAGTAAAAAAGACAGGCTATTTACAGTAGCGAGGCTATAAAAGTAGCGAGGCTACATACAGATACCGGTTAGTCAGGCTGATTGAGGTAGTATGTACATGTAGATATGGTTAAAGTGACTATGCATATATGATGAACAGAGAGTAGCAGTAGTGTAAAAGAGGGGTTGGCGGGTGGTGGGTGGGACACAATACAGATAGCGAGGTTAGCCAATGTGCGGGAGCACTGGTTGGTCGGCCCAATTGAGGTAGTATGTACATGTATACCTAGCATAGGAGTCCCCTCGAAGGCTACCATTGACTATGTACATACCCACCCTCCGACAGAGCTGCAGGAGTTGTGACCTGCTTTTATTGGTTATGTTGTCATAGTTGTGTCTAGGGGGGGCATATGGGGGAGGGAATGCTGTCACCTCCATGTGGGTGTTTGTCCCCCTGTGTGCTGAGGGTGTCGGGTTCTTGTCCAGTTCTGGCATTTAGGTCGCCACAGACTAGTACATGTCCCTGAGCCTGGAAATAGTTGATCACCCCCTCTAGGATGGAGAAGCTGTCATCGTTAAACTAGGGGGACACTATTGGGGGGATATAGGTAGCACACATTTTTGTCTGTTGAGATAATTTCCTTCCTCATTTCTAGACAGATTTAAAATGTTCCAGTTTTGACTAATTTAATAGAGGGTGTTAGGTCTGCTCTATATCAAATTAGCATACCCCCTGAGTCTCTTCCCTGTTTCACACCTGGTAGTTTGGTGGATGGCACTACCAGCTCTTTGTAACCTAGAGGGCAACCAGTGGGTCCTACTCCTTTATACCATGTTCCTTGTAGGATGACAATGTCTGTATTACCAATTTATTTGATGAAGTCTGGGTTCCTGCTCTTTAGACCAAAGGCAGATGACCTCAGGCATTGTATATTTCGGGATGAGATAGTAAAAGCTTTGTGTTCCATAGCGTCTAGTGTTGTTTTTGTGTGGTTTGGCCTGGACCATCACAGTAGGTGTTAGCAGAGCATGTTGAGCATCTGATACATACCTCTTAGGTCGCAGGATGGGGCTTGGGCGGGTGTAATAGTGGGGGTTGGGCCTGTTGCTCTGCTCACAACCTGCTGTCATGCTGAGGTCCTTGCCGCAGGGGTGGGGGGCATGGGGTGGGCAGAAGGG